>NC_092094.1:79523638-80196138 GCF_045679555.1 Salvelinus alpinus
GATTATGAACGAAAATGTCAAAAGCGGCACTGAAGTGCTGCTGTCTGTACATGTTGAGTGCACCTACCTATAAGCATGCTGAAAGTCAGATGTTTACTGTTAAACAGCACTGTATCTGGTCAAACACAATTTTTTCTAAGAGTTGACTAAGGGTTGGTAGCAGGCTGATTGGTCGGCTTTTTGAGCCAGTAAAGGGTGCTTTGCTATTCTTGGGTAGCATAATTACTTTTGCTTCCCTCCAGGCATGAGGGCACACACTTTCCTGTCGTCTTAGATTAAAGAGTGGGCAAATAAGAGTGTCAATAAGGTCTGCTATCATTCTCAGTAGTTTTCTATCCAAGTAAGCAGACCAAGGTGGCTTGTCATTGTTGATAGACAATAATACTCTTTTCACCTCTTCCACACTGACTTTCTGGAATTAAAAATTACAATGCTTGTCTTTCATACTTTGGTATGTTATGAATGGATAAGTAGATTCAGAGTTTGTTGTTGTCATGCCTAAGTTTGCTGATCTTGTCAATGATTTTTTTTTTAAGTAGTTGGAAATATAAGTGTGTTTTGTGATGAATCAATCATCTGATTCAATGAAGGATGGAGCTGTGTTTGCGTTTTTGCCCAGAATTGTATTTAAGTTGCTCCAAAGCTTTTTACCATCATTCTTTATATAATTTATCTTTGCTTAATTGTAAAGTTTATTGTTCTTTTTGTTTAGTTTAGTCACATGATTTCTCAATTTACAGCACGTTTGACGATCAGCTGTGCAGCCAGACACATTTGCCATTCCTTTTTCCTCATCCCTCTCAACCACACCATTTTTCAATTCCACATCAAGCCACAAGGATTCAGCAGTTTTTACCATAATTTTCTTAATGGGTGAATGCTTATTCGTAACTGGAACAACCCTTTTCATACAATGCATTCAGAGGTGTTCTGACCCCTTGGTTTTTTCCACATTTTGTTATGTTACAACCTTACTCAAAAATGAATTATTATTTTTTTGTTCTAATCAATCTACACACAATGCCCCATAAAGACAAAGCAAACACAAAAAAATATATATTTTTGCTAATGTATTAAAAATAAAAACAGATCTTATTTACATAAGCATTCAGACCCTTTGCTATGAGACTCGAAATTGAGCTCAGGTGCATCTTGTTTCCATTGATCATCCTTCAGGTGTTTCTACAACTTGATTTTGAGTCCACCTGCGGTAAATTCAATTGATTGGACATGATTTGGAAAGGCACACCTGTCTATATAAGGTCCCACAGTTGACAGTGCATGTCAGTGCAAAAACCAAGCCAAGCGGACGAAGGAATTGTCCGTAGAGCTCCGGGACAGGAACGTGTCAAGGGACAGATCTGGGGAAGGGTACCACAACATTTCTGCAGCATTGAAGGTCCCTAAGAACAGTGGCCTCCATCATTCTTAAATGGAAGATGTTTGGAACCACCAAGACTCCTTCTAGAGCTGGCCGCCCGGCCTTAGTGAGCAATTGGGGTAGAAGGGCCTTGGTCAGGGAGGTGACCAAGAACCCGATGGTCACTCTGACAGAGCTCCAGGGTTCCTCTGTGGAGATGGAAGAACTTTCCAGAAGAACAACCATCTCTGCAGGACTCCACCAATCAGGCCTTAATGGTAGAGTAGCCAGAGGGAAGCCCCTCCTTAGTAAAAGGCACATGACAGCCCGCTTGGAGTTTGCCAAAAGGCACCTAAAGGAATCAGACCATGAGAAACAAGATTCTCTGGTCTAAAGAAAACAAGATTGAACTATTTGGCCTGAATGCCAAGCATCACTTCTGGAGGAAACATGGCACCATCCCTACGGTGAAGCATGGTGGTGGCAGCATCATGCTGTGGGGATGTTTTTCAGCAGCAGGGACTGTGAGACTAGTCAGGATCTCTCAGGACCTGAAACTGGGGCGAAGGTTCACCTTCCAACATGACAACGACCCTAAGCACACAGCCAGGACAACATAGGAGTGGCTTCACGACAAGTCTCTGAATGTCCTTGAGTGGCCCAGCCAGAGCCCGGACTTGAACCTGATCGAACATTTCTGGAGAGACCTGAAAAATATCTGTGCAGCAATGCTTCCCATCCAACCTGACAGAGCTTGAGAGGATCTGCAGAGAAGAATGGAAGAAACTCCCCAAATACAGGTGTGCCAAGTTTGTAGCATCATACCCGAGAATGTAATCGCTGCCAAAAGTGCTTCAACAAAGTACTGAGTAAAGGGTCTGAATACTTATGTAAATGTAAAATTTCTGTTTGAATAAATGTGCACAAATCTCTAAAAACCAGTTGTTGCTCTGTCATTATGGGGTATTGTGTGTAGGTGGTGAGGGGGGAAATGATTTAATCCATTTTAGAATAACGCTGTAACGTAACAAAATGTGGAAAAGGTCTGAATACTTTCCGAATGCACCGTAAATGTGTTATGTGCAGCGTCTGGATGCTCCTCATGACACAGACCGCCAAATATTTTTTAGTTCTTCAACATAGAAATCATTACAAAACCTCTTGTATGATCTCTTATACACCACAGTGCCTTCAAAAAGTATGCATACCCTTTGATTTATTCCACATTTAGTTACAGCCTGAGTTCAAAATTGATTAATTAAAAAAAAATCTCACCCATCTACACACAATACCCCATAATGACAAAGTGAAAACATTTGAATTAGAGAGTAGGTAAAGTTACTCCTATTAGATAGACGGTGAAAGAGACAGTTCCTCAGTTTAGGGTTCTTTAATGTTGATTGGAGATTAACAAGTTTTGAAATTCTGTGCCATGTCACCCAGCTGTGATTATCCAATTTACTGTCCTTTTATCCATACAAGATGTGCTCTGGAAATAATAATAAACATGAATACAATGGCATCAATACTAAGATAAGGCACATATTCATTTAGCAATAACAAAACAAGATATACAGCTCTCATCTGTTATAATAATCCAATTACTGGAATAAACATACAAGTAGCTAGCAAGATCAGACTAACCAGCAAACAATTACAGGTGATTTTTTTTTTTAGATAGTTAGCATCCAAACGAGATACAGAATTCTGTAATAATGATGAAAATATATTAACTATTGACAAATTAGTCAGTAAAACAGGGGGGAAACAAATACCTTACTTACATTACTGGCATTCACGCACAGTGATTAATAAATTGGTCATAAAAAAAAAGAGATTTGTGTTCACAGTAGTAAGTGGCGAGCTGCACTTGTTAATGAATTGAACATATATTTTTTTTCTGTTTAAGAAAAACAAAAATATTCAAAATACAGGTCAACAATTTACATTCTTACATCATACAAAACAGAACGCGGGTATTAACGAGAAAATACTGAAACAAACAAAAAATATTTAAAAAATAAACAATTCTAGTGCAATATCTATATCTCTATATCAATATATAGAGTGCAGATATCACTCTGAAAAAATCTTATTGTAATGATTTAGGAAAATGTTATTCTTGTTATTGCTCACACGGGTTAATGTTTTAATAAAATAGTTAAATTCAATCAACAACAAAAAAATGTTGGTATAGAATTTTAGAATTTTAGAATTTTTGTTTGTGTATGAAGTGTGGCTCAGTTGGTAGAGCATGGCGCTTGCAACGCCAGGGTTGTGGGTTCATTCCCCACGGGGGGACCAGGATGAATATGTATGAACTTTCCAATTTGTAAGTCGCTCTGGATAAGAGCGTCAGCTAAATGACTTAAAATGTAAATGTAAAGTATTTGGCAACAAGAATAAAATAATTCACAATCATTTCAGTGGTCTTGTTATCATTGCAATAGTAACATATTATATATTTCATGTCAAAAACATAGGTAGTGTTCATAACGGTAAATAAGTATTTTGCAAGGTTTTCCCAAAATTCTGACACAAATTTACATTCAAAGAACAAGTGAGACAGATTCTCACCTTCTTTTTCACAGAAAATGCAGATATCATCAATTGCCACAAATTTGGATATCATAGAATTACATGGATATATCTTATGTAAAATTTTAAAGTGCACTTCCTTAACCTTGTTTGGTATACAATATTTGTAAGGCATTAACCATGCATTTTTCCAGACACTGTCATGAATAAGCGTGTTCCAGAAAAACTTTATTCTCGGTGTAAGTTGGTTTTGTGAATGAAGAATTTGTCTTATATATTTATTACAACAAGATTTCTCAAGTAAACCCACGCCTTCCAATCTGAGTTCTGGATAAACTTTGTGATCATTACCAAAGCTAAGATGAGTTTTCATTAGTGTAGTTAGACCACTGGGAACGGCTTTGATCACAGAAATAAACTCTCTGAAAGGTATTGGAAACTCTTTCAATGTTATAAATTGTTCATATGTCAGAATATTACCCTCGTTGTCAAAAACATCAAGAACAAAGTCAATATTCCTCTCATGCCAGCTGGGATAGAACAATGACTTATTCCTTACAGTTATGTCTGAGTTATTCCACAAAATAGTTTTATGTGGGGAAAAATTGTGCAGGAAACATATTTTCCAGTCCATTAAAGCTTGTTGGTGAAACCTAGCCAATTTAGCAGGTAATCTTTCAGGAATATAATTACATTTCAGTAAAAATTGAAGACCTCCCAACTTATTAAATACATTATTTGGAATGAAAAACCGTATTGAATCAGTATTGATCAAACATCTTTTCAACCAGTTGATCTTGAAAGTGTTATTTATGTCAACAAAATCCAACACTTCTAGACCGCCTTCAACTCTTTTGTTAGAAAGGACTGACTTTTTTAGTTTGTGAGACTTATTTTTCCAGATGAAGTCAAGAAAGGTCTTATTGATCTCTTTACAAGTAGCAGGATTTACACATAATGATAATGCGGGGTACACAAAACGAGACAGTCCCTCTGCCTTGGACAGAAGTACTCTCCCAAGTATAGAAAGATCTCTTTGTAGCCAATTATTGAATATATTTTTGGTTTTCTTAATTTTAGGAGAGAAATTCAAATGTTGTCTGACTAAGTAGTTTTTTGGCAGATGTATTCCTAAATATTTAACACAGTCCTTTACAGGAATATTTTCTATTTTCATTAAAGTCAAATAAACATAAGATTTCACATTTAGAAACATTCAGTTTTAATCCTGATGCAATAGGTTAATGAACTGAACACTGTCAGCTTCTGATAGCTGTGATGTCATCACTGAGTTCTTAAAGAGAAGTTCTTAAAATGTTTTTAGAAATTTTAGCAAATTTGATGAAAATGAAATACAGAAATATCTAATTTACTTACAGTACCAGTCAAAAGTTTGGACACATCTACCCATTCAAAGGTTTTTCTATATTTTTTTTATATTTTCTACATTGTAGAATAATAGTGAAGACACCAAAATTATGAAATAACACAAATGGAATCTTGTAGTATCAAAAAAAGTGTTAAACAAATCAAACCATATTTTATATTTTGCATTATTCAAAATAGCCACCCTTTGCCTTGATGACAGCTTTGCACACTCTTGGCATTCTCTCAACCATCTTCATGGGTATTGTTTTTCCAACAGTCTTGAAGGAGTTCGGAGATCATGCGGAGATCATCTGTTCACCAACTCTTCGAAACGCTGGTTGGAACCAAAATTTGCAAATTTGGACTCATCAGACCAAAGGACAGATTTCCACCGGTCTAATGTCCATTGCTTGTGTTTCTTGGCCCAAGCAAATCTCTACTTATTATTGATGTCCTTTAGTAGTGGTTTCTTTGCAGAAAATCGACAATGAAGGCCTGATTCATGCAGTCTCCTCTGAACAGTTGATGTTGAGATGTATATGGTACTTGAACTCTGTGAAGCATTTATTTGGGCTGCAATCTGAGGTGCAGTTAACTCTAATGAACTTATCCTCTGCAGCAGAGGTAACTCTGGGTCTTCCTTTCCTGTGGCGGGCCTCATGAGAGCCAGTTTCATCATAGCGCTTGATGGTTTTTGCGACTGGCCCTCCGATTTGACACACTGAACTCTATCTGAGAAGTAGTTGGTGAACCAGGCGAGGCAGTCATTTGAGAAACCAAGGCTGTTGAGTCTGCCGATAAGAATGCGGTGATTGACAGAGTCGAAAGCCTTGGCCAGGTCGATGAAGACGGCTGCACAGTATTGTTTTTTATCGATGGCGGTTATGATATCGTTTAGGACCTTGAGCTTGGCTGAGGTGCACCCATGACCAGCTAGGAAACCAGATTGCATAGCGGAGAAGGTACGGTGGGATTCGAAATGGTCGGTGATCTGTTTGCTAACTTGGCTTTCGAAAACTTTGGAAAGGCAGGGTAGGATAGATATAGGTCTGTAACAGTTTGGGTCTAGAGTGTCGCCCCCTTTGAAGAGGGGGATGACCGCGGCAGCTTTCCAATCTTTAGGGATCTCAGGCGATACGAAAGAGAGGTTGAACAGGCTAGTAATAGGGGTTGCAACAATTGCAGCTGATAATTTTAGAAAGAGAGGGTCCAGATTGTCTAGCATAGCTGATTTGTAGTGGTCCAGATTTTCCAGCTCTTTCAGAATATCTGCTATCTGGATTTGGGTGAAGGAGAAATAGAGGAGGCTTGGGCAAGTTGCTGTTGACCGGGTTAGGGGTAGCCAGGTGGAAAGCATGGCCAGTCGTAGAAAAATGCTTATTGAAATTCTCGATTATCGTAGATTTTATTGGTGGTGCCTCAGTGCAGTGGGCAGCTGGGAGGAGGTGCTGTTATTCTCCATGGACTTTACAGTGTCCCAGAACTTTTTGGAGTTTATACTACGGGATGCAAATTTCTGATTGAAAAAGCTAACCTTTGCTTTCCTCACTGCCTTTGTATATTGGTTCCTAACTTCCCTGAAAAGTTGCATATCGCGGGGGCTATTCGATGCTAATGCAGTACACCACAGGATGTTTTTGTGCTGGTCAAGGGCAGTCAGGTCTGGAGTGAACCAAGGGCTATATCTGTTCTTAGTTCTACATTTTTTGAATGGGGCATGCTTATTTAAGATGACGAAGAAAGCACTTTAAAAAAATATCCAGGCATCCTCTACTGACGGAATGAGGTCAATATCCTTCTAGGATACCCGGGCCAGGTCGATTAGAAAGGCCTGCTCGCTGAAGTGTTTTAGGGAGCGTTTGACAGTGATGAAGGGTGGTCGTTTGACTGCGGACCCATTACGGACGCAGGCAATGAGGCAGTGATCGCTGAGATCCTGGTTGAAGACAGCAGAGGTGTATTTAGAGGGCAGGTTGTCCAGGATGATATCTATTAGGGTGCCCGTGTTTACAGATTTAGGGTTGTACCTGGTAGGTTCCATGATAATTTGTGTGAGATTGAGGGCGTCTAGCTTAGATTGTAGGACGGCCGGGGTGTTAAGCATATCCCAGTTTAGGTCACCTAACAGTACAAACTCTGAAGATAAATGGGGGGCAATTAATTCACATACGGTGTCCAGGGCATAGCTGGGGGCTGAGGGGAGTCAATAACAAGCGGCAACAGTGAGAGACTTATTTCTGGAAAGGTGGATTTTTAAAGTAGAATCTCAAACTGTTTGTGCACAGACCTGGATAGCATGACAGAACTCTGCAGGCTATCTCTGCAGTAGATTGCAACTCCACCCCCTTTGGCAGTTCTATCTTGGCGGAAAATGTTGAAGTTGGGGATGGAAATTTCAGAATTGAAGGCATGGTTTATCTGAAAGGTTGTCTGAATAGTCCAAAAATATAATAGGCTCCCACTGGCCTTATTTCCATGAGGCCATCTTTTGTGCAATGTCCTTCTGATATTGTACATGCTTGTCCTTTATTCAATATCATCCCATGTCCATGTTTTCTATATATAATGTAGGTTTAGGAATGTATACAATAATATGAGCTTCCTCTCTCCACTATTTCACTATGAACCTATGGCGTTGAGGCAAACCAAATATTTGATCACTGCACAGCTTTTTAAGTTGAGACTCCAAAGCGGTCCTTAAGGGCTAGAGTGTGAAAGCAAGGACTGGCTCACTTACCTGGGATGGATCTGGCCTTGGTCTGGCTAAGGATTGTTTCCCGATCAATGGCAAGGTGACTGACTGCAACTGCAAAAGAAAGAAACCTCTCTGAAACCACTATCTCTCCATTCATTTAGTGCGTTATCCTTTAACCCCCCCCCCCCCCCCCCCCCTCCGTGGGGAATAGTTTGGCATATGACTGCTCTGAGAGACCATCAGATCCCAGCATTTCCATTTCATTGTGACAGTCTGCTTGCTCTTTATGCAGTTTATTTTTTTCTCAGGCTTCTCCACCCATTATAAACGCCTCTGCAATAGTGAGCAAGACATTGTTGAGCTGGTCATAACCGTGTGACTTGATACTGCTCTTCAGTTTTCACCTTGGTAAACACTTATTGTCCACCTTGATGGAAAATGACAGTGTGGGGATGCTGTTCTACCTTACTCTTACAGCAGTGAAAGAGCACCCAACAACGCTCCTCCCTCAATATACATTGCTTATCGAACCTAACTGTTTTGAAAGCCTCATCGTACAGATGTGGTCCCTGTCTAACAATTGGTAGACAACTATTGAAAGCCTTAATGTTTTAAGTATATTAATTGGAAGGCATTTCAACAGTTACCATGTAGCAAATCCTGGAAGCATACTCAACATTCCACTGTAAATGTGTTTCGCTAGTCTTTCCATTGATCACTGGTCAAAAATATGGTTTGCACCATTCAATGAGACAGTGTGAGTGCTGGTTTTCATTCCAGCCAATTACAGCGTTAAAGAATTTACACCTAGTATTATGTCAATGGCAACAATTGTTGCTCAACGTTGCCTTTTCAGTACAGTATGTGACTCAGTATGTAACCAAGTAAGCCAGAAACATTCTGAATTTGGAGTTTTATGCCATTAGTTAAAGGCCTTGAGTATGGCATGTACTGTATGTATGTGTCCTATTTGGCATGTAATGTGTGTCTCAAGACTCATGTGGCAATAGTGTATTCAGCATTCTAGGTCCTTTACCTATGCTATACAGGTTAATGTCTTGAGTTGTTTATTGAAGTTACTGGCCTAACCCTGAACAAAAAGCATTCCACGCCAAGAGTTATTCATTTCAAATCTTCCACCCAAGACACATGTACTTTAAGTTCCATCCGAGGTGCTTGATTCAAACGTGTTGATGGAGAATGCCAGATTTGTCGTAACATTTTAGACTCATTTCTTTGGAAACACTTTACGACTTTACTGAGTCTCTCTCTCTCCAGCCATTGTCTCCTTCCCTTTGCCTTTCCGAGAGGAACTGTGAGAGGATGGACTTTTTTGACCCAGCACTCCACAGCTCCTCTCTTCCCACATTGTGCCATCACCACACAATAAATGATAGTATTCTCCAATCTCTTGAACCAGGCACTTTTGTCTCAGCCTGTGGAAAACAAGGCTTTTATTTCTACTTTCTCTCTCAGCTCTTAGTGGGCCAAGACTTCCATTCACCAGGGCTAGGACTCCTAGTACCTCACCTCTATGAGTGGATCTATTGCTGAGGAAAAATTGCTGTGCCTTTTAATAGGAGAGGCCTGTCTATGATACAAACCAAAGGTAATGTATATTAACAACTCCCAGACCAGGAGTCTCAGCCACTCTGCAGGGCTCACACAAAACCACACAAGTGTGCCCTCATGTTGATTAAACATTTTCTCCGAAAGTGCATCTTCCCGTGAAAATCAACCCCACTTTCCCTGGCATTTGTGAGAGGAGAAGCTCTCCCTCTCTCAGCTCTCCTCGAGTGGTCGATATATTAAAACTTGAACAGATTGATTTGAGAATGCCATGCCGTCGGTGTCTTGCTATGGCCGTTGACTAGATCTGAAGTGTCTTAGTCATCGGGCTTCAGACCAGGGATTGATAATAGCTTGACCGCTGGGCCTATCTTATTCGTCCTTGTTCAGGAGGTGTTGTATTTAGTCAACAGAGCACTTATGATGAATCTCAAACAGCACAAGGGGATTCACAGTGCGGGTGAGTGGAAAGTATTTCTCACTCCTCGGGACCTCATGAATACATCCAAACTCTAACTAACTACTTTGGCTTAATGTGGAATTTGAAAAGTGGGATGAGGCCAATTTATTTATTTGTATTCCCAACGACTTAGCTATACTCTTGAACATGGTGATAGCAGGGAGGATAATCTTAGTCTTTCAGCAGTAAAGTGGCTGTGCACAAAACCCCCATCAGTAATGTATTCGGTATTGATTGATGGTCTCTCCTGCAGTACTAGGCAACAGCATTATTATCATGCAAAGATTCCAAACTGCCCACAATAAAATCATTGTGCCTTGATTCAAGTTGTCCTCCCCCAGGGTGTCATAATACCACAGCTGATGATGCTTCATATCACTTTCTTCACAGCAATCATTGGCATCCCTGCCTACTTAGCTACTTAGTCCTGTTGCTGCCATCTGCTAATTCAGTTTTCTGAATTAAAGACATTTCTCAATCCATGCAATATCATTTAGATATCTATGAGTAGATATTCTATTTTAAATTCAGTTGGCACCAAATGTTACAAGACTGTATTATTATTACTGTATTATGAATATAGTTTTTATATCCGGCTTAAATATCATATTTTTACTTGTTTCCTGTGATTCTTGAGTCATATATAAATGTCAGCCATGTTTACAACTTAGCCTACATATGAATATTATCACGAAGCCTGCATGATGACGGACTAACGTTCTACCACGGTGAACGTAACCCTGGTTCGGTAATAGACTAATGAACACTTGCAGCCTACATCATATCTTTGGAAACTCCCACGGAAGTGTATAATGAGAATTTACAGCTAAATTGCTGAGATGGTCAAAACGCGCTGTTATGGGGGATGAGAAGTTGCTTACTGTAGCCTATGAATAGCAGCATGTAGCATATTGATTCATTTTAGTATTGGATCAAAACGTGTGGGCTATTTGATATTATGCAAAGGTGTGGTTTCATGTGGCTACAGCTTAGTTGAACCCTAGTCCCTTGAAGTGCATTTTGCGATGCATGATCGTACAGCAGCCTAGACCCTAGGCTATAACCTAAAAAGATGATGTAAAATATATTAGACTATTATTATATAATTGATCAAATATATTGTTATTGTTGCTGTTGTTGTTATTGCTATTTTTGCTATTATTGTTTGTATTTGTATTATAAATGTATACTACAGCCCTAATTGTTAGTGACATGGAAAGTAGCCTATAACAGTTCAACATGAACGCTATAACGTTTAAATTGAGATATAGATTAAATCTAATATTGATTGTGGTGAAGTATGTTTTTTGGCCTATACATTTCGATTGATTGATATAATGCGTGAACTGTAAAATACGAATTTTCTTTAATGTCATTATTTCCACGCTTGTTGCGTGTTTATAAGATAGAATAAACCAGCTTGCATATGTTTTCTTATTCAGTTATTAGGCTACTACTGTGTGTAAACTACACCATTGAGAGAATGGCTTACAATTGCAAAGAATCATAGTGACATTGCTATCAATCATTGTATCAGTGTATCTAATGTAAACGGGGGTGTTGCATGGATAACATGACACATCTGGTCACTTGGCATCGTTGTATCTTGGTTACCAAGCGATTTATTAGAGATCCTTCTGCGCAACGACTAGGCTACGAGCCATGGTCTAAAGAACCGACAAACTCCTGAGCTCATTTTCAGTTCACTTTTAAAATATCCAAGTTTCACATATAAAAACTAAAGTACCATCTTAAACATCACGATTTAGTGGCACAAAAGGCAACCTGAAATAGAAAGTCTGGTTGGCCCAGTTAAAAGCACCATCAAGAGGCAGCAGTGTTATCTCTCATGACCAATTTATTGCCGATGAACATATGGCCAATATTTTGTTTCACGTCATAGCAGGGGGAAAACAAACATCATGCAATGTTAGCGAGTCAGCAAGAGCAGAGCCACTTGGCCAGCTATGCAAACGCACTTGGACCATATCAGAAGAGCACCACTTGCTTTCTGGGTATATAAACCGCATCAAGCTTATCTCTGCACGCACTCCTGACTCCCATTTGGAGATATTTCATTAACCGCGCGCTGTCTTAACGCAGGCTACACAACTCATCCAATTCCAGTCATCAGTCACCAGGTGAGCGCAATATGCCTATGATCGTTGAACTCCCTCAGATACTGTGCATGGCAGGTGATGTAGAATAATACGGTTTATTTTTTCCTCGCTGTGTCCCTGTGTTTGGGTGTGCGTTTGTGCCTGACACCATTTCCTAACATCAAATCCAGAATGTCGTAGCCTATATGTCCACGTGTTTCAGATTTTCTAATGCTAGCTTGTATTGCATTTGTGATGTTCCTAAACTTGAATGTGTATCACAACTAGTTTTGAATTACTATTGGAGCAGTGGATGTTGATGATTTTACGCGCACGAAGTTTTACTATGACAGTCACTGTGCCCACATTTCCCACCATATTCTACATCTAACTTTCAAAACAAATAGGATAGTTAAATCACTCTCGTGTCCAGGGTAACTGTGTATGAACCACAACTTAAACGATATGCTAAAAAGAAAAAGAAACTATTTCCAGTGCTTTTGTCTGCATGTGTGTCATATAATGGGAGGACTGTAAGTATTTTGCTATGGTAAAATCGATGCAATAGTTAGGATTAAAACGTGAAAATAATATGTACTATTGAAGCAAGATAGTATTGATTTTGTTCTGAGTAAAATTTGAGAGAGAAAACTGACCAACGTTTAACACAGGCCTGCATCCGACGATGTTTTCCCCCTTGTCATGTCACTGCTTTGTCAGTAGAGTCCGCTAGAGTATTACAGATGCCTCTCCAAAGACAGTTTAACACCATTGTCTGCCCTGCGTAAGGACACTGTGTCAGTATGTTTGTGTCATATTAGTGACTCCGGAGCCGTTTGCTGCTTGGTATAGGTGACGCGAATTGTTTGGGGAAATGTAATCGTGTTTGCAGGGTGAATGCATGCACAAAGTGTGAACGGTTGCTTCTCGTATGATTAATTTCAAGCAGGTCGCAGAGACTCTAGCAAATTGTTCCTTATAGTCTCTATGTGAGACAATAAAAGGGGGAAGTGATTAAAAATAATAAACCGTTTAGCAATTTGTCTCAGAGAACCAGATAAAGGCCTGCCACACACACTAACAGTGCAGCATGAAATTCAACGTTACAAATAAATTGGTGGTTTAACAAATGAAGGCATCTCCTCTGGGCACGGGCGCAGCGCTAATCTCGTTGTGACATGTTTAATCATTAGAAGAAGGGAGACGAATAAAGGCATTGGGTTTGCCCGCAAGCGAAAGGTGCTTGGATTTCTGGAATCAAAGTTCTCCAAATGATTTGTGCCTCGGGCCACCCTCCCCGGGCCATGACTTAGTCCCATAAATAAACCGGATGTAGGCCTACTTTTACCTGCATATTATATATAGCCTTTCAATCATAGAGGAGGGGAATCGGTCATGTCACTTTATACATTTATCATGAGCACCTCGAGGCAAACGGGGTTACCTTTATCAAAGCTTAACTCCCAGCCTGAGGTGTCGAAACACACTGAAATTCAGAGATTAAAGAAAGGAATGACCAACGTTATAATACATCGTCCTGAAGCATTCTTAAAGCATTCAATCAGAAGATGTATTTAATCAACTGTATAAAAGGCCTTTCTTCATTCGTGAACAATAGTTTCTTTAAAATGTGGGGAGATTTGGGTGAGAACGATCTATTCGTCCGACGGCCTTTTTTGATTAATTTGAAAATTAATTAGGCCTAGGCAATGTGATGATGGTGAATGCATGTGTCTGCATTGGTTTGGTATTGTATTGTAACAATTATAAGCATGAGAACCGTCTTATAAAATAAGCTGTTTACAGCAGAACTTAGCTCTCTATTATTTATTTGTGTAAAACACAACTAAACAAATTCAACAGTATGCCTATTTTTTCAAGTGCAGTATAATTATTTATATCAGTCGAATATTACAGACCTTTATACATGCTCCGTTTTAGTTACACACACAACCAGTGATGAAAGAGCTAGGAATTCCCATGTGAATTCAGAATACACTGGTAATGTATTGTTTAGACTGTATCCAATGCCTTTAGCGACAATTACACTCAACTGGGCGGAAATGCAAACCACGAGCCTCGCTCTATCTGTTGCAAAGCGCCAATTTAAAAACAATAGTCAGGGTTGCATCTTGGTTCTTCTACGCATCAACACTCTCTCTGTCCGATCATTACTGGGTCCGATACACAGCAGAAGATACACTCACTCACCCCTGTCAACGCTGCGCCTGAGACCCTCTGGCAGCCGGGCATAATGCTGTGTTGTCATTTTCTGGAGTTAAATATAACGAGAGAGGAAACGATTTATTACAGTTTTATTATTATTATCATTATTATAAACGTCATAAATATTACATCCTAAATAGTATCAGTATTAATAATATAATTAATATTTCCATTATGTATATCATTACTGGTATCATTGCAATTAGTTTTCTTTTTATTACATTTTTCAGTGTGAAATGATATATCCATAGTAATAACATAATCATGTAGAATATGTAGGATATTCATTCATTAAAAGCTTTAGTAAGCTAAGCTCACTTCTTGCAGTGGGCTGGTTGGACACATTTATTATAAGTCACTTATTGCCAGGAATCGGTCCCGTCAAGTTAGCTGAACCTGCTTTGTTAAAGAATGCCACGCACTTTTTTTATTTTGTATTTTGTATTTTACCTTTATTTAACCAGGTAGGCCAGTTGAGAACAAGTTCTCATTTAAAACTGCGACCTGGCCAAGATTAAGCAAAGCAGTGCGACAAAAACAACAACACAGAGTTACACGTACAGTCAAATAACACAATATAAAAATCTATGTACAGTGTGTGCAAATGTAGAAGAGTAGGGAGGTAAGGCAATAAATAGACCACTGCCCATAGTCAGAGTGAAAAGGCAAGCGGCCTGTTTGAGCTACATGTGAAAGTAAACAGGTAAACACAAGGAGATGGCTCTCGAAGTGAAGTAGGCACGGCCACTTTACCTCTTCCTGCCGAAACCCTCACTTCAATTGTTCAAATACATCCCCAATAACTGCCCACAGACCGCGTCGTGCGCTCCTACTACCATCAACACCAGCGGACTCTCATTTTGCCACAAAGAAGAATGGCCAAGCGGAATGACATGACTATAAATAATGCATAAACTTAAGTTTTACTGAACATAAAAATTAGGCTACTCGTTGTAAAATTAAGTAATTGTCTCATATTGCATATATTGATGAGATGTGCACATAGGCGTTGCAACAACAACAACAAAAAGCCTACTTCTTGTGCTTGTTTACTGCACACAGAGCGAGCTGGATACCCCCGAAGGTGTCCCTCACACATCGCATTTATGCAGCATACTCGGCAGATAAGGTCAGGCAGTAACCTCTTTGCTATGTCACAGCTCGACTTTGCTCAAACCCCGTTCAGTTCAATTGAGTCACTGTCGCTGTTTGAGACAGTGTGATTAATTATATAGCCTATGCCAAAACGATTTACCTTTCAGGTCAGGTGCACTGCTAGCTCCGTGGGTGAAGGAAAACAGACCTACCACCATCCAGTGTGGATAATAATAATAACAAAACAATAATAATCAAAAAAATTATGTTAATATTATCTTTCAAATATGTTGTATTTCAAACTGTGTAAGGACGGGCTTTCCTTCGTGAAATTGCATCTGTGGGCGGGAGGGTAGGAAACCCCACAAACTTTAGCCAGTAAAGTAAATGGCATGTTTAGGCACTGAATAAAATGTTCTGACACCTTTCTCGCCTGCGTCCTAGAGAGGGAGAAGGAGAGTGTGTGTCTGTGTATGTATGTGTGTGTGTGTGCTAAGATGAAGGACTTTCCTTAATAGGCTATTGTGGAAGGATTCAGGACGGAATGAAGAGATAGTCCATTGAAAGCAGTTGAATGCCATGACAACTAGGAACAACCTCAGATTTATTCCAAACAGTTAGAAAGCATTGTACAGGGGCGTCAATCATCCATTATTTCGCCCCTGAAATAAATGCAAAAACTGCACCCAGACAAAAGCTTCCAACAGGAGCCGGACATTTGTCTACATTTCCCCCATTGTCTGCAGCTTAGCAATCGGTTTGTATTTGTGTTTGGCCGGGTCCGACCACCCAGGATGCGCAGAGGACTTGCTAGAAACGTGCAACATTGTCACCCACATCACATACTAGATAGGAGGCAGAGGGGCAACAGCAGAGAGAGGGGAAGCTAAAAAAAAGTATTGAAGGGAGGAAAATAAACGAATCTACAATGATACTTTGCTTTCTATGAAAGAGGTGACGATGGAGCACTTATAAAGCACGTCGAAGGAGCCTGCACAAACAATAATCTGCTGTGTTCTTGGGGGAAAACGCACATTGAAGCAATTTCCCAATAATGCAATTGGAAAAATGTCTTTAAAAAAGTTCTTAGAGCATGCTGTGAGAACCTGTTCTGTTCAATTCAATAGCACGTTCAAAACCATCATTGTCAAGATTAGAATATAGTCTTCAAAAGCATGCATAAACGCTAGGCTATTCTTCATCTCGGCTAAAACGCTGCTATTATTCCTATGTATTATTATAATGTATTATTATTATTATTATTATTATAGGCTATTCGTCAATATTATTATTGTCTATAGGTTATCATTCATTGCCCATATTATATCCGAAATTGTTTTCCAAATAAATATAATCCGATTTATTTTATTTAAGCCCCTTGTCCCTAAACCTGAATCAAAATATTGACTCAAATGGTTTACATAAATAGGTGTTAAAAAATCAGACAATGTCTTATTTAGGAGATAAAATATGATAGAAATGAATAGGCTATCGAACGGGTACCCAGACCACAGTTTTGTACAAACCATCAAAAATACGTTTTCCAGCTTAATGATTCAATATTTTATATATGCGGAGAGTACAAGGCAAAAGCTTTTTCAGGAGCAATTTGTTAAAACGAGCGTTCAAGTATTCGGAGTGTAAAGCTACTTGGAGGTCCTTTGTATGTAAATAGGGTGTAAAAAAGGCCCTCCCCATCTTTGTAATTAATTGACACGTTATACCACTCATCATGTTCTGAAGCACCAATGGTAGAGGCTCGGATCTGCCCAAAACCCACAATTTCACATCTGCAAACACTGTCTTCATCCACTTGACTCCCAAGACCCGCCCACACGTGGCCAACCTTTTGCGTTTTTAATGCTTTTTCACTGCAGGTTCATGTGTTGAGACCAACCTTATATGGACTGATCAGACCGGTAATGGCTTATTTCCCCCTAGCACCCAGCAGTAGCACAGTATACATGAGCCAGATATAGCACTTCAGCCACTTTGGCATTCTTCCTGGACTTACAAAACTGATTGCTCTTCTACTTGGTTAGGTAATGCTTATCGACAGAGGCTCATGATTTGCTTTGACTGTAGTTCAACGTAGAACGGAACTGAGAGATCCTTTTTTTCTGAACAGCGATTGTGTTTTGTCTTTTAAAACAGCGGATTGCCAAACTGGTGCAGCAACTTTCCTGCATACATTTCCCCAGAATATGTCGTTGACCAACACAAAGACGGGCTTTTCTGTAAAGGACATTTTGGACCTCCCTGACACGAATGATGAAGAAGGATCTATCACTGGACCGGAGGAAGATAACGAGGGATCAGAGACAACAAAAAACACTGGAGTTTTGGTGCAAAGTCCTCTCGAAAACGTTCAGAATCTGCCTATAAAGAACCCCTTTTATGATAGTAGTGACAATCCTTACACAAGATGGCTTGCCACCACGGACAGTATCCAATATTCACGTAAGTACTCTTTAAGAATGTTAAGTTCATTTGCATTGCACATACTGTTGGTGTTAAGACTTGTATCTGCCTGTTTTGTGAGTGAGAACGCATCATATATGTGTTATCAAATCTATACTTGATTGAATGCAGAATCACTCTATTCCTTAGTGTCTGGGCTCATTGGTGCCCTTGAATGATGTGCAGCATTCGTCTTTATTCACCGTGCATTGATTGCTGCGCTCGATTTAAGGCGTTACCACCATTAAAATAATATAATGTTTACTCCATTTATATTGAGTAAACAAGTGTTTCGAATATGATCAATAGAGACTTGTAAATGCATCGACTATAAAGCCTCATAGTATCGTCTTCAGAAATGTGACCCTGTGTATTACATTTTAGCATGCTGAGGATTTGTAGGCAGACAATGCATGGTGTTGCTGCTTCAGTAAATCACTTTCTTTGGGGACTGATGGGAAACATTTTTGTGGGTCCCAACATAAAAAACGACATGAGCATATAACATTGTATTTTAGCTGTAGCCTACAAACGAAGTGAGTTACTTTAACATGTTGCTTTGAAAAAGTCCTAAATGTTGCATTTCCATGTGTGCTTGGCAGGTGCACTTCAGTCGAGAACCCCATTTTAACGGTTGTATTTTGTCTCTCCCACGCAGTGCATGGTCTATCAGCTAGTTCTCAAGACTCAGCCAAGTCCCCAGAACCCTCCGCGGACGAATCGCCAGACAATGACAAGGAAACTTCAAGCAACGGCAGCGACTCCGGTAAGAAGAGAAAAAGAAGAGTGCTGTTTTCCAAAGCACAGACGTACGAACTTGAGCGTCGATTTAGGCAACAGAGATACCTTTCCGCTCCAGAGAGAGAACACCTCGCGAGTTTGATTCGCCTGACTCCAACTCAAGTGAAAATTTGGTTCCAGAATCATCGATACAAAATGAAGAGAGCGCGCGCTGAAAAAGGTATGGAAGTGACCCATCTCCCCTCTCCCCGGCGGGTGGCCGTGCCTGTCTTAGTCAGGGATGGAAAGCCTTGTCATACTCTTAAAGCTCAGGACTTGGCGGCCACATTTCAGGCTGGATTCCCCCTCTCGGCATATAGCGCCCAGACCCTTCATCAAATGCAATATAATGCTCAGTACAGCGCCGCCACCACGCCACAATTCCCTTCAGCACATCACTTGATGCAAACGCAACAGTGGACTTGGTGAACTAGTAGAGACTGGCGGGGCTGCCCTTTAAGAGCACGATAGGGGGTTCACTACAAAATAAAGACTTTTCATTTTGCAGCTTGACCCATAGGCCTATTTACCATTTTTTGGGGGGCTAATGTGTGCGCCATGTTTACATGTTTTCGTTAAGAGAACTGGGTCCAGCCTCTCCCTAGATTTAAGAATGTCAATGCTCTTGTGAAATTTTGTAAAGTATGTTTGTGTGTTGTAGAAATGTTTTCTTTTTGTCCTTCGTGTTATAAGCACGTACAGAACCACTTTATAATTATAGAAGATTTCTTGCTTCTTTTACAATGGACCGAAAATATTTATGGCCATGAATAAACATTGGCAACTTTTAGCTTTTTTCCCTTTGTTTTTTGTAAATACTTTGTCGTGATTGTTTGCAAATCAGAAACATGCAGGATCGTATAAGTGGAGATATACATATTTCCAATAAAAAAAGAAGGAAGAATTTGTGGCGAAATTGTCATGACTGTCGTAACAGATCTCATATGATTATGTGAATAACAGTTCAATCGCGCGCTGATGGGGAAATATACCGATTTTTATAAGGATTTTAATAAAATGCTGTGTTGAAGAAATTACGTTTTGGTTTGCGTGTCTTAACTACGTTCTATTTGGTTTATTGAATACATACGCTTAACATTGGTAAGGAGAGGGACGACGACCTACGTGTTGCGTAAAGTGGCAGAGAGAGGAGGTTCATTTATCTTTCGCGCACTTGAATTCTTATTTTTTGAACCTAAATTAATCCTGATAAATTCTCAGAATTTGAACACGTCAGTAATAAGGAAACTAAAGTCACTTTTGAAATGGGCCTAAAATCCACTCACTTAATTAAGGGGGCATCTTCAGCTCAGAAGCTTTGAGTCAAATTTCAAGGTCTCGAACTGCTCTCGTATTGGGGTGTGAAGTGGTATATTTTTTTAATTGATTTAATGCAAAAACGTTTTGATTTTACGCACGGTTTTACGCACGTGACTGTTGTCAAGCAAACACAGAAAGTGAAAGGAATATCAGTCAAGTCACGTATAGTCTTCAATATCTCTTGCTCTATGTTAGCCTATGCATTATACTGTAGCTTTTAGTAGATGGGTTATATAGGCCTATAGAGCGATGGGCTACGAATGTTGGCTGTATCCAAATAGTTATCTAAAACAGGGTACCCAGCAAAGTACTCGATACAAGGACCAAATTGGTCCCAAGTGAATCACAGAGCGCATTGCGGATTATCAGACCCAATTCAGTATCCTGGGTAAAATCATTCATTACCTTTGACAAAATCCTAACTGCATTGTGTTTGTCCCAGCACCGAGATCTTATTGAACAGATGTTAGAGTCGCCCTCACTATCATTGAACAAACAGCTACATTGGCACGAATTGCTAATTATTTACAGAATTCTATCTCAAGGGGCCACTGCTTTTGGTCCAGGCTACAGAGACTCAATATGTTTTCTTCAGAGAGGCTACAATGTTTACATTTGCGAGCTGTGCCGGGGACTTATTCACTAATATTCGCTCTATTAACTAGTTATTAACGTAATCATATTTGTACAAGCTAATGGCCGAGTTGTATCGCATTGTTTTTTCACAATGAAGTTGTTGCTTATTCCATAGGCTATAGATTTTTTTTTAAATACAGTGGAAATAGCATTCCTTGAATGACCTATAGGCTAATAGTTTCGATTTCATATAGCACTATTGGGTAGAAACCCAGGGTCCTACAACATTTTTTTAAGGGCGCATATCTGTGGAAGGGGAAATAAGCTATATAATTGAAGTATAGCCTAATTTATCGCATTTCATTTTATTTCCAACATAATGTTTCTAGATAATGTTTCTAGACTATTGTTGCCTGCAGTTTCCGTTTGCCTTAACCTCGAGTGAAATAAAAACTTGATTAAAAAAAGATGACATTAATGTTAGACTATACAACTAGACGTCACAACTAGGCTACAATGATACATTCCGATAAACACCCCTGGCTATAGCAACCCGCGTAACACAGCGTTGACATCATTTAGGTTCCGTTTAAGTCAATAAAACATGTTGATTTCTGTGTGGCCCTAACCCCGATGCCCGAGATTTACTACTGTGACGGGGCAGTTGTTTGCAGTCCATCGTGGCACAATATACAGTACACCACACAAAAATCACACAAAGGCCCAGGGCCGGTTGTGGTGGATGTTAGAGGCGTGCATATTAACGAGGAGCCAGAGTGGGAGTGCAGACAGTGTGGATAGAGAGACTGTCAGAGTTTCTTGGTGCTATTCAGTTCTTTTATCTTGACCAGTGCATCCCCGAGTCAGGGAGACGTATCCTTGGGTTTTTGTCGTGCCTGTCAGTTGGTGCCATTGTGATCCTTGTTGTACACGTTGTATCCCATATGGACAGCTGGGCTCGGGCAAGGAGAAAAGGATCCCTCACAAACCCAAATTGTGTCCAGCTTTCAAATAAAGCATTGTTGTCTCAAAGAAAAACGAATAAAAAATTCGTGCTTTATCTATTGTGGAAAAAGAACCCCCATTCACAGATAACAGGGAGTCCTTCTTCCTTGATAGAGCTATGCTAACAACAGACCCTCTCATTTCTCTTTCTCTCGCTCTCCTCCCAACTCAAAGAACGATTATTGTCTGTCCCCCGAAGTGTGTGCTCGGTCACTGGGCAGCAAAACTATTTTAAAACTCATAATTTCGAGCAGTCTTATTTCCTGTTAGCTTTATATCCGTTTTATGGATAGCATATTTCTGATCTCTTTGGAAAATATCTGACTTGATTCATATAGGCCTACCATGACACGAGACAAGACATTCAAGAATTCAGGAATCTGAATGCAATACTAATTTCCCTTAGCTTTATCCGTTCACTTTCCAGACATTTCTATTTCAATATTTTTTAGTGTAGGCTTATAAACGGTTATTTTTCAACAATGACAATATAATGAATACTAGCTGCATTACTAGCTGTTTGGGGTTTTAGGCTGGGTGTCTGTACAGCACTTCGAGATATTAGCTGATGTACGAAGGGCTATATAAAATAAAATTGATTGATTGAAAATTGATTGAATGAATGCAGTAGACTTACCAATAGATAATACAGAGCACGGGATATTGGTTTTGAATGTATAAATCCGAATGTAGGCCTAAATGAATTTCTCCGATAGCTCTAGTCCTACTTGTTTATTTATGATTTTTGTTTGTTGTCCTTGGGAGAAGAATCGAGTATTATAATAAAGACAGGTCTCCGTGCAGACCTAACGCGAATTATTCTCCTTAACAATTACTAACTTGCTGAATAGCACCTAGTTCAAGGTCTATCACATTCAGGAGTAGTACTACGTTTATTTCCGACTATAGAAGTAGAAATATTCTCCATGAACCACATTCACCTTGGGACCAAATTTCGGTTCTTATATTCGCATTAATTAATACACGAGGAAATTATGCAGCTTCTCAATGCCAGAACAGTAGCAGCGCTATGTTTATCTGAAATTGCTTTTGGATGCACGAGGTGGCGGGGGGGGGGGGTCTCAACAACAAATAAAACAAACATCTCGGTATGTGCAACATAGTTCACCCCGTGGATAATGCTATTATATGCGTTAGAATAGAATACTTCAGGAAATATGCACTTGGGACTGTGTGGGTCTTCGTCATCCTGACCGTTTGAACCTCGACATAAATCATTCTGGATCGTGTACATCTCCAAATAAACGAGGATTTCAAAGCTATAATAAGCGGAGCTTTCATTTAAAGGAAGCAATCTAGTTTTATTGCCTTAAAGAAGATCTAGATTAGATTCGCCTAGTGCCGTGGCACAGTGCAGATATTAGAGAGAGAGAGAGAGAGAGAGAGAGAGAGAGAGAGAGAGAGAGAGAGAGAGAGAGAGAGAGAGAGAGAGAGAGAGAGAGAGAGAGAGAGAGAGAGAGTGTGTGAGAGTGTGTGAGAGTGTGTGAGAGAGTGTGAGAGAGTGTGAGAGAGAGAGAGAGAGAGAGAGAGAGAGAAATCAGCCGTTACGCCTGGTTGCCACAAGATGGAAGCAGAGGTCTATAGTTTGGACCAATATTACACCGTTGTCCTCAAAACTCACAGGCCTACAGTATTACCATTATAATTTTATACATTTAAATGTTATTTTACTTATACATCTGATGAACAACTTGGCATATGATCAATATGGTGCCATTTAAAGAGAGCAAGTATACAATATATGATTTAAAAATTATTATATTGCACTTTCGAAAATAAAGCAAATTACGCACCCTCATTGAAAGAGAGAGAGAGCGAGAGAGAGACCAACTCCACAGTGTGGCGCAATTGGATTATGAAAACATTTTAAAGAAAATATTTTCAACATTTTCCATATCAGTGTTTTCCATATGCATGACACGGATTCATATTTTTGATTATTGTAGCACCGTGGACATATAAGGGCAATTGCAACATGCCATTTTCAAAACGTTGGTGGAATATATGTGAATAGAAAGCTGCCTATATGATCAGCGGCGGAGTTGGAAAAAGTCATTCTGGTAAATGACCAATGTAAAATTATTGATAATTATATTAAAAATGAAATTTCACTGTAGCAGCATCATCATCCTGCACTCCCCCTCCTCATCCTCATCATCATCTTAGAGCAATGGCGCCCTGCTCATACAAACGATTGCAACCAGGGTGGGCTGTATTTACGCACACATAAGCAACAACAAAAACTGCAATTTTTAACAACCCCTCTACAAAAACCTGTATTTTGGATTGATATTGGATGAATTCAGCCAGGATAGGTTACCAATACCATCCATCATTTTGCGGCAGCATGTACGTGATTTATAGCCAGGACAACAGGCCAGTGGAGTTGGCGCTGGTAACAAATAGCTTACTTTTGTTAGCTTTAATTTGATCATGTCAAGAGGATCACGTTGATGCACATAAAAGCGATTCGCTGTGTTTTAGAAATATAGTGAGTAGCCTATGTAGATGTTTATATACATAAATGATGGAGATGCCTAAGCCTATCATAGCAGTTTTTAAGAAAATCACTTGCATATTTAACCAGCAGACCAAATATTTCGCATTTCTTTAACTCTTCAAAATGGTGGCGAACCTCTGGATAAGGCCTACTTCTTCACTACCAGCTGGTAGAAAATGACTACTGAGGACAGATTAATAGTTATGTGTATTGTTTAAATATACTGTTACAGGTACAGCTCATTGTTTTATAATATTTTTAAAAAATACATTGAAAATGCATTGGCTAGATTAGACTATTTCTATTTTGAGCCTGCATGATGCCAGCCTCTCCGGGGAGTCAATTTAACCAGACATTCAGACCTGGGATAGGCAACTGGCGAGCCTGCGGGCCGCACCCTATTTGTAGGCCTGCTGACCAATAATTTAAAAAAAATACAACTTAAAAAAAAAGTTATTATAATTTGGAACTCAGTCGTGGGATGAACTTACTATTGAGAGTTAGAATAATATAATACAGGCTCTACAATTTCTTAATGTGGTTGTGCATCAGCAGTCACTCAATTAGCCTATGTCAGCTTTTTTTAAAGATTGGTCAATTATTATAGGGGCCAGCTATCTACACTTGTAGTAAGCATAATCGAATTATCACCAGGGTGGGGCCCATTGATCATCAGTTATCATATTAAAAACAGCTAACATTTGCCTCCACCCTATGGCAAAATATGTAGAATTGCAGGGAATTAGTTATAAAATTGCAAAATCTTCTTTCCACCCCATGGCAAAATTTGTAGAATTTCAGCAAATTTGCTTTAAAACAGCAAAATGTTCTCCTTGCCCCATGGCAAAATGAACTTTAAAACATTTTTTTCTCTCTTTGCTGTCACAAGGGGGGACGCTAAAATGTTTTCCTCGCAAGGAGGGTATGCAGACCCATGAGCCACTGCGGCCCCTCATGATTAGTTCCGTTTTTTTGTGGCCCCCATCAAAGTTGCCCATCCCTGATTTAGACTATAGGAGCATCTCTCCTCTATGGAATGGTACGGTCCTTGGGTGCTTTCTGGGTGGACTGTACCACAACTGCAAGTATTTGAATCATCCAAATATCTACTGGACTAGCAACTACCATGAAACCAGGGAAAGAGGTGAGTAGAGACAAATATAACTGAATATGGTTGCGTGTTAAAATGGCTTTGCTGTAAACTGTGTGTGGACACCATGTTGACATACTCCATTGTTTATGTTTTCATTGAAGAAAAATGTATAAGCCATAAATCATGTTTTTTTAAAGTAATGTTGCTCTCATGGAATGTCATTGGACATTACAAAATCTAGTGCTATTTGCATGTGAAAAAGCTCAATGTGTTTGTTGGTGGTATGCATACCTTACAGATTGTAGATTTAAGAGCTCACTTTTTAGAGCTCTGTGTGTGTGTGTGTGTGTGTGTGTGTGTGTGTGTGTGTGTGTGTGTGTGTGTGTGTGTGTGTGTGTGTGTGTGTGTGTGTGTGTGTGGTGTTTGTGCGTGTGTGTGTGTGTGTGTACGTGTGCATGTGTATGCACGCGTGAGTATGTGTGTGTTCTATCCCTACCAGGTCTAATGGTGGCCGGAGTACCTCCATGCCTGCAATGTTAAAAAAATGGTGTATATGAGTGGAAACTAAATGCTTTGAGGTGCCCTCTGGGTGAAGGTTCAGCTGCCCATAGGATATGGCTGGATGACTTGGGCCTGGGGAAGCTGGGTGGTGTGTGCCAGCCAAAAGCCATGCAGACTATTGAACTGCTGAACAGTGTGTGAAACTCAGGCAATGGGATGAGGAGGATCCAGATACACTTGCAGCAACAGATACACTCACCACGAGTGAGGCATAATGTTTAGAAATGTAATGTGATATTATAGAGCAAGACATAGTTCTGCATTCCATGTGATGGAGCGTTAATACACATTCTATGTTACATTTATATCTGCAGTGTTCAGATCATTTTGATCGTAGGACTTTTTATTGCTCTCTTAGAAATACAGTAATTTTGCAAGTTCAAAAAACATTTCCCCGCCCCCAACAAAAAAGATCATGCCATCATTTCTTTCCTCCTTGCCTTTGTTAGTGTAAAGTGAGGTGAATAAAGTTAGTATTTTCTGTCCCATGTCTTTATTAAATATGATAACATTCAACTCTTCTGTGTTGCTTCTTCTTCGCACCCTCTGGCTATCCCCAATCCAAAGAATAAGTGTTTTGCTTTGCCATGTGACACATGAATGGCCCAGAGTGATGGAATAGTGGACATGCTATATATATTTTTTATCTATACAGTAATTAGAATTGGGAAAAATGAATAACAAATAGGGTTGTAATTTAAATGCTACTTTGCATCTCGGCATAGGTGTCTTTTAATAAACATGTTGAAGGTTGAGATGAAAAACAGCTCTATTCCTGTTTTTTTCAGTAGGTGTTGTGTACCATTGTCAACCAGTGACCTTCACTGGTCGTGAACCCAGAGATGTCAGTGCTGCCTGTTTCCATAACGACAACTGTCTCAAAGTCTCAGCTGACTGCCCTTGCTTGCTTTCTCAAGACTTCTACAGCATAGCACATCTACACTGTGTATGAGGCCAAGGCCACGTTCTGTAGACTCCAAACTGGAGTGAGAAATTCCTTTTAGACAATCTTAAGTATAATTGATTCTATTAGAGAATGATTCATCTTGTTTGATGACAACTGATCGTGACCCAGTTATGTGGCTTTGGAGTCACTTCAAGTCAAATCAAATGTTACTTGTCACACGCGCCAAATACAAATGACGGTGAAATGTAAGGTCTACACCTTACATCTACACCTTACAACCAGGCAGGGCTCCCGAGTGGCGCAGTGGTCTAAGACACTGCATCTCTGTCATTGCAGTACCTGGTTTGAATCCAGGCTGCATCACATCCGGCTGTGATTGGGAGTACCATCGGGCAGCGCACATTTGGCACAGCGTCGTATGGGTTTGCTAGGGTAGGTTGTCATTGCAAAATAAGAATTTGTTCTTAACTGACGTGTCTAGTTAAATAAATCAAAAATGCTTACTTGCGAGCCCTTAACCAACAATGCAGTTTTAAGAAATAAAGTAACAAATGATTGAAGAGCAGCAGTAAAATAACATGTACAGGGGAAACCGGTTAATTGAGGTAGCAGATATGGGTAGAGTTACTACTAAGTGACTTATGCATAGATAATAACAGAGAGTAGCAGCAGTGTAAAAGAGCATTTGACAAGATGTTCAGGAGTCTTATGGCTTGGGGGTAGAAGCTGTTTAGAAGCCTCTTGGACCTAGACTTGGCGCTCCGGTACCGCTTGCCGTGTGGTAACAGAGAGAACAGTCTATGACGAGGGTGGCTGGAGTCTGACAATTTTTAGGCCTTTCCTCTGACACCGCCTGGTATAGAGGTCCTGGATGGCAGGAAGCTTGGCCCCAAGGATGTACATAGCGTGGAACTTAGAAAAATTGCTTTTATTTACCTTGTATTCACAGTAACTTTATCCAGTTACTGCTAACATGACCCCCATTTTCTCCAAAACACAATACAATAGAGGCAGGATACTTGTCCACATGATTAAGCATGTATTTACTGTAGCAAAAATGACATGAACTAATTTTCGACCAAATGAGCAGTTGCTGCCTTTTTGCTTGGTAGGACAGCATACTCAATGTGGTGCATTGAGTAAAGGCAGTTAGTGAGTTAATGTCTAGGGTCTGATTGTTCCATTCACATTTTACTGTTTTGTTTTGTTATGGTTTACTGTAACATTGCCATTACATTACCAGTCATGACAGTCGTGGAGTTGTTGACAAAAATTACTCTAATAAGTATGTACAACACAGGAGGTTGGTGGCACCTTAATTGGGGAGGACAAGTTTTCTGGTAATGACTGGAGCGGAATAAGTGGAAGGGTATTAAATATGGGTTTCATGTGTTTGATGCCATTCCATTCGTTCCTTTCTAGCCATTATTATGAGCCGTCCGCCACTCAGCAGCCTCCACTGAAGTACGATATATGTTGTATGCTTATCAGGCAAAACCAGCAACTTCATTTTGTTTTCAGAGATGCCGAGTTGGCTGTTTTTAAGAAAACTGTGTTTTAAGTACCTTAGAGTAGACATCCATCAGTTTGTTTAGTGCCGTCAAGAGAGAACTTGAAGTTGCTTACAATAAATCCCGAGTTTAAAAAGGAATAGGTTGAGAACACATTGGTAAAGTCTCAAAAAGCAAAGCACACTGGAGGCCTATCAAGTAACCTGTGAGGGCGAAATGGCAGAGGGTTCATATCATTCCTCAGTGTATTGTAGCATTCCCAGTGTTGAAGTCTAATGCATTGTTTAGTTGTGATACTCATATTCCAAATTCTCTCAATTCTCTGTGTAGTATAGCCTGAACAATGCATCAGGCTTCAACATTGGGAATGCTTCAGAAAACGGAAGATAGTATCCTGTCCTATTTCAATAGCTGATTCATTCATAAAAAGTGTATGTCAACTACACAACAAATATTGTATTTACATTACAAGACACATAGCAAGTATGTTATTACACAATATCCACTCCTGCACTAGATTTATCTCCATTTAAAAGTGTTGTTGCTCTGACGTTACGGTATTCTCATTTCTGTATGGTCTTATGTTCTTTGTCTTCTCTTTCCCAATGTTCCACCTCAGGACTTGAAATGTCTTGTATAACAAGCACAATCTTTTCAAGTAAGATGGCCATTGGAGACTACGCCAACAATCATGTTCCAAGAGTTGATTGTTTATGCCTCTCGCTAAATGGATTGTCTCACCTTCTTCACAAGATGAACCTGAGGTGCTTCAGATGCCAACAGTGTGAAGCGATGCTTGGATTTTCAGTTTGATAATGACTACCCATCATCTGTCTCAGACAGACAGACAGACACAATTCAATCAGAGAACAATTTAACCTGCACCATGATAACAAGACACAACTATGGATGGAAGCTCTGTGCATAATATAACAACTCAAATCTCTTTAATGTTGTGAAATGTCATAGATGTAAGTTAATTATCATCAACCTCTATATGTGGGTCCCTGAAAAAGTCACATTTGTGTTGATTGTATTATGTTAATGACAAATGTTATTTATCTGTGTTTGACCGTGGTGAAATAAAGTTAAATCTGTCTCATTTTATGAAAATGCGTGTGTTTTCTTCCCAAAAAGTGAACAGTTTTATGTTGGAGTTTGCTGAGGTACATTTTGATCAACAGAAGAGACAAAAAGCACTGTATGTAACCAGGACAGCACACTACTTGTAATCATTTGATTGGCTCACATCAGGACCATGGCCTTCCTTCAAAATGTTGTGTGTGTGTGTTTTAGTCAGCTGCTTATACACTATTCATACATTTGAGTAACTCCTGAAAATGTACATACAGTATAACATCCAACTGATAAGACGGTGGAAATGAAAATGTATGACATTGATTGAAAACAAATCAAAGTGTTTTGGTGTCTACAAGCCCCTCTAGAAAAGGCTGTGCTTTCCTGTAGAGCATAACTACAAGGCTTTGTGTGTGTCTGGCTTTAAGATGATCAGGCAGTGTTTCAGGATCAGAGATTGGGGACTTTATTTTATGGTAGGCCTACAGAAATTACCATACAATTACATACACTATAATTACACTCTTATAACTTAAGAGTGATTTGTTAATGTGTTAAAAGTTCAACTTTACCTTTACATTGACATTTATACATTAAGACTTTAGGTTAGACTTGCCTAAACCATAATTCTTAAAAACGGCAACCATAAAATTGAACAGGGAAAGTTTGATAAAAACGTACGTAACTGGAGCTCATGAGATCATGATGTGATACACACCAACTCCACATAGGAACTATGAGGTCTGTTACAAATAGGGAGTTGATTTTGCCTATTTAAACACCATGACAACAAATAAACAAGTAAATTGATCCAGGAGGACCCTTCTCTGTTCCAGTGGAAACAACAAGTGTCTCTCCATGGCAAGTCTCTTCAAGTCTGCAAACAGTTCTACAACAGGACCAAGACCCAAGGTAGGAAGACCCTTGTGGAGGAATTTTAAGGTACATTAAAGTGCATCTTGTACATTGAAATTCAATATAATTCAATGACAGTAGAGCAAAGACATGTACACTGCTATGAAGTCACCATATCACAGATAAATGCAACCCAGTCTCCTGAGCTATACGTTTCATTTCCACGTTTTTGCAACGTGGACACATAGCTTCATTGCTGTACAGTAGCTGTCTTTTCAATCATTGTCATACATTAGCTGTCTTTTCTCATTATAATCACAGAATGACTTTACATACCAGAATAACCTACCAGTGTGGTCTCCCCTCATTGGTTGAGGTTTCCAATTATCAGAATAAGAAGCACTATATGAGCACTCAGCACTCTACACAGGATGTAATTAAAAAACAAAGACACTACTGTTTTCCTATGGCAGGTTCGAATGAGTTCCTGTTTGAATAGTATTAGAATGTAGCCTACACCAACAGGATTGGCCAGTTTAGGTGAACAGTTTAGGAGGCACTTGACAACAGGCACAATCTAGATGACAAGGTCATAAAATGCATTCCAAATGCAAAATAATTCAAGAACACAGATGAAGCTGTGTGAACAAAGTCAGCATGAGTCATTTGGCACATTCTGGATATAGGGTATTCCATCTTATTCCGACACAATAAGCTTAATCTCCATTGAAAGATTCTTGTTGATGTAGCCTAGCTGTCATGCACAATTGAATTTGCATAAATTCGAGTGTAGTCAGTGTGAGTCAGTTAGTGTACATTGCAAAAGGTGAAAACAGAACAAAAACAGACCTAAAACAAAACCTCTACCATACATTGACATCAGTGCGCCTCACTCCGGAAGTTGGAGAATTTAGCATTTTTCAAACACCATTTTTTAAAAAGGTTTTTCCTGCAATCATTATGCCTAATACTATGTGATTTTTTAAAATATATTTCTCAGCATAGGTTATCTAACCTTACCTCTTCACTTGTTCAATTGTCATTTTAATAAGGGTGTCATTCTGACTGTTGTAAATCACACATCTCTATCAGGAATCAGGGTAAGACCCAAGTGCAGACTGTGTGAAGTAAGAATGTTTATTGTAACAACAGGGGCAGGCAAACGACAGGTCAAGGCAGGCAGGGGTCGATAATCCAGAGTAGGAGCAAAGTTACAGGACGGCGGGCAGGCTCAGGGTCAGGGACAGGCAGAGTGGTCAGGCAGGCGGCGTCAAAACCAGGAGGGCGAGAAAAGAAAAACTGGAAAAGGCAGGAGCTGAGAAACAAAACGGTGGAAGGCAAGAACAAACAAGACGAACTGGCGCAGACAGAAAACACAGGTATAAATACCCAGGGGATAAGTGGGGAAGATGGGCGATACCTGGAGAGGGGTGGAGACAAGCACAAGGACAGGTTAAACAGATCAGGGCGTGACAATCTCAATATACTGCACTAAGATATTACATCCAAATTACAACACAGTACATGGGATCGTAACACACATCAATTCAGGCACATATCATGACATCATAATTAATACACAAAAACCATGACATTATCATAAGGTGCCAGATTACATTTAAACCCAAGTATTTTTCTGTATATCTAAGCATACCTCTTGAGCTATCTGGATCCTCCTGACTGGTGGTTCTTTGTAATTTGAAGAAACGAACTATGCTTCTCTGCATCTCTGCTAAAATCTGGGTAAAATATTTAATGGAATGTGAGTCTTTTTCAGTACATTTAGTTATTGCTTGCTTTTCTAAAGTCTAGCAACCTTGCCAGCAGGCATGCCAGTTAGGATAGCTAGACAAGCTACTATAACCTGATTGATAGCCTGAAATGGCTTCCTACTGGGCACACACTGATTGACTCAACATTGTTTCAACGCTATTTGTTACCATCCTTCATATACACGACAACATCCAAAGGTAATAGTGTATTATGAATATCCGGCATTTGACATCCTATTTGTAGGGCTAACGGCAACTACTTCTAAACTTCCAAAGATCCAATTAACCATGGATGAATGATAGTACACCTAGCTACACAGTGAAATGATTTGTTGGGCAAATCAGATGTAACTGTAGCCTACATAAACCAAACCTCACTCTGCATTTTCTTTCACATACAGCTTGGCAAGAAAAGTTTGAGGAGTTACTTTCAACTATTCAATGTGATTTAGGTAGTCTACACAAATGAGTATGGAAGCTAATCAATGTCTAAATGTGTTGACATGATACGTACACAGCTTGATTCCAAAGCTAAGCTGGTTACATAGAGGTAGGCATCTGGAGGATATACTTGTTCTCACTGAAGTGCATTACCCGTCATATACCAGTAGGAGTCACTGTTCAGGCAGGATTCATTCGACAGTGGCTACACATTACATTTTCATGGCATGATGGCATGACATTGAAACATTTATTTTCATTCAAACATAGCATTTTACTATCAACATTGAAAAAAGGTCAAATAATATATGTCTTATCAAATATGAAATTCAACATAATTTCAACCACCATTGAATATAGGAGGAAAAAAGATTACGTGGAATTTTCAATGCAATTTCTATGTATACATAGTTCTGATGATTACGTTGAAATAACATTGATGTAGCAACCTGTTAGTCAGGTTAAGTCAATGTATTTAAGTTGACTTTTACCTTAATTTCAATGTTCACTAGGCTGGTTGAAATGAGATAAAAACAGTGGCCTACTGGTTGATGACTTTTTTCAAGTCCAATGTATTTTCCACGTTGATAACACAATACGTTGGCATATTAAGATGAAACCCCAGTGGGTTGGTAGCTAGTTATGAGGTTGGGAGATGGGGAACCTATCTGGGCTAGCTAAAACCAACAATACAATTGTTAGGTGGCTAATAGTATTACAGAGAAACAACATTTTAGTTTTATTCATTAATCAAGAAGGACACAAACGCTAGCACACACACTCCACACACATGTTACATTGTAATATTGTTATGTGGTGGTATTATACATTTTGTACTGTAGATATGTAGTGGGGAAATAATGTTATATGATGTACTGTTTGATCTTTTGTTTTTATATGTACTGTAAGTGCCTTAATGTGTTTGGACCCCAGGAAGAGTAGCTGCAGCAACTAATGGGGATCCCTAATAAATACAAATACAAATACAAAGGAATCAATAAGAATCAACAAACATACCTCATGCTAGTCCTGCCCATCACCGGCAGCTAAAATCAAATCAAATGATGTGTGTGTCACTCTACAATCTAGTGATAACGGAACAAATCTATACAGTTACATATTGGGATATTATTTTTGACGATATATCGTATCGTATTGTTTTGATAATATCACAATATTATTTTTGCGCTAGTTGGCTCTACATGTACCCAAACACCATTATTCAGCTTATGTATTGATATGTAGGCTACCTGTGCCTTTTAAAGAAAATGTATGTAGTTCTGTCCTTGAGCTGTTCTTGTCTATTAATGTTCTGTATTATGTCATGTTTACTGTTTTGTGTGGACCCCAGGAAGAGTAGCTGCTGCTTTTGCAACAGCTAATGGGGATTCTATTAAAATACCCCCCAAAAATACCAAATCTCTGTCTTCTTTTTAAATAGGGAGCCAAGAGTCACGTGATGAGGTGAAGCTAGCAAGAAGCGTGACCAAGAGCTTCCGATATATTTGAAACATACTTATCAATAAACATGATAACTTCGGCTGGAGTCTTTGACAATTTTTAGGGCCTTCCTCTGACACCCCCTGGTATAGAGGTCCTGGATGGCAGGAAGCTTGGCCCCAGTTATGTACTGGGCCATTCGCATTACCCTCTGTAATGCCTTGCGGTCGGAGGCCGAGCAGACCCTTCTGTTTGGCTGAGCCAAGATGTCTTGTGCTTTTATTTTGATTCCTGTCATGTTATACGTGTTGGGAATCAGGATACCCTCTATAGGTATTGTTTTGTATTTGATATGCATTCGATCACAAAATGGTGGATGAAGAATTATCTCTATTTTTGTCAATTTACTGTGTTCGAGATCCAGGTTCACGTTAGCTTTCATGTTAGAGTTGAAATGTAGGAATAGCGATGCTGGGAGCGTAACTCCACTACAGGTAGGATTTGTGCTGGGCATGTTTAAGAACCATAAATATATATTTTTGCTAAAATAATTATTATATTAATGATTGATTGACTATGGCTTTTCAAATCACCCAGTATTGCTATCTGTAGCGTAAATTCTAGGCAAATGTTGCAATTCTTCAGCCATTCCTGGACCTGTGACCAAAAATGAGCTACATATGGACAATACCAAAATAAATGATCTAATGACTCTGCCTCCTCACAGCAAAATCTGCAGAGCTGGGAAGATTGTATCCCCCATATATATAACATTCTATTAGTTGCAAGAATTTTGTATAGTAATTTAAATTGAAAATATGAAGTTTTGAATCCGGCGTTGTTTTGCGTATCAATTCATAAACCATGTGCCATGGAATGGGTACATCGAAAATCTCTTCCCAACTATTTTGCAATTTATATGGCACAGCTGTCAGTGTTTTGGTCCTTAAATGAAATTGGTATATGTTTTTATTTATCACACTTTTCTTTAACCATTTATGTTCTTTAATATAGGGCCGACATACAAGTTCCTTACTTTTTTCCCTTTCTACTTGCCTCTTCCATTTTTGTGGTAATGCTGCAATTAATTGGTTGTAATTTTGGGTAGAGCAGACATTTCCATATGTCTGTGTTAGCTGCATGTGTGACATAACTCCACCAGTCCTATTTATGATATCATTCACAAAAATTATACCTTTCTTTTTTAAATCTTCGAAAAATACCATTTTTTTTATCAATTAGTATTTTGAATTTAACCACCAAATTTTGTGTATTATTTGTTCTGTCTTTTCAGGTGGATTAAAATGAAATTGCAACCAACTTTCTAAGGCTTGTTAAAAAAATTAAGATATTTTGGAGATTATTTCCTTTTCAAACAACCGAAAGTGAGCAGGTGTAATCTGAATAAAGGGGAAAAGGCCCTTCTTGAACATAGGATGTGTCACGCCCTGGCCTTAGTATTCTTTGTTTTCTTTATTATTTTAGTTAGGTCAGGGTGTGACATGGGGTATGTTTGTGTTTTGGGTGTTTATTATGGTAAAGGGGGTGTTGGTTTTAGTGTATGGGTTTGTGTTGAGTGTATGTGTCTAGGATTGTCTATGGTTGAGTGTAGGTGTTTAGGAAAGTCTATGGTTGCCTGATTTGGTTCTCAATCAGAGACAGCTGGTTATTGTTGTCTCTGATTGGGAGCCATATTTAAGGTAGCCATAGGCTTTAGGTGTTTGTGGGTAATTGTCTATGTTTAACGTAAGTAGTTTGTGAGTGCACTTGCGTTTGTAGCTTCACGGTCGTTTGCTGTTTTTGTATAGTTTGTATAAGTGTTTCGTTTCATGTTCATCTTCGTCGTTATAATAAAAGAAGATGGATTATTTTCCACATGCTGCGTTTTGGTCCGTCTCTCCTCCACACGATCGTGACAGGATGAGACATTCGTACCAATTTACTAGAGATCCTGTTTGGATTTAAGTAAACTTTTGTATGACTGATGCCTTTAGTGAGAGGTCTAATGCTTTAATATTTAATCATTTCTGCCCTCCGAATTCATATTCGTTATATAAATAGGCCCTTTTAATTTTATCTGGCTTTCCGTTCCAAATAAAAATGAATATTTTTTGTTCATATAATTTAAAAAGCAGGTCACTAGGTGTAGGCAAAACCATAAGCAAATAGGTAAACTGTGATATGACTAAAGAGTTAATCAGGGTGATTTTTCCACAAATAGACAGGTACTTTCCTTTCCATGGTAGCAAGATCTTATCTATTTTTGCTAACTTTCTATAAAAATTTATTGGAGTGAGATCATTTCTTTCTTTTGGGATTTGTATACCGAGTATGTCCACATCTCCGTCAGACCATTTAATTGGTAAACTACATGGTAATGTAAAATTAGCATTTTTTTGTGATCCAATACGTAATATAGTACACTTATCATAATTTGGTTTTAATCCAGAGAGGATAGCAAAAGTATCTAGATCCTCTGAGGCCATGGAGAGACTCTAATTGTGGTTTTAAAAGAGAACATGAATCATCAGCATACAATGACACCTTAGTTTTTAAGCCACGGATTTCTAATCCCTTAATATTATTGTTTGATCTAATCTTAACAGCTAACATTTCGATGGCAATAATAAATAGATATGCCGATAGTGGACAACCTTGTTTTACTCCTCTAGATAGTTTAAAACTTTCTGAGATGTAGCCATTATTTACTATTTTACACCTAGGGTTACTATACATAACTTTAACCCATTTTCTAAGAGATTCCCCAAAATTGAAATATTCTAGGCATTTATATATAAACTCCAGTCATACTTTATCAAAAGCCTTTTCAAAATCAGCTATGAAAACCAGGCCTGGTGTCCCCGATATTTCATAGTATTCTATTGTTTCCAGTACTTGTCTTATATTATCTCCAATGTATCGTCCATGTAAAAAACCTGTCTGAATAGGATGAATAATATCTGACAATACTTTTTTAATTCTATGCGCCAAGCATGTTGCTAGGATCTAACACTGAAGTGTAAGAGGTCTCCAATTTTTTTAATGGACTGGATCTTTATATATACCACTTGGGTCCTGTTTCAGTAATAATGATATCAGACCTTCTTGTTGCGTGTCTGATAATCTACCATTTATATAGGAGTGGTTAAAACATGCTAATAATGGTCCTTTGAGTATCAAAAAAAGTTTTTTATGCTTCCACTGGTATGCCATCCAGCCCTGGAGTTTTCCCATCCTTAAAGGCCCCAATTGCATCAAGCAGTTCCTCCTCTGTAATTTGGCCTTCACATGAGTCTTTCTGTACAGATGTTAATTTAACAATATTATTAGGGAAAAAATCCATACAATTAGTTTAGGTTAGTGGAGATGGAGGAGCCTGAAACAAGTTTTAATTTAAAAAAATTGTAGCATTTCTATATTGAAGATTGAAAAAGAATTTGGTGCATTTTTCCCCATATTCCATCCAGTTCGCTTTATTTTTATAATACAGTATATTACACTGGATCTTTCTTGAATAAGTTCCTCCATTTCTTTTTGTTTTTCCTCTAACTTATTCTGTGCCTCTATGGTACTGTTTTTATTGCTATCTAACTGTACTGTTAGTCCTTCAATTTCCTTTGTTAATATGGACTCTTTTGATCTAAATTGCTTTTGTTTTATAGATGAGTACTGAATTGCATGGCCTCTAAAGGCACACTTAAAAGTGTCCCATACAATACGGGGATCTGCTGTACCTATGTTATGTCTGAAAAAGTCAGTTATAAATTCTTCTGTCCTAGTTCTAAACAATTTATCATCTAGTAGGCTTTGATTAAATTTCCAATATCCTCGCCCACGTGGAAATTCTGTAAGAGTAATATATATGCCAATTATGTGATGATCCGATCGCATTCTGTCCCCTATCAACACTTTTTAAACTTTTGGTGCCAGAGAGAATGGCAGAAGAAAGTAGTCAAGACGACTAGCTTGATTAAGCCTCCGCCATGTATATCTCACTAGGTCAGGGTATTTAAGTCTCCATACATCCACTAATTCCAATATATCCATGACATTCATGATTTCCTTAAGTGCCTGAGGGTGATAGTTTGTAGTGTGATTTCCTTTCCGGTCCATAGAGGTATTTAAGACCGTATTAAAATCTCCCACCATAATAATAGAGTCTAGTGTTGTCACGCCCTGACCTTAGAGTTCCTTATTATTTTCTATGTTTGGTTAGGTCAGGGTGTGACTCGGGTGGGAAAGTCTATGTTTTCTATTTCTTTGTTTTTGGCCGTGTGTGTTTCCCAATCAGAGGCAGCTGTCTATCCTATCATTGTCTCTGATTGGGGATCATACATTAGTTGTCATTTTCCTTTTGGGTTTTGTGGGATCTTGTTTTCTGCCTGACAGAACTGTGCGCTTTCGTTTCCATGTTTGTTATTTTGTTTGAGTGTTTTTGAAATAAAAGAATCATGAACACTTTCCATGCTGCGCTTTGGTCCACTCTTCCTACCACCAACGAGAGCTGTAACAAGTGTTGCTTGTAGAGTTGATCAATTCTTATATATATTTTCAAAGAAGCTTGGATCATCATTATTCGGACCGTATAGGTTAATAAACCATATCTGTTTATTGTCCAATAACATATTTAAAATAATCCATCTACCTTGAGGATCTGTTTGGACAATTTGCACATTTGGATCAAAATTATTGTTAATTAAAACCAGCTTTTTTTAGCACGTCCGGTGAACAGGTCAGGGTTCCATAGCCGCAGGCAGAACAGTTGAAACTGGAGCAGCAGCAAGGCCAGGTGGACTGGGGACAGCAAGGAGTCATCATGCCAGGTAGTCCTGACGCATGGTCCTAGGGCTCAGGTCCTCAGAGAGAGAAAGAGAGAAGGAGAGAATTAGAGAGAGCATACTTAAATTCACACAGGACACCGGATAAGACAGGAGAAATCCACCAGATATAACAAACTGACCCTAGCCCCCCGACACATAAACTACTGCAGCATAAATACTGGAGGCTGAGACAGGAGGGGTCAGGAGACACTGTGGCCCCATCCGATGATACCCCCGGACAGGGCCAAACAGGAAGGATATAACCCCACCCACTTTGCCAAAGCACAGCCCCCACACCACTAGAGGGAAATCTTCAACCACCAACTTACCATCCTGAGACAAGGCCGAGTATAGCCCACAAAGATCTCTGCCACGGCACAAACCAAGGGGGCGGCGCCAACCCAGACAGGAAGATCACGTCAGTGACTCAACCCACTCAAGTGACGCACCCCTCCTAGGGACGGCATGAAAGAGCACCAGTAAGCCAGTGACTCAGCCCCTGTAATAGGGTTAGAGGCAGAGAATCCCAGTGGAAAGAGGGGAACCGGCCAGGCAGAGACAGCAAGGGCGGTTTGTTGCTCCAGAGCCTTTCCGTTCACCTTCACACTCCTGGGCCAGACTACACTCAATCATATGACCTACTGAAGAGATGAGTCTTCAGTAAAGACTTAAAGGTTGAGACCGAGTCTGCGTCTCTCACATGGGTAGGCAGACCATTCCATAAAAATGGAGATCTATAGGAGAAAGCCCTGCCTCCAGCTGTTTGCTTAGAAATTCTAGGGACAATAAGGAGGCCTGCGTCTTGTGACTGTAGCGTACGTGTAGGTATGTACGGCAGGACCAACTCGGAAAGATAGGTAGGAGCAAGCCCATGTAACGCTTTGTAGGTTAACAGTAAAACCTTGAAATCAGCCCTTGCCTTAACAGGAAGCCAGTGTAGGGAAGCTAGCACTGGAGAAATATGATCAAATTTTTTGGTTCTAGTCAGGATTCTAGCAGCCGTATTTAGCACTAACTGAAGCTTATTTAGTGCTTTATCCGGGTAGCCGGAAAGTAGAGCATTGCAGTAGTCTAACCTAGAAGTAACAAAAGCATAGATACATTTTTATCTATTATTTATTACATATTTATTATTATTATTATTATATATTATTTATACATTTATCGCCCTCCAGGTTCCCTTGGAGAGTTCATCAATGAGCTTGACGCCCTGATAAGTTCCTTTCCTGAGGATGGCTCACCTCTCACAGTTCTGGGTGACTTTAACCTCCCCACGTCTACCTTTGACTCATTCCTCTCTGCCTCCTTCTTTCCACTCCTCTCCTCTTTTGACCTCACCCTCTCACCTTCCCCCCCTACTCACAAGGCAGGCAATACGCTTGACCTCATCTTTACTAGATGCTGTTCTTCCACTAATCTCATTGCAACTCCCCTCCAAGTCTCTGACCACTACCTTGTATCCTTTTCCCTCTCGCTCTCATCCAACACTTCCCACACTGCCCCTACTCGGATGGTATCGCGCCGTCCCAACCTTCGCTCTCTCTCCCCCGCTACTCTCTCCTCTTCCATCCTATCATCTCTTCCCTCTGCTCAAACCTTCTCCAACCTATCTCCTGATTCTGCCTCCTCAACCCTCCTCTCCTCCCTTTCTGCATCCTTTGACTCTCTATGTCCCCTATCCTCCAGGCCGGCTCGGTCCTCCCCTCCTGCTCCGTGGCTCGACGACTCATTGCGAGCTCACAGAACAGGGCTCCGGGCAGCCGAGCGGAAATGGAGGAAAACTCGCCTCCCTGCGGACCTGGCATCCTTTCACTCCCTCCTCTCTACATTCTCCTCTTCTGTCTCTGCTGCTAAAGCCAATTTCTACCACTCTAAATTCCAAGCATCTGCCTCTAACCCTAGGAAGCTCTTTGCCACCTTCTCCTCCCTCCTGAATCCTCCTCCCCCTCCTCCCCCCTCCTCCCTCTCTGCTGATGACTTCGTCAACCATTTTGAAAAGAAGGTCGACGACATCCGATCCTCGTTTGCTAAGTCAAACGACACCGCTGGTTCTGCTCACACTGCCCTACCCTGTGCTTTGACCTCTTTCTCCCCTCTCTCTCCAGATGAAATCTCGCGTCTTGTGACGGCCGGCCGCCCAACAACCTGCCCGCTTGACCCTATCCCCTCCTCTCTTCTCCAGACCATTTCCGGAGACCTTCTCCCTTACCTCACCTCGCTCATCAACTCATCCTTGACCGCTGGCTACGTCCCTTCCGTCTTCAAGAGAGCGAGAGTTGCACCCCTTCTGAAAAAACCTACACTCGATCCCTCCGATGTCAACAACTACAGACCAGTATCCCTTCTTTCTTTTCTCTCCAAAACTCTTGAACGTGCCGTCCTTGGCCAGCTCTCCTGCTATCTCTCTCAGAATGACCTTCTTGATCCAAATCAGTCAGGTTTCAAGACTAGTCATTCAACTGAGACTGCTCTTCTCTGTGTCACGGAGGCGCTCCGCACTGCTAAAGCTAACTCTCTCTCCTCTGCTCTCATCCTTCTAGACCTATCGGCTGCCTTTGATACTGTGAACCATCAGATCCTCCTCTCCACCCTCTCCGAGCTGGGCATCTCCGGCGCGGCCCACGCTTGGATTGCGTCCTACCTGACAGGTCGCTCCTACCAGGTGGCGTGGCGAGAATCTGTCTCCGCACCACGTGCTCTCACCACTGGTGTCCCCCAGGGCTCTGTTCTAGGCCCTCTCCTATTCTCGCTATACACCAAGTCACTTGGCTCTGTCATATCCTCACATGGTCTCTCCTATCATTGCTATGCAGACGACACACAATTAATCTTCTCCTTTCCCCCCTCTGATAACCAGGTGGTGAATCGCATCTCTGCATGTCTGGCAGACATATCAGTGTGGATGACGGATCACCACCTCAAGCTGAACCTCGGCAAGACGGAGCTGCTCTTCCTCCCGGGGAAGGACTGCCCGTTCCATGATCTCGCCATCACGGTTGACAACTCCATTGTGTCCTCCTCCCAGAGTGCTAAGAACCTTGGCGTGATCCTGGACAACACCCTGTCGTTCTCAACTAACATCAAGGCGGTGACCCGTTCCTGTAGGTTCATGCTCTACAACATTCGCAGAGTACGACCCTGCCTCACGCAGGAAGCGGCGCAGGTCCTAATCCAGGCACTTGTCATCTCCCGTCTGGATTACTGCAACTCGCTGTTGGCTGGGCTCCCTGCCTGTGCCATTAAACCCCTACAACTCATCCAGAACGCCGCAGCCCGTCTGGTGTTCAACTTTCCCAAGTTCTCTCACGTCACCCCGCTCCTCCGCTCTCTCCACTGGCTTCCAGTTGAAGCTCGCATCCGTTACAAGACCATGGTGCTAGCCTACGGAGCTGTGAAGGGAACGGCACCTCCGTACCTTCAGGCCCTGATCAGGCCCTACACCCAAACAAGGGCACTGCGTTCATCCACCTCTGGCCTGCTCGCCTCCCTACCTCTGAGGAAGTACAGTTCCCGCTCAGCCCAGTCAAAACTGTTCGCTGCTCTGGCACCCCAATGGTGGAACAAACTCCCTCACGACGCCAGGTCAGCGGAGTCAATCACCACCTTTCGGAGACACCTGAAACCCCACCTCTTTAAGGAATACCTAGGATAGGATAAAGTAATCCTTCTAACCCCCCCCCCCCTTAAAAGAGTTAGATGCACTATTGTAAAGTGGTTGTTCCACTGGATATCATAAGGTGAATGCACCAATTTGTAAGTCGCTCTGGATAAGAGCGTCTGCTAAATGACTTAAATGTAAATGTAAATGTAAATTTTTCTGCATCATTTTTGGACAGAACATTTCTGATTTTTGCAATGTTACGTAGATGGAAAAAAGCTGTCCTTGAAACAGTCTTGATATGTTCGTCAAAAGAGAGATCAGGGTCCAGAGTAACGCCGAGGTCCTTCACAGTTTTATTTGAGACGACTTTACAACCATCAAGATTAATTGTCAGATTCAACAGAAGATCTCTTTGTTTCTTGGGACCTAGAACAAGCATCTCTGTTTTGTCCGAGTTTAAAAGTAGAACGTTTTCAGCCATCCACTTCCTTATGTCTGAAACACAGGCTTCTAGCGAGGGCAATTTTGAGGCTTCACCATGTTTCATTGAAATGTACAGCTGTGTGTCATCCGCATAGCAGTGAAAGTTAACATTATAATTTTTTTTATGACATCCCCAAGAGGTAAAATATATAGTGAAAACAATAGTGGCCCTAAAACGGAACCTTGAGGAACACCGAAATGTACAGTTGATTTGTCAGAGGACAAACCTTTCACAGAGACAAACTGATATCTTTCCAACAGATAAGATCTAAACCAGGCCAGAACTTGTCCGTGTAGACCAATTTGGGTTTCCAATCTCTCCAAAAGAATGTGGTGATCGATGATATCAAAGGCAGCACTAAGGTCTAGTAGCACGAGGACAGATGCAGAGCCTCGGTCTGACGCCATTAAAAGGTAATTTACCACTTTCACAAGTGCAGTCTCAGTGCTATGATGGGGTCTAAAACCAGACTGAAGCATTTCGTATACATTGTTTGTCTTCAGGAAGGCAGTGAGTTGCTGTGCAACAGCTTTTTCTAAAATTTTTGAGAGGAATGGAAGATTCGATATAGGCCGATAGTTTTTTATATTTTCTGGGTCAAGGTTTGGCTTTTTCAAGAGAGGCTTTATTACTGCCACTTTTAGTGAGTTTGGTACACATCCGGTGGATAGAGAGCCGTTTATTATGTTCAACATAGGAGGGCCGAGCACAGGAAGCAGCTCTTTCAGTAGTTTAGCTGGAATAGGGTCCAGTATGCAGCTTGAAGGTTTAGAGGCCATGATTATTTTCATCATTGTGTCAAGAGATATAGTACTAAAACACTTAAGTGTCTCTCTTGATCCTAGGTCCTGGCAGAGTTGTGCAGACTCAGGACAGCTGAGCTTTGGAGGAATACGCAGATTTAAAGAGGAGTCCGTAATTTGCTTTCTAATGATCATGATCTTTTCCTCAAAGAAGTTCATGAATTTATTACTGCTGAAGTGAAAGCCATCCTCACTTGGGGAATGCTGCTTTTTAGTTAGCTTTGCGACAGTATCAACAATACATTTTGGATTGTTCTTATTTTCCTCAATTAAGTTGGAAAAATAGGATGATCGAGCAGCAGTGAGGGCTCTTCGATACTGCACGGTACTGTCTTTCCAAGCTAGTCGGGAGACTTCCAGTTTGGTGTGGCGCCATTTCCGTTCCAATTTTCTGGAAGCTTGCTTCAGAGCTCGGGTATTTTCTGTATACCAGGGAGCTAGTTGCTTATGACAAATATTTTTAGTTTTTAGGGATGCAACTGCATCTAGGGTATTGCGCAAGGTTAAATTGAGTTCCTCAGTTAGATGGTTAACTGATTTTTGTCCTCTGACGTCCTTGGGTAGGCAGAAGGAGTCTGGAAGGGCATCAAGGAATCTTTGTGTTGTCTGAGAATTTATAGCATGACTTTTGATGCTCCTTGGTTGGGGTCTGAGCAGATTATTTGTTGCGATTGCAAACGTAATAAAATGGTGGTCCGATAGTCCAGGATTATGAGGAAAAACATTAAGATCTACAACATTTATTCCATGGGACAAAACTAGGTCCAGAGTATGACTGTGGCAGTGAGTAGGTCCAGAGACATGTTGGACAAAACCCACTGAGTCGATGATGGCTCCGAAAGCCTTTTGGAGTGGGTCTGTGGACTTTTCCATGTGAATATTCAAATCACCAAAAATTTGAATATTATCTGCTATGACTCCAAGGTCCGATTAGAATTCATGGAACTCAGTGAGGAACGCTGTATATGGCCCAGGATGCCTGTAAACAGTAGCTATAAAAAGTGATTAAGTAGGCTGCATAGATTTCATGAGTAGAAGCTCAAAAGACGAAAACGTCATTTTTTTTTTGTAAATTGAAATCGTAAATGTTAGCAACACCTCCGCCTTTGCGGGATGCACGGGGGACATGGTCACTAGTGTAACCAGGAGGTGAGGCCTCATTTAACAGAGTAAATTTATCAGGCTTAAGTCATGTTTCAGTCAGGCCAATCACATCAAGATTATGATCAGTGATTAGTTCATTGACTATAACTGCCTTTGAAGTGAGGGATCTAACATTAAGTAGCCCTATTTTGAGATGTGAGGTATCACGATCTCTTTCAATAATGGCAGGAATGGAGGAGGTCTTTATCCTAGTGAGATTGCTAAGGCGAACACCACCATGTTTAGTTTTGCCCAACCTAGGTCGAGGCACAGACACAGTCTCAATGGGGATAGCTGAGCTGACTACACTGACTATGCTAGTGGCAGACTCCACTAAGCTGGCAGGCTGGCTAACAGCCTGCTGCCTGGCCTGCACCCTATTTCATTGTGGAGCTAGAGGAGTTAGAGCCCTGTCTATGTTGGTAGATAAGATGAGAGCACCCCTCCAGCTAGGATGGAGTCCGTCACTCCTCAGCAGGCCAGGCTTGGTCCTGTTTGTGGGTGAGTCCCAGAAAGAGGGCCAATTATCTACAAATTCTATCTTTTGGGAGGGGCAGAAAACAGTTTTCAACCAGCGATTGAGTTGTGAGACTCTGCTGTAGAGCTCATCACTCCCCCTAACTGGGAGGGGGCCAGAGACAATTACTCGATGCCGACACATCTTTCTAGCTGATTTACAAAAGCTATGTTGCGCTTGGTGACCTCTGACTGTTTCATCCTAACATCGTTGGTGCCGACGTGGATAACAATATCTCTATACTCTCTACACTCGCCAGTTTTAGCTTTAGCCAGCACCATCTTCAGATTAGCCTTAACGTCGGTAGCCCTGCCCCCTGGTAAACAGTGTATGATCGCTGGGTGTTTCGTTTTAAGTCTAATACTGCGGGTAATGGAGTCGCCAATGACTAGGGTTTTCAATTTGTCAGAGCTAATGGTAGGAAGCTTCGGCGTCTCAGACCCCGTAACGGGAGGAGTAGAGACAAGAGAAGACTCAGACTCCGACTCCGACTCGCTGCTTAATGGGGAAAACCGGTTGAAAGTTTCTATCGGCTGAATGAGCGACACCGGTTGAGCATTCCTACAGCATTTCCCTACAGAAATAATGAGAAAGTTGTCCGGCTGCGGGGACTGTGCGAGGGGATTTATACTACTATCTGTACTTACTGGTGGCACAGATGCTGTTTCATCCTTTCCTACACTGAAATTACCCTTGCCTAACGATTGCGTCTGAAGCTGGGCCTGTAGCACAGCTATCATCGCCGTAAGGCGATCGTTCTCCTGTATATTATGAGTACAGCGACTGCAATTAGAAGGCATCATGTTAATGTTACTACTTAGCTTCGGCTGTTGAAGGTGCTGACGAACCATGTCCAGATAAAGTGTCCAGAGTGAAAAAGTTGAATGAAAAAAAAAAAAAATTTGAGGGAAAAAACGAAAAATATAAACGGTAATTAAAAAGTAAAAACCGTAAAGTTGTCAGGTAGCAAAGTAAGGTTGGCAACAAAACGCACAGCAAAATATAAACGGTAATTAAAAAGTAAAAAACATAAAGTTGTCAGGTAGCAAAGTAAGGTTGGCAACAAAAAGAATTGCAATTGTAACTGGCTATACTTATTTCACCACTTACCATAATGAGACAAAACTTTCAATTATTTTTATCAAAATATATGTTTGTAAACGTACCATTAAAAAGTAACATGATGATTGAGTGTCTATATAGCTATACCATGATATTTGCATTGCTACTAAGTAAACCTCCAATTGGTCCCTACTATTCCACCCGCTAAAAGCCCTCCAACCCGAGTTGGGTTGTCATCCCAATGCCCGGCAGACCACCCTCGACCCCCTGTATCCCATAGCCCTGAACCGACTGGGATCCATCCTTTGAAAAGAGCACACAGTGCCATTTACCGAATTGAGGTAGATCAACTGCCAAATGCATTTCCAGCGCCCTCACCTCGATTTGTATTATATATAGCTGTGGATCATCCTCTATTGTCCCTAACATATTTTACTCCTTCACAACAGTTGTGGGATGCACACATACACCCACACACACTCAACCCTTTCCCCCCACACAACCATAAGCTCACATTCTCAACAATTGCACCATCCCAGAGCCCAACTCAAGAAAGGTCTTGATTTACAAATGCACTTACAGTTGCAGCTGCATGAGAAGGCCTGCAAGACCGCGCAAAAAATGGGCAGAAATTTAGAGATTTTATTAACCATTGTCACATCCTAGATGATGGAGGTCAAATGTACATCTTTTATCTGAAACACCCACAATACGGTCACCCGTATTGACCATATTCCCAAGCATCTCCATGCAGTCAGACTTTGATTTTGTGCCACCAGGGTCACAATAATATACCCCTCTCTGAATGTCAAAGTGTGACCCCCTCCCCATGGGTTACTGCAGCTAGTGTTGCCAGCACTGCCACTGCCTGGGTGGGGGCACCCCACCGGAATCTCCACCGGCTAGGTACAAGGTCGTCAAGGTTCTCATTAGCAGCTTTGAGAATTTCCTTGTGTAGTATGCTCTCCCTTTAGGGGGCTTTGGCTTTGCAGGACCAACCCTGCCAAGCAGGCTCAGAATCTTGAGGGGGCAGTGCTGCTCTTGGTCTCTGATCTCATTTTGGCTGCATACAGACCGCTTACAGCAGGCACATAAAACAGGGACTTCTCCTTAGTATCTGGGTCATTCAGGTGGGTGTCTAGGGTATAGGGTCATGGACCGTACCATTAAAATAGGATCATAAATAAATAATTAGATATAATTTATTTTAAAAATGTAGTTCCCCATGATAGGACAACAAATAAATTAAATGTATAATTTATTTTAAAACTGTTCCACCATGATAGGACAATAAATAAATAAGATGTATAATTCATTATAAAAGTATATCCATCATCTGAACAACATTGAAAGCCCTCTCATACCCCGGCTCACAGCAATACATTGGTTCTGGGATATGCAACCATTTCATCACTCACTCACTCAACTTTCCCAAATATTACAAATAAACACACACCACACCATCCACACATACTGTGCCTTCTGTTAACTTAGTTTTTATCTTCACTATGTTGAATTAGTGCTTGTGTGATCAATTAGTTATATGTGAAGATATATAGAAAAGCTATATTTTTTATTGTATTGCTACAATCCATAACCGGGCTAGAATTTATTTTCCTCATCTATGAGAACTTTGTAATTTTTTAAATAACCATGGAGTAGTCTTTGTGTCTCTGAACAACTGGTTATGAATATATAGTTTATCAACGACGAGAGCTACTCGTTTCACTTTTAATCTATTTTCTTTGAAAATTGGATACAGAACTTTACGCCGTTCTGCAATTTCCTTCGGAAACTGATCATTCATGCCAATTTTGGTCCCAGCAAGTCTTTTACCCAGGCTTTTAACCATTATTTTATCTTTAAATTAAGCAAATTTGGCAACGATTGGGCGTTCATACCTTTGGCATCTCTGTCCGAAGTGGTGTACACGTTCAAGTTGGATTTTGTCGATAGCTTCGCGTGGGATCTGAAGCACTGTAAGGAGGAACTCTCTAACTACAGATTCAGGAACTTCCCCTTCTTTCTCCTGGATACCTGTAAGTACCAGATTCTCTCTCATTGATCTAGTTTGTATGTCCAGTAAGGCTTCCCTCAGAACGGTGTTCTCCTTTTTAATTTCATTCACTTCGGTTTCAGTCCCTTTTAGCTTGTGTGTTTCCTTCTCCAATGTCGCAGCTTTTTCATCACTCATCTCGAGGCTTGCCTTTAACTCTTTTATATCCTTACTAACTAATTCAAGTATACCCAGTTTGTCATTTATTGATTTTAACAGATCGGTTTCGACCTTTAACATTCCCGGTGGTGAAAATATTAAATCGTCTGTGTCTGTAGAAGAGTCACGTTTTCGTTTTGAAATCGGTTCCCCTGTCTTACTCTCCGTCATGTTTGGGTGTTGCTTGTTTTCGTAATATTTGTCGATAAATGTCTCTAGTCTTAAGATTTGTTTTGTGTTATTATTCAGATTGAAGGTTATCACCCACCAGATTATGTATTGCTAATATTTTAGTCTAACTTGCCGATATTGAATATTACGTTTTATCTTGAGGTGCTCTACATAACTTCGTTCAGTCCGCCATTACCTCTACGTCCACCATTACCTGGAGGGGAACTGTTTGTTTTGTTTACTTTATGTTACAGTACAGTTTTGTGAGAGACCTTTGCTTTATATTATGTGTTTGACAACAGGCTCACCGAAAATATGTAATAGAATATCCGACACCCTTATTGGACATATTCCTGACATTTGCATTCATGTATTGAGTAAACAATATGTCTGAGATAGTAAATGTCACGATCGTTATAAGGAGTGGACCAAGATGCAGCGTGGTATGTTTCCATCCTTTTATTTGGAAGAGAAAACTTAAAGCACAAAAACAATAACGTGAATAAACGAAACGTGACGCTACATACAGTGCAGAACGCAACTACACACAAACATAGTCAAGATCCCACAAATACAATGGGGAAATGGCTACCTAAACAGCTGCCTCTGATTGGGAACCATATCAGGCCAACAAAGATATACAATTCCCCTAGATAACCCACCCTAAATCACACCCCGACCCAACCAATATAGAGAATAAACAGCTCTCTATGGTCAGGGCGTGACAGTAAAACGTACATCATGGAACGTGAGTGGACTGAATGGACCTGTTAAACGGAAACAAGTGCTAATGTACTTGAAAAAGCTAAAGACTGACGCTGCGTTTATACAAGAAACACATCTAACAGGGGTAGAACATAAAAAGATAAATAGGGAATGGGTGGTCAGGTTTTTGCCTCTTCATTTAACACAAAGACACGGGGAGTAGTTGTGTTGATCAATAAGAATGTACCCTTCTGTGTAACAAAAGCAATTATGTTACGTAGTGTTCCATGACAGAATGTATTTTGAATCTTGGACCTTGTGAAATTTATATGCACCTAATTATGATGATCATATTTTTATTCAAGATATATTCTTCAAGGTAGCAGAATGTCAGGGAACCCTCTTGGTTAGGGGTGACCTACATTTTTGTCTGGATCCGATTCTGGATAGATCCTCAGCTAAAGCTACCTCATTGACTTCAATTTGAGAGACGCGAAGACACCCCCAAGACAGAGAGGACTCATTCTACCCCTGCCCTCATAACTCTCATATCCAGATTGATTATTTTCTCCTGTCAGCGCAACCCATAGAGTTGTGGAAACTGAGTATTTACCCAGAACCATCTCAGATCATTCTCCCCTCACACTTTCTGTGTTGATGGCCAATGGAGTTCAAGGGACCTATAGATGTTGCCTAAACCCAGCTTTTTTTAAACATAAACATAAACATAAACATAAATCAATTTATCAGTAACCAAATAATTATTTTCTGTGAAACAAACTGTCCTCTCCCAATAATTTTGTACTATTGGATAACATTAAAGGCCTTTCTAAGGGTTCAAATTGAATTAGAGAATGAAATCCTATTATTACAAAAGGAACACCAAAAAATCTCTCTTATTAAAGAAACATACCGGTCATTGGTGAATAAAACAAAGAAATATAATACCTTAAGTACTTTCAAAAACGTCAGCTAAAAGATTAGGACAATATTTACCAAACCTGATCAACACTGATCAAATAGGCTTTATACAGAAAAGATCCTCCACTAATCATTTGTGCAGGTTATTTAAAGTAATTTCATTGGGCAGTGTGAGGGGCGATCCTAGTATTGCAGTATCTCTACATGCTGAATAGTGGCCATACCTATTCAAGGTCCTTGCTAAATTTAACTTTGGTTCTTCGTTTGTCAACTGGGTTAAGACTTTATAGCATAAACCGCAAGCCAAGATCACCACTAATGGCATGATGTCAGCTACTTTCCCACTCTTTAGAGGTAGTAGGCAGGGCTGTTCACTTTCCCCACTCCTTTTTGTGTTAGGCATAGAACCCCTGGCGAAGGCCATAAGAACGGATCCTGGCATAAAGGGCTTTCCGTTTTGTTTTATTTAACTAGGCAAATCATTTAAGAACAAATTCGTATTTACAATGACGGCCTAGGAACAGCCTTGATCAGGGGCAGAACGAAAGATTTGTAACTTGTGAGCTTGGGAATTCAATCTAGCAACCTTTCGGTTACTAACCACGAGGCTACATGCCGTACCTGTTGTGCCTGATAATGCACAAGATCTCATTGTTCGCAGGCAACATTATTTTGTTCGTCTCTGACCCGACCGTATCCCTCTCAGAACTACAGACGCTATGGTGTTAGTAGAGCTCTATATCAGGTCATGTCAACATGGACTAAAGTAAAATACTTCCACTGACTCGCTTTGATTACAGCATCTGTGAACAGACAGGTACTTTCAGATGGTCGCCACAGGGCTTCAAATATTTAGGAATCACAATTGATAATGACTTAAGAAATGTGTATAAGCTAAATCACTCTGTCTTGGTTCAGAAGGTGGTGGATTACTTGAATAGATAGATAGATCTGCCTCTTACATTGTTTGGGAAAATTAATTAATTGTATTAAGATGAACGTTTTGCCTAAGATGATGTATCTATTTAAATTTTTACCCATATCCCTACCAAATAGTTTCTTTCAGTCCCTTAATGAGACCATAAGACAATTTGTGTGGAACAGAAAAACTCCAAGGGTGAGTCTGGACAAATTAATATGGGATTATAGTTTTGGAGGTCTACGCCTAGCAAATTTCAAGATGTATTACTGGACAGCGCAACTTAAATGTATTTCATTGTTATTTTAAGCTGAACCAGCCATATATTGGACTCAGGTGGAAATGTTTGATCTTAATAGAGTTTGGAAGTAATATTATCTACAAGTGAAACCCCAAGACTATAGCAACGAAAATGAGCAATCCCTGTACCATCAATTTAGTAAGATCTTGGCATGAAATTCGTGAGCTCTTTGGTCTGAAAGGAGAATTGTCACCTAAAACACCTCTGTGTGTCACACCCTGATCTGTTTCACCTGTCTTTGTGATTGTCTCCACCCCTCCAGGTGTCACCCATCTTCCCCATTATTCCCTGTGTATTTATACCTGTGTTCTCTGTTTGTTTGCCTCCAGTTCGTCTTGTTTGTCAAGTCAACCAGTGTTTTTGTCTCAGCTCCTGCTTTTCCCAGTCTCTCTTTTTCTCGCCCTTCTGGTTTTGACCCTTGCCTGTCCTGACTCTGAGCCCGCCTGCCTGACCACTCTGCCTGCCCCTGACCCTGAGCCTGCCTGCCAACCTGTACCTTTGCCCCATCTCTGGATTACTGACCTCTGCCTACCCTGACCCTGAGCCTGCCTGCCGTCCGGTACCGTTGCCCCACCTCTGGTTTACTGACCCCTGCCTGCCTTGACCTGTCTATTGCCTGCCCCTGTTGGGTTATTAAACTATTGTTAATTCAACGTTGTCGGCATCTGGGTCTTACCATCATACCTGATACTGTGGCAAAACAGATTCCTGCCAATGATCTTGGATAACAAAATTACTAACATTGGCATGAGAAGGGAATAACACATGTAGAATATTGCTATGAATATGGAGTACTGAAGCAACTGAAAGAGAAATGCCAGTTATCCAATAAGCATTTATTTTGTTACTTACAGTTAAGAACCTTTCTCAGACGCACGCTTGGAGATATTACTTATAATCTATCAAGTACTAAACAAGTGCTCAATAATTAACATGGCTCATTTAGATCCTGATCCAGAGTCCACTCATTGCTAATGCAACAATGCCCAAAATCAGATGTGCATAAGTCAAGAGAGAGATGGGAATCTGATTTTAATATTACAATTGATGAAAGGCTATGGTCGGACCTATGCCAAGATAGAGTACGGGTACCGGTTAAATCAATTAATGGAAGTATGGAGGTAGTTTTGTACCTACCCCAAACAAAAGGGTTCACTATGTGTAAAATAAATAATATATATATATATATCCTGAGCTTTCTTTTATCTCTTAGATATAGGAAAGACAATTAAGAACCTTTTCCTTATGATTTATTTTTGACTGTGTTATTCAATGCGTTTCTAGGGGCTATAGTAATATAGACGAAATTCAATATTTTATCAAATAATTTTTCTATATATCTTTTGGATACCTAAAATGGGTCCTAAAATTCTATATCAAATAGCTAAATGAACCATGGCATGACCATATATACAGTTGAAGTCGGAAGTTTACATACACCTTAGCCAAATACATTTAAACTCAGTTTTTCACAATTCCTGACATTTAATCCCAGTAAAATATCCCTGTTTTAGGTCAGTTAGGATCACCACTTTATTTTAAGAATATGAAATGTCAGAATTATAGTATTGTGAATGACTTATTTCAGCTTTTATTTATTTCATCACATTCCCAGTGGGTCAGAAGATTACATACACTCAATTAGTATTTGGTAGCATTGCCTTTAAATTGTTTAACTTGGGTCAAACGGTTCGGGTAGCCTTCCACATGCTTCCCACAATAAGTTGAGTGAATTTTGGCCCATTCCTCCTGACAGAGCTGGTGTAACTGAGTCGGGTTTGTAGGCCTCATTGCTCGCACACACTTTTTCAGTTCTGCCAACAAATTTTCTATAGGATTGACGTCAGGGCTTTGTGATGGCCACTCCAATACCTTGACTTTGTTGTCCTTAAGCCATTTTTCCACAACTTTGGAAGAATGCTTGGGGTCATTGTCCATTCGGAAGACCCATTTGCGACCAAGCTTTAACTTCCTGACTGATGTCTTGAGATGATGCTTCAATATATCCACATAATTTTCCTACCTCATGATGCCATCTATTTTGTGAAGTGCACCAGCCCCTCCTGCAGCAAAGCAGCCCCACAACATGATGCTGCCACCCCCGTGCTTCACGGTTGGGATGGTGTTTTTCGACTTGCAAGCCCCCCCCTTTTCCTCCAAACATAACAATGGTCATTATGGTCAAACAGTTCTATTTTTGTTTCATCAGACCAGAGGACATTTCTACAAATAGTACGATCTTTGTCCCCATGTGTAGTTGCAAACCGTAGTCTGTTTCTTTTTATGGCGGTTTTGGAGCAGTGACTTCTTCCTTGCTGAGTGGCCCTTCAGGTTATGTCAATATAGGACTTGTTTTACTGTGGATATAGATACGTTTGTACCTGTTTCCTCCAGCATCTTCACAAGGTCCTTAGCTGTTGTTCTGGGATTGATTTGCACTTTTCACACCAAAGTACGTTCATCTCTAGGAGACAGAACGCGTCTCCTTCCTGAGCGGTGTGACAGAATTTTTTTCTGAGGTCTTGGCTGATTTCTTTTGATTTTCCCATGATGTCAAGCAAAGAGGCGCTGAGTTTGAAGGTAGGCCTTGAAATACATCCACAGGTACACATCCAATTGACTAAAATGATGTCAATTCACCTATCAGAAGCTTCTAAAGCCATGACATCATTTTCTGGAATTTTCCAAGCTGTTTAAAGGCACAGTCAACTTAGTGTATGTAAACTTCTGTCCCACTGGAATTGTGATACAGTGAATTATAAGTCTATAAGTCTGTAAACAATTGTTGGAAAAATGACTTGTGTCATGCACAAAGTAGATGTCCTAACCGACTTGCCAAAACTATAGTTTGTTATTAACAAGACATTTGTGGAGTGGTTGAAAAACGAGTTTTAAAGACTCCAACCTAAGTGTATGTAAACTTCCGACTTAAACTGTATGTAGCTTAAGAATTAAGAAACAAGGTTCATGAACTCAATAATTTGCTAGTAACAGATGGCATTCATATTCTGACTGATCTCTGAAACTCACTTAGAAAATACGTTTGACGATACAGTGGTAGCAATACAAGGTTATAACATTTACAGAAAATATTGAAATGCCAGTGGTGGAGATGTTGCTGTTAATATTCAGAACCACATTCCTGTAAAGATTACAGAGGATCTCATGTTAAATACTGTTGATGTAATATGACTACAGGTTCATCTGCCTCACCTAAAGCCCATTCTGGTGGGAAGCTGCTATTGACCACCAAGTGCTAACAGTCAGTATCTGGATAACATGTGTGAAATGCTTGATAACATATGTGATATCAACAGAAAGGTATATTTTCTGGGTGATTTAAATAGACTGGCTTTCATCAAGCTGTCCACCCAATAAAATGCTTCAAACTGTAACCAGTGCTTGAAACCTGGTTCAGGTTATCAGTCAACCTACCAGGGTAGTTACAAACAGCACAGGAATGAAATCATCAACATGTATTGATCACATCTTTACTAATGCTGCAGAAATTAGCTTGAAAGCAGTATCCAGATCCATCGGATGTAGTGATCACAATATAGTAGCCATAAATAGGAAAACCAAAGTTCCAAAGGCTGGGCCTAATATGGTGTATAAGAAGTCAAACAAGAATTATTGTAGTGATTCCTATGCTATTGATGTAGAAAATATCTATTGGTCCATAGTGTGTAATGAGGAGCAAACATACACTGCACTTGACACATTTATGAAATAGCTTATTCCAGTTGCTAATAAGCATGCACTCACTAAGAAAATGACTGTAAAAACTGTTAAATCGCCATGGATTGATGAGGAATTGAAAAAGTGCATGGTTGAGAGGGATGAGGCAAAAGGAATGGCAAATAAGTCTGGCTGCACAACCGATTGGCATACTTATTGCAAATTGAGAAATCATGTGACTAAACTGAATTAAAAGAAGAAGAAACTACACTATGAAACAAAGATAAATGAAATAAAGAATGATAGTAAAAAAGCTTTGGAGCACCTTAAATTACATTCTGGGAAAAAGGCAAACTCATCTTCATTATTAATTGAAACAGATGGCTCATTCATCACAAAACCAGCTGATATTGCCAACTACTTTAATGATTTTTTCATTGGAAAGATTAGCAAACTTAGGCATAACATACCAGAAACAAATGCTGACGCTACACATCCATGTATATCTGAGCAAATTATGAAAGACAAGCATTGTAATTTTAAATTCTGTAAAGTTAGTGTGGAAGAGGTGAACAAATTATTGTTGTCTATCAACAATGACAAGCCACCGGGGTCTGACAGCTTGGATGGAAAATTACTGAGGATAATAGCGGACGATATTGCCACTCCTATTTGCTACATCTTCAATTTAAGCCTACTAGAAAGTGTGTGCCCTCAGACTTGGAAGGAAGCAAAAGTAATTCCGCTACCTAAGCCCCCTTTACTGGCTCAAATAGCTGACCAATCAGCCTACCAACCCTTACTAAACTTTTGGAAAAAATTATGTTTGACCAGATACAATGCTATTTCACAGTAAACAAATTATAACAAACTTTCAGCATGCTTATAGAGAAGGACATTCAACAAGCACAGCACTTACACAAATGACTGATGATTGGCTGAGAGAAATTGATGATAAAAAAGAGTGTGGGGGCTGTTTTGTTAGACTTCAGTGGGGCTTTTGACATTATCGATCATAGTCTGCAGCTGGCAAAACGTATGTGTTATGGCCTTACACCCCCTGCTGTATTGTGGATAAAGAGTTACATGTTTAACAGAACACAGAGGGTGTTCTTTAATGGAAGCCTCTCCAACAAAGTCCAGGTAGAATCAGGAATTCCCCAAGACAGCTGTCTAGGTCCATTACTTTTTCAATCTTTACTAGTGAATTGCCACTGGCTTTGAGGAAAGCCAGAGTGTCTATGTATGCGGATGAATCAACACAATACATGTCAGCTACTACAGTGACTGATATGACTGCAACACTTAACAAAGAGTTTCAGAATGGGAGGCAAGGAAAAAGTTAGTCCTAAATATATCTAAAACTAAAAGCATTGTATTTGGGATAAATCATTCACTAAACCCCAAACCTCAATTAAATCTTGTAATAAATCATGTGGAAATTGAGAAAATTGAGGTGACTAAACTGCTTGGAGTTACCCTGGATTGTAAACTGTCATGGTCAAGACACATCAACACAACAGTAGCTAAGATGGGGAAACGTATGTCCATGATAAGGCCCTGCTCTACCTTCTTGACAGCAGGTCCTACAGGCCCTAGTTTTGTTGCACCTGGACTACTGTTCAGTCGTGTGGTCAGGTGCCACAAAAAAGGACTCCGAAAAATTGCAATTGGTTCAGAACAGGGCAGCACGGCTGGCCCTTGGATGTACACAGAGAGCTAATATTAATAATATGCATGTCAATCTCTCCTGGCTCAAAGTGGAGGATGCATTGACTTCATCACTGCTTGTATTTATGAGAGGTACAGTACTGACATGTTGAACGCACCGAGCTGTCTGTTTGAACTACTGGCGCACAGCTCGGACACCCATGCATACCCCACAAGACATGCCACAAGAGGTCTCTTCCCAGTCCTAAGTCCAGAACAGACTATGGAAAGCACACAGTACGAAATAGAGCCATGACTACATGGAAGTCTATTCCACATTAAGTAACTCATGCAAGCAGTGAAATTAGATTTCTTTTAAAAAACAGATTAAAAAAACACCTTATGGAACAGCGGGGACTGTGAAGCAACACAAACATAGGCACAGACACATGCATACACACACACACATGATTGCATACGCACTATGCACACACGTACACATGGATTTTGTACTGTATATATGTGGTAGTGGTGGAGTAGGGGCCTGAGGGCACACAGTCTGTGAATATATTGTAATGTTTTTAAAATTGCATCAACTACCTTCATGTTGCTGGAACCCAGGAAGAGAAGGGGATCCATAATACATTCAAATAAGGTACAATGGTTTTCTGATCCATGCACCTACCTTTTTTTTAAGGTATCTGTGACCAACATATGCATATCTGTATTCCCAGTCATGGGCTTAATTTATTTATTTAAACTGACTGATGTCCTTATATGAACTGTAACTCAGTAAAATCTTTGAAATTGTTTCATGGTGAGTTTATATATATCTTTTTTTAAACATGGAAGAAGCATATTGTCACACCCTGGCCTTAGTATTCTTTGTTTTCTTTATTATTTTAGTTAGGTCAGGGTGTGACATGGGGAATGTATGTGTTTTTGTAGTGTCTAGGGTGGTTGTATGGTTTAGGGGGTTAAATAGAGTAGATGGGTTTGTGTTTAGTATAGGTGTCTAGCTGTGTCTATGGTTGCCTGAATGGTTCTCAATCAGAGACAGATGTCATTAATTGTCTCTGATTGGGAGCCATATTTAAGGTAGTCATAGGCACTAGGTTAATGTGGGTAATTGTCTATGTCTAAGTGTTTAGTGTCAGCACTTATGTTTCTTAGCTTCACGATCGGTTGTTTTGTTTATTTTGTAAGTGTTTGTTTTTTCCTTCATTAAAAGAAGATGTATTTTTCACGCGCTGCGCCTTGGTCCTCTCTCTCTTATCAAGACGATCGTGACCCACCATAACGGGATCAAGCAGCGTGAGAAGCGGCAACAGGAGCAGCGCAAGGAAGAATGGCAATGGGAGCGTAATCTGGACTACACTACGTGGGAGGAGATCGACAGGTGGGCGATAGACCCAGGGCGAATGCCGGAGCCCGCCTGGGATTCTCTGGCGCAGTGCGAGGAGGGATACCGGCGAATGGAGGCAGCACGACGACGCGGTAGGAAGCCTGTGAGTCAGCCCAAAAAAATGTATTGGGGGGGGGGGCTTAAAGGGAGTGTGGCGAAGTCAGGTAGGAGACCTGCGCCTACTCCTTGTACTTACCGTGGAGAGCGAGAGTACGGGCAGACACCATGTTACGCAGTAGAGCGCATGGTGTCTCCTGTACGTGTGCATAGTGCGGTACATACCAGCTCCTCGTATCGGCCGGGCTAGATTGAGTATTGAGCCAGGTGCCATGAAGCCGGCTCAACGCGTCTGGTCTCCAGTGCGTCTCCTCGGGCCGGCTTATATGGCACCAGCCTTACGCATGGTGTCCCCGGTTCGCCTACATAGCCCGGTGCGGGTTATTCCACCTTCCCGCACTGGTCGGGCTACGGGGAGCATACAACCAGGTAAGGTTGGGCAGGCTCGGTGCTCAAGGGAGCCAGTACGCCTGCACGGTCCGGTATTTCCGGCGCCACCTCCCCGCCCCAGCCCAGTACCACCAGTGCCAACACCACGCACCAGGCTTCCTGTGCGTCTCCAGAGCCCTGTTCCTCCTCCACGCACTAGCCTTGTGGTGCGTGTCTCCAGCCCATTACCACCAGTGCCTACACCACGCACCAAGCCTCCTGTGTGTCCCCAGAGTCCTGTGCGTCCTGTTGCTGCTCCCCGCACTAGCCCTGAGATGCGTGTCTTCAGCCCGGTACCACCAGTGCCGGCACCACGCACTAGGTCTAATGTGCGTATCCAGGGTCCAGTATGCCCTGTTCCTTCTCCCCGCACTAGCCTGAAGGTGCGTGTCCTTAGCCCGGTACCTCCAGTTCCGGTACCACGCACCAGGCCTACAGTGCGCCTCAGCCGGCCAGAGTCTGCCGTTTGCCCAGCGCCATCTGAGCTATCCATCTGCCCAGCGCCATCTGAGCCATCCGTCTGCCCAGCGCCATCTGAGCCATCCGTCTGCCCAGCGCCATCTGAGCCATCCGTCTGCCCAGCGCCATCTGAGCCATCCGTCTGCCCAGCGCCATCTGAGCCATCCGTCTGCCCAGCGCCTTCTGAGCCATCCGTCTGCCCAGCGCCTTCTGAGCCATCCGTCTGCCCAGCGCCTTCTGAGCCATCCGTCTGCCCAGCGCCTTCTGAGCCATCCGTCTGCCCAGCGCCTTCTGAGCCATCCGTCTGCCCCGAGCCATTAGAGCCGCCCGTCTGTCCCGAGCCGTCAGAGCCGCCCGTCAGTCAGGAGCCGCTAGAGCCGCCCGTCAGCCAGGATCCGCCAGAGCCGCCAACCAGCCAGGATCCGCCAGAGCCGCCAACCAGCCAGGATCCGCCAGAGCCGCCAACCAGCCAGGATCCGCCAGAGCCGCCAACAAGCCAGGATCCGCCAGAGCCGCCAACCAGCCAGGATCCGCCAGAGCCGCCAACCAGCCAGGATCCGCCAGAACCGCCAACCAGCCAGGATCCGCCAGAGCCGCCAACCAGCCAGGATCCGCCAGAGCCGCCAGCCAGCCAGGATCCGCCAGAGCCGCCAGCCAGCCAGGATCCGCCAGAGCCGCCAGCCAGCCAGGATCCGCCAGATCCGCCAGCCAGCCATGAGCAGCCAGATCCGTCAGCCAGCCATGAGCAGCCAGATCCGTCAGCCAGCCATGAGCAGCCAGATCCGTCAGCCAGCCATGAGCAGCCATGAGCATTTATTTTGTAAGTGTTTGTTTTTTCCTTCATTAAAAGAAGATGTATTTTTCACGCGCTGCGCCTTGGTCCTCTCTCTCTTATCAAGACGATCGTGACACATATAAAAATGCTATGATGCATGTCCTTTTTTTGCAGCTAACTCTTAGTCTCACCTCAGAATTAGACATTAATGTTCCTCAAGCGTAAAATTTCAAATTTGTTTCAAATGTCAAATAAAATTTCAAATTTGTTCCAAATGTCAAATTTCGAAGGTAAGGGTTAAGGTTTGGGTTAGGCTTAAAAAACATATAAAAAAAAAAATTCTACTGATGGATTCAAACTTGCAACCTTTGGAATCAGATGCTTACGCCCATCCGCCATCCCCATCCACAATGCCTTAGCAAAACCGAAACCTACTTGAAGGTAAGAGAGCTCACCGTTGCCCCTAGTGGCCGGTTTCCACGTCATCTCCCGAGGACTTCAGACATGGATGGACGTCGAATACTGACTTGTATCACAGGTGACTTTTTTTGGCAACGTCATGCACGTGCGTGAGAGAGTGAATGTGTCAGTGTCTGTGGTAACAATGAGGTAGCCTATTAAACTAAGGGCACCACCTTTCATACAGTTACATGTACGGTTGGGCATTTGAAAGAATGTCTGTGTTCAAGTAATCTCATGAAAATAATTTTGAGTACTCAAGTACTCGCATGATAGCATGGAACGGGTCTGAAGGCAAAAAAGATTGCAGTATGCTACCAGGTTGTTCCAATTACTGGTTCTGATATACAACTGAAAACGAAATGTAACATATTTTAACTGCATTTGACATACTCCACCAATAGTAAACACGTCTCAGTCTGTCAGTGCTTGTAAATTTAACCAGGTAGATACTGTACATAGGGAAGCAGCCTATAAGGTGCAGGGTTGAATAACCGGGTGGTAGCCGGCTACTGGTATTTAACAGTTTGATGGTTTGATGGCCTTGAACCTGTTTTTCAGTCTCTTGGTCCCAGCTTTGATGCACCTATACTGACCTCACCTTCAGAATGATACGGGGTGAACAGGCTGTGGCTCGGGTGGTTGATGTCCTTGATCTTTTTGGCCTTCCTATGACATCAGGTGCTGTAGGTATCCTGGAGGGCAGGCAGTGTGCCCCCGGTGATGCGTTGGGCAGACCGCACCAACCTCTGGAGAGCCCTGCGGTTGCGGGCAGTGCAGTTCTCGTACTATGCAGTGATACAGCCCGACAGGATGCTCTCAATTGTGCATCTGTACACCTGTTTGTGAGGGTCTTAGGGGCCAAGCAGAATTTCTTCTGTTGCAGCTTCTTCACCACACTGTCTGTGGTCCCGTCGATGTGGATAAGGGCGTGCTCCCTCTGCTGTCTCTTGAAGTCCACGATCAGCTCCTTCGTTTTGTTGACGTTGAGGGAGCGGTTATTTTCCTGGCACCACTCCGCCAGGACCCTCACCTCCTCCCAGTAGGCTGTCTCGTCATTGTTGGTAATCATGCCTTCTACTGTTGTGACATCTGCAAACTTGCTGATTGAGTTGGAGGCGTGCTTGGCATCGCAGTCATGGGTTAACAGGGAGTACAGGAGGGGGCTGAGCACAAACCCTTGTGTGGTCCCTGTGTTGGGGATCAGCATGGTGGAGGTGTTGTTTCCTACTTTCACCACCTGGGGGCAGCCCGTCAGGAAATCCAGGACCCAGTTGCATAGGGCGGGGTTCAGACCCAGGCCCCAAGCTTAATGATGAGCTTGGAGGGTACTATGGTGTTGAAGGCTGAGTTATAGTCAATGAACAGCATTCTTACAAAGGTATTCCTCTTGTCCAGATGGGATAGGGCAGCATGCAGTGCGATAGCGATTGCATCGTCTGTGGATCTATTGGGTCAGTGTGCAAATTGAAGTTTTGGTCTAGCCTCTTAAATGTAAAGTCCCCATATATTTTTTTTTTTCAATTCAGTCTGTTATGAGAACAGTAGCCCATATCTGCAAAAGCAGGGTATCTGCGGAAAGCTGAGTATCTTGGCTATTGGTCTGTGCATACCATATATGGGCATACAAGTGTATAAGGGCAGGCCGAGCCGATGACCTCATTTCAAGATGGCTGCTACCTACATTCGGGTTAGTGTTATGGAGCATAAACAAAATAAACACAGAATATGTCGATTCACACCGAAAGCCGGGACTCCACAGACCATGATGATATCTTCTCACGAGTCACCAACCCTGATCCGGTAGCACCCCCCACCCCCCACCCCACTGAGAAGCATAGCTAGCATAGCGTCACAAGTAACTTGTAGCATCTAAATATCATTAAATCACAAGTCTAAGACACCAGATGAAAGATACAGGTCTTGTGAATAAAGCCACCATTTCAGATTTTTAAAATGTTTTACAGGGAAGACACAATATGTAAATCTATTAGCTAACCACGTTAGCAAAGGACACGATATTTTTACTCCCAACAGCTTTTTCCTGCGTCAGTAGCTATCACTAATTAGACTAAATAAAAATATATATAGCCACTAACCAAGAAACAACTTCATAAGATGACAGTCTGATAACATATTTATGGTATAGCATAGTTTTTTTTTGGAAAAATGTGCATTTTTCAGGTATAAATCACAGTTCTACATTGCAGCTGCAATCTGAAATAGTGCTGACCCAGCCAGAACAATTACAGAGACCAACGTCATATAACGAATTACTCATCTTAAAACATTTCAGAAAAATACACAGCGTACAGATATTGAAAGCCCAACATCTGGTGAATCCAAACAATATTTCAGATTTATGAAATGTTTTATAACGAAAACAAAATGTAGCGCTAAATTAGCATAGCTATACCAGGCAGATTCGGCTAGGCGCCCACGGCCAGTTCACATGCACAACAGATATGATATAACATCGTAAATTGGGTCTTACTATGGCTGATCTTTCATCAGAATGTTGATCAAAGTGTCCTTTGTCAAGATGAGTCGTTGGTTCCGTTCAGAATTGTTCCTTTCCCACTCCATTTAGCACAGGTACCGGTCGAGTGGCACGGATCTCTCAAACGTAAATAATTTCAGACAACGGAACACCACAAAACTCCCGAAAAAATTCAAATAATCTGATTAAACTATATTGAAAAAACATACATTACGATGATCTGGTCACATGTATCAAACAAACTTCGAGACGGAGATAGTTTTCATCCATAATGGCCGCACAACAGAAGACAATCGCAGCTACAAGTCGCACGATTTAGACAACCGGAAGTTGTCGGTCACGCCAAAGAATTAGCTCTCATTTCACGTCAGTCCCAGATAAACAAGATATTTTTCCTCTGACGTCCTCTTGACACCCAGAGGAAGGCCAATGAGGTGTGTTTCGGGTCATAGGGGGCACGGCCATATATAGGCAGAGCGTTGAAGCTGGCATACACATCTTGCTTTTTTCTTCTTGGTCATGGAAAGTGCTGTCAAATGACTTCTGTATCACTCAGAGACAAAATTGAAACGGTTTTAGAAACTAGAGATTGTTTTCTTTCCAATGGTATTATTTATATGCATATAGTAAGAGCAATAATTGAATAAGAGGCAGTTTAATCTGTAGAGCAAATTATGCTAATGGAAAAATAGCACCCCCTGTATTCTCAAGAAGATATCTTATTTATCTGCCTTTGACTTACCGTTATTGATCACCAGCCCCGAGAGTCAACATTTTTATTTTACACATTTTCACCAATCAGCAAACATCTTCCAAAGTAAGCTTCGATTTGGTCTGTGTTTGAGTTATAGCTACATCGGGGTTATGACTTAATGTATGACTTAATGGTAACATTGAATGTCCACCGAGTGACTATATCAATGGGGGGCAAAGTGACTATATCAATGGCGGGCCTGGGCACTTCAATCTAGCCCGCGAGACAAAAATAATAATAATAATATATATATATATTTTTTTACTCCTTTTTTCTCCCCAATTTCGTGGTATCCAATTGGTAGTTACAGTCTTGTCCCATCGCTGCAACTCCCGTACGGACTCGGGAGAGGCGAAGGTCGAGAGCCGTGCGTCCTCCGAAACACGACCTAGCCAAGCCGCACTGCTTCTTGACACAATGCCAGCTTAACTTCTTTGGGGTAGGGGGCAGTATTTTCACGTCCGGATGAAAAGCATGCCCAGAGTAAACGGCCTGCTACAAAGCCATAAAAGCTATAATATGCATATTATTAGTAGATTTGGATAGAAAACACTCTGAAGTTTCTAAAACTGTTTGAATGATGTCTGTGAGTATAACAGAACTCATATGGCAGGCAAAAACCTGAGAAACAATCCAACCAGGAAGTGGGAAATCTGAGGTTGGTCGATTTTCAACTCAGCTCCTATTGAAGATACAGTGGGATATTGGTAATGTTGCACTTCCTAAGGCTTCCACTAGATGTCAACAGTCTTTAGAACCTTGTCTGGTGCTTCTACTGTGAGTGGGGCCGAAGGAGAGGGGAATGAGTAAAGTCTATCATGACCTGAACGTGCCCTGACCATGCGCGTTCACGTGAGAGCGAGCTCTGTTCCATCGCACTTCTGAAGACAAAGGAATACTCCGGTTGGAACATTATTGAAGAATTATGTTAAAAACATCCTAAAGATTGATTCAATACTTCGTTTGTCATGTTTTTACGGACTGTAATATAACTTTTTTAACTTTCCGCTGGACTTGCCAGTGCGTCGTGAGTTTGGAAAGTGTACTGAACGCTAGAACAACAAGGAGGAATTTGGACATAAATTATGGACATTATCGAACAAAACAAACATTTATTGTGGAACTGGGATTCCTGGGAGTGCATTCTGATGAAGATCATCAAAGGTAAGTGAATGTTTATAATGTTATTTCTGACTTCTGTTGACTGCATAATATGGTGGATATATTTGTGTCTTGATTGGGCTCTGAGCGCCGACTCAGATTATTGCATGGTTTGCTTTTTCCGTAAAGCTTTTTTGAAATCTGAAGTGCATCTAAAATGCCATGCATAACAGTTGTATCTTTTAGCAATGTTTATCTTGAGTATTCCTGTAAATTGATGTGGCTCTCTGCAAAATCAAAGGATGTTTTGGAACTTCTGAACATAAGGTGCCAATGTAAACTCAGATTTTTGGATATAAATATGAACTTTACCGAACAAAACATACATGTATTGTGTAACATGAAGTCCTATGAGTGTCATCTGATGAAGATCATCAAAGGTAGTGATTAATTATATCTATATTTCTGCTTTTTGTGAATCCTCTCTTTGGCTGGAAAAATGGCTGTGTTATTCTGTGAATAGGCACTACAAACATTTGGTTTGCTTTCGTCGTAAAGCCTTTTTGAAATTGGACACTGTGGCTGGATTTACAGCAAGTGTATCTTTAAAATGGTGTAAAATACATGTATGTTTGAGGAATTTTAATTATGGGATTTCTGTTGTTTTGAATTTGGCGCCCTACAGTTTCACTGGCTGTTGATGAGGTGGGACGCTCCCGTCTCACGTACCCTAGAGAGGTTAACCTGGATCCCAGCCGCACCAATGTGTCAGAGGAAACACTGTACACCTGGCGACCATGTCAACGTGCATGCACCCGGCCCGCCACAGGAGTCGCTAGAGCACGATGGGACAAGGAAATCTAAGCCTGCCAAACCCTCTCCTAACCCGGTCGATGCTGGGCCAATTGTGCGCCTCCTCATGGGTCTCCCAGTCATGGCCAGCTGTAACACAGCCTGGGATCGAACCCGGGTCTCTAGTGATGCCTCAAGCACTGTGATGCAGTGCCTTAGACTGGAGTTCCCCTCAAATTGATTTTAACAAGAAAATGGTCCCCCCAAAAATGCGGCCCTCCGTTGAGTTTCAAAATCCCGGTGTGGCCCTCAAGCCAAAACGTTTGCCCACCACTGAACTATATCTTTGCGCATCAAAAATATGACGTAGGCATGCGTTACACAGGGGATTGGCTACTATGGCACCTTGGCAGTCTTGTAGCCAATGAGAAAAGGTTTCCAGGGATATGCAGTTGACCTGGGTGGGCCTAGAACCTTTCATGGGAAATGCGAACTATTGCTACCTGGCTCAGAGAAGGCAGCTATGAATAAGTATACCGACATAGAAGCTTTTAATAAAATACTGGCCGGACTCGGCTCAGGAGAGCAATTTGGACAACGAGTATTTCGACTCAGTCGATGAAGATTTCTTTCTGGAAGGATTGGATCCACTATTATATCTGTAAGTAAATTATTTTCTGGACTTTATATAGCTAATTTAGTATATGTATTTCATTTTTTATAAGTTGTCTGCTTTTTGTGCTTTGGATTTAGTTTACATAGGCCTATGTAACAAGTGATTTGAACGTTATAGTAGTTATTGTCTCTGTTTCGTATTAGTTCACAGTTTGCTGTTCTAAGTTTCATCCTTTGGAGAGGCCACTAAACTCTCATGGCCTTTGGAGAGATCACTAAACTCTCATGGCCTTTGGAGAGATCACTAAACTCTCACGGCCTTTGGAGAGGCCACTAAACTCTCACGGCCTTTGGAGAGATCACTAAACTCTCATGGCCTTTGGAGAGATCACTAAACTCTCATGGCCTTTGGAGAGATCACTAAACTCTCATGGCCATTGGAGAGATCACTAAACTCTCATGGCCATTGTTCATTTGTGGTTCTCACCTCTGCCTCTGCCTCCAAAGTGTTACTGTTTGCATTGTGTGTGTGCTTCACACCTTCTATGTGAGTCACTGTTCAGATAAAGTTTAGGCTTCGAGTTTTTACTTTACAGCAATGTTGTTTTGTAAATTTAGCCAAGTGTAATTCTGTGTGTGTTACAACAATATATCTCTTTATTTGATTCACCACGGAGTGGAGGATGCAGAGGATTTGGATGATGACGTTTGGGATCCACCCCTCCACTGGGGAGTCGTGGCTGATAGGCCTCTACCAGGTCCTCAACAAGACCGGGAAGTGGTATAAGTAAATGCTTTCATTCCTCACAAGCAGGTGGCCTAAGCAAAAGGTCAAACCCCTCTCTCATAGTTGGCCTTCTGAGAGCAGCTGGTGGTGGAAATGGTTGGATTGGGGGCCCAAAGCAACCATCACAAGACCCCCCACTCAAGGTGAGCGCACATGCCAAAAGACAAAAGGAAGAACTGCAAGCATAGCACAAAACAAAGCAAAAGGGGGAGGGGGGTGAAATGCCAGATCTTCTGTCCGAAATGCCAGTTCGCTTTTTGATTCCTGGCAGAGAGGGACTGCTTCAAAGACTATCATGACATGCACAAGCTACGGTGAAAGTGTAATCTAATCATCTACACCTGGGATGAAAAACAAACACGAATGCCATTTGTAAAGATTTCAGGTTATTTTATTTTTGCACCTTTTTTAGTGAAGAACACGTGTAACCAAGTTTGTGTTTGATAAGACATTTTATCTGTTGCTTTTATATTGTTTTTGTAAACAGTTCATTTGTATGTGGGACCAATACATTGGATATGCCTAGGCTAAACGTTCAAGCATTTTGGAGAGGTTGAAAAAACACTTGGATATCCCCTGTATGTCCCCTGACACCACCACAACGTTTGAGAGAGGTTGCTGTTGTAGAAATTTTGTTTTTATAGTGGACAATAACTGTTAGGCACATCCAGTGTGCAAAAACAGTGCAATTACCACATTCTGACACTTTGGAGAGGACACTTGAATGTACCCTGGATACCCCATAACACCACCACAATGTTTGAGTGAGGTTGATATGGTAGAAATTGTATTTTTATACTGAACAAATAGCATTTAGGGATTGCAAATATGTATTAGCACTGGAATTATCTAATTTACAGACATATGCCACTTTAGGGACACTTGGAAACATCCCGTGACCACACCTGACACCACTTACTTAAACATCTGCCCATTTCTAGTTATTAGGTCTATCAATCCCATTGTTTTCCTAATATTGTTCACATGTTGTGGAAGCCATCTGATGTGTTTCCAGCTCTGGGAATCAATAATTCACTTATAGCTTGTCAATGAAAGATGTTATTTTGTGTGTGCTTGATCTTGTGTATTCTGAACTATGTAACACCTATGTATCTTCTGATCATTTCCTCATAATCTCCCAGGTGTCTTCTTTCCAAATACACCAAGTTTTGGCATGTCTGGATCATGTAATTACACATGAATAGCAGTTACTTTTGGGTATGTCTATTCAGGTGGAAATCTACCTTTTGCCATTACATTTAAGAGGCTAGGGTGTCAGGAAAGGTGGAGGTGATATGATCCTTAACTAGCCTCTCAAAGCGCTTCATGATTTATTGGGTCTGTGACATTCCGCCCAATCTCACCATACTCAGCAAAAAGCTGTTGAAGAGGGAGTGACAAGTGTAATACAATCTACAAACAGCTTCTACCAAGTAATGATAGTTTTTTTCCCGAATGTTATCAGTACTACCAGGCCTTGATTACAGAAACAACAACACCCTAGCAAAGTCAAAAATAAGGAACTTCAACTCCCTTGAATTTGAGCGTGACTACATTCTTCCAGCCCTTTCCTTCAGCTTCCCTCATCTTCATTGTTTTACAATGATTAGAAAAAGCTATCAATCCAATATTGTGCTCTTTTGAAGACTTTGCACGTAAGCCCTACCTTTCAATCGTTGTCACGTATAAGTATTGAAGATCCAGCAGTGCCGCCATCAACATGTCTGGCTGGTAATGTGTTTGGCAGTTACAGCCCTTCCTTACTATATAGTTATTACATACACTTGTACTGGACTCCTGGGTGAAACTATCCCAGTATCCAACCAGACACGCCTGTTAGAGTTTCTGTCTGTGTGGTTGTACCCCCCCCCCCCCCCCCCCCCGAAAATCCCTGTCTGCAAACTACTATTACACTATACTACACTATAGTGTAAAACTATTAGCTAAAATGTAAACCCCTTGTCTGTTCACAGCAGCAATTACTATGATTTAAAAGAACAAAAATAGAAAGGACGAGTGCTTGATTTGAAATGTATTTTGATCTATTTTAAAACATGGTTGAACATGTATCTTGCAATCATGAGTAATCTGTTATGACACTGTCATACATATAGGCGTAACTGACAAGTGAGCCTAAATAAAAACATACATGGTCATATTACTATAGGGTAAAAGTTCATCCCTACACCAGAATATGTATGTACTGTACATTTTCCAATTCACAATAAGGGTCCAGTTTGGAAGCTTAATGTTTATTGTTTTCGTGTGAATACGCTATCAATGCTGTAAAAAATGTGTAAAAAGGTCTCCTTCTTCAACACTATTAATTTAACTTTGGGAGCTTTCTGTATCCTCTTATCCTTTTATATCAATACAGCAAAGAAGGCAGTACCAAACATAATTGATTTGAACAAACTATCCTTCAGAAAGGACGGTGTCCCTATCGGATCTAAAAGTTGCACTTTCCACAGTTATGCTTGAGTGGGATGATGAGAGGAGTATTACTTTACATATCTTTTTTATGTGATATCAAATCAAAATAATGGAAATTGTTATAGGCTAGTCATTGTTGCTTACCAGCAGCAACATGCATATGAAATAATTATTTAATCCATAAAACCTCTTTCTTTTCTTTACATTGTTAAGGCTTTTCTATCCTAGCATATTTTCTCATGTGATGTTTTGGTATGATACGATATGAATAATTATTTTGGATGATTTACTTTCCCCGTCTTTCCCCCTCCAGTGGACATGTTTTGAACTACAGCGGAGTTTTGTGACTTACTGAGCCTGGAGAGCTGGAGGCTGGCACACTGCTCTCCAGGCTCTTTCCTACCCCAGTTCATTTATTCATACTTGTCACTGATTGGCCAATACACTCTTTGGTGTACCCAGGTCTAAATCAAGAATGAAAATTAGCAGTACATCTCCGATTAAAAGTCAAGCGCAGTGCACATGTCAACAGTGGGCTTTAGATTGAATCCCAGTCAAAATTAGGGTTGGATTCAATCCATATCGCGGAAGTATTGCAGAAGATCCGTGTTAAATCTAAAGGTAATTTCCGATTGAGCTGACATATGCAATGTTTACCGTGAATACAGTCTCCGCGAACACGGGAACATTGCCTTTAAATTTCAATCGAGCTATAACGCGGTTCTTCCGCGATACTTCAGCGATACAGATGGAATCCAGCCCTTAGTCTCAGAAATCCCAGACCTAGGGCAACAGCACTAGGGGCTCGATTCAAACAGATCCACTTTAGCCGATACCCGCATAGAGGATGATTTGGCGGTGTCAGAGGTGGATCTGCATTAGAGCTGTCAAATCCACATGTGGCTCTCGGCATTAGTCTATAGACTACCGAACGAGGATATTGATCTGATTTAATTGAATCTAGGCCTAGGTCTGGGTAACATGGTGGATTTTCTGGGTCACTTCGAAAGGGTAGAAAAACAAATTTCAGGGGAGGGAGGGTGTTCTTCAGAAGGACAACTCTTCCAACAAATTACGAGTTTTGGTAGGTTGCACTAAAAATGTGAGCAGGAATTGTGAAACATGACAGAGACGGGCACAATGCAGACGCAGATAGCTAGGCTAATTATAGCCACAGCCAGTCAGAGGTTGAAAGCTTGTAATGCCAACATTCTCTGCCACGGCTCATGCAAACTAATGACGTGAAATACTCTCATTGAAAATATCCTCCGGGAGCACCATTTAGCTAGCTACCAATTTTTTGTCCATTGAGGATGTTTATGTCAGGGCACAAATGAGTAAGGGTCTGGACAGATTTCCTGCAAGTCCATTTCCGCCTAGACCAACCAACGCTTGTACAGTACCTGTGCAGATGTGCATGTCGGAACATTTTTAACATTGTGAGCAGTAACTCGTCAGCCTAGGGGGACTAAGATCCGTATTTAAGAGCAATATAATACAAAATAATAATAGGTAGTATATTACCATAAGGACCCATTCATTCGGAAAATATGCCTGAAACACCTTGGAAACGCTACAATCAATATCTTACAATGGTATCCCATGGTCTGCATTATATTTTTGAAAAGTCACTTTATGTAAAGGATAATCAAGAGGGGTTATTTGTTCTATGCATTATTTTCCAAAGAAGCACCATGGCTATAATTGAACAAATTTACAGCTAGAAATTTGCAACGTGTTCATTTGCTGCTAGAAATGTGTTCAACATCCACTGAAGTAGCTAGCAAGTTTACCTAGCTACAGTAGTTGCCTTGGTAACCAAACAAACAGACTTGATACAGATGGAGGATCTTAATTTGATCACATCTTGGACATGTACTGTTATAATCTCAACCTCAGAGCCTGGTTCCTCTCTAGGTTTCTTCCTAGGTTCCTGCCTTTCTAGGGAGTTTTTCCTAGCCACCGTGCTTCTACATCTGCATTGCTTGCTGTTTGGGGTTTTAGACTGAGTTTCTGTATAGCACTTTGTGACATCGGCTGATGTAAAAAGGGCTTTATAAATACATTTGATTGATTGATCACTCTTATACCCAACAGGTTTGGTGAATCGATTACAGCCAAGGTAAGTGAAAAATCCTTTAAGTCTGCATTTTCAGTGGTCTGTCCCTTTAACATTAAATGGATGTCACAGACACTTGAACAGCTTTTGATTTCACATGCACTTTGCTTGCTGACCAACCAAGTAGCAAGCTGTCTGGAGGAATTCTTTGTTGTGTCCCAAAGACACAGCTAGAGGGAGGAGTAAGGAGAGGACTGTCTGCAATGTTTTAGCACACAATTTCACCATAGTTTGAGAGAAGAGTGCCAGCCAGGCAGTTCAAGTGGAGAAGCATCGAGAAGGCAGTATTGTTGAGAGGAGCATGTAGTATAATGACCAGGAGGACAAGATGACATCAAGCGTCCTCGGGAGGATCTGATATAGAGGGTTGACTGATCACCTATAAAGAGAGAATCATTAGCACAAGACAGGACAAAAACCACAAACAAGAGAGTCCTTAGCCTCACAAGTACTAAGGGATATATTATCATTGCCATGGCAGCAGGGGCATGTTCGGTGAGGTGAAATTCTTAGAAAGTAACAGTCAGCAATGTCAAATCTTGAATGAACTTCTTCAATGTAGAATCTTGAGTTCTGTTTTCATAATGATGAAAATGATAATAGTTGGTGATATACAAATGGATCTAAAAGCACTGTCTATTCAACCTCAGACTAACCAATACTAGTGTTAATAAATCTAAATTCACAAACACAGTTACCCTTTATAAAGAAGGGTTGTATCGTTTTATATCCAGTTTGTAGACCGTTAATTATTTGTTTATGGATATAAATGTTTGACAAACTATAATATACTGTAACCCATGTTGGTATTTTTTATTTTTTATTTTGATGCTTGATAAACGAGATTGCAACGCATCATGCCATATTGGGGTTCACCTTGTAAGGGTATTATAACAGTGCAGCCATATAAGCTCACATTTTGACAAGCATCAAAATGGCACTTTCCATCTATGGAGAAAGTGTAAACATTAGTCTCATTTATAAGTAAAAACACAAAACATCCCTTACAAACTGTCATTAACAAATTGTAATGAAAAAATATGATAATGCATGATGATGATCCTGACATACCCCATCAGATAATAGATGCTAAAATATAAAGGTAAGCATTGTGTTGTGTTGGGTAATTATATTGTTGGACCTTTGATCCCTTAAGATAATGCTATGTGGCTAAACGGATAAAAGCTACATGGAAGCCTAATGTGGAACAAATAACATACAGTTTAAAAAACACATCTCATTGGTAGTCAGCTCCTGTTTACTACTCCATTGTTGAGTTCTGAAACAATTTAAACGTTTTCTTCATCTCTACATAATGCCTGGTATTGAAAGTGCTTTGAAGCACTCGATTAGACCAAGCGTCTCTCGCCTGTTATGTGAAAACAAGCTAAATTGAGTTCCTGACTTTGAGTGAATGTAACATGAACGGCAGGAAACACTTGTTACGGATAACATCTATTTGCCAACATTGCAGGAGTGACACCATTCTCCGGTATTTTTTTTTTTACATGATTGTGAGACCAAAATTGACAATTTAAGTCAGATATATTTAGTGTCTGCTATGTCAATGACATTAACCACCCTTAAACTCCCGAAAAGAAAGTTAACTTCTTGAATTATTCAAGAACCAACATAGTCATAATTTCCCTGTTTTTTCATAGATTGTGTGTAGTATCACTCCATATCACTCCGTTGCTGCCAGTTACTCCCTTGCTGCCAGTTACCTAGATCACATAGGTTTCTGTAGGGGACAAACAGTGAATAGAAGACAGATGTTTTGCTCTAGATTTATGGAAACACTTTTACAACCATAGCATGAATGAGTCTACCAGCTTCGTTGGCAGCACAAATGTTGCACATGATTTCATTTGATAAAATGTGAAGACAAAAGAAAAATGAAATACCAATGCTAGATAGGACTAAAAACATGCCGTAAGTATATATTTTTTGTGCATCAGATGATCTATATTAAAGGGAAAGTTTGGAATTTTGGCAACAAAGCCATTTCTCTACTCCCCAGAGTCAGATGAACTTGTGGATACCATTTTTATGTTTCTAGTCCAGTATGAAGGAAGTTACAGCTACTTATGCTAACTAGCGTTAGCACAATGATTGGTAGTCTACAGGAACTCCTAGCATGCTAGCTTGTCCAGTAGACTTCCAGTCATTGCACTAATGCTAGTTAGCATTTGCTTCCGAAACAACCTCTAACTTCCTTCATACTGGATGCAGATACATACAAATGGTATCCACGAGGTCATCTGACTCTTGGGAGTAAAGGGCTTCATTGCCAAAATCCTGAACTATCCCTTTAAATATAGGCTACAAGAAAGTAGAACCTCAATGCACAGGTAGGCCTATTTTACCATCATTAACTTTATTATTGGTTTTAAAGGCAGGTCAATCAGGACAATAAACTAGGTCTACCAAACTAAAACATCAAAACATGTAATTACTCAATTAGATCGTTAGCTCACTGACTCTTATATCGTTTGACAAAAAGTTTGACTACCTGGCAGCCTACTGAGTTACCTATCGAAAATACAACATGAAATTAAAATATCAAGACAATAACACATGGTTGATCAAGTGAGAATGGACATTTTGTAACATTGAGTTCAATCAATGAGGACAATCACAGACAAAGGAATTAGATAAAAGTAGAAGATTGGCAGCAGGGACATTTGACCGGGGTGATACTGTTTATGCAAAAGTGGCACACGTTTTGGTATATCGCGATGTAGACAATCAAAATCAGTCTATCCCTACTCAAATGATGTTTATTTCAATGAATTAAGATCGTATCTTCCTTTCTATGATGAAAATGTATTATTCAGTGGATGCTACAACCACTCAAACAAAATCAGACACATACTTCTACAAAGCGTGGCTTTCAGTGTTGGTGGGACACTTTAGTAAATGAACTGGGACACTATTTTGTCATTAGAAATACATTAGAGTCATCATTGTAAATAAGAATGTGTTCTTAACTGACTTTCATAGTTAAAGGTAAAATAAAAAAATTGTGTCCCACATCACCTCACACTTGTTATGAACTCATCAATAAATACTTTGTAGATGCTTGTAGATAACACACTCTCTGTTTTTACAATTTTGGGACAATAACCTTATACTAGACTCTCTCTATGCCCTTGGGAAATGTATGTGGGGACATTCCAAGCTCTTGGTGAATATCTAACTAAAGGAGTCTGCACAGCGTTTACTTGATCCTGGAACATCTCTACTATCCCCCATATTCTGTCCCCTTTCCTAAATTGAGCCTTGTTTCTAGCCTCCCTTTCTTACATGTCATTGTGGTTCCTTTTTTCCTTTCATACCCTTGTTATTTCCCTCTAATGCCTTTCATCATCATCCTATGCGGTTTATTTGCTATATAGCATCTATATGACGAACAAATAAAACATATTTCAATGTACACTGAACAAAAATATAAACGCAACATGCAACAATTTCTAAGATATTACTGAGTTACAGATCATATAAGGAAATCAGTCAATAGAAATAAATAAATTAGGCTCTAATCTAATCACATGACTGGAAATATGGATATGCACCTGTTGGTCACAGATACAGTACCTTTAGAAAAAGGTTTGGGCGTGGATCAGAAAACCAGTCAGTATCTGGTGTGACTACCATTTGCTTAATGCAACGTGACACATCTCCTTCTCATAGAGTTGATCAGGCTGTTGATTGTGGCCTTTGGAGTGTTGTCCCACTCCTCTTCAATGGCTGTGCGAAGTTGTTGGATATTGGCGGGAACTGGAACACGCTGTTGTACAAGTCGATCCAGAGCATCCCAAACATGCTCAATGGATGACATGGCTGGTCAGTATGCAGGCTATAGAAGAACTGAGACATTTTCAGCTTCCCGCAATTGTGTACAGATCCTTGCGACATGGGACAGTGTATTATCATGCTGAAACATGAGGTGATGGTGGCGGATGAATAGCACAAAAATGGGCCTCAGGATCTCGTCACGGTATCTCTGTGTATTCAAATTGTCGATAAAATGCAATTGTGTTCGTTGTCCGTAGCTTATGCTTGTCCATACCATAACCCCACCGCCACCACGGGGCACTCTGTTCACAACATGGACATCAGCAAACCGTTCACCATCTGTCCCGGTACAGTTGACACCGGGATTCACCTGTGAAGAGCACACTTCTCCAGCATGCCAGCGACCATCGAAGGTGAGCATTTTCCCACTGAAGTCGGTTGCAAATCCGAACTGCAGTCAGGTCAAGACCCTGTTGAGAACCACAAGCACCAGATGAGCATCCCTGAGACGTTTTCTGACAGTTTCCTTCCGAAATTCTTCGGTTGTGCAAACCCACAGTTTCATCAGCTGTCTGGTCTCGGACATTCCCGCAGGTCAAAAGGCCAGATGTGGAGGTCCTGGGCTGGCATGGTTCCACGTGGTGCGGTTGTGAGGCTGGTTGGACATACTGCCAAGTTCTCTAAAACGACGTTGTAGGCGGCTTATGGTATGGAAATGAACATTAAATTCTCTGGCAACAGCTCTGGTGGACATTCCTGCAGTCAGAATGCCAATTGCATGCTCCCTGAAAACTTGAGACATTTGTGGCATTGTGTTGTGTGACAGCACATTTTATTGTCCCCAGCACAAGGTGCACCTTTGTAATGATCATGATGTTTAATCAGCTTCTTGATATGCCACACCTGTCACGTGGATGGATTATTTTGGTAGTGGAGAAATGCTCACTAACAGGGATATAAAAAAAATTGTTCAGTGTATTTTAGAATATCTAACCAAGGAAAATACAATTAAATTGATTAAAGACCCAATGCAGTCAAAAACGTGATTTTCCTGTGTTTTATATATATTTCCACACTATGAGGTTGGAATAATACTGTACAATTGTTAAAATAATGATAATGCCCTTTTAGTGTAAGAGCGGCTGAAATTGCTGTCTGTTTTGGTCAGATGGAGTTTTGGCCAGGCAGTAAATTAGTTCCAAATCACTCTGCCAATAACTGCTAGTTTCACTTTTCCCTTCCCCACTCAGACCACTTCCAGACAGTCCTAGCAAAATTCTTGCTTGAGAAATTGCACAGTGAAGTACTTAACTGTTACCCAGAAAATGATTTGATATTGAGATAAAAAAAAACAGCAGCAGTTTATTTTGTGCCTGTTGACATGAATGGTTTCTATATTCTATATACTATATTTCAAAACCCGATCAAGAACTATTCATTTTAACACCAAAAGCTAGATTGTTGAATTATAACAGAATGACAGCCTTATTATTCTAGCTTATGGATTCATATGTATGGCGGAGTTTCAACCGGTCACCCCATCTAAGAAACCTGACCACACACACTACAATGATGTGACACTAACCCCCAAAAAATGTCATGCAGAGAACACATTCAGCAACAACCCAATCACAAAATTACCCTAGTACAGCACTCTCAAACACAAATGTCCCACTACACTTGTCCCACTAATGCTGACATTCCCCTATGTGAATAACTCAAGGTCTAAATAATGAACTGTGGTTGAGTCACAGATTCTCTCCAACAGCTTTGTTTACGTGCCCTCATTGTTGGGACAATTAATGTTGCTCAGAAGTGTGCCAGAGATGTACCACCGACTACAACGACCTAACCAGACAAATGACCTCTCTTTGTTCTCTCAATTGTGTTAATATGCTTTCCTTTGCTTTGTTTCTGAATTATTTTTGTAAAGAATAATAATTGTGTAAAAATATCCATAATCAAACCAATAAAGAGCAGTGGAAAGCAACACTTTCATTTGACGGGAGGGCTATAGGTCCACATATTTGTTGCTTATCCTTAAGCGCTAATGTGACCAACGCATCTGATTCCATAAGCAACGATATTGTAAAATACCGACACCTGTTTTAAAAACGTTATTAAAAAGTGTTCCCACATGCTTTTTACTATCTGACATTGTTATTTTTTTTATATATTTCAAAGACTCAATGAAACCTAAATTCTATCTGACATTTTTGTTCAGAAATGAGTTAGTCACATATAATTCATCTTTAGATGGTTCTTCTTATGACGGAAAATTTGATTTTCTTTTAAGTACATTTTTTGTGAAAAAATATGAAAAACTAGAAAGTTCTGTGTGCATAAACTCATTTGAACTTAGCGCTAAGGTTCTATCTTCAATCCAATCACAAAGCCAGAAGAAATACAGATGGACCAATCAGAACACGTCTTTGCCATCTCCTTCTAAGTATGGTCTAGCCAGCAGGAATGGCACTCAAGCAACAACAAAAGACAACACTGTCAGAAATCTTAAAGTAAATTATGTTGTCACATCGTTGTTCAGTAATGTCAGTAATTCGTCTGATTATCATAATACATTTCTTAATGTATTTGATGATGATGTTCTGACTTTATCTTGGTAAAATAGTGTAATTCTATAGTGTATTAATTCAAATGTCTAATTCAGAAGCGTCAGATAGAACCTTTCAGAGCCATCAGGCTCTATGTGCAATTGCACCCTCTTAATAAAACGAATTTACAAATGTGTCAGGATTTTGATACTCTGCACTTCAGGTGGGCTACCTTTAAGGTGAGGATGACCTTAATGGGTTATGAAGGAAGAATTCACTACAAAACCGTTCTGATATCTGGGATGTGAAAACTTTAATGCTCGATTTCTAAGAACTGTGCTTTGCACAGATTAAACCTTAAAGTCCAAAGGTCACAAAATGTTCACAAAAAACCCCACATTGTATGAATATTTATGATTATTTAGATCCAACAATCATAACACTTCGTTGAATGTTACTAGGACTATTATTAAAAAGATAAGTGAGACAAATAAAGAAATTAAATTAACAAACCACAATTAATGTATTAAAGTAGTCGGCCTAGCCAAAGAAATATTGAAATGTACTTTCCTATAGGAGTCAACTATATTCGATAGTGATAGTCATGTTCAAAAAAGTGATTTCAAATATTTTGAGGGAATCTTCAAACCTGTACTTAAGGTACTGACAAAGACACATTGAACTGGAAATCTCTGAAAGCGATTGATATTAGCGATACAATTGTTTCAGACTATGACCAAACTGTGTGAATGCGGGCTTACATATTAATCAATGTACTGTACTCACATAGATGAACCATATGGCCCCGCAAAAATTCCGGAAAGTTTCAGTCTTGCTCAATTCACAATCAGTCATGCAGAAAGTCGACTTGATCCTTCAAAAAAGTTAGACAAAAATTAAGAACATTGCTTTAAAACTCATCTGTAATAGGTATGCAAATATCCTAAGATCTTCCCATATTTAAAATAAAGTACCATAATACTATTTGCAATTATCTTCATGCGTAATACTTTGTTTAATGCCTCCTATGTTTTTTGCAACCTATTAGCGTCATTTCGTCCATCAAGCGACATTAATTGTGGTTGAATGAAAACTCGTAAAGAAGAAAAAGGTCTTCAAGAGGCCTGTCAGATACTTGCTCCACTTGGGAGGACCTTTAACCTACTTAGCGGTAGGCCTGCACTGTTTCAAGTACTGCAACTGAAAGATACGCACCTGCTTTTACACACAAAATGGTGGCCAGTGTAAAAGGAGAGAGTTTGGCTGGATTGAAATCCCGACTCCATGTGTGGGGTCTTTTGAGATATCCTTCTAGTTCTCATCTTGTAACAATCAGAACAATTGGGAATTTGGTTGCAGTGCCTTGCAGTGATATATGGTAATCATAGTTAAAACATTTTTTTTATCAATCTGCAAGAGGAGGTTGGAAAATGTGTGTAAACCCAATGTCATACATAGCATATCTTGTTCGAATTATATTCATGATATTGTGGTTGTAATCTAGAAGTAGTCTATGGACCTAGTCCTTGTCGTAGCTATTATATAATGGGAGAACTGTTTTTAATGCAGCATTTCCGAATAACCTTTCAAGATTTTCACATTCAAATACCCACATGCATATTCAGCTAATTTGTTCAGTAAATCAATTGTATTAAAAGAAGTTGGTGAAATAGGAATCAGTTCGAGGACAAAGGGGAGATGTAATGTAATGTAATGGTAAGAACCATTTCCCATAGTAGGCCAATGCAGTTGCCCAAACGATTATTCTGACTATACTACAAAACATAGGCATCATTATTAGGCCTTTACAAATGTCTTCTTGGATTCCTTTAGTTTTTTGGGGGGGAGCACTTTGTTTGGAAATATCTTAATAGTTATGGTTTTTGAGGGCATTCCCGTAAGGAAAAGCTTTTCAGGAATATGCGCTTGGATCCCACAAAGAGGACTTATGCTCGACATATTAATATGCTTCCTAATCAGATTTTATAAAGTTACATCACTTGCATTTCTGTCTCCTTCGCAGGTAATATTCGTATGCATACCAATGTGCTTGTGAGATACCAATCTGTCAATTCGGTTTTACAACTGTCCGCGTGCGTTTATCTATTTAGATCCTTCTTCAAGTGTGACGTTATGAGGCAAGCAGGCAACTCCAGTCATCACAATTACTTATTTGGCCATTGAGATAGGCCTAAAATAATACTGTAAATTTGTTTACTAAACAAATTGACTAAACAAAGAAGATCGCAAGTATGGTGGACTTCTTCAGGTGATTTGACCTAACCAACAGATATGTGGTATAAATTCCATTTAGAATATTTGGCACCTTTGATATGTTTGTACAATGTGTACAATGTGCGCCATTACGCTCTAGTTGGAATGCAGTTTTGAAAGGCTATTTTTAAAAACATAGAAAATACAGTTAAATGTTTATAATGAAGCAGAAAACATTAGCAAAAACATGAGCATAATAGCCGTGGGTAACCGTGCGTCCTAGACGCATGTACATGTAAACTGATCCTCGGATAGTTTCCATTTTAGATATTTTCAGACCCTGAGTTCATGAGATTTTAAACATCATACATGGTGAAAGTGTAACGACATTTGACATCAGTCTACCAACATAGCACATTCACCAGTAGTGCCGTGTCTCGTCTATTGATTCCCAGCAGCGGTCACTTCGTTCCGCTGGTGTATCTTTGAGGTTGCGGGTCAGGACCCTGGCTCTTTAACCGGGCACTCTAGCCCTTCACGGATCTCTCCAAATCTCTCTCAGGTTATTGAACCAGCACGCAGTGATGGAGAAAGCACTTCAGTGACCACGCGCTCTGGTCCATCTGCTGTGCTGCTGTACCACAGACTGCGCCAGTGGGGGAGGGGCTGTTTTGAAATATAAAAGCATCACCCATTTATGATTAAATCGTCGATTAATGCTTTAGTGTTTATGTTTGACAAGATAACAATTCATTAATTAAACAAAATATCAATAAAATGGACATCAGTGCACCCAGCAGTGTGGAGAGAAATAGCCTGCAGCTAAATGTTAGCCTAGCCATCAGGCCCAACCGCATGTTTCTGAAGTCTGAGTGGAGGGGGCCATCCAGGTTATTATGATGACCATTCAATTCCAGACATTTAACACAGAAGCAAGATATGTGTTCTTGAAATAACCGTTATGCGTTGTTTGATTAAATCCTTGTTTGTCATTAGACCCTTGTAATACCATAATTATAGCCTTGGACCATAGTGGAAGTCTACACATCCACAATGATATCACATTACAGGCCCTAGTGGACATGCATCTGCATAAGGAGGAGGTGATCTATTGATCCAGCTGTAGTTGGTTAATCCGGACACAATCTAATTACAAATAATACGAGATTGTTCGGTCATAAGACTACAGGCCGCCAACAACATTATTCCATATTCTATTTTGATGAGCCTATGGTTTAAAGAAACAATCAAATCCAGAATGTTCTAAATCATAATTGCCTGATATTGAATTAAACAATGACAATACAAAATTAAAGTTTTATTTAATGCATATTTTTTCAATATGAGCAAAGATTATTAGTTGTGCTTTCTCTGAAGAAGTAGGTTTAACAAGGTAGAGGTTTAGCAGAAAACAAAACAAAGCAATGTCATGGAATGAGCGCGCTGGGAATACGCAAAGAAAAACGCTTATAATCTTCGAGGCACAATACACAACTTCAAAATACTTTGACAACAATAAAATTGAGTTTGGTGCATAAGTAACTGATATATATAAGATTTGATATTTTAATAGTTTTTATTTCCTCCATTTAAATGGGTGATTCACAGTCTATGGACAATAGCCTACATCTCAAAATCAGAGGGCAAGCCTTTACTCGTAGGCTATCTGAAACATCAATAGGTTACATTTTTACTTCTTTGAAGTTAGCAATCTTGGAGTTATTTATCATGGATTTAATATTTCAGTTTTAAATATGCCATATTTCAACGCTAAATAGCAAATATGCTACAGACAATCACAGCAGACAAGCACAATAGGGCACATTTGCATAACTAGATTTGCACATAACCAGTACAAAAATACTGTCTGTATTTTTAAAAATAAAAGTCTGTATCTACTTAATTGAATATATTGTACCAATAAACCCATTCAAATATAAATCTTACAAACCTTATGGAGGCCTAGCATTTCCTTCACCGGATGATATGTCCAAATATCTTGTTCACTAGCTCTTCAAGTTGAAATGTACAAGATAACTGTATAGCCTATGGATCAAAACTATTACTGTAAACTGTGGAGCCAACCGGCGGCAGATTTCAGTGCTTTTCCAATGTGGAGGGTCTCTGGACTCCGGTCGTGCTCTCTGGCTCAATAATCCAGAAGGTTGAGAGGTTTGTCTCATTTACATAACGTTAGAAGTGCTGTGACTGTGGCCTACCTTTCCCATATTCCCAAAAAGCCACCACGAGCCCCAGCGTAGCCAAACGCATGGAGGTGGCTCACAAAGCGTCTGTTTTTATGATGGCCTTTGCAGGTAAGACCACATACTGTGCCTTGCATACTTATGTGGATCATGTTTGTTAGAATATTTACAAAATAAGGTGAATTTAATGTTATCTGAGGTTTAACAGAAATAGAATGTAAACATGTGTAGCAGTGTGCTTTGAAGTTGAATTGCGAGAAACTTTTAAAACAATGGAAATGACCATATGCTGTTGGTATGATATTTACTCTGACGTGAGGGTAACTTCATGCATAATGCTACTGACTTTTGAGTGCCGTGAATTAGTTTGTCTCCTGTACTATGCCTCCTAATTTAACAAAGAAAATCCACCCACTCCGTTGCAATAAATGCGATGAGAAGGGTTCGTGAGAAATTGAAGGATGCATGAGCACGTAAATATTTAGTGAATAAAAATGTATATAACAGTGATTTATTACAATTCATAATGAACATCTTAAAGAGAGATTGGTATTGCGTCGCCAGTAATTGATGGCTGACCATGTCGCATCTTAATTTGCGCGATTAGGGTACTTACTGACGTAATACTAATACTAAATCAAATTATGGTGTAAGTTTATACTTTTATTTTCCCTCTCCAACAAAGAGAAATATGCCACCATCCACACGATGATAACATTGGTGCTTTGACTTACATGGAGATCATTGGTTTTAGTCACTTTTGGTCACCCTAAATGACACTTTGATCAGAATGTGAGAAAGTGAGACCCACCTGAGAGTTAACCCATAATAATACATGAAGAATTACAAGAATTTATCACCAATAAAGAAAGCCCCATTAGTAAATAATGTAGACATCAATAGTGACTATGGTTAAGTATTTCAGCTTTGCTTGGAAACAGATAGGCCTAGCTTTATGAGCTCAATAACTATACAGGTAGATATAGCTCCAGTTGTAACAAAATATATGCCAATATGTCAAAATCCCCACAACAATCGTCACCGCCATCTTTAGCTTCTTCATCATAGCAATAATTTCCCATTGTCTCTTGAATCACTGATTTCAAAGTTTTAGTTATGATCAAACGTTTTCTAAAAACTCCAACAGTTGATGAAGTGTAAAATAAATATAGGAAGCATGATTAACTATGTCCTGTGTAGTAATAATAATAGGCTGAAAATAATAATAATAATGATAATAATACAAATCTAAGGTGCTGCTTGCCTTCAGCAATACTAATAGCCTAGTAATACTACAGTTACATTTCATGAGTAATTGTTTTGTCGGTTCAAAAGCCCTTTTCTTCTTCGTCTTATCTAATGTTCCTGCCTCTGGCGCCTATGAGTTTACACAAATATTAAGACGCCAGGTTAAGCAGTGGGCTTATGCTCCCATCGACAAAACATATCCAAGTGTCCACAATGCCCTAGCAGGTTGATTCAAGTTTAGTTAGGTGATTGAGTGCCAGGAATAAGGATGTTGTTGCATTTCATCAGTTATCATCATGTGAATTCCCATGAATTCCAATGAAACATTATTCAATTATTATAATCTTTCATAAGAAAAGCAGAAGCAGAAACACTTGTGATTTCAGAATGTAAGTCCAGTAATATATTTTTTATCAATACTTTGTTTGATATCTGTCAACTTGAAATGCACAAAAACTTGTTTTGACTCTCCCGAGACATATTTTGTTCATTCGGGTAAAGTAAAACAACTTTATCAAACCTATTGTCTGAAAACAGATGGAAACAATATGTAGCCTATTCACGGCTAGATCTTCAATTATTTCTAATATTATATGTACATAATGTCAATATGCTGTTTGTAAATAACTGACAGCAGTATACTCACAAGTTAGGATCCCTATCCTAATTTTTCCCCCTCAGGATTGTGTTACTTTGAGATAATTTGAAAGTGCCCCTCTCTGGTGGAACAAAATGGTGCTTAAGACGCATAACTTAGCTGGTCATACAATTGAGGAGAACCATTGTACCTCTTTGGCGATGCTCGGTGGCGCTTATGTCTGGCCAAAGTGCTCTTGAAGTTTCCAGAAAGTATGGAGTTCCCTATTGAAGCAGAAAATTACACGTCCCCTTTTATCATGCGCTCAGCTGTTGTGCAGAACTTTATTATGGTAAGACATGTGGACAAATAACAATGTCTCATCAAATACATATGTAGATATATTAGAACAATAAATAAACAGTTTACTTAGCATAATGTTCACCTTAATACGAAACTAACCACATTTCCTCAATTATCTTTCTAAAATGTCAATGACTATTGTTTGCTCGTTTAGGACGTTGCTCCGCCCCCTGTGTTTGTCGTAAACCTGGCTCCTGGCTACAATAAACCCGAGCTAAGAGCGCCCTGGGCTCGCCTCCTTCTCCAAGGCGATCAATCGGATCTCAGGCGTTCTACAAGCACTCTCTTACGTAGCCATCCAGAAGGAGAGAGCTTCAACAACACGGTTGATTTGCTCAACAAAATCTACCTGCTTTCTGAACCATGTCGTTGAGCCCAAAGCATACAACGCCTTTCTCAGTGACTGATATTTTGAGTCCTATCGAGGAGACCTACAAGAAGTTTAGTGGCATGGACGGCGCAGGGAACCTAACCTCTCCACTGGGAGCTTACCGACAGCCTCAGGTTTCCCAGACTGGCATGCAACAGCACTCCATGGGACACAACGCTACCGTGGCGACCACCTACCACATGCCACACACTGTCTCCCAGTTCTCGCACAGTGCCATGGGGGGATACTGCAATGGGAGCATTGGCAACATGGGAGACCTTCCGTCGTACCAGGAAACCATGAGAAATAGCGCAGCAGCAACAGGGTGGTATGGTGCGAACACGGATCCAAGATATTCAACGAGTAAGTCGTTTTTATTTTATTTTGATTCGTTGTTATTGTTTTGTGAATTGTTTTATGTCACTGTCAGCACTTCTCAAACAAACTTTTAAGGAAATGCGGACAGGTTTGAATCAAGAACACTCACCGTCATTGAGTAGTCTGACATTACATACTTTTTTAATATGGAAAAAAGTATGTTTTCATTTTATTGAACAAAAAGTGTATTATTATTATTATTGCATTTAAATTAACTTGATTGCTAAAGCTGCATTGTAACCAACATTTGGACAATTACTCACGGGATACAGACCATTGCCAAACTACTTCAGGCAAAACGATACATTTACATTGCTGAATATTGAATATGCGTATATGTATGTATATTTTTAAGTTTCTAGATTCATGGGACCTTCCACAGGTATGAACATGACTGGAATGGGGACCCTGACAGGTATGGGGGACGCCTCCAGGTCCATGCCACCCCTGCACGCAGCGCCCAGGAGGAAACGACGGGTACTATTCTCCCAGGCTCAGGTGTACGAGCTGGAGAGGAGATTCAAACAACAGAAATACCTCTCGGCGCCAGAGCGGGAACACCTGGCCAGTATGATCCACCTGACGCCGACCCAGGTCAAGATCTGGTTCCAGAACCACAGGTACAAGATGAAGCGGCAGGCCAAGGACAAAGCCGCGCAGCAGCTGCAGCAGGAAAGCAACCTGTGTCAGCAACAACAGTCTCCGAGGCGCGTGGCCGTGCCTGTTCTGGTGAAGGACGGTAAACCGTGTCAGAACGGCTCCAACACGCCAACGCCGAACCAGCAGCAGGTACAGCAGCAGCAACAGCAACATAACGGCTCTGGGGTGCTCCCGGCTTCCAGTAATGCCATCAATCAACATCAAAACCAGCAGGTCCACTCCTTAGTTCAGGCCCAAGACCTGGAGGAGATATCACCTAGCCCCCCTTCACTCCACAGCCAGATCAACATGGCGCAGATAGACACTTCTGCTATAGACTACACCAATAACATGGTCAGCTCCAACCTCCTCTACGGCAGAACGTGGTAGGACCTGCTGTCCTTTTACATTTTTATATTTTAACCTGTGGATGAGCTTAAGAGAAAACGAGACATGTATCATGTTGATATACACATCTGTGCGAAAATGGAGCCCTTGGATGGCTGAGATGACAACACGCTCAGTCGCATCAGCTGGTCAGGGCACATTTTCCTGACATTTCTAAGAGGGAGACTATTTTTGAACATTACACGAAATGGCTGCCCTTGAAACAGATTGTGTCGTTTCGGGACCTTTTATAATCAATGTGATGGACTTCCTCATGATGTTAACGTAGATGGGGACTGGAGGGAAAAGGGAGAGCTATAGGTGGGATCAGGTATGAACTCTCAAGGTACTAAACCACCCCTCATTTGCGGTGATAACCTTGGTATAATATGCTATTGATATTGTAAACTAATGTATTCATTTAGACTTAAAGAAAGTAGAAACTGTAGGCCTATATGAAGTTTCATTCCAAAACGCTATACATACATTTTCAGAAATGTTGGTCAATTTTATTGTTTAAATAATTAAATAATAAAAGAGATTGTTGTGGTTTTTTCACTATCTAATCATTCAAAGGGCTGTTCAATGAGAGACATGTATTTGTTTAAAACCTAGACTTTGATGGTTTCATTTCAGAAAGACAAATAATGATGTTTTTTTTTGCCAAATGCTATATATCCTCCTCACTCTCAGATAAATAAGTAGTACTGCTAGGTTTTACACAGTCAAATGTGACAAATAACACATTTTTTAAATATATAAATGTATAAATTATACATTGGTAACATCCATAGCCTATTTAATTAAAACACATACAATTATTAAATACAGGAATATGAGATCTGTAAAACATTTTACATTTGAGTCATTTCGCAGATGCTCCAGAGTGACTTACAGTAAGTGCATTCATCTTAAGATAGCTAGGTGAGACAACAACATATCAGTCAAATATAGGCTATATGATACTAACATTCCATTCCAGCTAAACAACGGATATATAGCGTTTTGCAATGATAATAATAATTCATACACATCTGAAATCAATGAATAGAAAAATCGGAGAAGAGTTTTACACACACATAAATGTGCCCATAAGCAATCTGATAAGAAAACAAAAACAAATGTGAAGAATTTGTGGATTTAGCGTTTTGGAAATAAACTATTCATATTTGGCTAACACACGAGAACGCTTTTACCTGTATAATACTTGTTTTGAAGTCGACTTTTTTGTTTTCTTTATTATTTTGTAAGTTAAAACGAACAAATGCGTGATGGCTGCTGTATGTGTTTCAAACCAATTGAACATTAACAATAAATCACTTGAAGTGCGAGCTATTTCTAGCGAATTAATTTTTATAAGGATCTGGTTGGAGTGCGTTTTCATTATTGTGTGATTGAGACCAAATTGAGTTGGAAAGCAAGGTCGATGGGGTAGCCAACATTGTTCACAGGAGATTTTGCAGAGGCATCGCAAATGTAGGCTGACCAATACACAAAAATATTATAACCTATTGAAAATATTATCCATAAACAATAGTTTTAGGTAAACATAAAGCTACAGCAAGTTTGGCACAGCCTTATTATCATTATTATTATCATTCTTTTAAAAATGTATTACTGTTGTTGGTGTTGTGGCACGTTATTGAAAGAAATGTAGATCAATTTGTGATAACCTTTCTACTTAATAATGCACATTTTGAAGAACGTGTTTCTCATCAAGCTAGCAGGCCTATTGCAGCAGCAGCATTTAGAGCTTATGCGCTGACATTCAATACATTTACGTAGCCATTTACGTAGTCATTTACGTAGCCCAATATCGCCTAATAACGGATTCATGACAGTAAAGTAGGTGTAATGCAACACCAAAAACACTAATGACATGATATGTCTCTAATCAAAGTAATCTATTTTATCCATGTGCGTCGCTACACTATTAAAACAGTATACCAAACTTACTGTGCACACCACATGTTGATGCTGCAATGCACTTTTCTTTGTTATGATAAGGCCTGCTATACATTCACAGTCGGTTTTAATGGTCTTCTATTCTAAAGGTTAAAAAAAATGTATCACACTGAGTTATCCAGCACTTCACTGCAATTTATTTTTTATTCAGTTTTACTCTTTAGTCTCCCTCCATAGGATATATCCTAACTGTGCACTTTCTATTGCAGTAATGATACTTCAATATACTATTCTGTACTCAGTTGACCCCGCGCTACATCCAAAATACTGCTGTTATTCTCCAACATCACTGATTATACAAACCTATCCTAATATTGTAACTATACAAAATAGCTCTGTTTCTAGCTACTTCTATAAAGTATGAGTTACCACTCTCGAATTTCACGTTTAATTCAAAATATATACAGTAAACCATCAATATTACCACAATACGAACCGTTCCTACATTTCTACAGTAGTTTTTTCCCCCCACTTTTCAACTGTATCTAAAACAATCTGAATATAATCAAAGAAATATATATGATACAAGTTATTGTGATATTATAATAATGTTGAGGGGCCCTTCTAAAACTAGCTGAGAAATCCAAACCCTCTTTGATAAGTCAATCTATCATAAGGATGGCATGAAGTTACTACCTCTTAAATATTTGTATTACCCTCTCCAAAACATTTAAATCACAAGTTGTTATCCATCTCTCTCTGTAGTCTGTCTGGTCTACATCATGATTTGTACTGGACACCTGATAATAGGCCACTGCCTTCCACATCCATTGCCCATTTAAACACGTTTCAAAATTGCATCTCAATAACAGTCATGATGATACCCTTGGAGGATGATGATGATGATGGCCTATTGCTGTCTCTGCATCCTCTCCCTGAAAAGCGCCAATATTATTACAGCTGCTCCCCATACAGCTGTATGGACACCCACTCCCTCAGATTACACACTCCTGTGTGGGGAATTACATAGGAAGAACTGAGACAATGTTCACTAAAGCTGTACAATTTGAATTCCATTCTTCAAACATGTTTTATAATATGTCATTTGGGGATGTTTGACACGAGGGTCAAAATTAAGACATATATTATCATGGTGCAACAGTTGTTTTCCTGAACTTTATATTTTCTGTATTGTGGGTTTGGTTGACTTATTCTCAGCCAAACTTTTCATGGGGGAACTAATGAACTGAAGCCATTGTTGTCCTTATGTTTCAGTTGTGGTCATTAGTAGTCTATGGTCGTCATTTCTGACATTGCTACGGTTGTGTCTCACAAGTTATGGGGATGTGCATTGAACTGTCTTCTCTTTAGTTGAGAGTTGTATGCAATAATTGCTTGGATTGTGGACACTGACTCCGCGCCTCTGTCTGTATCTGTTGGTAAACCTTTTGGGTGACTTCAGTCTCTCCATCTATTCTAGGCCTGGTTGATCAGCCATCTATCCAGTTGGCAGGCTATTTATGTACACAATTGTCAAAGGTTACATTAGGAACAGAAAAATAATAGCATTTAGTAGAATACATCACATACATACATACAAGGGTAAACACATCAAAATACATTCTGAGATATGGCAGTTGTGCTATGGAACTGAAAGGATTCTTTCATTTATTCAGTGCCAAACATATAACCATAAAAGATGGAGAGTTTATTTTCAGTTCATGCACAGAATATTTCTGGTTCCATTCTTTCCAGTGAATTGCAGGTTACAAATGAATTCTTACCACAGAGTAATTTGAATCCAGCAAGGGGCCTTGTCTGTGTTTTCTACCCCATTATTCTACTTAATATGTCAGAAGGTCTGATCGTGGAGAAACCTTTTCAAGTTCTATTGATGTGTTCTTCAATTGACCATGGTGACCTAGCAACCTAGTGGGCACTAATTGGCAGGGGATTATCGTAATTGGCCAGTACAGTTTACTTAGAAACAAAAATACAACCTTCATAATACATTTGTTTTGACAAAATGGTGGTCTGAGAAGTGCACCTTGTACAGGCTACATATTTCACTATACATACAAATACACAAATCCTTTTTCATCTGCAGCAGTTCCCAGGTTCTAGGTTTTTCCATGTCATAGAATATCTTGTATAGGCCCTTCAATAAAAATACAGGACAAATGTTAACCCTTCCCCTTTTGATAATGAGTCAGTACACATGATAAAGAACAAACTAATTAGACTACCATACAAGTTATTAACCTGTTACCTCACTCATAGTTAACACTATCTTTAGAAGATCTTAGGTTCGTAAACTGTCTACAGGAATTCATACTTTGACAGCAATGGGTAACAAAACTATCCAATTGGACTGGGGAAAAAGCAAGGGTTGATAAAGATATGCTCATTCTCAATTGGCAAGTACCCAGGGATTCTAAAAGGTGATACAAGCACCCCCCCTCCCCCCGCCATCCGCAATCCACCCTCCCACTCCAGGTCTCCTTTTTTTGCCAAAGATAGTCCCCAAATCTTGCCCCATGTGAAATGAGTAGGGGATGAACACCGCTTTTCAGTGCAGCGCCGAAAGGATGCTTTGAATTGGCAAGTTCTGAGAGAGATTTTAATTAGTGTAATGCCCTCCCATTCTGGCAAGGAGATACAATCTTTCTCTTTTCTATGTCAAACCTATCCATGCCTCACTCAGAGTTGTTTGGTGTCCACAGAATGAGTCAATGCAATTCTATATTTATGCAGCTTGAGGAAAACCATCAGCTTTCAGGATCAAAGGAGAGTGTGCCCCAGGAAGCAGATACTTTTCTAATTCAAGTAATTTTCAACTGGAAAAATATTTAGACAGAACAAAAACTATTTCAAGGAGGTCATAGGACTCAGAAAGCAATTCTCACTTTAATAGATTTCCATGAAATTAAATAAATGAAACCACATTTTAACATTGACTTTAGTTTGAAGATAACATGGACTGACTCTCTCTCACACACACAAAGACACACACAAACACAATAATATACTATTCCAGGGCTTAAACTGTCTAATTCCGTTGCTTGCTATGAATAACATTTTAGCAATATGTGGCGCTGCGAAGCCCAAGCAACCTTTTGAAGACTACTCTACTTCACTGTTAGAGGGAGAGATAGGAGAGAAAGAGCCCGGGGGAAGCACAGCATCCCTTATTAGAGAACCATGTCACATTCTCTCCAGTGCCTGCTTGCCTCGCCTTGCTGCCAGTAATCCTCCCTTCAAATTCTCTACGCATTTTATTCAGTTCGCTCATAAGTAGTTAAAGAAACTGTTTTCAGTCGCCACTAATAACTACTGACCTGGAGTGACACAGGCCCACAATGGGTTTGTCAGGCCTGAAACGCTGAACCAAAGAAGCTGATTAGTACCTCAAGTGGTTTGAAGCAAGAATCAATGGCAGGTCTGTCCCGACGCAGAGCTTCCAGCATGGCGCTGATAATGGTGGAACACCATTAGTTATGCCTCATTAAGTCCCCTTAATGGAAATGTGTTCAGCCTGTTTAAAATCTTTTACACATTTCAACACCCACTGTGGTGCTGTATGGTTGGCTATGCCCAAAAACATCAGTACACTATAGGTAAGGCCAAGAAATGTAACTCATATATGTAGAAATCATTGGCGGTGAAAGACTTCAGTCCCCATTGTGACCCATACACTTGATATAACATATTATAAGGTATGGTATCGAGTTACACAAGTAACAACATTGGTATTGCAACACAGTTCAACTTCTGAGATCCAATCTCAAGCTAATTGAGAATGAAACCATAAAACAATGAGCCATGTCAACGTGTAATTATGATTTAGGCACCAGGCACACATGTTCAAGATATGAGAATTGTGTAGGAGCCGTGTGGCTTTATGGCAGGCATGAGAGGGAATACATCTGTTGGATAGAAACCCAGAGAGCTACACATTGCCAAGGCTGAACTAAAACTCACAGACTACAGAACACACGCCAACCACTTGAAATCAGAATAGGGACCAGGGTAGATGGAAAAGTGTCCACTGACTGACTATAAAATGGCTTTACATGTATTCATCAACTCAATAAGTTCTTTCCGCACATCATCATCTTCACTACTTTGTATATCTGAATTCTTGAAAGGCGAATGGCATACTTCAGTAGACTGTCCAGCCATTCTGAGGGTTGTCTTTATGTTAGTTATTATAATAAATTTTCACATCATCCTTGAGACATCTCAAAGATTGGAATAAAGAAAATGATCATGAAACATGAAGAATGTGCTGCTATTGCTCGAAATATCAGAATAATAGAGAACCAACTACTGCGTTATATTTTTTATGCATACCTATCCAGAAATATGTACTGTACATACAGTGCCAGTCAAAAGGTTTTTTCTTTATTTTGACTATTTTCTACATTGTAGAATAATAGTGAAGACATCAAAACTATGAAATAACACATGGAATCATGTAGTAACCAAAAACGTGTTAAACAAATCTAAATATATTTTATATTTGAGATTCTTCAAAGTAGCCACCCTTTGCCTTGATGACAGCTTTTCACACTCTTGACATTCTCTCAACCAGCTTCATGAGAAATGCTTTTCCAACCGTCTTGAAGGAGTTCCCACATATGCTGAGCACTTGTTGGCTGCTTTTTCTTCACTCTGCGGTCCAACTCATCCCAAACCATCTCAATTGGGTTGAGGTTGGGTGATTGTGGAGGCCAGGTCATCTGATGCAGCACTCCATCACGCTCCTTGGTCAAATAGCCCTTACACAGCCTGGAGGTGTGTTGGGTCATTGTCCTGTTGAAAAACAAATGTCCCACTAAGCGCAAACCAGATGGAATGGGGTATCGCTGCAGAATACTGTGGTAGCCATGCTGGTTAAGTGTGCCTTGAATTCTAAATAAATCACAGACAGTGTCACCAGCAAAGCACCCCCACACCATCACACCTCCTTCTCCATGCTTCACGGTGGGAACCACACATGCGGAGATCATCCATTCACCTACTCTGCGTCTCACAAATACACGGCGTTTGGAACCAAAAATCTCAAATTTGGACTTATCAGAACAAAGGACAGATTTCCACTGGTCTAATGTTCATTGCTCGTGTTTCTGGGGACAAGCAAGTCTTTTCTTATAATTGGTGTCCTTTAGTAGTGGTTTCTTTGCAGCAATTGAATACCTGATTCACGCAGTCTCCTCTGAACAGTTGATGTTGAGAGGTGTCTGTTACTTGAACTCTGTGAAGCATTTATTTGGGCTGCAATCTGGGGTGCAGTAAACTCGAATGAACTTATCTTCAGCAGCAGAGGTAACTCTGGGTCTTCTTTTCCTGTGGCGGTCCTCATGAGAGCCAGTATCATCAGAGCGCTTGATGGTTCTTGCAACTGCGCTTGAAAAATTTTAAAATGTTCTTCAAATGCTCCGTATTGACTGACCTTCATGTCTTAAAGTAATGATGGACTGTCATTTCTCTTTGCTTATTTGAGCTGTTCTTGCCATAATATGGACTTGGTCTTTTACCAAATAGGGCTATCTTCTGTATACCACCTCTACCTTGTCACAACACAACTGATTGGCTCAAATGCATTAAGAAGGAAGGAAATGACACAAATGAACTTTTAACAAGACACACCTGTTAATTGAAATGCATTCCAGGTGACTACCTCATGAAGCTGGTTGAGAGAATGCCAAGAGAGTGCAAAGCTGTCATCAAGGCAAAGGGTGAAGAATCTCAACTATAAAATGTATTTTTATTTGTTTAACACTTCTTTGGTTACTACATGATTCCATATGTGTTATTTCATAATTTTGGTGTCTTCACTATTATTCTACATTGTAGAAAATAGTCAATATAAAGAAAAACCTTTGAATGAGTAGGTGTGTCCAAACTTTGACTGGTACTGTATTTTTAAAGACCTTTTTGGAATTATAAGGAAAATAAATAACATATATTTTTGGTCGACAGAATGCCTTTAAATGTTCAAGAGATGAGTACTGGATTTGATTATGTCCCCAAAAAATGTATAAGCATTGAATGGGCAGCATTGTGGACTGGTGAAGTGCTCCAGGTCCCTCCATAGCCTCCACGAAGGTGCACTTTTTAACAAACAAACAGCTTCTTCCCAATCCACTGTTGCCAAGGTAATGGCCAGCTGCATGTCTGTGGCTTGTTTGTTTATAGGGGCAGGGTTGGAGAGCAGTTCAATGAAGGCAGGCAATGGGATGTTGAGAGTGAGATCTGTGTGTGTGTGTGTGTGTGTGTGTGTGTGTGTGTGTGTGTGTGTGTGTGTGTGTGTGTGTGTGTGTGTGTGTGTGTGTGTGTGTGTGTGTGTGTGTGTGTGTGTGTGTGTGTGTGTGTGTGTGTGTGTGTGTGTGTGTGTGTGTGTGTGTGTGTGTGTGTGTGTGTGTGTGTGTGTGTGTGTGTGTGCGCTTTGGAGGGGATTCCAATAATTTGCATAGGTTATGTTTTGTATGACTGATGAACAGTCACCTCATAAATTTTGTTTATAGGGGCAGGGTTGGAGAGCAGTTCAATGAAGGCAGGCAATGGGATGTTGAGAGTGAGATCTGTGTGTGTGTGTGTGTGTGTGTGTGTGTGTGTGTGTGTGTGTGTGTGTGTGTGTGTGTGTGTGTGTGTGTGTGTGTGTGTGTGTGTGTGTGTGTGTGTGTGTGTGTGTGTGTGTGTGTGTGTGTGTGTGCTTTGGAGGGGATTCCAATAATTTGCATAGGTTATGTTTTGTATGACTGATGAACAGTCACCTCATAAATTGTTGGCACCCTTCAGAACGATCTTCCTTACTGTGCGTGGGGACAAAAAACACATACTTCCCCCCTGTAAACTTCTTAATTATTGCCTTAATATTGGTAAGTGGCATATTTAGATTTGTAGCTATTGTTTTGTACCCATTTCCTGATTTATGAGGTTTAACAACCATTTGTCTCTTTTTGTTTGTGAGTTCTTTGCCTTTCCCCGTGGGGATGGATTTGAAATGCGTGTTACCTCATTTTTATACCCCAGTGACACAGGAAGCCATGGAAGGCCACAATACAGTTCCTTAACGTGATATGAACTTAATAAAAGTTAAATATTAATGCAAATGTAATTTTGCTAGATTTTATTTTTAAGAAACAAATTTTGACACGTACCTTTTTGATTAAAAAAAATATATTACCTGTTAAACAAATCTCTTTCTCTGGGAAGTTGTATTGCTATAAGAAAAATAATAATTCCCCCCAAAAATTGCATACAGTATAGCTCAGTACTTGTGTATTATTTATTTTATTGTCGTTTCCAATAATTGTGGAGATGACTGTATATATGGTTATCATAACAACAACAACTATACATCTAGGCCTCACACACACACACACACAAAACAAACACACACACACACACACACACACACACACACACACACACACACACACACACACACACACACACACACACACACACACACACACACACACACACACACACACACACACACACACACACACACACACAGTAGATGAGAAGACGAGAGCCAACACTCAATATAGAGGTCCAGTAAATTAAGTGAAGAAGCTAAGCGTTTCTGCAAATTTGACATTTGATAATCTCCTCTGCCTATAGCACATTAAAGTCTTAATACAGCATTCACAGGAGGCCAAGGAGCCAAAGAGGACCACCCACTTTCTTTTCAATTATCATTTTGCAGCAACCTGTCTCCTCTCCAGTATTCACCAGAAGACACTGCTCTCCAGAGGGAATGACAATTAGACACCCGTTGTCCCCCTAATAAACTTTCAGACTGTAGCTTACAATCCACTGTCTGAAGACCATGTGACCCCACAGACAAACAGGATTACACCCAAAATCCCCACGTTCCTTTTAAGGCCAACAAGGAAGATAGAAAGGACTATGTGTCATGGCCTCCCAATTAGGCTAGGAACCAGTGACCACATGGGACAAAAGGTATGTTTCAGACGGCATGCAAACATATTGATGTGTGAATGCTGCTGTTTATTTAGCCTGCTTTAACTAACTGGCCATACGAGAGGCAGAAAGGACACATTGACTTCACCCGGCGGGGGGTAGTAACATACCGAAAAGGAAACTGAACTCTGTTTTAACTCCCTTTCCACAATGCACCACATCCAATCAAATAATCCCCCAAGCCCCTTTTGTCCTGTTGTGGGTGGGTGGACAGGGACAGGGAGGGGGAGAGGGAGAGGCTGAGGCGCACCAGCACCCCTATACCCCTGAAAATGTCCTGTCCGGCCAGCCAGGCGGCCACACTTCACAGTTAATTACCAGACATATTCACTTGCCAGTCGTAATCAGCAAGACAGACAGTTAAAACTGCCCTAATCAGACGTAATACCCTCTTTGTGTCACTACACCCCCCTTCCCTCCCCTACCCTGTCCTCCTCCCATAGACTGCTTACCCTCTCTGTCTGTATTGATTAAGGAAGAGGGAGGGGGAATCATTTGGGTGTTTGTCCGTCAATACTTGGAAATCTATGGCCAGTCTACAGAGGTGGTTCAGTTAAACTTCTGTGACAGACATGCTTGTTAAACTCTTTCTCTCATCTCTTAAAGTTGTTTCTACATTAACTGTGTCTATGATTTTCATCAATGACAATAATAATTATAATGTAATTAAATGTAATAAATGTAATGTAATAATGTAATAAAATTGATTTATGGATCATAACCACTGTACGAGGCACCTAAAAATAGTATATTCCATGTTAATAGACCCCTCTCTCTTGGGAACTGAAAGTAAACTTATCCAAGTTAAACCCTTTATCTCAATCTTTCAGTCATTTGGCATTTTCACAGTACTTGAGATATGGGGAAGGATGTGGGATCTGTGGAAGTTGCATAGTCTCAAATTCACCAATTTGTAAATTGAAAGCAATGTCTGTTTTATTTACCCAAAGCTTTTAGGAAAGTCTACTTTATGGCTGTCAATGTGTCTTTTTAATTAAAGCCAGCCTAGTGTTAATTGCTCATGTACAAACACTCTGAAATGGTTGGGAATAAAAAGATCCAGCTTTGTGATGCACCAATTTGTCTGAAGTGATCATTCAGAGAAGAATATGTACTTTGTAACAAAAGCCCATTTTATGTGCCATTATGACAACCTGGAATGGATGAAAAAAAGATGCCAGAAATCTATTAAGGAATATTCAACATCACTGAAATTCTACAGTGCCATTTTAGTCAATTTACTAAGTACTTCCTAAAAGGTGAGAAAGCCTTGGGAGAATATTAGAAGTAGATCCACCATGTAGTAACAGGACATGGGTTTCTGATCGGGACAAAAATACAGATATTTGCTGAACCATCTAATCTCATAAACCAGTAGCCTACTCTACATTCTGACCAACAATACGCTACCTAGGCTAATTCTCTCCCTCTGTGCCTAAACGAAGCGTCTGACATTTGCTTTCCGCAGTGGGAGAGACATTACGTAGGCAATTAGGTTGTCAGAATGTACAATGTGATTGAATTTTAATCCGAGTGCTGAACTGCAGAAATGGATGAGGTAATTACCGTACTTTTCAGGACTGTAAGGCCATAAATTAAAATCTCCAACAACTTCTCAAGTGACAACTCATCTAATCAGAAGGACAACCATGGAGAGGCCTTGCTGTTTACTGATTGCTCTAATCAAAAATGCCTTCTTCAAACACAGCTAATTGATGAGTTTACCCACGGAAAGGGAAGGCAGACATGGAGGGGATACTGTCGTGATTTGAGGAACCCAAATATCCTTATTTGCATTGAGTGCCACCAGAATGCACTTGACTTCCACAAGTTATCAGCAAACCAGACAATTAATCATCAGCCACAAATTGGCACATCAAAGTCAAATCAGGGAATTAGCGCCAGGAACACCCTAACGCACCGGCTGAGAGAGGAAAGGTAGCCTTTGATTGACCGTATTGCCCTTCCTGAATCTGTGGTCCACATTACCATGCTCTATGCACAGCACTCAGCGCTCGGCCTGCTTCACAAGTGCTAAACTCACATAACGGACATTTCAATGACGAATGGTTGTTTTTCCAAGAACAATAAACCCTGGTCTTTCTATGAACTACAACATATAGGCATTATAGAGCATTCCTACAATCTTCATAAGACTTGTATAGATGCTTCACAAATCATCTATAAGTCACGCAATATTAAGGGCAAAATAACAGTTCCCTTGGTAGGGTGCATTGTCAAATGTGACATATTGAATATATCCTGGTGACATTAAAGAAAGGAACATTATTTGAGGGTGAATACTGTGGCACCCCTGATGGTAGTACAGAGCAGTAGATGACAGGTGCATTGTCAAGAGGTCCCGCTCCAATGTTATTCTGGTAATAGCTTTCCACCCTGTTCTCCCAAAAATGTTTCATTTGTCCTCCAGTATAGAACCTTGAATACAACGCGTCCAAGCAGAAACAAAACTGCCTCACTGACCTACAAAACAAAACGTCTTGCCCAAAGAGCAGTAATGGAAAAATGCAGTTTATCATCAGGACTTGGGTCTTGAAATAACTGATTTCATAAAAATGAATCCACACAGGCAGCACACTTTTACCCAATAAAAGAGATTTGTTTGAATGGCATCAACCCCATTCATAGAGAAATAAACAGATGACTGTCAAAGCAGGGATTTAATGAATGCTGCTTGGCCTTCCTTTAGTCAATTGAAGAATGGGGCTTTTCAAAAGTTAACTGAAAAGCACACACATTGTTGCACTCATGTCTGTGGTTGACATTGATAGAAAGCGGAGATGTTTGCATATAGAGAGAGCTAATCAAACATATATAATGGAAAACAATTAAGAATAATGCATTGTTTAGCTGATTGAAAAAAATATATATTTTATTTTAACTTTTTACTTTATATTTGTGGTGAAGTTTTCATATAAGATCTTTTGGGCTTCCTACCTCAGCTGCTCACCGTTTTGACCCGTTTTTCTATCTGTACTGTTTTGTCTTTCACTTCTTTTCTTTGGTGTGAATAAATAAAACTTAAAGAACCTATGTTTTTTTCCCATTTGCTTTATCAAACAAGACCACAAAATAATGCATTGATCCAGATGGATTGGACACTTATTAAGGAGCAAGGTATATGGCCTTTGTAAAGTGGCTCCAAGCCTTCACTATAGAGAGAGACATATAGTTGAAGTCGTAAGTTTACATACACTTAGGTTGGAGTCATTAAAACTCGTTTTTCTACCAATCCACAGATTTCTTGTTAACAAACTATAGTTTTGGCAAGTCGGTTAAGACATCTACTTTGTGCATGACACAAGTAATTTTTCCAAAAATTGTTTACAGACAGATTATTTCACTTTTAATTACTGTATCACAATTCCAGTGGGTCAGAAGATTACATACACTAAGTTGACTGTGCCTTTAAACAGCTTGGAAAATTCCAGAAAATTATGCCATGGCTTTAGAAGCTTCTGATAGGCTAATTGACATCATTTGAGTCAATTGGAAGTATACATGTGGATGTATTTCAAGGCCTACCTTCAAACTCAGTGCCTCTTTGCTTGACATCATGGGAAAATCAAAAGAAATCAGCCAAGACCTCAGAAAAAGAACTGTAGACCTCCACGAGTCTAGTTCATCCTTGGGAGCAATTTCCAAACGCCTGAAGGTACCACGTCCATCTGTACAAACAATAGTACGCAAGTATAAACACCATGGGACCACGCAGCCGTCATAACGCTCAGAAAGGAGACACGTTCTGTCTCCTAGAGATGAACGTACTTTGGTGCGAAAATTGCAACTCAATCCCAGAAGAACAGCAAAGGACCTTGTGAAGATGCTGGAGGAAACGGGTACAAAAGTATCTATATCCACAGTAAAACAAGTCCTATATCGACATAACCTGAAAGGCTGCTCAGCAAGGAAGAAGCCACTGCTCCAAAACCGCCATAAAAAAGCCAGACTACTGTTTGCATCTGCACATGGGGACAAGATCGTACTTTTTGGAGAAATGTACTCTGGTCTGATGTCACAAAAATGGAACTGTTTGGCCATAATGACCATTGTTATATTTGGAGGAAAAAGGGGGAGGCTTGCAAGCCGAAAAACACAATCCCAACCGTGAAGCACAGGGGTGGCAGCATTGTGTTGTGGGGGTGCTTTGCTGCAGGAGGGGCTGGTGCACTTCACAAAATAGATGGCATCATGAGGTAGGAAAATTATGTGGATATATTTAAGCAACATCTCAAGACATCAGTCAAGAAGTTAAAGCTTGGTCGCAAATGGGTCTTCCAAATGGACAATGACCCCCAAGCATACTTCCAAAGTTGTGGCAAAATGGCTTAAGGACAAAAAAGTCAAGGCATTGGAGTGGTCATCACAAAGCCCTGACCTCAATCCTATAGAAAATTTGTGGGCAGAACTGAAAAGTATGTGCGAGCAAGGAGGCCTACAAACCTGACTCAGTTACACCAGCTCTGTCAGGAGGAATGGGCCAAAATTCACCCAACTTATTGTGGGAAGCTTGTGGAAGGCTACCCGAAACATTTGACCCAAGTTAAACAATTTAAAGGCAATGCTACCAAATACTCATTGAGTGTATGTCATCTTCTGACCCACTGGGAATGTGATGAAAGAAATAAAAGCTGAGATCAAACATTCTCTCTACTATTATTCTGACATTTCACATTCTTAAAATAAAGTGGTGATCCTAACTGACCTAAGACAGGGATTCTTTGCTAGGATTAAATGTCAGGAATTGTGAAAAACGGAGTTTAAATGTATTTGGCTAAGGTGTATGTAAACTTCCGACTTCAACTGTAATACCACATCCACGTAGCATCCACAGATAGATAAAAACAGATAGATATCCTCAGATAAACATACTCTCTAATTGCACGATACAGTCAACTTCCTGCACTCAGGCCAGTGGACGTCTGAGTGAGCAAGTGTGTGTATTGTGTAATTGGAGATGGATAGCACTCATGTTTTTATGTCAGAAGAAAACACATTTATAAGGCTAATTGTCAAAATGCCTCTTCCGCTTGAGCACGAGGAAACATAAGTGCACTTCTTTGGTCTTCTGCTTTGATGATACAATAAGTCCAAACAAGTTTCCTGCCTCAGGAGCAATGGCTCTCCATTGAATGCATGTTGCCTGACACGTCTCTCTTGATCACAAAGTTAGAGGGCCAAGAGCAATGGTATACAACATCACACAATATATCCCGCAATATAACATACAGCAATGGTATACATCATGTCTACTTTACTGCTTGCTACTCTCCTACCTGTCTGACTACCTCAACTTCATTCATGTGTACATAAAGAAGCAATCCTGTACAATACCCATAAGCCCCTCTGTATTTAGACAGGAGGAACAGGAAATCCACTGAGGCCATCAGAGATTGCTCACCAAGAAGCTTGGCAACACAGGGGTTCTTCTGACCACCATTAGTGTCATGGGCTAATATCAATTTCAGCCCTGGCTGGAAAATAAACTCTGTCAGGCCATGCGGGGCAGGTGCTTCAAGTTGTGCATTTGCATTTCAGAGCCATGTTAACGGCTGACCCCTATTCCCCTAGAAGGGCTCCCAGGCAGCACAGCATATTAATACCAGTGAGCCGCTCAATCCCCCCACTGTGTCTTGGCTAATCTGCTTTCATCACCTTTGCTAACATCTCTATTATCAACAGATTTCTGCCACCAGAGAATGGAATAACATGAATGCCACTTCTTGTGGCCCAATTGGCCTGGGCATGGAGTGGTGTATGTCAACATGTGTATTCCCCCAGGGCCAGAGATGGAGGAAGAGATTGGGATGGAGACATTAGTAATGCAATTAAAGGTCACCATTACACTCTGTGTTTATAATGCATGTCTGTAGCATAGGCTCAACCTACCCAGCAAACTGGGGACATTTCCAAAACATTAGCTAATTTTCCCATTAAGTTCTAGTAAGGTTTAATCTAACATTAGGATGATAAACATCCCAAAACATTAAAATAATATTTTGAAAACAAAATGTTTTTTTTGTTCATTTATGTTTAAAATAACATATCCTTGGAATGTTCTAACATTCACTATAATGTTCCCAGCAAACCAAAATTGGTTCTGTGAAAGTTCCCAGAACATTTGTCCGGTTGGAGCAAATGTTCTCATTACACAAAACTGTCCAATCGTGCTGATGATTATACAATGTTTGTATAAAACATTTGGCTGATGTTGCAAGAACGTTCCCAGAACACATTTCGCCTGTTCTTTAAAGGTTCCAAGAATGTTTTATTAGGCAGAAAACCCAATTAATCTCCATCGTTCATTGAAGTTCATCGTTAATTTAAAACAAAACCTTTCGATATTGCCAATCATTTCAATTACTATTTCACCAGGAAAGTGGAAAAAAAACTGAGTGAAATGACAAGATTGTCACGCCCTGACCTGAGTTATATCTGTTTTCTTTATATTTTGGTTAGGTCAGGGTGTGACTAGGGTGGGTACGTTCGTTTTGTATTGTCTAGGGTTTTTATATGTCAAGGGTTGTTGTAGGTCTAGGTAATTTATATGTCTATGGTGGCCCGATATGGTTCCCAATCAGAGCAGCTGTTTATCGTTGTCTCTGATTGGCGATCATATTTAGGTAGCCATTTTCCCTTTTGTGTTCGTGGGTTCTTGTCTATGTGTAGTTGCCTGTCAGCACTCATTTTATATAGCTTCACGGTTCGTTTTGTTATTTTGTTCGTTTTGTTCAGTGTTCATTCTTGTAATAAAGTAGAATGTACGCATACCACGCTGCGCCTTGGTCTCCTCCTTTTGACGGCCGTGACAAAGATTGAACAGTGAACCATCATATTTCTGTATAAAAGATCCAATAATGAAAGAGGATTGCAGGAATTTGCTCAAGTTAGCATGGGAGAGGTGGAACAACTATTGTTATCCATCAAGAATGATAAGCCACCAGGTATAGACAACCTTGATGGGAAACTATTGACAATGGTAGCAGACATTATTGCCATACCTTTTTGCTATATCTTTAACCAAAGCCTAAAGGTGTGTGTGTCCACAAACATGGAAGGAAGCTATAGTTCCACTGCCTAAAAATAGTAACAGCTGCCCAATCAGTTTGCTGCCTGTTCTTAGTAAAATGATGGAGAGAATTGTGTTTGACAAAATACAATGCTATTTCTCAGAGAACAAGTTAACTACCGACTTTCAGCATGCATATAGAGAAGGGCACTCAACTTGTACTGCACTGACTCAGATGGCATATGATTGGTTAAAATAAATTGATAATAAGATCATAGTTAGAGCTGTATAGTTAGATTTCAGTGCAGCCTTTTATGTTATTGATCATAAATTGTTATTGAAGAAACTCCCTTGCTGTGGCTTTACATCGCCTGCCATCTGTGACACGGCTATGCCATATCCACCTGCCCACCGCTTAGTACTGCCTCTCAGGGATCTTGTTGCAGTACTCTCTTTGCACTCTTCACGGTACTACTGGACTCTGACATTGCTTTGCAAAGTCTGATTAAGGACATAATTCAGTTGTACATGTACATGTCTACCTCGGTAACCTCATTGCTGCTCTCCCTGCATTTCAGTTGCATGCCTCCTTGCACTTTCAATTTGCTTTCAATGCACATTTATACATCCCACTTAATAACATACATTGTACTTAATTGTTTCACTTGTACATTTTTTGTAATCTTTAATTTGCACTTCTGGTCAGATGCTAACTGCATTTCGTTCTACTGTACTTATACTTGTTCAATGACAATAATGTTGAATCTAATCTAATCATGTGGTTGTAGAGTTATTTATCCAATAGAACCCAGAGATTGTTCTTCAATGGAAGATTCTCTAACAGCATATATGTACAGTGCGGTGTACCTCAGGGCAGTGGCCTTGGACCATTACTGTTCTCTATTTTTACAAATGATTTGCCACTGGTATTACACAAAGCTAGAATGACTATGTATATGGATGATTCCACAGTCAACATCCAAAACCAGTGAGCTCATTGAAAATCTAAATAACGAGTTACAGTCAGTATCAGAATGGGTGATTAATAATAAACCGGTCTTAAATACAGCTAAAACAAAAAGCATGGTATTTAGTTCAAAAGATTCTCTACGACCTAAATGTCAACTGGAGTTGTGTATAAAGGGTGTGACCATGGAGCAAGTTGAGGAAGTTTAACTCCTAGGTATAACATTGGATGGTAAATTATCATGGTCAAGTCATATTGACAAAGTTGTTTTGAAGATGGGGAGGGGTAGAGTGCATTCAGAGATTATTCAGACCTCTTGACATTTTACACATTTTGTTACGTTACAGCATTATTCTAAAATTGTTTTTTTTTTAAATTCCCCTCATCAATCTACACACAATACCCCATAATGACAAAGCAAAAACTGGTTTTTAGAAACTGAAATAACACGTTTACATAAGTATTCAGACCCTTTACTCGGTACTTTGTTGAAGCACCTCCGGCAGTGATTACAGCCTTGAGACTTCTTGGGTATAACACCTGTATTTGGGGAGTTTCTCCCATTCTTCTCTGCAGATCCTCTCAAGCTCTGTCAGGTTGGATGGGGAGCGTCGCTGCACAGCTATTTTCAGGTCTCTCCAACTCTGGGCTCTGGCTGGGCCACTCAAGGACATTCAGAGCATTTTCCTAAAGCCACTCCTGCGTTGTCTTGGCTGTGTGCTTAGGGTCGTTGCCCTGTTGGAAGGTGAACCTTCACCCCAGTCTAAGGCCCTGAGCACTCTGGAGCAGGTTTTCATTAAAGATCTCTCTGTACTTTGCTCTGTACATCTTTCCCTCGATCCTGACTAGTCTCCTAGTCCCTGCCGCTGAAAAGATCCCCACATCATGATGCTGCCATCACCATGATGCTGCCATCACCATGTTTCACCGGGATGGTGCTAGGTTTCCCCCAGACGTGACGCTTGACATTCAATCTTGAATTCATCAAACCAGAGATTCTTGTTTACCATGGTCTGAGTCCTTTAGGTGCCTTTTGGAAAACTCCAAGCGTCAGGTGCCTTTTACTGAGGAGTGGCTTTCCGTCTGGCCACTCTACCATAAAGGGCTGATTGATGGAGTGCTGCAGAGATGGTTGTCCTTCTGGAAGGTTAGTCCATCTCCACAGAGGAAGTCAGGAGCTCTGTCAGAGTGAACATCGGGTTCTTGGTCACCTCCCTGACCAAGGCCGTTCTCCCCCAATTGCTCAGTTTGGGCGTGCGGCCAGCTCTAGGAAGAGTCTGGGTGGTTCCAAGCTTCTTCCATTTAAGAATGATGGAGGCCACTGTGTTCTTGGGGACCTTCAATGCCCCTTCCCCAGATCTGTGCCTCGACACAATCCTGTCTCAGTGCTCTACGGACAATTCCTTCAACCTCATGGCTTGTTTTTTGCCCTGACATGCAGTGTCAACTCTGGGACCATATATGGACAGGTGTGTGCCTTTCCAAATCATGTCAAAAAAATTGAATTTACCACAGGTGGACTCCAATCAAGTTGTAGAAACATCTCAAGGATGATCAATGGAAACAGGATGCACCTGAGCTCAATTTCGAATCTCAAAGCAAAGGGTCTGAATACTTACAGTTTACACATACCCTTAGGTTGGAGTCATTAAAACTCATTTTTCAACCACTACACAATTTTCTTGTTAACAAACTATAGTTTTGGCAAGTCGGTTAGGACATCTACTTTGTGCATGACACAAGTCATTTTTCCAACAATTGTTTACAGACAGATTATTTCACTTATAATTCACTGTATCACAATTCCAGTGGGTCAGAAGATTACATACACTAAGTTGACTGTGCCTTTAAACAGCTTGGGAACTTCCAGAAAATGATGTCATGGCTTTAGAAGCTTCTGATAGGCTAATTGACATCATTTGAGTCAATTGGAGGTGTACCTGATGTATTTCAAGGCCTACCTTCAAACTCAGGGCCTCTTTGCTTGACATCATGGTAAAATCAAAAGAAATCAGCCAAGACCTCAGAAAAAGAATTGTAGACCTCCACAAGTTTGATTCATCCTTGGGAGCAATTTCCAAACGCCTGAAGGTACCATGTTCATCTGTACAAACAATAGTACGCAAGTATACACACCATGGGACCACGTAGCCATCATACCTCTCAGGAAGGAGACGCGTTCTGTCTCCTAGAGATGAACGTACTTTGGTGCGAAAAGTGCAAATAAATCCCAGAACAACAGCAAAGGACCTTGTGAAGATGCTGGAGGAAACAGGTACAAAAGTGTCTATATCCACAGTAAAACGAGTCCTATATCGATATAACCTGAAGGCCACTCAGCAAGGAAGAAGCCACTGCTCCAAAACAAACATAAAAAGCCAGACTACGGTTTGCATCTGCACATGGGGACAAAGATCGCACTTTTGGAGAAATGTCCTATGGTCTGATGAAACAAAAATAGAACTGTTTGGCCATAATGACCATTGTTATGTTTGGAGGAAAAATGGGGAGGCTTGCAAGCCGAAAAACACCATCCCAACCATGAAGCACAGGGGTGGCAGCATCATGTTGTGGGGGTGCTTTGCTGCAGGAGGGACTGGTGCACTTCACAAAATAGATGGCATCATGAGGTAGGAATATTATGTGGATATATTGAAGCAACATCTCAAGACATCAGTCAGGAAGTTAAAGCTTGGCTGCAAATGGGTCTTCCAAATGGACAATGACCCCAAGCATACTTCCAAAGTTGTGTCAAAAAGGCTTACGGACAACCAAGTCAAGGTATTGGAGTGGCCATCACAAAGCTCTGACCTCAACCTTACAGAACATTTGTGGGCAGAACTGAAAAGTGTGTGCGAGCAAGGAGGCCTACAAACCTGACTCAGTTATACCAGCTCTGTCAGGAAAAATGGGCCAAAATTCACCCAACTTATTGTGGGAAGCTTGTGGAAGGCTACCCGAAACGTTTGACCCAAGTTAAACAATTTAAAGGCATTGCTACCAAATACTATTTGAGTGTATGTAAACGTCTGACCCAATGCGAATGTGATGAAAGATATAAAAGCTGAAATAAATAATTCTCTCTACAATTATTCTGACATTTCACATTCTTAAAATAAAGTGGTGATGTAACGATTCTCCTCTTCGTCTGAGGAGGAGTAGGAAAAGTCGGACCAATGTGCAGCGTAGTAAGTGTCCATAATTAGATTTTTCATAAATCAACTGAACACGGAACAAAATAACAAAAACACAAACAAACAACCGAAACAGTTCTGTATGATGAAACACAGACACAGAAATTAACTACCCACAACCCATAGTGAGAAAACCGGCTACCTAAGTATGATTCTCAATCAGAGACAACGATCGACAGCTGCCTCTGATTGAGAACCATACCAGGTCACACACAGAAATACAAACATAGAAAAAACAACATAGAATGCCCACCCCAGCTCACGCCCTGACCAAACACATAGAAATAGACAACCTAGACATAAAACATAGAAACATACAAAGCAAACTATGGTCAGAACGTGACGGCACCCCCCCCCCCCCCCCCCCCCCCAAAGGTGCGGACTCCGGCCGCAAAACCTGAACCTATAGGGGAGGGTCTGGGTGGGCATTTCACCGCGGTGGCGGCTCTGGTGCGGGACGTGGACCTGGTCAGGCACCGTGTAATGCAGTCAAGCGCAAACTATGGTCAGAACGTGACAGGTGATCCTATCTGACCTAAGACAGGGAATTTTTACTAGGATTAAATGTCAGGAATTGAGAAAACTGAGTTTAAATGTATTTGGCTAAGGTGTATGTAAACTTCCGACTTCAACTGTATGTAAATAAGGTATTTCAGTTTTTTATTTTAATGAATTCAAAAAAACTGTTTTCGCTTAGTTATTATGGGGTATTGTGTGTAGATTGATGAGGATTTATTTATTTATTTAATACCTTTTAGAATAAGGCTGTAATGTAACAAAATGTGAAAAAAGTAAAGGGGTCTGAATACTTTCTGAATGCACTGTATGTCTGTTGTAAAAATATGTTGATGTTGTTCAGGCTCTGGTCTTGTCTCATCTTGACTACTGTCCGGTAATATGGTAAAGTACAGCAAAGAAAGATCTTGACAGAGCAGCACACCTTGCCCTTAACTGCACATAAAACATTTTTTTTACCTTTATATAGCTAGGCAAGTCAGTTATGAACAAATTCTTATTTTCAATGACGGCCTAGGAACAGTTGGTTAACTGCCTTGTTCAGGGCCAGAACAACAGATTATTACCTTGTCAGCTCGGGGATTCAATCTTGCAACCTTTCGGTTACAAGTCCAATGCTCCAACCACTAGGCTACCTGCCGCCACACATACATAACTAACATCAACAACATGCATTCCAGTCTTTCCTGGTTGAGGGTTGATGAGAGATCAACTGCTCCTCTTCTTGTTTTTATGAGAAATATTACTGTGATAAAAATTCCAGCTTTTCTGCATAATCAAATAACATTCAGCTCAGACATCCATACAAACCCCACAAGACATGCCACCAGGAGTCTCTTCACAGTCTCCAAGTCCAAAACGAATTCATGGCAATGAACAGTTTTATACAGCGCCATCTCCAATTACTCAAGCAAACAGCAAAATTACCTTTAAAAAACTGATTAAATAACAACTCATGGAACGTCGGGGACTGTGAGACACACACACACACACACACACACACACACACACACACACACACACACACACACACACACACACACACACACACACACACACACACACACACACACACACACACACACACACACACACACACACACACACACACACACACACACACATCCTTTTTTGTTGTTGTATTGTTTGTATAATGTTTTAGTTGTATTGTTGTATTTTACATCTGTGTGACTGTCCTTGCCTATCAATGTATCAGTGTTGTGTTACTTGCCATGTTTCATGTTTTTTTTGTGTACCCCAGGAAGAGTAGCTGCTACATCTGCAAAAGCTAATGGGGATCCAAATAAACAAATAAAATAAACAAATGCATTTAGAAAATGTTATATTTAAGTTTTACTGAATATTACTACAACATTCCAGCATGTACATTTCTAGTTCCTTAAAGAATAAAAAAGCAGATTGGAATACCACTGCCATTATGTTTCTCTCCAGATTTAATGAAAAAGTACATTTGAGGATTCTATTGTAGGCCCACAACAACGTGATATTGACACACACTATTTCATTTCGTTCATTGGACATTTGAACAGTATTTAGTCATACAAACACAACCATATTCTTTACATTTCATATGCTGACAATCTGCACATGAACCTACAATCTTCAGATGTGTATCCAGATCATTAACCCTCTGCGCCACCAGGGGATAGTTGTGGTATTGCAGTTTTTTAAAAGTCTATATAGATAGGGTAATATGGGCAATCAGGACACAGAACACCGTTTCTGAGTTATTACAACGTTCCAATCCTATACTATTTGAGTGTATGTAAACTTCTGACCCACTGCGAATGTGATGAAAGAAATAAAAGCTGAAATAAATAATGTGTGTACTTGTAGCAATGTTCCGATCCTCTTCATATGTATACTTGTAGCATTGTCTTTTAGGATTTATTTTCTTCTTCACATGTTGAAAGTCTTATGAAATTATATTTTAGTTGCATAGATATTCATAAAGCTTCCTTTAAATTACTTGAATTCTTGTGTATTTATATGCTTCTTAAATACAGGCTCAGAACCTGCAAACTAAATAAGAAACAATTTAACATTTTCTCAATTTCAATCAAAACAAATACAAATGCATGCAATAGCCATTCTGAATAATTCTGATACATAATAAATATGCAAAAACAAATTCAGGTTCAATACAATAGTATTTTATTGATTTAATTTTCTGTGTTGTCCTCTTCAACAAGATTGTCATTTAGCTCCTTCAAGGATGCAAACACAATTTAACAGAATTCCCAGACCTTGGCCTGGGAACCCTAATAAAGGGCCCCACTGGACTGAGGAGCGCCTCTGGACTGAGGGGCGCCTCTGGACTGAAGAAACTCCTCCGGACTGAAGGGCAGCTCCGGACTGAGGGGCAGCTCAGGACTGAGGGGCAGCTCCGGACTGAGGACAGCTCCGGATTGAAGGACAGCTCCGGACTGAGGGGCAGCTCAGGACTGAGGGGCAACTCAGGACTGAGGGGTAGCTCAGGACTGAGGGGCAGCTCCGGACTGAAAGGCAGCTCCGGACTGAAGGGCAGCTCCGGACTGACGGGCGGCTCTGACAGCTCCTGACTGGCGGGCGGCTCTGGCGGCTCCTGACTGGCGGGCGGCTCTGGCGGCTCCTGACTGACGGGCGGCTCTGGCAGCTCCTGACTGACGGGCGGCTCTGGCGGCTCCTGACTGACGGGCGGCTCTAGCGGCTCAGAACAGACGGGCGGCTCTGACGGCTCTGGACAGACGGGCAGCTCAGGCGGCGCTGGACAGACGGGCAGCTCAGGCGGCGCTGGACAGACGGGCAGCTCTGGCCTGCTGAGGCGCACAGTAGGCCTGGTGCGTGGTGCCGGAACTGGTGGTACCGGGCTGGGGCCACGCACCTCTGGGCGAGTGCGGGGAGCAGGAACAGGGCGTACAGGGCTCTGGAGACGCACAGGAGGCTTGGTGCGTGGTGCCGGAACTGGTGGTACCGGACTGGGGACACGCACCACTGGGCGAGTGCGGGGAGGAGGAACAGGGCTTACAGGGCTCTGGAGACGCACAGGAAGCCTGGTGCGTGGTGTAGGCACCGGTCCACCGGTCTAATGTCCATTGCTCGTGTTTCTTGGCCCAAGCAAGTCTCTTCTTCTTATTGGTGTCCTTTAGTAGTGGTTTCTTTGCTGCAATTCAGTCTCCTCTGAACAGTGGATGTTGAGATATGTCTGTTACTTGAACTCTGTGAAGCATTTATTTGGGCTGCAATTTCTGAGGCTGATAACTCTAATGAACTTATCCTTTGCAGCAAAGGTAACTCTGGGTCTTTCATCCCTGTGGCGGTGCTCATGAGAGCCAGTTTCATAGAGCTTGATGGTTGTGCAAAGAGCGTGCAAAGCTGTCATCAAGGCAGAGGGTGGCTATTTGAAGAATCTCAAATATAAAATATAATATAATATAACTTTTTTGCTTACTATATGATTCCATATGTGTTATTTCATAGTTTCTACGATGTAGAAAATAGTAAAAATAAAGAAAAACCCTTGAATGAGTAGGTGTTCTAAAACTTTTGACCGGTAATGTAGGTTGGGGGAAAAGTAAGTGCAAAACATTGTTGAATTAAAATGTTCTGCTACCAGGTCATTGTTTTCTCTTTGAAACTATCACAGTCCTTTGCCAAATACAGTTTTTGAAAAAGACTAAAACATTCTGCCATGACAGTAAGTAGACCAGTAGCTTTAGTCAAATATTTGACAGTAGGCCTATGGGTAGGCAACAGTAATGCTGTGAGAAAGGAGCGCGGAGTGTGTCATTATAGCTTATTTATTATCAGAGCCTGTACCAAGACAAGAGATCACAATCATCTATTGATTCACAAAATATTGAGTAACAATTAGTATTTTGCATAGAATTGTGGACTGTAGCATTTACTTTTAAATTGTTCAATAGACAATCAATATTGCAGAATGCACAGACAATGTTTGGCACTCGCTATAGGCGGTATGCATTTTTTGTTTTAAAAGTCGCTGCATAGATGAAACATTGTGCCCACACCTCTACAAACATGTGCTAAAATGTGCCATTGTGCTTTCTTTTAGAAACTGGCATGGCCTAGTTCCAACATTTCCAAATCATACAGCAAATGAGGGTGTTTTTGTTACCATAAAAGGCCTTTTCCAGGCATGGGCTTCGTTTATAAACCATGCATAAATGTCTTACAAAATTCTGGCATACGTGGAGATTCAAGGATTTGCGTGCAGCAACAAATTATTTGGATTTATCAAACTGTCGCATAAAACATATACATATGTTTTCATTGATGAATCAGAGCCATACTATGTTTGTGCGCTTGTGAAGGAGCGTCACAACCCTGCCTGGAAAACGCCCTCCATTCACCTTTAATGGTAACAAAAACGCCCTAATTTGCTGTATGATTTGGAAATGTTGGAACCGGGCCATGTCAATAATTTTTTTTTTTTACGGAATAGCTAAATCTATCACATTTCTGTAAAGGGCAGAATGTTTTAATCTTATGCAGTTACTTTTTCAACAAAAAAAAGCATGCTGCCGATAGCAAGTGCCAAACACTCTGGCCGCGCATTCTGCATGATTGATTATCAATTTAAAGGTAAATGCTACAGCCCACACTATGCAAAAGACAAATTGTCGTTCAATATTTTATTTGTCAATCGATGATATTCTCTCATGTCTTGGTATAGGCTCAGAGATTAAATAGGCTATGATGTTGTGTTCCTATTTCACAGCAATACTGCAGTCTACCCATACTGTCTAGGCTACCGGTCTATTTACTTTCAAGCAGGCTTGGATATTGAATGAGCAATGGATAAATGGTAGAGTAGGCCTCCCGAGGTCTAAGGCACTGCATCGTAGTGCTTGAGGCGTTACTACAGACCTGGGTTTGATCCCAGGCTTTGTCATAGCAGACCGGGAGACCCATGAGGCAGCGCACAATTGGCCAAGCGTTGTCCGGGTTAGGGAGGGTTTGGCCCAGCTGGGATTTTCTTGTCCCATCGCACTCTAGCGACTCCTTGTGGCGCGCCTGCAAGCTGACTTCAGTTGCCAGCTGGACAGTGTTTCCCCCGATACATTGGTGCCGCTGGCTTCCGGGTTAAGTGGGTGTGTCAAGAAGCAGTGTGGCTTGGTTGGGTTGTGTTTCGGAGGACGCATGGCTCTCGACCTTCGCCTCTCCCGAATCTGCAGGGGAGTTGCATTGATGGGACAAGACTGTAACTACCAATTGGGGAGAAAAAGGGGTAAAAGTACAACAAAAAGGCTACATGTTGCTATGCTATCTCCTTACCTAAGGCATCTGTTTTATCATTAGCCTACGTTTTTATGTTTTTAATAGCCTACCATTATTATAATTCCTGTGCATCAAACACCTCCATTTCCCCCAAAATAACAATATTTGTTTGAACTACAATTATTCAACCACTAGAAGTGGTTGAATAATTGCATGCTCTCAGATTGCTCTCAGATTGCATGCTCTCAGATTTGCATGGCGATAGGGACACTTTCCTGTCAAGTTCAAATGTGATAAATACCAACCTTTTTGGGAAAAGTGGCACGCACAAGGTTTAGAGTCTGTCTTGTGCCTAGGCACGCATCTTTGATGAGGCCCCTGGTCTTTCACCTTCACATTCCTCTGATTATGACTGCATGCACCTAAAACCAGAAACAAATCAAATATACCATGTTATGAAAACGATACACAACCTTGTGTACTGTACTCCATTTATATATCTGAATGCTAAATCCTATCACGTTTCATAGTTAACTCACAGATTATGATGTCACATATTTTCAGATTTTCAAATGATCGTTTCCCCTTCCGCCCCTTGTAGCTGTACAGTCCCCACAGGTCACACTTTCCCCGGGAGACGTTATTTAGGAATACAAGCTATTTAAAGGAAGCTTTATGAAAATCTATCCAACTAAAAATGTATTTCATAAGACTAAGTACAGTGTTACAAGTACACAGCATTTGAAGAGGATGGGGGAAAAAAATTCAACTCAGGAACTGTGTTCTGTGTCCTGATTCACCATACAACTGAAAAACCCCACAACACCACAGACATTCCCTAGTGACACAGAGGGTTCAGCTCAGGTAGCAGAGCTGAAGAGTGCAGGTTTAAACCCCACGTGTATAGATGATCAAAATATGAATTGTAAAATATATGGTTGTGTTTGTATGATTAAATACCATTCAAATGTCCTATAAATTAAACGCTGTGTGTCTATATCACATTGTAGTGGGCCTACAATATAATCCTCAAATGCACAAGCATTTCGCTACACCTGCATTAACATTTGCTAATCACGTGTATGTGGCCAATAAAATTGGATTAAATCTGGAGAGAAACATAATGGGGATGTATTCCAATCTGCTTGATTAAGGAACTAGAATTTTGCATGCTGAGAATGTTGTGGTAGTATAAGGTAAAACTTAAATATAACCTTTTCTAAATGTTCTTGAAATATTCTGAGGACCTCCAAGACAAGGTAAAATGTATATTCTGTGAACATCAATGGAATATTATGTAAAACCCCCCCCAAAAAAAATGCTATGAACATCATAAAAACGGACTATTTGGAAATTGTGGAACATTGTGGGAATGTTCTGTGCAAGTACAATATGTGAATATCTATCACAAGAATATTATTGCAACAAGAACATTCTTGTAACATCAGGTGAATGTTTTGTGCACACTAAAAGAAACGTATAATCATCCGCAAAAAGGGGCAGTTCATCTTTTGTGATATCCCCACAATTTTCCCACCAGCCTGTTCCCTCAACCTAATGAAACATTCTGGGAACATTTAAAGAACATACTAAATGCGTTCTGGGAACGTTCTTGCAACATCAGGCAAATGTTTTATACAAACATTGTAGAATCATCAGCACGACTGGAGAGTTTTTGCATAATGAGAACATTTGCCATAACCTAACAAATGTTCTGGGAACGTTTACAGAACCAATTTTGGTTTGCTGGGTAGAGACCCACAGAGAGACATAAAGAGAGATCATGACGCCCCGCTAGGGTGGAGAAACAAGATGTTTAACTCCCTCAGATCATTTAGCAGTATTTGTACACTCAGGAAAAGATGCAGAGCATCAGTGGTGTGGATGTGTGGCAGGCGGGGAGAGACATGTCTCCTGTGGCAGTGGGGACTGCACCATGAATAAATTCAGCCCTTCCTCCCCAGAGATTGCCTTCAATCACAGAGCATAAGGTGTCAATGCTTCGCCCTGCACAGTGCACAGAGCAGGGAATTACCTTCTGGAAAGAAGATTGCTGAGCTGAGCTGGGTCTAATAGGACATGGGAAAAGGCTGAAGAGGATGGCCTGCTAATTAACCAACCCACAATCAGAGCGCACAATCTGGGCCTTACTCACCACAATCTGGGCCTGCTTACAACGGGCCATGTTCAACCCTAGGATACATGATGATGTTCTGGTAGCCAACAGGAGTGATAGAATAACGTCTTTCTGGCAACAAAAAAAGCGGTCCACAAAGTAAGCCTTGGGACCTCAAAAGTCCTTTAAGCAATTACATGTACGTTATAACCCTTAAAACACATTAACAACAGCAATCTTGCATTTGTAACATTCGTCGTCTGAAGATGAGGACTCATCGGACCAAAACGCAGCGTCGTAAGTGTTCATGTTAATTTATTAAAACAGAACACTAAACTAAATAACAAAGAGAATGAACGAAACGAAACAGTCCTGTCTGGTACAGACACAAAGACAGAAAACAACTGCCCACAAAACACAGGTGGGAAAAGGTTACCTAAGTATGGTTCTCAATCAGAGACAACGATAGACAGCTGCCTCTGATTGAGAACCACACCCGGCCAAACACACAGAAATAGAAAACATAGAACACAAAACATAGAATGCCCACCCCAACTCACACCCTGACCAAACCAAAATAGAGACATAAAAAAGGAACTAAGGTCAGGGCGTGACAGCATTGAACATTTGCCTGTTGTATTCCAATAATCTATTGAGAACCAGTCAGCACAAAGATATATGCACTGTAGCCTTCACATGGAGGGTTTAACAATAGATTGTTGTTCACTGGATTTCTGAACATCTTTATTTGGGACAATATTCTATATGCTGGGTTAGTAAAAATTATGCATAAATCATTTCAGAGCCGAAATGTACCCAGCAACTCAATGGCACATATCTATGGAACCACATAGCATCAAAGGCCATCCTTTGCTATGTGGTTCCATAGATATGTGCCATAGATATTACTTATTACAACCCAGAATATTAAATTTGCCATTTACATACCAATTTTTATGCATCTAAAAGCAAAAACTCTTTACTAAAGCATTTTCCATTTGGAATAATAGGGGGTTTCCAAGACTTTTTTTAATTGACTAAACAAAGACATGACTAGTGAATTAAAGCAATTGTTTATTGCCACTGAATCATAGCGTATGTATAATTTTGCCATAAATGGTTATTAACTGGTACAGAAACCATGTATTTGTGTAATAGCCAGCAATCATTCCCCCTCAGAATATGTTTTCTCCTGATATACAGGGTTAAAGAATGACTCTGTGGTCAGTTCCATTTAGCAGGTCACCAAAATTGATTTGCTGCATAAGGAATGTTTTAATTTTTTTTGCTGTGCTCTGGCTCAGCAGTGGTATTCTGCTCACATAATCAAGGATAAGCACTGCCTGTCTACCCAAGCTACTACTTGGTCCCACAGCGAAAACTGACTTGTAACAGGAAAACCTGCATGAATACTAATTAGCCTACTTGGCTTTAACAGCTTTGGCGAGCCCATCTCATAGGAATTTGCAGAATATGATGCTTTTCCATATTAATTACCCCATCTGAAAATAGGGACAGAGAGAGGGGGAGGGAGAGAGAGCGCGAGAGAGAGTGGGGATCACGGGAATACCTATAAGCACGGACTCTGCGCCGTCTTAAATACAGTTAATTATAATGTGATTTTTAACATTTCAAGCCAGAATCTGGTGGCCTGGAGCTGTGGTTCAGGGACTAAATCCCAGAGCCCTTCATGCCCACTCTACACCAGGGCAATAGATGGCCTTCTAATGGTTTTTAGGAAAGGAAGGGATGAAGAGAGAGACAGAGAGAGAGAGACAGAGGGGGGAGACAGAGAGAGAGAGACAGAGGGGGGAGACAGAGAAAGAGAGAGGAGACAGAGAGAGAGAGAGAGAGAGAGAGAGAGAGAGAGAGAGAGAGAGAGAGAGAGAGAGAGAGAGAGAGAGAGAGAGAGAGAGAGAGAGAGAGAGAGAGAGAGAGAGAGAGAGAGAGGCCAATAGTCGGACTAGAACATACCACTGAGCTAAACCAAGTTCAATCAAAGAGTGCTCCTTTTAATCTAACATTATTTTTGGGATAGACTGGTGTACAAAAAGTCCCATGTGGATGTGGTGTACAATTTTCCGTTTCAGTTGTACTGCTTTATGGCATTATAGCCTTCTTTGTGTTCAGTGACATTTATGGAACCCATGACAACTCGCCATTTGACAATGAGGTATCCATTGGTTGTGCAAAAATATCATACTTTTATGAATCCCATTCAAATCCTCTCATACATCTTCCTTGGCCATGTTGATCAGATTTCATTTGGCCTTTTGTGTCTGAGAATCTCACCTGGGCTTTAGAGAGCGAGCTAAGCGGACCTCTGTGTACGCCCGCACGCCCGGCTCCCCTGCCTGTGCAGAAGGCCTTCCTCTGTAACCCACGCTCTCATTCACAGACATCATTCATGTGCAAATCACCCCGCAGCCCATTGTCCCTAGCTTGCGCTGTCAGATACTTGCTGAATCAAGCAATACTGTAATGGTGGGGCTCAAGATATTTTTGTTTAGTGGAAAGTGGTGGTTCTGTATGGCTCAGTTGGTACAGCATGGCTCTTGCAATGCCCGGATTGTGGGTTCGATTCCCAGGGCCTACCATACGTCAAAAATATGCTAACTTTGACATATAAAGTGGTAATAAGGCTAAATCAGGGCTGCTCAGATGGATTTGTTTGTCACTTTAGCCAGGTACAAGATGCACTCATGCACTCATACGAGCCATATTGCATTGAGTCCCATTTGAATTCAAGAAGATTGATGCATCATGACAGATACATATTCAGCCATAGTGAATCAGGAGCATAGACCCCCAAGCAAAATTGACTCTGGTATAAAATCTAGGTAATGTATGGAGCAACATATAAACACAATCAACTTCATCTATAGGGGTTCTGGTTGATTAAATGACACACTGCTTTGGTTTCAGCATCAGAGGCCAAAAACTCAAATCTTGGCTAAAGCAAAGATACTGTTTCACTAAATGTGTTGATCAGAAAAAAGGCTGTTTAACTCACCATAATGGTTCCTGATGTCTTTGAAACAGCCCAAGCTTGTTTATTCAGAAGCACAGCCTTTGTCTCCTCAACACACATACCCAGAGAAGCTGTCAAAGAGACCACAGAATGAATGACTGTTTAATTGAGGCCTATTGAGACAGAGGATCAAATGACCTTGCTTTAAATTATTCTTCTCTGATAATTTTTTAAAAGTGGAGTAGGGGAGAATGGGAGAACGGAAGGTGCACACTCGAAACTTGTCCAGCGAGCGAGAATACATTACACAAAGACCCAGTATGCAAATAACATACTGCAACCATATTATTGTTGGTGAGGGTTTAACTTTGCCACTTGCTTTCATGTGGATCTTCTTCCTTTCATTGACGATTCTAAATTCCTCTCAAGACAAAAAACAATAAATTGAGACAAACACGCTTTTGAAGTTGTAACACTGCATCCAAACTGTGGTGTAAATGAGTGTGTATAGTTGAGGAGCAGGCAAAAAATGGGAATCCTTTTCAACCCAGCAGGAGTGTTTCATTCAATAATGAGATTTTTTTGAAATCCTCGAAAAACAACCTAGAAATGGCATCATATTGTTAGTCAAAGTGAGATTGAAACTCGTTACTCATGTATTGTTGTTATGATCTATACTCCTAACAGTACGGTCAAGATTCTGCCTTCTCGCATCATTGGTGCTCAACTATTTAACCAAAAAGCGGGCAACCGTGATGCCTTTTATATTGACACTGTCCTCTGTCTAGTAAACTACATAATGTGCCTGCAACAAACCCGTGTCTGGCTGAATACGCATACTTCAGTCCTCAGAGGACTGCAAATTATACACAACACATTCAGTATTGTGAAGAACATTGGGTAACACTTTATTTGGATAGTCTATTTGTAGATCAGTAACATTTCAACTAACATTTTTTATTTAAACTTAACTAGGCAAGTCAGTTAAGAACAAATTCTTATTTACAATGATGGACTACCCAAGCCAAACAGACAAACCTGGGCGCTGCCCTATGGGACTCCCAATCACCAGGGTCTGCAATGACGCCTCTAGCACTGAGATGCAGCACCTTAGACCGCTGCGCCACTCGCCACACTATCTACTACCCCTAGTCCTAACCTTAACCCTTATCCTAACCTTAAACTTAACCCCTACCCTATCCCTATCCCTATCCCTAACCTTAAACCTTACTCTAACCCTTATTCTAAACCTAACTAACCTTAGGAAGCAGTTGCTTATCAACAGATAGTCTGTTGATAGCATGTAGAGCATCTACAGATGGATTATCAGGACAATCCAAAAAGTGTGACTGAACATTGTATTAAAATTTGAAAATTTCTTCAGGTAAAATACATCTTGACAAAAATGTGGATTATTCTAGGTTGTGTGTAAGAAATGCCAGCCAACAGTGATGATAAAAAAAGGTGGATTGTTGCCTCAATTGAATGGGGGACAATTTAACCCTTGTGTTGTCTTAAGTGTCAAAAATGACGCGCCCCTATCTTTAGCAGTAGAGAAAACCCCCTAAATGATATTTTTTCAACTTGAAATTTGATGACTTTTCCTAGAATGACCCCAACATTAGAAAAAGTGAAACATTTTAACGGTTTTCGTCATCTGAAGAACAGAAATCGGACCAAAGCGCAGCGTGGTAAGTTTTTATTTCAACTGAACACTAAATAACAAAGAGAATGAACAAAACCGCAACAGTCCTGTCAGGTGCAGAAACACAAAACAGAAAACTACCCACAAAAACCATGTGGGAAAAAGCTACCTAAGTATGGTTCTCAATCAGAGACAATGATAGACAGCTGCCTCTGATTGAGAACCACACCCGGCCATACACAAAGAAATACAAAACCTAGAAAATGAACATAGAATGCCCACCCAAATCACACCCTGACCAAACCAAAATAGAGACATAAAAAGCTCTCTACGGTCAGGGCGTGACAAACATCGCCTTTGTTCATATTTCCTTGAAAGCTGTACACCACCAGGGTACAAAGATTGTCTAAGAGTCATTTTTGACCCGGCGGTTATAAAATCATTTACACACCACAAACACACACACACACACACACACACAATGGAAAATTGAGATTGTGTGCTACAGATTGAACTCAGACAAAACTTAAACTTTCTTGTGCATGTGCAGCATCTCCCCTCCAGGACCCCACACATGACTTCACAGACAAAATAAAAATTTGTTGAAAGCATTGTTTACTAATGGGGAATGCAGTCAGAGTCTATAAAGGTACTGCAGATGACAGTCCCCCCAGTTCTCTCTTTGCTGAAGGCATGAGTGCACTTTCAGTGCCCAACAGGTCGTAGATCAGATTTTTTCAGATGTCCAGGAGGAACTAGAGAACAATGATTTAGAAGAGGAGGACGTATCTGAAGAAGAAGATGGGGAAGAATACAACCCAGAGCACAATGCATCATCTTCAGATGAAGAAGAAATCCCCAAAGCTGAAAGAGAGAAATTTTTGTCAAAGAACAGCAAAATAACATGGTCCTTGTCACCATACGACAACCAGGGCAGGATGGCAGCACAAAATGTCATAAGGATGATCCCAGGGCCCACAAAACATACAGTTGCCCATGCCCAGGACATTGCCTCAACATTCAACATGTTCATCACACCAGCTATCGAAAAAATCATACTGGAGTGTAACACTCGTCTTCCTCCTCGTCTGAGGAGGAGCAAGGATCGGACCAAAGCGCAGTTTGAATACATACTTTTAATTAATATAAACGAAGACGAAAAACACTTGACAAAAATACAAAACAAATAAACGACGTGAACAAACGAACGAAAACAGTACCGTGTGGCGAACAAACACAGACACGGCAACAATCACCCACAAACAACCAGTGAAAACAGCCTACCTTAATATGATTCCCAATCAAAGGAAACGTAAAACACCTGCCCCTGATTGAGAACCATATCAGGCTAGTTGACAATGAACCCAACATAGAAACACATAACATAGAATGCCCACCCAGCTCACGTCCTGACCAACTAAACAATACTGAACAAAGGAAATAAGGTCAGGAACGTGACATGGAGATGGCAAATTTGGAGTGTTTCCGTAAATATGGAGACAACTGGAAAAGGATGGATGAGATTGACCTGCGTGCTTACATAGTGCTGCTAATCTTAGCGGGTGTGTATAGGTCCCGAGGCGAGGCTACATGTGGTGTCTGGGATGCAGAGAGTGGAGGGCGATATTCCGTGCCACGATGCCACTGAAAGTCGTTCACACTTTCTCCAGAATGCTACGATTTGATAACCGTGAGTCAAGACCTGCAAGACGTGTGAGAGACAAACTGGCGGCCATAAGAGAGGTCTGGGAGAAGTGGGTGGAGTGTCTGCCGTACCTCTACAACCCTGGGCCTGAAGTAACAGTGGATGAGCAACTGGTTCCATTCAGAGGAACATTTTTATTTTCATATCTGTAATGTAAGTGATATTCACTGTTAATTTTATTATGTATTACTGTAATATCATTGATTTATGTGATAGTTTTCTGTGACACTGATACTAATTACTGATAGTAATCTCTTTTGTCAATAGGTCGCTGTCCTTTCCGGCAGTATATGCCCAGCAAGAAGGACTGTAAAACAAATACTATGTGCTGCACATGTGAGAAATACATCTGCAAAGTCCATGCACACACACTTGCATACTGTCCTACATGTGCTAATTAGAGTTGATTGATTTTTGTTCTTCACGTTTTTGTTTCGTATCTATTATCTTATTTCATTCTTATTTATTGTTGTTGTTTATACACCTTGTGGGTGGGGGCAATGATTTAAAAAATGGGAGAAGACTAGTATTTTGTAGTTGAATTCTTCATTGTACAGTATATAAGAATATATCACTATGTTGCCAACAAAGTTCAAGAATGTTATTGTTTCCCTTCAATAAAATGCATTCAAAACTACTTTCTGTCCTATTCTGCTACTTTCTTAGGCTATACAGGTGCTATCTCTTGCAAAAAAATGATGTTAACACCTATGCAGTACCTTTAGCAATAATAATAATAATAAACCTCTACTTCAGTAAAGAAAACAATTAGCCTTTTTCTCAGAAGTGGCTTCCATCTGGCCACTCGCCCATAAAGCCCAGATTGGTGAAGTGCTGTAGAGACTGTTGTCCTTCTGACAGGTTCTCCCATCTCAGCCAAATAACTCTGTAGTTCTGTCAGAGTGGTTATTGGTTTCTTGGTCACCTCCTTGACCAACGTCCATCTTGCCCAGTTGTTCAGTTTGGTCAGACGGCCAGCTCTAGGCAGAGTCTGGGTAGCTCAATATTGTTCAATCTCCAATGATGGAGACCACTGTGCTCTTGGAATCGTTCAACACCCGAGAAATTGTTTGATACCCTTCCCCAGATATACGCCTCATCACAATTCTATCTTGGAGATCTACGGACAGTTCCTTGGACTTCATGGTTTATTTTCTGCTCTGACACTGTCAACTGTGCACCTTATATAGACAGATGAGTTTATTTCTAAATCATGTCCAAACAACTGAATTGGCCACATGTGGACTCCATTTAAGTTGTAGTGACATCTCAAGGATGATCAAAGGAAAGTGGATGCACCTGAGCTTAAGTTTGAAATGTCATAGCAGGTGTGAATACTTACAGTGGGGCAAAAAAGTATTTAGTCAGCCACCAATTGTGCAAGTTCTCCCACTTAAAAAGATGAGAGAGGCCTGTAATTTTCATCATAGGTACACTTCAACTATGACAGACAAAATGAGAAAAAAAAATCCAGAAAATCACATTGTAGGATTTTTAATGAATTTATTTTGCAAATTATGGTGGAAAATAAGTATTTGGTCACCTACAAACAAGCAAGATTTCTGGCTCTCACAGACCTGTAACTTCTTCTTTAAGAGGCTCCTCTGTCCTCCACTCGTTACCTGTATTAATGGCACCTGTTTGAACTTGTTATCAGTATAAAAGACACCTGTCCACAACCTCAAACAGTCACACTCCAAACTCCACTATGGCCAAGACCAAAGAGCTGTCAAAGGAAACCAGAAACAAAATTGTAGACCTGCACCAGGCTGGGAAGACTGAATCTGCAATAGGTAAGCAGCTTGGTTTGAAGAAATCAACTGTGGGAGCAATTATTAGGAAATGGAAGACATACAAGACCACTGATAATCTCCCTCGGTCTGGGGCTCCACGCAAGATCTCACCCCGTGGGGTCAAAATGATCACAAGAACGGTGAGCAAAAATCCCAGAACCACACGGGGGGACCTAGTGAATGACCTGCAGAGAGCTGGGACCAAAGTAACAAAGCCTACCATCAGTAACACACTACGCCGCCAGGGACTCAAATCCTGCAGTGCCAGACGTGTCCCCCTGCTTAAGTCAGTACATGTCCAGGCCCGTCTGAAGTTTGCTAGAGAGCATTTGGATGATCCAGAAGAAGATTGGGAGAATGTCATATGGTCAGATGAAACCAAAATATAACTTTTTGGTAAAAACTCAACTCGTCGTGTTTGGAGGACAAAGAATGCTGAGTTGCATCCAAAGAACACCATACCTACTGTGAAGCATGGGGGTGGAAACATCATGCTTTGGGGCTGTTTTTCTGCAAAGGGACCAGGACGACTGATCCATGTAAAGGAAAGAATGAATGGGGCCATGTATCGTGAGATTTTGAGTGAAAACCTCCTTCCATCAGCAACGGCATTGAAGATGAAACGTGGTTGAGTCTTTCAGCATGACAATGATCCCAAACACACCGCCCGGACAACGAAGGAGTGGCTTCGTAAGAAGCATTTCAAGGTCCTGGAGTGGCCTAGCCAGTCTCCAGATCTCAACCCCATAGAAAATCTTTGGAGGGAGTTGAAAGTCCGTGTTGCCCAGCAACAGCCCCAAAACATCACTGCTCTAGAGGAGATCTGCATGGAGGAATGGGCCAAAATAACAGCAACAGTGTGTGAAAACCTTGTGAAGACTTACAGAAAACGTTTGACCTCTGTCATTGCCAACAAAGGGTATATAACAAACTATTGAGATAAACTTTTGTTATTGACCAAATACTTATTTTCCACCATAATTTGCAAATAAATTCATAAAAAATCCTACAATGTGATTTTCTGGATTTTTTTTTCTAATTTTGTCTGTCATAGTTGAAGTGTACCTATGATGAAAATTACAGGCCTCTCTCATCTTTTTAAGTGGGAGAACTTGCACAATTGGTGTCTGACTAAATACTTTTTTGCCCCACTGTACAAATGAAGTCAGAAGTCTACATACACCTTAGTCAAATACATTTAAACTCAGTTTTTCAAAAATCCTGACATTTGATCAGAGTAAAAACTCCCTGTTTAAGGTCAGTTAGGATCACCACTTTATTTTAAGAATGTGAAATGTCAGAATAATAGTAGAGAGAAGGATATATTTCAGCTTTAATTTCTTTCATCACATTCGCAGTGGGTCAGAAGTTTACATACACTCAATTAGTATTTGGTAGCATTGCCTTTACATTGTTTAACTTAGGTCAAACGTTTCGGGTAGCCTTCCACAAGCTTCCCACAATAAGTTGGGTGAATTTTGGCCCATTCCTCCTGACAGAACTGGTGTAACTGAGTCAGGTTTGTAGGCCTCCTTGCTCGCACACACTTTTCAGTTCTGCCCACAAATTGTCTATAGGATTGAGGTCAGGGCTTTGTAATGGCCACTCCAATACCTTGACTTTGCTGTCCTTAAGCCATTTTGCCACAACTTTGGAAGTATGCTTGGGGTCATTGTCCACTTGGAAGACCCATTTTGGGACCAAGCTTTAACTTCCTGACTGATGTCTTGAGATGTTGATTCAATATATCCACATAATTTTCCTACCTCATGATGCCATCTATTTTGTGAAGTGCACCAGTCCCTCCTACAGCAAAGCACCCCCACAACATGATGCTGCCACCCCCGTGCTTCACGGATGGGATGGTGTCCTTCGGCTTGCAAGCCTCCCCCTTTTTCCTCCAAACATAACAATGGTCATTATAGCCAAACAGTTCTATTTTTGTTTCATCAGACCATATGACATTTCTCCAAAAAGTACAATCTTTGTCCCCATGTGCAGTTGCTAACCATAGTCTGACTTTTGTATGGCGGTTTTGGACCAGTGGCTTCTACTTCCTTTCGCACCAAAGTACGTTCATCTCTAGGAGACAGGCCGCGTCTCCTTCCTGAGCAGTATGACGGCTGCATGGACCCATGGTGTTTATACTTGCGTACTATTGTTTGTACAGATGAACATGGTACCTTCAAGCGTTTGGAAATTGCTCCCAAGGATGAACCAGACTTGTGGAGGTCTACAATTCTTTTTCTGAGGTCTTGGCTGATTTCTTTTGATTTTCCCATGATGTCAAGCAAAGAGGCACTGCGTTTGAAGGTAGGCCTTGAAATACATCCACATGTACACCTCCAATTGACTGAATTGATGTCAATTAGCCTATCAGAAGCTTCTAAAGCCATGACATCATTTTCTGGAATTTTCCAAGCTGTTTAAAGGCACAGTCAACTTAGTGTATGCAAACTTCTGACCCACTGGATACAGTGAACTATAAGTGAAATAATCCCAAAACATTTTTGGGAAAAATTACTTGTGTCATGCATAAAGTAGATGTCCTAACCAACTTGCCAAAACTATAGTTTGTTAACAAGAAATTTGTGGAGTGGTTGAAAAACGAGTTTTAATGACTCCATCGTAAGTGCATGTAAACTTCCGACTTCAACTGTATCTGTAAGGTCCCTAAAGTCAAGCAGTGAATTTCAAACACAGATTCAACCACAAAGACCAGGGAGGTTAACCAATGTCTCGCAAAGAAAGGCACCTATTGATGGATGGGTAAAAATAAAAAGGCTGACATTTTTGTGGTTGAAAAACGAGTTTTAATGACTCCAACCTAAGTGCATGTTAACTTCCGACTTCAACTGTATGTAAATGAGACATTTCTGTATTTCATTTTGAATACATTTGCAAGAATTCCCAAAACATGTTTTCACTTTTTCATCATTGGCTATTGTGTGTGGGTGAGAAAAAAATTATATTTAAATACATTTTGAGTTCAGGCTGTAACACAACCAAATGTGGAATAATTTAAAGGGTATGAATACTTTCTGAAGGCACTGTAACAGACAAAACAACTATTTAATTCTGTGCTGAGGTGCAGATACAGTGCTTTCTGTCACGACTGCTCCCGCACTTCCACCATGGCGCTCGAGGGCGCCAGGCTCCCCAGCATTGCGCACTCCTGCCATCATCATTACACACACCTGCCTTCCCCCCGTCACGCGCATCAGCGATTATTGGACTCACCTGGACTCAATCCCCTCTTTCATTACCTTCCCTATATCTGTCTGGTTCCCCGCTCTGTTCCCTGCTTCTGCATTGATTGTCGTCTGTCTTTGTGTTTCCCAGTTCTGACACTGTTCCTGTCCTGTTGCATGTCCGTTCCAAATTAAATGTTGACTCCCCGTACCTGCCTCCCTTCTCCAGCGTCGTCCCCTACAGCTTTGCCTGGTGGACAGAATACTATCAGTGGATTCAACACCTATACATGTATAGGTTACTGCTAAAATAAAGGAAACCGTTCAGTAAATGAGGGATACTGTCACGCCCTGACCATAGAGAGCCTTTTTATTCTCTATTTTGGTTAGGTCGGGGTGTGACTAGGGTGGGTAATCTAGGTTGTTTTATTTCTATGCTGGCCTGGTATGGTTCCCAATCAGAGGCAGCTGTTTAGCGTTGTCTCTGATTGGGGATCATATTTAGGCAGCCATTTCCCCACTGTTTTTTTGTGGGATCTTGTTTTGAGTTAGTGCATGTGGCACCTCTGATGTCACGGTTTGTTGTTTGTTTCTTTTTTGTTTGGAAGTTTCGCGTAAATAAATATGTGGAACTTTAATCACGCTGCGCCTTGGTCCGAATGTTATTTAGACGATCGTGACAGATACAAAGTATATTGAAAGTAGGTGCTTCCACACAGGTGTGGTTCCTCAGTATTTGAAGCAATTAACATCCCATCATGCTTAGGGTCATGTATACAAATGCCCAGTTGCCCATTATTTTGGCTACCATGGCTAAAAGAAGAGATCTCAGTAACTTTGAAAGAGGGGTCTCAAAGGAGCATAGGGGGTTTACGTGTGTGTGTGTCAGTCACCAAATCTCAGCTCAATTGAACACTTATGGGAGATTCTGGAGCGGCGCCTGAGATAGCATTTTCCACCACAATCAACAAGACACCAACTGATGGAATCTTTCTCGGAATAATGGAGTTGCATCCCTCCAATAGAGTTCCAGACACTTGTAGAATCTATGCCAAGGCTCATTGAAACTGTTCTGGCGGCTCATGGCGGCCCGACGCCCTATTAAGACACTTTATGTTGGTGTTTCTTGTAGCTCTTTACCTTGTTTGGAGCCATGAAAAGGCTTTGTGGGAGCACTTTAGACTGGAGCATTTACCAAAGTGACAAACTAAAAGCATGTCCTTCATGTGTCCTTGAGATACTGTATGCAAGAAATATACAGGTAAAATAAATAGTTGCCTTCCAGTGGAAAGGAATTCATCTTACAGGGTACAAAAAGGCATAGAGCTCCTTTATATTAGGCATTCTCTGCTCCAAGAGGGAACTCTTTGGAGATTTGATGGAGAGTGAATCTTTCATTTCTACAGCACTTTCGGATGCCTCAAAGACATTTCGGGGCATTTTAAACATGAACATAGGCCTGCCCTACAGGGTGTTGCCCATAGAATTGCAAGACACAACAATCTAGTCATTCCATTTCAAGGTTTTATTAGTTGTAGGTAGAGGATACACATCAATAGAGGCTCCTCAGAGGCGGAAAGGGAGGACCATCCTCCTCAGTGAATTTCATAAAAAATAAAATAGTGAAACATTAAAGTTATACTTTTTAGATAAAACTATACTAAATATATTCACGTCACCAAATAACTGATTAAAATACACGGTATTGCAATGAAGGTTTACAGTATCCTCAGAAGACCTCTGTAGGGTAGCACCATGGTGTAGCACCAGCTAGCTTCTGTCCTCCTCTGGGTACATTGACTTCCTTACAAAACATAGGAGGCGCATGGTTCTTACCCACTTCCATAGACTTACACAGTAATTATGACAACTTCCGGAGGACGTCCTCCAACCTATCAGAGCTCTTGCAGCATGAACTGACATGTTGTCCACCCAATCAAATGATCAGTCAATGAATCTAGTTTTGAAAGCATAAGCTACAACTAGCTAGCACCGCTAGTAGTTGAGTAGTTAACTCAAAGAGAGAGAGAGACAATAGTTGAACAGTTTTGTACAAATTAAGTTCTTCCAAAATTAAAAAGAAGCAAGAGAGAGAGAGAGAGACCTAGCAATATTTGGTTGTGTTTTTTAAACTTTCATTTAGCTAGCGAATGCAGCTGCCTAGTTTAGCCTACCCAAACACCCGGCTCAAACAGAGTGGGATGCTATTTTAGCTAGCTGGCTATGGCTATCCAACACTGGAACTCTTCCAAGTCAAGGTATGATTTAGATTTTATAAATGTATTGCCAGCGGGGCCCACCGGTGTAACTGCTAAACTGCTTTCTGACTGTACACTGTACGGCATGACTGTAGCGGGTTTACTAATGCGTTAGTTCTAGTATGTTGACTATGAGAAACAGTGACATAGGCCTACACTCTGAATAATAAAAAATTATGAATCCCGTATTGGGCTTTCACAGTCAGGCAAACCCAAGCTGTACTGTGCAAGTAGGCTAATAGTAGGCCTACCATTGAAACAGATTCACTTTTTAAAAAATGCACAGGTTTTCAGATTGATGCAAATAATCATGATATCATTCTGACAGGTAGGCTTAGGCTACTTTGTAGCTACTATAGTTAACATTTAATTTGGGAAAGCCTTCCCATCGACTAGAAGATGGTTAGGCCTATCATTAGCATGTCTATATTTTTTAATATTCCTTAATTGTTTGAAACCTAGATGTTTTACTTCATAGTATGATACATGCCTTACCTTACTTGAAAGTAGCCTATAGCCAAAATCCCACCATAGAAATGTGGAGGCAATTGTTTTTTATAAAGACTCACTCATAGGCTTTCTCTTGTTCTATTGGTTTTCTTTCAACTTTCTTTCATTGTCTAGCAGCCAAATCATATTAGCAAACCATGATAGTTGCATATTTAAACCCCCCTCTTTCTAAATTTATAATGGATATTTCCAGCTCTGTCCATGAAACCGCTCACATGTGCGGCGCACATTTTAGAACAGTTTTGCTGTCAGACAAGGCTCCGCTGATAGCCAGGTGTAGCAGTGGTAAGGTGTTGGGACTGCTGTTGGGACTCTGCTGTTGGGACAGCTTTATGTAGGCCCTAACAGTTTGTGGGCACCGTTTGTCACTGTTATAGTCCAATTAATGTATTGTTTAGTGTTGTGTCGTGTAGTGTAGTGAGTTTGCCCCACGATTGACATGCTAAAATCACCACTGCACACATGGTATACACCATCCAACAAAATGCTTACTTGCAGGTTCCTTCACGACAATGCAACAACATCAAGAAATAAAAAAATAAAAGAATACGATCATAAAGTAAATGGCTCAGTAGAATAAAATAAACATTTTAGCATAAGTATACAAGAAGGCAGAATTTATTTAAGTGATAATGTCTGAGAAGCAGGTGTTTGGAGGATATATTGGCACGGGTGTTAAGCCCGAGATGAAGTCAAGAAAATGTGCTCTCTAGTGAGGACACTGTTGTTCAGAGGAGATAGCCAACAACACAGCTAACACAATCACCGTTTTAACCTCTTTCAGCTAGGGGGCAGAATTTTTATGTTTGGAAAAATAACGTTCCCAAGGTAAACAGACTATTTCTCAGGTCCAGATGCTAGAATATGCATATAATTGACAGATTAGGATAGAAAATACTCTAAAGTTTCCAAAACTGTCAAAATATTGTCTGTGAGTATAACAGAACTGATTTTGCAGACAAAAACCTGAGGAAATCCAACCCGGAAGTGCCTTTTAAAGGGGTATCAACCAGATTCCTTTTCCAATGGCTTCCTCAGGCTGTGACCAGGCTTTAGACATAGTTTCAAGCTTTTATTTTGAAAAATGAGCGAGATTTTTCAAAACGCGTCAGGTGTCCTTTGATTAGTTCCTGCGCGCGAGAGATGTAGCTCAACATTTTCTTTCTCTGTAATATTGAATAGGTTACCGTCCGGTTGAAATATTATCGATTATGTATGTTAAAAACAACCTGAGGATTGATTATAAAAAACGTTTGACATGTTTCTGCGAACATTACGGATACTTTTTGGAATTTTCGTCTGCCTTTCAGGACCGGAACGAGCCTGTGGTTTTCTGAACATAACGCGCAAACCAAATGGCGGTTTTTGGTTATAAAACTAATCTTTATCGAACAAAAATAACATTTATTGTGTAACTGGGAGTCTCGTGAGTGCAAACATCCGAAGATTATCAAAGGTAAGCGATTCATTTTATTGCTTTTCTGACTTTCGTGACCAAGCTAATTTGAGGCTAGCTGTTCTTACTGTTTTGTCTAGTGATTGATAAACTCACAAACGCTTGGATTGCTATCGCGGTAAAGCATATTTTCACAATCTGACACGATAGGTGGATTAACAACAAGCTAAGCTGTGTTTTGGTATATTTCACTTGTGTTTTCATGATTATAAATATATATATATATATTTTTTTAATTTGGCGCTCTGCAATTCAGCGGTTGTTTACGAAAATGATCCCGCTAAAGGGATTCGTGCGGCAAGAAGTTTTAACCTGTTTCTCCTCTCTGGGGAGGTTCCCATTGCTTGGAAGGCAGCCACGGTTCGTCCTTTATTTAAAGGGGGAGATCAAGCTGATCCTAACTGTTATAGGCCTATTTCTATTTTGCCCTGTTTATCAAAAGTGTTGGAAAAACTTGTCAATAATCAACTGACTGGCTTTCTTGATGTCTGTAGTATTCTCTCTGGTATGCAATCTGGTTTCCGCTCAGGTTATGGATGTGTCACTGCAACCTTAAAGGTCCTAAATGATGTCACCATTGCCCTTGTATCTAAGCAATGTTGTGCTGGTATTTTTATTGACTTGGCCAAAGCTTTTGATACGGTAGACCAGTGGTTCCCAAACGTTTTATAGTTCAGTACCCCTTCAAACATTCAACCTCCAGCTGCGTACCCCCTCTAGCACCAGTGTCAGCGCACTCTCAAATGTTGTTTTTTGCCATCATTGTAAGCCTGCCACACACACTATACGATACATTTATTAAACATAAGAATGAGTGTGAGTTTTTGTCACAACCTGGCTCGTGGGAAGTGACAAAGAGCTCTTATAGGACCAAGGCACAAATAATAATATAATAATAATAATTTTGCTCTTTATTTAGCCATCTTACATATGAAACCTTATTTGTTCATCAAAAATTGTGAATAACTCACTACAGGTTAATGAGAAGAGTGTGCTTGAAAGGATGCACATAACTCTGCAATGTTGGGTTGTATTGGAGAGAGTCTCCGTCTTAAATAATTTTCCACACACAGTCTGTGCCTGTATTTAGTTTTCATGCTAGTGAGGGCCGAGAATCCACTCTCACATCGGTACGTGGTTGCAAAGGGCATCAGTGTCTTAACAGCGCGATTTTCCAAGGCAAGAAACTCTGAGCGCAGCCCTATCCAGAAATCTGGCAGTGGCTTCTGATTAAATTCAATTTTCACAGAACTGCTTGTTGCAATTTCGATGAGGCTCGTGTTCAGATATCGGTAACTGGACTGTAGGCAAGGCATGAAAGGGATAATGAATCCAGTTGTTTGTGTCATCCATTTCGGGAAAGTACCTGCGTAATTGCGCACCCAGCTCACTCAGGTGCTTTGCTATATCACATCTGACATTTTCCGTAAGCTTGAGGTCATTTGCACACAAAAAATCATATGATGGAAAGACCTGTGTGTTGTCCTTGTTAATGCAGACAGAAAAGATCTCCAACTTCTTAATCCTAGCCTCATTTTGTTCCGCACATTGAATATAGTTGCGGAGAGTCCCTGTAATCCTAGATTCAGATCATTCAGGCGAGAAAAAACCCAGATAGGCCAGTCGTGTGAAAATCAGACAAGTGAAAATTATGGTCAGTAAAGAAATCTTTAAGCTCGTCTCTCAATTCAAAAAAATGTGTCAATACTTTGCCCCTTGATAACCATGTAAATGCGTTACATGGTCGCTGCCCATATCATTGCATAATGCAGAAAATACACGAGATTCCAGGGGCCTAGTTTTAACAAAGTTAACCATTTTCACTGTAGTGTCCAAAACGTCTTTGAAGTTGTCAGGCATTCCCTTGGCAGCAAAAGCCTCTCGGTGGATGCTGCAGTGTACCCAAGTGGCGTCGGCAGCGACTGCTTGCACACGCGTTACTACTCCACTATGTCTCCCTGTCATGGCTTTTGCGCCATCAGTACAGATACACATCTTGACCATCAAAGTCCATTTGATATCACAAAGCTGTCCGGTACTTTACAATCATCCTCTCATATTGTCCTGGTTTCCAGTGGTTCGCAGAAGAGGATGTCTTCCTTAATTGACCCCCCATAAACATAACGGACATATACCAGGAGCTGTACCAGGTCCGCCACGTCTGTTGACTCATCCAGCTGTAACGCATATATTTCACTGGCTTGTATGCAAAGCAATAATTGTTTCAAAACATCTCCTGCCATGTCATTGATGTGTCGTGAAACAGTGTTGTTTGATGAAGGCATTGTCTGTATAGTTTTTTTGGCCTTTTCCCCGAGCATTACCCCAGCCACATCCGCGGCAGCAGATTTAAGTCCTCCACAACTGTATTGGGCTTGCCTGTCCTAGCCACTCGGTAGCTCACCATATAAGACGCTTCTAGCCCCTTCTTACTAATGGTATCTGTTGCTTTTATACATGTCTTACTACTCGAAAGTCATCTTTATTATTGCTCCAAAAACCCAGTTGGCGTATTTTTTTTAAATTGTCAAGTTTAGTTTCTAAATGTCTGCGCAAGAGTGAAGGTTTCCTGCGTGAGAGTAACGGTGTGATTGGTTGGTGATTGGATGTTAATTATTTGACTAGACTACCTGTATTTGACACTGTGTTGTTATTTTGCTCAACACCAGATGGTTTAATTTTCTATTTTTGGCAGTGAAATGAGGCTACTCAAGCGAGACAAAAAAACTCACCCAATGTATAGCCCAGTTGGAAAATATAAATGAGCTGTTTGAAAATGTGAAGAAAAATTGTAATTTAAAAAATTGTAATTTAAAATTAAAATAAATATGTGAATCACATTTTTATTTTGCGTACCCCTGACGGCATTGAGTGTTTGGGAATACCAGCAGTAGACCATTCCATTCTTGTGGGCCAGCTAAGGAGTATTTGTGTCTCTGAGGGGTCTTTGGCCTGGTTTGTTAACTACTGTACCTCTCTCAAAGAGTGCAGTGTATAAAGTCAGAACATCTGCTGTCTCAGTCACTGCCTGTCACCAAGAGAGTACCACAAGGCTCGATCCTAGGCCCCACGCTCTTCTCAATTTACATCAATAACATAGCTCAAGCAGTAGGAAGCTCTCTCATCCATTTATATGCAGATGATAGTCTTATACTCAGCTGGCCCCTCCCTGAATTGTGTGTTAAATGCTCTACAACAAAGCTTTCTTAGTGTCCAACAAGCTTTCCCTACCCTTAACCTTGTTCTAAACACCTCAAAAACAAAGGTAATGTGGTTTGGTAAGAAGAATGCCCCTCTCCCCACAGGTGTGATTACTACCTCAGAGGGTTAAGCTTGAGATAGTCACCTCATACAAGTACTTGGTAGTATGGCTAGATTGCGCATTGTCCAGCTCTCAGCACATATCAAAGTAGGCCTTTTGCCTTTTGATAGGCCGTCATTGTAAATAAGAATTTGTTCTTAACTGACTTGCCTAGTTAAATAAAGGTTAATTAAATAAATAAATAATTATTTGCAGCCTGCTACCACCGTGTTAAAAGCTAAGAGCTAAAAGTGGAATACAGGCACTGCCTCTCACCGCAGTGTCAATCAGGAAAAGTTATCTTCCAAGCTATTTATTGTGTTGTTATACACCGAGTATACAAAACATTAAGAACACCTGCTCTTTCCATGACAGACTGACCAGGTGAAAGCCATGATCCCTTATTGATGTCACTTGTTATATCCACTTCAATCAGTGTAGATGAAGAGGAGACAGGTTAAAGACAGATTTTTAAACCTTGAGGCATGAGATTGTGTATGTGGGCCATTCAGAGGGTGAATGGGCAAGACAAAAGATTGAAGTGCCTTTGAACAGGGTATGGTAGTAGGTGCCAGGCGCACCGGTTTGTAACAAGAACTGCAACACTGCTGGGTTTTTCACGCTCAACAGTTTCCCGTGTGTATTAAGAATGGTCCACAACCCAAAGGACATCCAGCCAACTTGACACAACTGTGGGAAGCATTGGAGTCAACCAGGACCAGCATCCCTGTGGAACGCTTGACACCTTGTAGTCCATCCCCCGACGATTTGAGGCTGTTCTGAGGGAAAAAGGGTGTGTGTGTGTGGGGGGGGGTGCAACTTAATAGGAAGGTGTTCCTAATGTTTGGTATACGCCGTGTATTTTGTACAATATATCTCCTCTCACAGAGTTATCTGCCGCACCAAGTATCTGTTGACCTGCTCCTTAACACGGATATTATGTTAGGGAGCCTTTTAGCAAACTCCAAATTATTCCGACACATTCCCTTTCTGCGTGAGGTGCAGGGCTGGCTGAAGCCATTACTGGTAATGAGTGTGGAGTCCTACTTTAGAAGGTTCAGGCATATAAAGTCACCTAAAAGCTGACTAATGGAATCCTACTGATGTACTGAACGTCAGGGGCTTTTACAATATTACAACATAACATGGCTTTGCAAATGTTCAATATTCTATAGACATGATACAGATTAACTTTCATGTACGATTCAGAAAGGCGACCTCTCACAAGATAGGAGTAACAGGTTATTTACAGAACTGGAAAACAGGCTGAGGGCCAGTGGAGATGCTGCATGGTTCAGGTGATTTGATTTCCAAGGCATTTTAACTAATGTAATGAATAGTCATTGTCATTGACATGCACTCCTACTTGAAGGGTGAAAAGGAAATGGGTGGATGGGAGGAGGGAGGTTGATGGGTTTAACAAACTGCATGTTTTTTTCCCACAAAATTAACTATTATGTCTTTGAGTACTGTATGTCTACTCGACACATAATTTGATCACAAAGCATTATACAAAAATAGAACATGAAAACATGATTGTACTTCTTCTGAGCAATAAAAAGTTTGTGAGTTTGAAATGTCATAGCAAATGAAAAGGCACATGGGAAATGAAAAAGGAAAACGAATACAGGTCTGATATAATCTTTGTATAAGTTCAACTTCACTAAACAGTTTCAAAAACATACATTGTGATCATTGTGGATCTGTTAACACGACGGTACATCTTGTCCTGGGCGATAGGCCACTTCAACAGGTCCGCAGGTCGTTTGGTAACATCCAGAGTGGCCATTGTTCTTTGTCATTTCACAGGTGACTAACGTCACTACACTCAAGCATGCTAGATGCACACCACTCGGAGATGCTTGCAGCATTCAAAATGCATGATTTCCAGCCTAGTGCAAACAAATCGCTTCAAAAGACCCGTTTAATCTATTTCAAGCTGTTATTATGAGTTGTAAGAGTCATCCAGATAAAGAGACTGAAGCAGGGTTAACATCGGTGTGTTTGAAAACTCTTCACATACTTTAACCACAGTAAGAGGTATCAGGTTTATCATTATACATTTTTTATGATACAGTATGCATACAATTTACAACGTAGATAGAATTTAGTCGGGTAACGAATGGAAGAAAAATAAACAGTATGCAGATGTTCTCTAAAGCGCTTTCTCTCAGCAGCGTCTGTTAAGAATCCCTTTTCTCAGGTAGTCAGCCCTAAAAATCCTCAGAGTTGTCATTGTTCGTATTGTATTGAGGACGCAGAGCTGCTTCTATCTCGGAGTTGCTGTCGTCTGATTCTCCCCAAAAAGCTACAAAATAAATAACAGACCCAACATTTGACGCCTGAAACTGAATCATGAAATTCATAAAAGCAGAGATGGGGTGTAATTCAAATGCAAATAAGAACCGATAGTCATTGTGAAATGCATACTAATTACACATGTAACATGGCTATTACAGAGAGTAAGATCTTGAATAATTGTCCATGTGCCCTTTTCACACCCATTTGTGATCCATACATAGATGGATGATTCTGACATTAGCATAACTTAACATCTCACGTGGTTCACAATATTGCTAACTTATTGCTAACAACTAGCTAGCCTGCTTGGAGATATGACAAAGATAGACAGCATTATTTAGGATGGCTTTGTAATGCATTCTAAACTCACCTTTAGACTGTACAGCAGAGTAGGTTTTCATTTTTGTCGTTTCTCTCCTGAAAAGACAAAGAAAACAGTCAATAGCCCTGTGTTTTGTTGATAGAGCATCATTTCAAGAAGCAATAGCTAAATGTGACGGTGGTCTTTCACATTGAGAGCACTTAAGATTTCACATGTGTATGGCAGTTGTGTCCAATAAGGAAAACCTCACCAGTTGTGTCAAAAGACACACAAACCTTTTATAATCTCATACAAGAAACATTGGTTCAGAATTCACACAAGTCAAGCACATAACAGATAAATAGCCTTCAAGGATAAAAAAATTATATCGTTGCCACAGTCAGTGAAATCCTAGAAAAAACAGCAATAAAGCTCAGTACATGTCTCATCAATCAAACGCACAACTCAACAACACCAACAAATACCTCGTTTCTTGTACCAGTGCCCTTACCAAAATGTGTATCTAACACACACGTTACAAGGATGCCTATCCAAACGTCGAGGAGCCAAATTTCCAAGCCTAAGCCCGTTTTAAAGGAAAGGAAAACCAAAGGGAACTTCCTTGACTCCTGTTCTAATCGTGCTGAAGGACTTCCACAAGCCCCCTCTTTATTCAGAAGTGGTCGAAAGACAGGGTTGCTGGGTTCCCATAGCATCAGTGATATCGCTATGTAAATGTAGGACCCCTGAAAAGGCTTTGATGTGCCACGATGCATATGCAGTAGGCCGTTCCACTTTTAAAGGCCTCTTCAATTTACATCATCACAGGGCCTATTCACAACCACCACAATACATCCCAATCATCTTTCGGGTTATCGTATATCCATATGGCCAGTTGTTTATATTTTTATGTCCTACGGTGAAAGTCTTTTGAGATGGAACAAAAATAGGGCAGAGGTGGCTCACACACACACACACACACACACACACACACACACACACACACACACACACACACACACACACACACACACACACACACACACACACACACACACACACAGGTTGTGTTGATTCATCTGCATCCATGTGTCCCTCAATTGAAACGCATGACCCCTTTGATTGCCATCCTCACAATTACCCCCTTCTCCCCAAGCACAGCCTTGGCAGAGCCAAATGTGACTGCTGTACATCGAGTATATGAACTCAATTATGTTGGCTCTGATCCTATTTAAAGCCACTCCATCTTACAAACTATATGTTTCTGCTTTTGCCACACCACCCAAACAGGTATATATATATTTTTTTAATCCTCCCAACTCCCCATTTCTAACAGCGAGAAGATTGCTTTCCAATACAATGCATTCAATTATGTAGCCGGCATAACCATTACGGTGCAACCATCACATTCACATATCAATAAGCTTCCTGGCAGATATTTGGATGATGTCTACCTCAAGGCAAGAGAAAAAGAGAATAACTCTGAAAACCTTTGGCACTCCGAGCAGGCAAATCAAAATAGAGCCAGTCAAAAAACCAAGGTCAAGAAAGTAGATGTGTGGGATGAGGCAAGGACGCAATAACAAATGATTAGCCTGTCTGCATCTTAAAAGGGCACCTTATATACAGTATGTCCTTCTGAAACCCAGAGCAAGGCTTTTGTTGGGGGCCTTAAGCCTTTTAGATTACACCTTTTTTGTTCAAAAAGGTACAGATTCAGATATGATTCAATTAGATATTCTTTATGCAAGAAAATGGCTATATTTAACATTCATTTATACAGACTAGACAAATATACAGTGCCTTCAGAAAGTATTCACACCCCTTGACTTTTTCCAGATTTTCTTGTATTACAGCCTGAATTTAAAATGGATTCAATTGAGATTTTGTGTCACTGGCCCACACACCATAATGTCAAAGTGTAATTGTGTTTTTGGACATTTTTACAAATGAATTCAAAATGAAAAGCTGAAATGTCCTGAGTCAATATGTATTCCTCCCCTTTGTTATGGCAAGACTAAATAAGTTCAGGAGTACAAATTTGCTGAACAAGTCACATAATAAGTTGCATGGACTCACTCTGTGTGCAATTTATAGTGTTTAACATGATTTGTGACTCACTACCTTATCTCTGTACCCCACGCACACGATTACAGTTGAAGTCGGAAGTTTACATACACCTTAAACAGAGTTTAAACTTATTTGGCTTTCACAATTCCTGAAATGTAATCCTAGTAAAGATTCCCTGTCTTAGGTCAGTTAGGATCACCACTTTATTTTAAGAATATGAAATGTCAGAATAATGGTAGAGAATTATTTATTTCAGCTTTTATTTCTTTCATCACATTCCTAGTGGGTCAGAAGTTTACATACACTCAATGAGTATTTGGTAGCATTGCCTTTAAATTGTTTAACGTGGGTCAAATGTTTTGAGTAGCCTTCCACAAGCTTCCCACAATAAGTTGGTTGCATTTTGGCCCATTCCTCCTGACAGAGCTGGTGTAACTGAGTCAGGTTAGTAAGCCTCCTTGCTCGCACACGCTTTTTCAGTTCTGCCCACAAATTGTCTATGGGATTGAGGTCAGGGCTTTGTGATGGCCACTCCAATACCTTGACTTTGTTGTCCTTAAGCCATTTTGCCACAACTTCGGAAGTATGCTTGGGGTCATTGTCCATTTGGAAGACCCATTTGCGACCAATCTTTAACTTCCTGACTGATGTCTTGAAATGTTGCTTCAATATATCCACATAATTTTCCTACCTCATGATGCAATCTATTTTGTGAAGTGCACCAGTCCCTCCTACAGCAAAGCACCCCCACAACATGATGCTGCCACCCCCGTGCTTCACGGTTGGGATGGTGTTCTTCGACTTGCAAGCCTCCCCCTTTTACCTCCAAACATAACGATGGTCATTATGGCCAAACAATTATATTTTTGTTTCATCAGACCAGAGGACATTTCTCCAAAAAGTACGATCTTTGTCCCAATGTGCATTTGCTAACCGTAGTCAGGCTTTTTTATGGCGGTTTTGGAGCAGTGGCTTCTTCCTTGCTGAGCGGCCTTTCAGGTTATATCGATATAGGACTTGTTTTACTGTGGATATAGATACTTTTGTACCTGTTTCCTCCAGCATCTTCACAGGATCCTTTGCTGTTGTTCTGGGATTGATTTGCACTTTTCGCACCAAAGTACGTTCATCTCTAGGAGACAGAACGCGTCTCCTTCCTGAGTGGTATGATGGCTACGTGGTCCCATGGTGTTTATACTTGCATACTATTGTTTGTACAGATGAACGTGGTACCTTCAGGCGTTTGGAAATTGCTCCCAAGGATGAACCAGACTTGTGGAGGTCTACAAATTATTTTTCTGAGGTCTTGGCTGATTTCTTTTGATTTTCCCATGATGTCAAGCAAAGAGGCAATAAAAAGCAAATTAATCACTTAAAAATCATACAATGTGATTTTCTGGATTTTTGTTTTAGATTCCGTCTCTCACAGTTGAAGTGTACCTATGATAAAAATTACAGACCTCTACATGCTTTGTAAGTAGGAAAACCTGCAAAATCGGCAGTGTATCAAATACTTGTTCTCCCCACTGTAGTTACTCCACAATACTAACCTAATGGACATAATGAAAAAGAAGCATTTACTGAATAAAAATATTCCAAAACATGCATCCTGTTTGCAACAAGGCACTAAAGTAATACTGCAAGAAATGTGGCAAAGCAATTAACTTGGGGAAAATCCAATACAACACATTACCGAGTACCACTCTCTATATTTTCAAGCTTAGTGGTGGCTGCATCATGTTATGGGTATGCTTATAATCGTTAAGGACTGGGGAGTTTTTCAGGATGAAAAAATAAGCGGAATGGAGCTAAGCACAGGCAAAATCCTAGAGGAAAACCTGGTTCAGTCTGCTTTCCACCAGACACTGGGAGACCAATTCACCTTTTAGCAGGACAATAAGTAATACTTTCTGAAGGCACTGTAAGTCAACTTTAACGAATTGTACTTACCTACAAAATACAAAAATACCTCAGCTATAAAATTTGACTCACAGCCCTGATCCAATTTGTCAAAGTTACAGAGGAAGCTGTTTGCAACCTTGCAGTGGACATATGAACACATTTTAGACTTCATTCCATGTTCAAAATCACTTTGTAAGATTGTCTTCTTAGCAGCCATTATACCCAGCATAAAAATCTGTATTTTTTATGTCATGTTCAAGTCTCCTTTAAGTAGGAGCAATTCTTACGAGAATGTCAACATCCACAAGTTTAGATTAAGTGTCAGACACTCCTGTAACATTCTTTGCTTTTCATTGAGAGATTGTTTGATTTAGGGAATACCAGACAGATAAATCTGTAATTACACAAAACGCACACACACACATCAATAGTTACATGGTCAAGTCATAATGTTGGGAAGTGCAACCTTATAGTCCTGACTACAGTTTTTCCATAAGAGCATTCATGAAGTCTTAGTGCAAGGTGAGCTTCAAATTAAATGTTTTTAAAAACGGTCTGTACTTTTCAGAAAATTAGCAATTGAAGTGAATGTGGAATAGCAAAGAGTGTCTCGTCGTGATGTGTGTTTTGTCCTATATTTTTATTTTAATACCAGCCCTCGTCCCTGCAGGAGGCCTTTTGCCTTTTGGTAGGCCGTCATTGTAAATAAGAATTTGTTCTTAACTGACTTGCCTAGTTAAATAAAAAAATAAAAGACAAGGAAGTCTGGTCTGCTACTTCCCATTTAGCCGGCTGCTACACTAACATAGCTTGTCAAACACAGTCCCTCTTATTTTGGATAGGGACGTATTTTACAAAATTATACATCAGCTGTTACGGCATTGCATCCTAGGCTATTACATATGAAAACACAGACATAATCAATATGTATGTATATATATTCACATTCCTTTTTTAAATCTCAAGCCATTTACAGCAACATGTTACTTCTTCTCCCCGCCACTGTAATGACGGTAATAAATACATGTTTCCGGGGAATAAATTGGACTATTCTTTTATAACTTCCGCAGGCAGCATGGGAATGATCCGTCAGCTGCTCCACTTCAGACAGGGACCGGACTGATTTTCAAGACTGGGCCATTACCATAGAGAGCCCAGTACGCCAATGACCCCTTCAATCTAATATTACATTTCCATAAACATTTATGCCAGTTCATATTGTGCTGAGTTTCCCTTAATTGAGGCAATGATCTGAATATGTAAGACAGACCGGGCTGGCCACTGTTTTGCACTCTGGTAGACAGAGGTGAACGTAATTTGAAAAATGCTGCAAATTATAGCTACCATTGAAATGCCTCCTTTTTGTAGTCTCCTTCCTGGTTTTTGTGATTGTTACATATTACTGTTTACCTTATGTTATATCTACATTACAATAAGTTTTGTGAGCAGGAGGACTGGCATCTTTCATTCACAACTTCATGCTTTTTTCCCTAAAATTTGATTATTGTCTATCATTAGGTTATAGGCCTTGCAGAATTAAGAAATGTTATGATACATTTTGTACAAATGATACAAAGAAAGGAAATATCAATATAACCAATCATGTCATAGCCCTTATAAAACAATTCCACAATTACAAATTCATATTATCCTACTGCATTTCAAAAAGCAGACTTTATTTTCCCCCAATTAGACATACTTATTGCTAGCGTCTAAGTAAAGGAGACCTAGGCCTATGACTACCTCCTTCGCTTCTCATATGCTATCCTTTCAAACCGCACTATATAATGATTGTGAATGTTTTTGTAATGAGTTCATTGGAATGAAGGTAATTTGATGATGTGCTTCCATAATGGAAAAGCTATAGAGGGTGGTGGATTCTGTCTGGAAAAATAATGCTTACCTGGCATTTCATATACTGTCAGCACAGCCTGGTAGAGAATGCTGCCTCTATTTACCCTGTCTTTTTTAAGCTCCTAACACCCACACAGAAATGCTAATAGCACAGGCACTCTAGCACAGCGTTTGTCTAAAGGTAAAGGGAAAAAAGAGGGAGACCCATCACCCCATCACTCCCATCAACTCCTACTCCCTTCCCAGCTATGACCCACAGTTAAATTGTTTAGATGTTGAAAAAAGCAGAGGATTATAGTAGGATGGAGCACTCAGGGGATTCACCGATTCCACTCTGTGCTCTCTAATGTGTGAGTGCTCTCTGCTGGCCATAAAGGAAAACTGCAGCGCTGGAAATAGTGCCACAGATTCACACTCGGGTACATTCATTGATAGTAGGTGGCTCCTTCATTGGAATCACAGCTGCTTGACAGAACAGAACATAATGACTGACAGGAATAAAATGGAATATTTTTATTCAATTAAATTCTAGACCAGTGAAATTAGTCACAAGTTTACAATAAATGATATACTGAACAAAAATATAAAATACAACGTGCTAAAATGTCAAAGATTATAAAAAAATAAATAAAAAAAAAGGTTAATTTGAATAAAAATTCAGTTCAAATTCTATTAGTCACATGCGCCGAATACAACAGGTGTAGACCTTACTTACGAGCCCCTAACCAACAATGCAGTTAAAAAAGAAATAAAAAACTAATAAGAGATAAAAGTAACATGTAATTAATGAGCAGCAGTAAAACAACAATAGCGAGACTATATACAGGGGGGTACCAGTACAGAGTCAATGTGCGGGGGTACCAGTTAGTCGAGGTAATATGTACATGAAGGTAGAGTTATTAAAGTGACTATGCATAGATGATAACAACAGAGAGTAGCAGCAGTGTAAGGGGGGGGGGGGATGCAAATAGTCTGGGTAGCCATTTGATTAGATGTTCGGGAGTTTCATGGCTTGGGGTAGAAGCTGTTTAGAAGCCTCTTGGACCTAGACTTGGCGCTCCAATACCGCTTGCCGTGCAGTAGCAGAGAGAACAGTCTATGACTTGGTTGGTTGGAGTCTTTGACAATTTTTAGGGCCTTCCTCTGGCACCGCCTGTATAGAGGTCCTGGATGACAGGAAGCTTTGCCCCTTGATGTACTGGGCCGTACGCAATACCCTCTGTAGTGCCTTGCGGTCGGAGGCCGAGCAGTTGCCATACCAGGCAGTGATGCAACCAGTCAGGATGCTCTCGGTGGTGCAGGTGTAGAACCTTTTGAAGATCTGAGGACCCATGCCAAATCTTTTCAGTCTCCTGAGGGGGACTAGGTTTTGTCGTGGCCTCTTCACGACTGTCTTGGTGTGCATGGACCGTGGTAGTTTGTTGGTGATGTGGACACCAAGGAACTTGAAGCTCTCAACCTGCTCCACTACAGCCCTGTCGATGAGAATGTGGGCGTGCTCGGTCCTCTTTTTCCTGTAGTCCACAATCATGTCCTTTGTCTTGATCACATTGAGGGAGAGGTTGTTGTCCTGGCACCACACGGTCAGGTCTCTGACCTCCTCCCTATAGGCTGTCTCGTCGTTGTCGGTGATCAGGCCTACCACTGTTGTGTCATCGGCAAACTTCATGGTGTTGGAGTCGTGCCTGGCCGTGCATTCATAAGTGAACAGGGAGTACAGGAGGGGACTGAGCACGCACCCCTGAGGGGCCCCTGTGTTGAGGATCAGCGTGGCGGATGTGTTGTTACCTACCCTTACCACCCGGGGGTGGCCCGTCAGGAAGTCCAGGATCCAGTTGCAGAGGTAGGTGTTTAGTCCCAGGGTCCTTAGCTTATTGATGAGCTTTGAGGGCACTATGGTATAGAACGCTGAGCTGTAGTCAATGTATAGCATTCTCACATAGGTGTTCCTTTTGTCCATGTGGGAAAGGGCAGTGTGAAGTGCAATGGAGATCGCATCATCTGTGGATCTGTTGGGGCGGTATGCAAATTGGAGTGGGTCTAGGGTTTCTGGGATGCTGGTGTTGATGTAAGCCATGACCAGCCTTTCAAAGCACTTCATCGCTACAGACGTGAGTGCTACGGGTCGGTAGTCGTTTAGGCAGGTTACCTTAGTGTCCTTGGGCACAGGGACTATGGTGGTCTGCTTAAAACATGTTGGTATTAGACCCGGACAGGGAGAGGTTGAAAATGTTGGTTGGTCAGCGCATGCTCCAGTACACGTTATGGTAATCCGTCTGGCCCTGCGGCCTTGTGAATGTTGACCTGTTTAAAAAGGTCTTACTCACATCGTCAGTGGAGAGCATGATCACACAGTCTTCCGGAACAGCTGGTGCTTGCATGCATGTTTTAGTGTTATTTGCCTCGAAGCAAGCATAGAAGTAGTTTAGCTCGTCTGGTACTCGTGTCATTGAGCAGCTCTCGGCTGTGCTTCCCTTTGTAGTTTGTAATGGTTTGTAGGCCCTGCCACACCTGACGTGCGTCAAAACCGGTGTAGTACGATTCAATCTTAGTCCTGTATTGACATTTTGCCTGTTTGATGGTTTGTCGAAGGGCATAGCAAGATTTCTTATAAGCTTCCGGGTTAGAGTCCCGCTCCTTGAAAGCGGCAGCTCTAGCCTTTAGCTCAGTGCGGATGTTGCTTGTAATTCATGGGTTCTGGTTGGGGAATGTACGCACGGTCACTGTTTGGATGAAGTCATCGATACACTTATTGATGGAAACCAATGACTGATGTGGTGTACTCCTCAATGCCATCGGAGGAATCCAGGAACATATTCCAGTCTGTGCTAGCAAAACAGTCCTGTAGCTTAGCATCTGCTTCAACTGACCACTTTTTATTGATCTAGTCACTGGTGCTTCCTGCTTTAATTTTTGCTTGTAAGCAGGAATCAGGAGAATAGAATTATGGTCAGATTTGCCAAATGGAGGGCGAGGGAGAGCTTTGTATGCGTCTCTATGTGTGGAGTAAAGGTGGTCCAGAGTTCTTTTCCCTCTGGTTGCACATTTAACATGCTGATAGAAATGTGGTAAGACCAATTTAAGTTTCCCTGCATTAAAGTCCACAGCCACTAGGAGAAAAACCTTGAGACTTCCTTAGATATAGTGCACCAGCTGTTATTTACAAAAATACATAGTCCGCCACCCCTTATCTTATCAGACGCCGCCGTTCTATCCTGCCGATACAGCGTATAACCAGCCAGCTGTATGTTGATAATGTTGTCGGTCAGCCACGACTCCGTGAAGCATAAGATATTACAGTTTTGAATGTCCCGTTGGTAGGTCAATCTTCCGCGTAGGTCATCGATTTTATTTTCCAAAGATTGCACATTGGGGGTTTATTCGATTGCCTTCGAATTCCCTCCGGACCTTTTTTCTCCGCCTTCTCTTCACACAAATGACGGGGATCTGGGCCTGTTCCCGGGAAAGCAGTACGTCATTCACCTCGGGCTCGTCGGACTAGTTAAAGTAACAAAAGGATTCTGCCAGTTCGTGGTGAGTTAATCACAGTCCTGATGTCCAGAAGTTATTTTCGGTCATAAGAGATGGTAGCAGCAACATTATGTACAAAATATGTTAGAAAATAAAAAAGTTACAAACAACGCAAACAAACAAACAAAAAAAACACGTAAAAATGTCAGCCTTCTTCTCCGGCGCCATTTGGCCCTAATCTATGGATTTCACATGACTGGGCAAGGGCACAGCCATGGGTGAGCCTGGGAGGGCATAGGCCCACCCACTGTGGAGCCAAGCCCAGGCAATCAAAATGAGTTTTTCCACACTAAATGGCTTTATTACAGGCAGCACTCCCCTCAGATGATCCCACAGCTGAAGAAATTCAATGTGGAGGTCCTGGGCTGGCATGGTTACACGTGGTCTGCGGTTGTGAGGCCAGTTGGACATTAAGCAAAATTCTCTAAAACAACGCTTATGGTAGAGAAATGAACATCCAATTCTCTGGCAACAGCTCTGGTGGACATTCCTGCAGTCAGCACCCCAATTGCACACGCTTTCAAAACTTGAGACATCTGTGGCATTGTGTTGTGTGACAAAACTGATTGGCCTTTTATTGTCCACAGCACATGTTGCACCTGTGTAATGATTAATCAGCTTCTTGATATGCCACACCTGTCAGGTGGATGGAATATCTTGGCAAATGAGAAATGCACAATAACAGGGATGTAAACAAATTTGTGCAAAACATTTGAGAGAAATACATTTTTTGTGCATATGGAACATTTCTGGGATATTTTATTTCAGCGCATGAAACATGGGACAAATACTTTACATGTAGCATTATATGTTTGTTCAGTGTACAAATTGTTTTAACTACCTAAGTTAGACAACTTACTTATTGGAATGTGACACATTTTCTTATTCCATTTTCTACTTACTTTTGTCATGAATAGAAATGAAAACACTTTACATTGTGTGATTAAAAGCCCAGTGCAGTCAAAAAGTAGATTTTCCTGTGTTGTATATACATTGAGTATACAAAATATTATGCTCTTTCCATGACATAGCTTAGACCGGGATTCACCTTGTTAGTCTATGATCCCTTATTGATGTCAGCTGTTAAATCCACTTCAAATCAGCGTAGATGAAGGGGAGCAGACAGGTTAAAGAAGGATTTTTAAGCCTTGAAACAATTAAGACATGGATTGTGCATGTGTGCCATTCAGAGTGCAATCAGAAAGTATTCAGACCCCTTAACTTTTTCCACATTTTGTTACGTTACAGCCTTATTCTAAAAATCGGTTAGTCCCCCCCCCCCCTCTCATCAATCTACACACAATACCCCATAATGACAAAGCAAAAACAGGTTTTTAGAAATGTTTGCAAATTTATTTAAAAAACTGAAATATCACATTTATATAAATATTCAGACCCTTTACGCAGTACTTTGTTGAAGCACCTTTGGGAGCGATTGAAGCCTCGAGTCTTCTTGAGTATGACACTACAAGCTTGGCACACCTGTATTGTGAAATTTCTCCCATTCTTCTCTGCAGATCCTCTCAAGCTCTATCAGGTTGGATGGGGAGCGTCACTACACAGCTATTTTCAAGTCTCTCCAGAGATCAGGTTCAAGTCCAGGCTCTGGCTGGGCCACTCAAGGACATTCAGAGACTTGACCCGAAGCCACGCCTGCGTTGTCTTGGCTGTGTGCTTAGGGTCATTGTCCTGTTGGAAGGTGAACCTACGCACGAGGTCCTGAGCGCTGTGGAGCAGGTTTTCATCAAGGATCTCTCTGTACTTTGCTCGGGTTCATCTTTCCCTCTATCCTGACTAGTCTCCCAGTTCCTGCCAGTGACAAATATCTCCACACCATGATGCTGCCATCACCATGATTCACCGTAGGGATGGTGCCACGTTTCCTCTAGATATGACGCTTCGCATTCAGGCCAAAGAGTTCAATCTTGGTTTCATCACACCAGCGAATCTTGCTTCTCATGGTCTGAGAATCTTTAGGTGCCTTTAGGCTAACTCCAAGTGGGCTGTCATGTGCCTTTTACTGAGAAGTGGCTTCCATCTGGCCACTCTATCATAAAGGCCTGATTGGTGGAGTGCTGCAGAGATGGTTGTCCTTTTGGAAGGTTCGCTCATCTCCACAGAGGAACTCTGGAGCTTTATCAGAGCAACCAGTGGGTATTTGGTCACCTCCCTGACCAAGGCCCTTCTCCCCCGATTGCTCAGTTTGGCCGGGCTGCCAGCTCTAGGAAGAGTCTTGGTGGTTCCAAACATCTTCCATTTAAGAATGATGGAGGCCACTGTGTTCTTGGAGACCTTCAATGCTTCAGAAATGTTTTGGTACTCTTCCCCAGATCTGTGCCGCGACACAATCCTGTCTCGGAGCTCTACGAACAATTCTGAGGACAAAAGGGTGGGGTCGGGGGGGCTGTTTGAAAAGACCACCTGAAATTCAGCCTGTTTTTGTGGGAGGGAGTTTTGGCCTTGCATGGTGACATCCCCATGCGGTAAATTAGTCGATAAACAAATATGAGAGTGCTAAACCGCTCTGCCAATAACAGCAAATTTTCAGTTTTCCACTCAAACCACTCCCAGACAGCCCTAGTATAATTCTTGCTTGAGAAATTGCTATTTGCTAAGAAGCTAATTTTAGTTCTTTTTTTAACCATTTTAATTGAAGACAATCACAGTATGGTACTTAATTGCTACCCGTAAAAACGTCTGCTTTAACCTATTAGACAGATGTATACACTATATGAATACTGTTAGATATGGTGTGATTGACTGTGGGAGGAGGAGAGGACCTCCTCTGACAGTATCACCTCAATGCTGTCTGTTTCTCTTGCCCAGTCCCAAATCAACTCACAGTGGGCTATATGGAGTTACACCCATATTGCTTACACAATTACAATGCTTTCAGATCTACAAATGAAGGGCCATCAAGTGTCTAGGGGTAGGAGCAAGCATTTGTTTTTAGACTGGGCATGTGTCTGCCTTTGCCATGAATTCACAACGGGGGAAAAATTGTCACCATATTATTTCTCTGCCGAAAGTCTCTGAACACATTTCTGTCAGCTGTGTTCTAAATCAGGCTCTGTTAGTTTGTCTGCATGTTCGTTGGTCTCTCTACCTGTTCGTTGGTCTCTCTACCTGGCACCTTCTGGTGCCTGATCTCGGTTTTTCCTCCCTCTCGCTCTCCCTTCCTCTCCCTCCCTCCCAGTGTTCTGTGAGAGATGCCACACACATCGCTTCCTCCTGCCTCTCCTCCAGAGGGCTAACTTCTGATTATGACACTTTGTCTGTCTGAGTGATTGGGGGGGCGAATGCCTGTGCACATCCTGTTGTCCAAGGGAACGCTCCACACTAATTGTCAAGGTTTTTGTCAAGCAGGAAGAAGGCATTACAAACACATCACTCACTGATTACTGGAGAGGGAGAGATCACCTATGTTTTCTTTTTCAGTGTGAGAATCTTTTCTTAGATCAAGGCCAGGACAACAACAAAAAAAGGGAAAAAAAGCGAAGAAAATATAAAAACAAGAAAGGAAATGGAACATCTGAAATGCCTACAGTAAAACAAAGAAAAACAGCACAATGAATCTTGCACAACAGGAAGCAGTGGCATGCACCCCCAGACAAAGCGGAACAAGTAGTCTTTACATGGAGTGCAGCTGCTTATTAAGTCTCACTCCTTGCATTATTCCTTTCATCCCCACTCAACCACAAAGTGATTTTGCTTTACCACTCACAATGGCAGCAAAAGATTTCTAATGGATGAATCCTTAATAAACTGTTGTTGCAGCTCAGTCTGCTTGGCCGTGACTTATAATACAATAAACAGCACATTCTATACTCTCTGAAAAACACTGTGTGGAGGAGAGAAAAATACTGAATATGAAAGACCTTGATTCTCTCCAATGCCATAATAGTGAAATGAGCACATATAAATGTGTTAAGAGTATTTCTTTGCATCTTGTATCGACTGCGTGTATTTAATCTGTAAAGCTTATTAAAGGCAGAGTCATTGCTATGCAAAGAGGCACCCAGCGCTTTTCCGCTTTTCAGCTGAGTGTAGTGTTTGGCCAATAGGACTGCCCCCCCCGCCTCTCATTCTGCATTCATAACATGCAACATTTGCACAATGCATCTCTCAAAGGCTCCTGAATAGAGGACTGTAATACTCATGTAAACAACTGCAAACCAATTACTTAATGAATTGGGCCCACACATAATGAGGAGCCACACAAAGGCCTATAAATGCATTTTTTTGCACCAAAGCCTCTGCTTTAAACTACAATCCCTCAGCTGTAGTCTAGGCTTAACTGGAAAATCATAATTATTGTCTAAGACAACAGAGAGGAAGCCATTTTTTGAGTCCAGCCACAGAGTCGTTTGATGTCACTCATCAGCTCACTGACAAAATGAAGCAAATCATTTAAAAAAAGGATGAAGTAGAGGGGAAGAGAGGAAAATACATAAGGACAGGGTGAGAGAGAGGAATAGAGAAAGGGGAAGAGAAAGGGGGAAAGAGATGGGGAGAGAGACATTGAGATAGAGAAAGACATGGCAGAGCATGCTGCAGTGTTATGCTTCTGTTCAAGTGCAGGGTTTCCAGACCACTTGTAGAAGCAATAAAGCACAAGAAGTGACTGTGGTAAGTGGAATGCTTAAAACGGAAGCATCCGGGGGTGGGGAATCACAGAGGAGCAGGAAAGAGGTGCGATGGTGACCGCTCTTAGCTGTCGCTCTACAACAGATCACTCCTCCCCTGACCAGATTAGGTGTCAAGCATGCAAAACTAGTCATTAGTCTCATTTCAATAATTTATGCACAGGACCAACACGGCCACAGTGGCCAATCAGAGTGGTGTGATTCTCTCCATTTCCTCGACATTTACATGCGTTTTATCGCCTTCCCATGCTCCTTAATGACAGTGGAGACAGAGCGATCAGAGGGTCTGGAGTCTGAAATTGGCTCATGTTTATTAAAGAGGTATAGTCATTGGGCTGGCACTGGCAGACAGTAGCGCCTCAATAGAACTGGGCCATTATGCCCTTCCCTCTGCTAATAGGTAGACTGAGAGACCCGCTGGCCTGGCCAGGGAGACGCACACTTTGGGCCCTTGTGTCAGCGTGGTGCCCAGTAATCACATGAAATCAGAGAAGATTATTCCTCATAACGTTTACCCAGCCATTACCTTCCCAAATGGGCTCCCGGTGAAGAGTCGCTCTGAGGACCTACAATTGCAGATTTTGATGAAGTCGTGTTGATATTCAAATGTGTGAAAAACATGCAGCTATTCAGACGTTCTTTTCCTACCACTCAACACTTTGATTTGAGCAGCCTAAATGCAATTCAGGACGTGGGGAAGCTCTGGAAATGAAGGGATGTGTCATCTTAAAACTCCTCCTTGTAAGTCTTCTTTTCAAAACAGTTGTTTCTGATTTTCTATTTGTTGAAACACAGTTTGTACACATAGTACAAACCATTTGGGGTCGGATTGGATTTTCCAAACTAGTTTAGTTGGCAACGGTCTGGTTTTATAGCTAGCCTCCTAAAACAAAAACCCAATAAATAGTGAGAGCAGGCATTAGGCTTGATAACAGTCTGGCCTTTTGTTATCATGCACAAGTTAATGGGTGGCGCCCCCTTGATCTAATGGAAATTAACAGGGAATTATGAGCGCTACATGCAGATGTACATCATTCACTTTGGTGTCTGGTGGCCTATTTCCATAAAGGGAGTGAAGAAGAACAATGTCCTTACCAAGGGTAAGGGTCTTGATGAGAGGAGCGCTCAACCCTCACAGTATTCTCTTCATGGCCATCATTTATTCCTTAAAGAGCAAACAAGACAGATCAAACATTTTGACGTGCATCTAATTACACGATAATCTATGTTGTGTATTGACATGTAGGTAAATAGACGGAGAGGAAAAGCACAGAAGACTGACAAAATAAAACCTGTACACATGGTGGTATTCTTTATACAACACTTGTGCCAATTCTTTATAGAACAGTGAGACATATGGTCAGTGTTGACTGATGATTAGGCCACGGTGGCTCACTGGAGGGATGGGGTGGTGCAGGCGCTGTTTCCCCTTACCTGACAGATCCTCCTCGTCTCCAGAGCTCTGCTGCCTTGCCTGCGTGGCAGACTGTTTAAGCAGCTGATATGCTTTTGTCTCTGTTCCAAAAACACAAAATGTCGGAGTTAAATATTGACTCAAGGCCCAGGTTTCCAACTTTCAGATGCTGTGTGTTTGATGAGACAACACGCTCCGATGGCTGGCTCTTTGGGCCTTCTGATGAACAGTGTGTCAAAACACAGCGCAGGGCCGACTAAGCTGTGTATTTAAGCAGTGTGCATACACACGCCAAGGGGAGTAACAGTTTCCACGACACCATAACCACCCTCCACCTTATCTTTGCATCAGGTTGGCAGGCACCCCAACTCGGAAGAGAGATTTTCTTTCAATAAAACACTAACTACTTCCATATACAGTGGATTAGGTCTGATATTTGAGAACTACACAGGCTTTACAATCTATAGAGCAGCTAGCTGTATGTCATAAATGGCCAATTGTCTCAAGTTGATGACACTAACACACTACGGTAAATCGAAACATAAAAGCGTTATATATGGTCGTTTTAATCCAAGTTCAGGCCAGGGGTCGAGTTTACGCATCCAAGCGTGCTATCCATAGGCAAGAATCCTTTGAACTCTGTGGGCAACAAATGTATGTTTGGCCTTCCAGAAATGATGAAACAATAGAACATTTGTATGCCAAATATATCTAAGTATCTGTCCATTGTAGTTGTCTGTCAAATCGTTTGCTCGGACTAACAAGTGCATGTCACTTTGAGCATGTACAGCCACACTATATTAACTCATTACCTTTGGTTGCCCAGCAGTGCCTCCAGCCATGAAACTGGACTGGAAATGTTTCTTTTCAAAACAATATTTTGCTTTTAATTAGTTGAGAGTTGAAACTGGACTAGTTCTGTGGTCCTGCGTCCTTGGGGGTGTTCCATACATGAAACACCCAGTAGGAAATCCCATAGCCTAGTGTAATAAGAAATCATTTTAAATTTCTGAGATTCTGGCTGTGGACTAGTACACAGGCCGCTTTCAGATCCCATCTTTTCAAGTCTGCTGCTGCACAGCATTGTTTATAAGATAATGAGAACCAATGACAGATCTTTGGCTACACCCCGGTGTCCTGACAATTAAACAGCTGCATTATGCGGGGCGCAAATTATCAATTTGGCCTCGCCTCTGCTCTGGCCGGCTGAAAACACGCACTGTTTCTCCAATATAATTAGAGGAACTGCACAGCTCTTCAGGTGGGACTTTGACCCCAGATTCACCTTGATCATCCTACCACAGCCATCCATTTAAAAAGAGCCCATTATCGGCTGCTGTGGGAGGAAAACAAACGGCACACAAGAACTCTGAATGCAGGGCTCGGTACTGCCTTTTTACCTTTAATAGGAATACTTTCCACGGGGCTCTCGTCTTGGCTGTCCTCTTCACCACTTTGTAGTCCTGTAAGAAAGGGAGGCCCACACAGAGCTCAGAGACAGGGGGAGGCTAGGCTGGGACTCTGGGTTTCCCTTTGTCTGAATAGAAGGCCCTATGAAGACTGAGGCTGCCAGGGATTCAGAAAGAGGCCTATGGTGAAAGTGTTGTGATTCTTTGTCATATGGGGGAAGTTTCCTTTCAGTGCAGCGATTGCTCATACTTAACAGAAATGGCACCATTCTACAAACGCTCACATCCCAACCTCTCTGTCTCACTGGGCAATTACTGACTTTTCTCAGTTTGAAATGTTGTGTAAACTTAAGTTGCAGTATGTGCAAATTACTTCTGATTGAAAGAATTATAGTCTAAAAACATTCGCATCATTGGACAGGGTCATAATCAAAACTTCCCTTGTTAGTTTTAATCTTGAGGCTGGTTATACAGTTCATTATCATAACCGGAGAGTGATGCATCACTACAAAGGAGTAGCACATTAGCTACCAACTGGCCAGACATAAATGGTGAGAGAGGGATAATGACCTTGCATCCCTGAGGCGCGGTGCTCCTGAGAAGGTCTGGCTGGTTGGACCTCCGCAACGCTGTCGTTGAGGAACGAGGGAAGGCCACAGGATGAAGACTCACTCTCCACCGAAGGGCACTCCTCACTGGACCGGGACAGAAGTGTCCTCAGCAGCACTTTGGCCTGCAACCATGGCAAATTAAAACCACATTCTAACTGCTCCCACATTGTGAAAATAACTAGAAATTCTCTCTGGTTTAAGCAAAAGAGATTATCCTCTCCCTCTCTTTCTACTCTCACACACACACACACACTCCTCTCATCCATGAGATTAGACAAGTGCCTAAAGAACGCAATCATCCTCGCGTTAACGTGAAATGCGTTAAGTTATCTCCACTTGGCGGAGAGGATTGAGACAAACTGCTCTCTTCCTTCCTCTCAATTTATCTCCCGGGAGAAGAGGACACACACAATTAAGAAGAGCTGCTCCATGTGAGGAGGAGGAGGAGGAGGGAGATGGACACGGTGATTCCATTCACCGTATCAAACCAGCCATCATCATCATCATCTGAGCGATAGGCCCTCTCTTGTCTTCAAAGCCTGCCTCTCGGCTCAGACGGCTGTTCACAACTTTTAATGAGCGTTAATATGAAGGGGAAGATCAGGAGGATTTAGAAACAGACAAACCTGTACAATATTAGTTGTGATCGGCAGGTCATCGGGAGACTGATAGCGCGTACAGTCTTTCAAATCCTGAGAGGAGAACAAACACCCAATCTGATCTTTTCTTCCTACTCAACACTCACAATCCAAAATGTCCTGATCCCTCCTCGTGATATTTCTCTTTTTAAATATATTCAAAATGCACCACGTAGTGGAGAGCGCTCTTACAAACCACTGCAATTGAAATATCAATGAATGCAACGGTTGGCCCTTCAATATTCAAAGGGTCTCTGAGTGTGCATGCGAGATGCATGCTCCCGTTGGTCACAGAGTGGTGAAGGCTGTGTGGCAAGACGTGAATGGAAATTCTGTTTGGGCTCGTGTGTGAGAATGAAGGAGAATAAGCTGTTGTGTGGGTTTGTGAGAGGGGGCAAGAGAGAGAGAAGGGGCGAGAGAGAGAGAGGGCGAGAGAGAGGGATAATGAGAGAGAGAGAGAGAGGTTTACACTCAGGCTCTTCCTGATGCGCTTGGACATGGTGATCAGGATTGCGGAACCTCTCTTCTCTTTGTCAGTTCATATTTTTAAGAGCCTCTACAGCCTCGCAAGAACCAGAGCTAAAATGCTAGCAGCCTTTTCAGGAGATTGGACACAAATAAGATTGAATATAAATCAGTTTCAAAAAAGAACAAAGAAATAAACAAATATTCCCTACTCAATCAAATGTTAAGATATTCTGTACAGACCTACTCATTGATTTGTGATACAGTTACAGTCAGAAGTTTACATAAACTAGTTTTAATGACTCCAACGTAAGTGTTTCAACCACTCCACAAATTTCTTGTTAACAAACTATAGTTTTGGCAAGTCGGTTAGGACATCTACTTTGTGCATGACACAAGTCATTTGTCCAACACTTGTTTACAGACAGATTATTTCACTGTATCACAATTCCAGTGGGTCAGAAGTTTACATACACTAAGTTGACTGTGCCTTTAAACAGCTTGGAAAATGATGTCATGGCTTTAGAAGCTTCTGATAGGCTAATTGACATCATTTGAGTCAATTGGAGGTGTACCTGTGGATATATTTCAAGGCCTACCTTCAAACTCAGTGCCTCTTTGCTTGACATCATGGGAAAATCAAAAGAAATCAGCCAAGACCTCAGAAAAACAATTGTAGACCGCCACAAGTCTGGTTCATCCTTGGGAGCAATTTCCAAACGCCTGAAGGTACCACGTTCATCTGTACAAACAATAGTACGCAAGTATAAACACCATGGGACCACGCAGCCGTCATACCGCTCAGGAAGGAGACGCGTTCTGTCTCCTAGAGATGAACATACTTTGGTGCGAAAAGTGCAAATCAATCCCAGAACAACAGCAAAGTACTTTGTGAAGATGCTGGAGGAAACAGATACAAAAGTATCTATATCCACAGTAAAAACCAGTCCTATAATCGACATAACCTGAAAGGCCTCTCAGCAAGGAAGAAGCCACTGCTCCAAAACCGCCATACAAAAGTCAGACTACGGTTAGCAACTGCACATTGGGACAAAGATCGTACTTTTTGGAGAAATGTCCTCTGGTCTGATGAAACAAAAATAGACCATAATGACCATTGTTATGTTTGGAGGAAAAAGGGGGAGGCTTGCAAGCCGAAGAACACCATCCCAACCGTGAAGCATGGGGGTGGCATCATCCTGTTGTGGGGGTGCTTTGCTGTAGGAGGGACTGGTGCACTTCACAAAATAGATGGCATCATGAGGTAGGAAAATTATGTGGATATATTGAAGCAACATCTCAAGACATCAGTCAAGAAGTTAAAGCTTGGTCGCAAATGGGTCTTCCAAATGGACAATGACCCCAAGCATACTTCCAAAGTTGTGGCAAAATGACTTAAGGAAAACAAAGTCAAGGTATTGGAGTGGCCATCACAAAGCCCTGACCTCAATCCTATAGAAAATGTGTGGGCAGAACTGAAAAAGCGTGTGCGAGCAAGGAGGCCTACAAACCTGACTCAGTTACACTAGCTCTGTCAGGAGGAATGAGCCAAAATTCACCCAACTTATTGTGGGAAGCGTGTGGAAGGCTACTCAAAACATTTGACCCAAGTTAAACAATTTAAAGGCAATGCTACCAAATACTAATTGAGTGTATGTAAACTTCTGACCCACTGGGAATGCGATGAAAGAAATAAAACATTCGCTCTACTAATATTCTGACATTTCACATTTTTAAAATAAAGTGGTGATCCTAACGGACCTAAGACAGGGAATTTTTACGAGGATTAAATGTCAGAAATTGTGAAAAACTGGGTTTAAATGTATTTGGCTAAGGTGTATGTAAACTTCCGACTTCAACTGTACATGTGTCAAATTTACAATGACAACCCTGAGCACACAAACAAAGAAAGCAACAGAGGATTCAGGAAGGAAGATGAGTAGCAATGATGGTACCTTACTCTTATCTCAATCTTTCAGCCTCTGTGGGCCTGGTGAATAGTCTGTGTCATTTCATGGCCGGTTTAATTGGGCATGCTCTGCTGCAAGGTCAATGAGTAGGGAATTTCAAAGACTCCCGCCTCTGTTGTGAAGAAGGTCTAATGGCTGCCTCATTCACGTGGGCCTGGGCCACAGCAATACTTCAGCTAATAACAAATTAAAGGCCTGTGTTTTTCAGGACAATAAGCCACAGGATGAAAGGAGTCTGGGCAGAGCCTGTTATTTGCGATTAGCGGATGGGTCAGAGTTTCCTTTTGGTCAAGGTCACCCTGTGTAGCAATCTGATGAACGGGAAGCACTACATTTCACACACACACACAAAGTGCTATTGCCTTCTTAACATCGAATGTCCACACAATGGCTAGTTACTATCTTTAAAAGACAACTAACTTATGAAATCCCTTGCTATGACATCTTGTTGTCTGAGGTGTAGTACTGTAAGTCTGTACAGATGTTTTATCCGTGTCTCCTGAGTGGCGCAGCAGTCTAAGGCACTCTGCATCGCAGTGCTAGAGTCAGAACTACAGACCCGGGTCACAACCGGACGTGATCGGGTGTCCCATTGGGCAGCGCACAATTGGCCCACCGTTGTCCAGGTTAGGGGAGGGTTTGGCCGGAGGGGCTTTACTTGGCTCATCGCGCTCTAGCAAATCCTTGTGGCGGGCCGGGCGCCTGCAGGCTGACCTTGATCGTCAGGCAAACGGTGTTTCCTCCGACACATTGGTGCAGCTGGCTTCAAGGTGAAGCGCGCGGGTGTTAAGAAGCGCGGTTTGGCGGGTCATGTTTTGGAGAACGTATGACTCAAACTTCGCCTCCCGAGCCCGTTGGGGAGTTTGCAGTGATGACATAAGATCGAAAATAGAAAAGGGGTTAAAATAATTCTAAATAATAATAAAATAAAGAAATAAGTATATCCTTGTAATGCATGACATGTGCATGACAGAGTTTGTACTGTAGGAAAAGGTACTGTACTTTGAAGTGTATTGTGAGACGCATACCTTGGCACTATAGGAGGCATTGTATGGCAGCAGCAGTGGAGTGAACAGCTGGACGAGGCGCTCGGGGGTGAGGACATGGTGGTCCTTCAGCAGAAGGGCGTGCTTGAACCAGCGATCCCACAGAGGAGCAGCATCAGGGGGGAGACGAGAGCTGCAGCGTGGAGGACACGCAGTACCGTGAGCGAAGATCACAGGCTTGTATCTTACCACAGTAAGATACAACATAAACATACTTCATTACAGTGAGAGAATGCATTTTATACTTATACTGTCCATCTATATAGTGTAAACACTTCAAATATAAATGATTATGGAGTTGGGTCATTCATGCACGTAATGGTGAGAAAAAAAACTCAACATTTGTAGATGGAAAGAAACACACATGGTACACCTAAAGAAAAGGTAGTGTAGTTTGACATCTTGATATATTGACCAAAGTTGGCTTATTTTATATTTGTGAATTGAAGTTAACCTAATGACACATAAGTTGGCTACATACTGAGAAAAGGTCAAGCGACCACAGTAGGGTATAAAAGATACTGTATCTCAAGACACTTTCTTTTTGCCTGAATACAATAAGGTATTCAGGCATAGCAGAGCTTGGAGCTATAGTTCAAAATGGAGCTCCTCATTATCAAAAGAAACCAGCCACAGATAGGGCATTTCATTTGCTCATGACATTCACACACAGAGTTACTGCTTGAGGTAACACAAATGACCTTTACATTTGTGGAGGATGGAGATGTGTTCACGGACATTCAATTCAATCTCAACCTGTTCTAAATACGTGCTTCCCCTCTCCTCTGAACTCCAATCAAACCTTCAAGAAAAATGCACAGGAACTAATCTGCTCTTTGTCTGAAAAGTGGAATTCATCTTTGAATCGGTTCACTTTTCATTTGGACGGTGAGATTGTCTATTGGACTCGGTCACTTTTAGAGCACTGATATCTCTGCTCAATGACTCCATTATAGCTCACATTTATTACAGGAGCAGAGTTGAAAATGTTCCCGTCTTGACTCACTCAGACTTGATGGAATATTTAGCAAATATAATAGTAAGGGACCCTGAAGCAGCAACACACATTTTTCTACCTGGGTTTCTACAGCACATACATGCCGTCTTAAATAATTACCAAGTAATTATCAAAAAATAATATCAAAAGCAAGTAATAATTTTCTCTAGAAAGAAAAAAAAGGACGCAAAGGAGAAAATAAACATTCTGTACATGAAGGCTCAATTTCAAAGGGTCATAACATTACTGACCAGCATGAACCTGAAGATCATTTTAACTGCCTCACCTAACACACACTTCTATATACGATTGAACAGAAATGCATCGAATGATAAATCCCATTTTCAAAACAGTGACATCAACAAACAAAAAAAGACTTATCTGGTGCAGAGTTCAAAGAAGCCTTACCTTATTTTCCTGGCCTCGGTGGTGGACCAGTTGGAGCTAACTAGCTCTTCGGGTAACAGGCAACCCATTGACATGGTCCATGACAACCTCTGAAGCTGGTGAAGGACGACTGCTCCACATGCATCAAGGTCCTCTCCATTCAAGCCTGCCCTGGCGTTACAAAGGCTGACGAAGATATAGAGCGGAGTGAGCCATCGCCATGGAACCCGGGGCTCAGTCCAGCAGCCCACAGGTCAGGAGTATAGAGCACAGCAGCTGTTCTCAGTACACCCCATGTTAGGGATGAGCCCCAACACACACAAGCCCCAAACACATGGCAAAGGCCACAGCAGGAGAACAACAGACACAATTCACTGTCTGACAACTAGGTGACAGTAGTTCTGATCATTCTGGCAAAAAGGCAAGAAGTTGGGAATGTTATTTCCTTCCCTGCTATTCTATTGCAAACGCTTATTGATAATAAAACATTTGTATCTTTATCCTCTTGTACAAAAATGTAATATATTTAGAAAAAAGTGGTCACTTTCGTTTCAAATGACACATAGCCAGTGAATTTCAATGACTCCCAAATGCCAGGAGGACCATAATTCAGCAGCAAAGTGAGGTTACTATGACAATCCTGTGTCTTTGAAAAACCCTTAGAAACCAAGATGTGCTGCAAGAGCATTGTTGGTGCCAAGTGATGACACTTCATTTAAAGTGAGAGCCCTTGGCGGCAGGCTAATACATTTCCCCCAGATCCATGAACACTGGTTGATAATGAAAATAATTGCAGACAAACTCAAGACAAAGACCAAAATCGTTTCTAAATACGGAAAGAGCTTACCTGATCACTTTATTGCGTTTGCTATCGCCAAGTGACGAGACACAGTACACACTTCTTTCTCCTCTGTGGAATCGTTCTTCGATGCTCTCCAGTAGATGGAAGAATCCCTCCATGGACAGTCTGAAAGAACATATATATCAAATGAAGACACAGAAACAAAATGTCTGACTGGATTTGAACCATATGTGTGTACAGATTTTTCCTCTCTCTGTGTGGGTTTAAGAGATCAAGGCACTATGGTAGCATTTGTATTGATTGACATGTCAGAGATGGGCCTTCAACCATTCAATTCAATGTCAATTGATGCAGAGTGAATACCAGGCAGGAAAATAAAGTGCCTCAGCACTGGGTACACAGCTAATAAACTGAGGGATTAGGAGCATAGAACAAAACTGTCCTTGTGTCTCATTTCAATATAAACAGGGGCCTGGAAATTATTATAGAAAAACACTAATTTCATCCATATTCGGACAGCTAACATAGCCCAACCTCCCAACAAGAAAAAACCCAAGATGATTTCTTTTGGTGAAAGATTTACAATTTAATCTGGCCATGTGAGGCTGTAAAATGAGAAATGGGTGCCTAATGCATGTGGATTTGGGGAATCCATCTCTTTCTTGAGCATTAAGCTCTGGGTGGCCCTCATTGAATTCCCCAGAAACCCCAGCCGAGATCCTGAGCCCCCCAACATAAAAGGGGCAAAAAGAATGTATGACAATCTATAATGGGCTCCAGGGTTAGAGGTCAGCAAACAATTGCTCCTTCCCTTTTGCAGGTTGTTTCCTGGTAACATCCTGATTAAGCTGGCAGCTTGAATTATATCCATGACATGTAGTGCACCATCCATCTGCGCTAAGTCCTCTTCAATGCAGCTGAAGTAGCATGGGTAAAAGCTCTGCCTTTTTTCCTCCCGTCAGCGTGGGCCTTGAAATCGTCATCAACTTTCTCTACATTTTATTTGTCAGTGCTCTTCAAAAAGGGACCTTTTTACTAAAAAAAGGGAATTAGTTGTATGCACCAAACCTCTCCGTATTGTTGTGAGGGCTTCATCGCGAGGTCTCATACCACACGTTTGGTGTTGCTGTGTGTGTCTGAGTCTCGACATCATCAGGAGTGTATTATTAGTAGGGATGGAGGGGGGTCAGCCTCTGGCGAGCGATATAACACTGACACTGTGTACAGTGGAGATTTCACCATGATTTCCTAAATGTAATGGTCTCAACATGAGTGATTGGTGTCAGATCACTTTCAGGGCATTATTTTCACACACAAAGAAAAGGGAAAATGCTGGAAAAGACTAATAGTTGTAAAACAAATAACACTGTACAATAATTCTCACTATTAAACGGTTGTATGTGAGAGTAAACAATAACCAGTCAATTCAGACTAACCAGTACAATCCAGACAGCCTTTGTCCGTTTGGAACCCTTTCTAAGTAATGCCCTTGATTAAGGGGGTTCGTACTCAGACACTTCATATAGCTACAGACTCTCCACATGATTTTAGAAAAAAAACATCTCACAGCTGACATAGCCATGACGTTGTTGTCTTAACAACAACATAATACAAGTAATTCCCAGTCACCACAAGAGACATTACACAGTATCTTCTAATTATGTACATATTTCCATCACCACAACAACAAAAAAGTAACTACTTTTTATTACTTATTTGTTAATATTAAGATAATTTTACTGCACTAAAGAGAGCTTACGGATAAGCATTTCACTATCACTGTATCAGTGTTTTTTTTTTTTTTTCTTTTTTTTTTTTACTTGTCATGTTTTGTGTGGACCCAAGAAAGAATAGTTGCTAATTCTGCAAAAGCTAATGGGGATCCTAAATAAATAAACACTGCATCCCTGTGAAAGACTCCAGCCATTACGATGAGCACTAAAGAAAACCCAAGAGGGTTTCTGTTCTCTACTCCCTCACCCAGGTCACACCAGGGGGAAATATAATGGAATAATGGAATGAATTGCCAACGCTTGTTTTCCTGCCTGGGAGCTGAATGGGAAAAGCGATATAAACTCTAACCTTGACGTTGAGTGAGGCCACGTGGCACTGGAGACAGGCTGCTCTGAGCTTCACATCAAAGCTTTGTTTTTCCCCGCCTCATACACAGGGCTCCATGTTAACAATGGAGAGCTCAGATTCTCCCCTCCCCATCACCGCCACAACCAACCACTCTACAGCTTCTCTAAAGGGCACAGTGGAACATTTAAATAGAGTACACAACATCTAAACAAAAACATTCATTGTTCAGGTTCTAAGTACAATAATTTGTCTGTTTTATTTTCATTCCATGTCAAACTTCAACCCTGATACCAAGCAAACAATTTAAAAAAAAAATTGTATCAGATCAAATGTTAAAATAGTTTGGACTGTAAAAGAAAATGCTGTATTATTGTGGCCTTGGAAAACATTTGTACAATACACATGCACAACTGGAAGATGAGGCCTATGCATTGAGGAATATACACCCATGCATTGCAACATCTAAATCACAGACAAGCTACAGTTATTTATAAGAAATACCTTTGAGTTTCACCCCCAAACAGTTACTTGTCTACCAACACATATACTGAGAATTATCATAACACATAGAGGAAAGATGCGTATTACAGCTATGTCTATAGCCTGCAATCTGACGTTTTTCAGAGGACAGTAAAGATCTGGATTGATGGACAGAAATTGTCTCTCCCTTCACTGTGCAAGCCATCACAAGCAATCCTTAAAATCAGAGGACACCAAGCGCTGGATTTCTTAGTGTGAGTGCCTGTCCACATGCCCACCCTCCAGAACACTCTATGGAGCCACAAATGTCCTCCTCCACTGACACTTCCTGAGGTCTCCCAAGCAGAAAATTGCTCTGTTACAGCATTATCTTGGATTATGGCAATAATGTTTGTCACGGGTCATAAACCCTCCCTATAAGGTGCACTGAGGCTAAAGCGGCTGCTGCTGAGAAGCAGTGAGTGCGGTGGGTCGTGTGGAGCGGGACTCCCACCATCCTCTCTGACGGCTACAGATGTGGCGCAAGTCAACTGTCTTGAGCAGAATCTCCAGTGCAGCCTAGTTATCCTGCAGCCCAGTTCAGCTTGGCCACTCTGGAACATGCTCATGTAGAGCTGTAGCTTTGCTGCTTTAGCATGCCCCTCTGTTTAATTTACTCAACAATAAAACTGAATTAAACAGATAGTCTGGGAGGAAAATGTAGGAAAATGTTTACAAAATTAAAAAGAACTGTGTTTGTTATGATGGCTGACATAAGGGTTTAATTGAATGTCATCAAATGAATAGACAGCTCTTTCCAGTGCAGTGCAACACTTCACTGAGACCGAAATGTAAAGTACATAACGAACTCCTACCTTTTCAATGGGATTTCTGGAGACGTGGATTCGCTACGTGATTCTGGTCTGTTCCTAGGCTCTGGAGTGTCCAGTGATTGACTGTGAACACTGGCGCTGCGGAGCTCCCTCTCGCTGGGTGGAATAGCACTCCTCTGTGGTGGGCTGTCTGTCCTCCTGGTGTGGCTGGCTGTGCTCCTGGTGTGGCTGGCTACATGGACTACACCCTCTGGCACCTTTGGTAGCTCAGCCAGGTCAGACTCAGTCAGGGAGATGGACAGGTCACTACCACTGCTGGTCACTGACAGCTCCATACTGGAACTGGATCTACTAAGGGTTTCACTCTTCTCTGAAAACACACAAACAGGCTATTTGAATCAGTGTGAATATGTAGCATTATAAGTAAAAATATATGCATTTCAGCAGTTCCTTAAAAGGAACACGTTTCAATCAAATTGCTAAGGAATAGAATACTAGCTAGTACAGTGAAACAACATACAGAGTCTGGATATCTTCTGGCATGTAATATCTTTCAGTAATAAGATCACCAACCTGGCACATCTTGAGATTCTTTTCCCAAGTCAGTTTGAGGAGGTGATCTTTGCAGAACTCTCTCCACATCTTCTTTTATGCTCTCCTGATGACCAGAGCCTCTACCCCGAGTGTATTCTGCAGGTGAATTCCTGTCCCACATATGGCTGATAGTGTCGGGCGATGGGCTATTCTTCTCAGGCCTCGTCAAGGTCACTCGAGGTGAAGTCAGTTGTTCATCACCTCCAAAAGGCACGCCGGCGCTCGCTGTTAAGGTACGAACAGATGGAACCACTGCCGCCGTCCTTTCATGTTTGTCACACAAATTACAGCCGTCGGGGGAATCTTTTGAGCCTGAAATGTCAACTGATAAAGATGCTCCGCTGTCGGCAACGACCTCTCTGGAAACTTTGGAGTCATTCAAAAGGCCACTTTGCAGGCATTCCGAGGCATGCGAGAGATGATTTGGCGAATGACGCTCCGCTTGTCGTAAGTGTATACTTGTGGTGGCATCTTCAGTCGCGTAACTTCTGGAGGTCTGGCGACCCATGAAGATTACAGATGGTTGGCGTAAAGCCCTGGCCTGTGGTGAGGGGGACTCACCCTGAGGGTGGCAATTCAACAAATCTCCCTGAAAAACAGGAAACAATAAAAAAAGGTAACCCATTCACGGTTACTCAATGTCAAATAGCAAAATGTTTATCAAAAGCAATGCATTTTGGAGATTAGATCTAGGGTTGCAGGTGTATTGTGTAACTCCAGTTAAATTGACTGCTAATTCATATCATTATGCTCAAATAATATCCCCAAGAGCAACATTTTTTCTTGTCACAGTCCACATTCCAATTTGAGCAATGAACATTCGAAATAAAATGGTACTTCAATTAATATATAATCATAATAACACGACGTACCATAGACAAGATTGGCAAAATAGCATGAAATGGTCAAGGATACCCTTCAGCCACAAGCAGCAAAGACATCTTAAGTTGGTGTTGGTATAATATTGCTCCTACAATTTTCTGCTTCTATAATTCTGTTTATTCTCCTAAAAATGCAACACTTGCAAATTAGGTTAGAAGGGCTTTTTCTTCAAAATCAAACAGTGGAGTGTTTTAAAAGTATCACTTTTTCTGTTAAAAACGCTGTTTATTTGGGTCAAGGTCATATTTATTTCCAAACCCTTTCAGAAGAATGTTACACGATCAATGTTTCTAACTTCTAATCGTATAAGCAATCCTCTGTACAAGTTGTGATTCATGTCTGCTATGGCACCAAGGGGGTCGGAGAGAAAGCTAAAAAACCTTCCTCCAAACATAATAACAAAAAGTATGGCTTCTGTTTCTTTTCTGATAAGAGTCTTAAATACCAAACAGTTAGCTGCTTAATAACATTCACTGTAAACCATGCAGCTCTGCCCAGCAGATCCACAAAGTAGGTAAAAAATAGGAAAAGTTAATTTCTTGGCTGAGTGATTCCATCGGTAGCTGCAGGGCAAAGTAGAAAGTGTTTCACTAAAGTAGCAATTGATTCTTCTATCAATCTGCGGCACGCGCGTGCTCTTCCAAGGAATGTATTAAATATGAAAATCATATCCCGTTATCATCTGTCTCCAGCTTTCAGCCCGGTAAGCTTCCCTTAATGAATGCTGTAGCCTGAGGGACATGCACACTGCCAGCAATGGCTTGTATGCATAATGGAGTGACGGTACCATTTTGCTCATTACAATATCGCCAAGCTGAGGGGGGGGTTGTGCACACAGTCACAAGTGACTGCTCTAGACAGCATGCTCCAAGTTATTATGAGATGTCTTAGACATTTCATCTAAAAGAGCTTTAACTGCGTTAAGTGAAGGAAGAAGCAGCTATAGGCTTGAACTACATCGCTTGTACAGATGCACCAGCCAGGATTAGACACCTGCATTATTACAGACACAGTTAAAATGTATACTGCTCTACAGATTTGCTCTGCATAATGTCTACTTTTCTTTGTTGTTCCAAAGCTGAAAACACAGTTTGATAGAGCTAAGATTTGCATTATCCTTACAAAAAAAGAGATTTGCCATAAGAAGAGAATACTGTGTAAGTCAAATATTTTTGGCCAAATCTTCTGGAATTCTAAAATATATGAATTGCATAATACATGGTACACATTTCCCAAAGACTATTTTAGACTGTATAACTTTTTAATCATATAAATGACCCTTATATAAAATGAATTGTACAAAACATAGGGCACCCTGCATTAACAAACAGCAGACTACTACTACAGCCAGAATGAAACATACCGGTAGCTTAGTTGCAAGTCATGTATGTTCTTTGAAAAATGTGTTAATTTATTCTAATCAAAGGTTAGGCTTACATCTATCTTCTAATTTACTTTTTTTTGTAATTTCAAGAGACTCTTAATTATTATTATTACCTTGTCTATTTTAAGATTTGGCTCTTCTTTCTTCTGCCTTGCTGCCATAAATCTGGAAATTCTATTCAAGCATTCAACCTGAGAAATTCAGGAAAAATAGTCAAGTAGAGCACAATTCATTTAGCAAATGTCCCTTTTCAAAGTGATCAATAATTCTATATCTATTGTACCGTTTTTCAATGCGGCTAAAAAAAAAGGGATACATCGTTGGACATTGTCCTTATCAGAGAAATCTACATAATGAACATGTCATTATCTCGGTAATTGTATACATAGGATGTTTCTTCAGTGTGATAAAACCGTGTTAAACATGTTCTGCAAACACATTTAAAAACATAGACAAGAGGAGCTGGTGAAATCCAAAGTGTACAAACATGAGAGTTAGTCACCTCGGGTATTCCCCAGTGAGTGTCCTCCATGGTGCCTGCAACACGCTTAATCATCTGAGTAGCCAGACTGACTGCCCTAATCCCAACTCCAATTAAACAGTCTAATGGTGCAGTTAAGGGCACTGGGATTAACTCCAACATCCCAGGCCTTTTCTTCAAAACAATACCAATTGCACACAAAAAAAGCGACTTCTGTTTATCAAAATTACTAAATACACTTGTTATCTATTTGCACTGATTCTACAGCGACTGATATCAACAATGAAGTCACAAATGATTATGATTACGGTCAGCATCATTTGTATGTATGTGTGTGGTCGTACTGTATTGTACTGGAGAAATAGGCTGAAATATCTAAACAAAAAAACTAATAGTGACTTAGTCCACAAAATATCTACACCTGAATGTTAAAGGTACATTTTCACAGTTGTTTGACAATTAAGTCATAGCACACTTGTAACAGGAAGATGAATGAAACAATGTGACAACAGAAAATTATTAATAAAAATCAACTACAAACATTTATGAATCATAAAGCATAAAAAATAAACAAAGCAACTGCTTGAGGGGGGAAAAATAAACCTCTGGAGCACTTCACTGTCTCAATATTGGGCAATTAATTTAGCGAGTCATAATTAACCAATTTTGTTAATTTGATATTAAGCTGTAGAGCACTGTTGTTGAGTTAAGCGATAATCTGACTCCTTCATTGTTTTCTCTTGCTCATTTGCCTGCAGTGATAAACTGCAGTATTCGAGTGTTTACTATTGTTACATCAAGCAAATGAGTGTAAATATCCCTACAGTGTACGGCAATTAGAGCATGATACTAAGGCAATTGACAATAAGAACGTCATTGAAGTGCATGCATCATATTTTTGAAATTCCAAAACATTTTTGTGTTGTGAAATGGCCTTGTAAATCATGATCCCACACTCACATGAACTATTCTTCAGTACATAAGGGACAATAGAGCATGAGCGTCAACCATAGGTTTACTGTACAATGATCTTTAATAAAGTGTGCTCTCCATCTCAATCATGTAAAATGTGGTACAGTTTGTAGAGAATCATAAACCTTTTAAATTCACAATGCCTAATATCAACTCTGCAGCTGTGCCTACACACTGAACAGATGAGACACTGGCACTGCAGTGTCCCAGTCTTACCTTGTGTTTATCCAGAGGGTTACGGTCAAGACAGTGCTCCTTCATGCTCATTTCAATGCACTCCACATCTCTCAGGAGCTCTAGGTTTCGAATTTTCGCCTGTTTTTCTCTCTCACAGATTTCCTTGAGATACCCACAGAGTGTGGCACACTTTATCTGAGAACTTAAGGCAAAAAAGAGATGTATTTATTTAAGGACACTCTTGCAAATAAAAGCCAGATGTGCAGTACTATTCCTCCACACATTATTCTAAAGAAATGGTTACTACGGCAGTGTTTCCCCTATATTAATTTAGCTGCGGCATCCTGCCACTCTCCCCCCGATTATAATATTATTATTTTTAAGATGGAATGTGCAGTAGAGGAAAAAGTGCCACTATCTGCCACCGCCACCGCCGCTATTGTTTTAGTTTTTTCTTACAATGCAGACGCCGCCCGGCGTGACAAAAACATTTTCAGTATGTTGTTCTGCTGTTCTATCGAGCATACAATGATGTCTTAGGGAAAAAACAGTGTTCATTGTTTGCAGTAACTTCTTTGTTGTTGTAATTTCGCAAACGGACGTGGCAGTTTCACCACTAAGGACTCCAACTTTAAATATTTCTGCCAAGACATGCCTTTAAGATCAGAGTGACAAGTTACAATGTACAGTATATTTGTAGCATTTGATGCATTCAGAGTATTTTGGGGGTTTTCAATTAGGTAAATGCAGATGGGCAACCCCATACTTCAGCCCATTTATTTAAATTTGCACTCTAGTCTCCTTTTCCCCTCTTTTATCACCTAGCACCACAATTTTTTAATTTATTTTACCTTTATTTAACTAGGCAAGTCAGTTAAGAACAAGTTCTTATTTTCAATGATGGCCTAGGAACAGTGGGTTAACTGCCTTTTTCAGGGGCAGAATGACAGATTTTTATCTTGTCAGCTCTGGGATTCGATCTTGCAACCTTCCGGTTACTAGTCCAACGCTATAACCACTAGGCTACCTGACGCCCCGATGCTGCATCAATTGGACTACAGGTTATAATGCTTTTAAAAGGGAAAATGTAATTTCAGATTATGTCAACATACTTACATTTTCATTCATTTTGGAGTAGAATGTCCTTTTAAAAAGTCACCAGAAGTGACCTTCCCACAGTCGTTCCACCCCCCAAAAATATTCCCCAGCTACCTTTGACACTGCTACTGAAAAATATCCTAGGGGAAACACTGTACTATGGAGTAGGCCTATCTCTATGTTTTGTTTTCACTGGCATTCCTCATTAGTATCGGAACAGTTTAGAACTTCAGTGTACAGTTAAAAAAAACGTTACATTGTATAATTCATACCTGAGTGACTACCAGTGAAATAACTAGCATACTAGTATAGCCTAATAACACTGGTACTATGTAGTCTAACTGTCTGTACTTACATAACCACTACAATGTCATGCCTACACAGGTTATTGCTCATCGTTACCCTGGAATAAACCGTGTGCTGTGCCCACATAAAGGAAATACAACAATTTGGGATGAAAAGTAACAACTGGATAGCTAATGAGTGAACTGTTATTATGATTAAGGGTTTGATAAACAATGCACATAAAGCTAAACTGCTAGCTAACGAGCTACATTGTTAATTGTTGGGACCCACTTACCCTCTCTTGTCAGATCTGTAGTAAGCAAACAACTCCCTCTCCAACTCAAGTCTCCTCTTTTCCCTACAGGAATAGATGAAACAGATGTTGGCTACATCGTTTTTTCTATCTTTGCATCGTACGAATAAAAACTGTTACAGGCAACAAACAAAGACGTGTCTCCATAACATACTAGCTTCAGCAGCCCCATGCACGCCCACAATAGTGGTGTTCTGTGAGTAAAAAGGTCCAGATGGTCGTGCACGGAGCTAAACGTACAGTAACCGTCAACATTATCATAGTTGGCTAGCTACAGTAACGTTACAGTAGCTAGCTAATTATTAAACTACTGATTAGTCGCCTTGTCTAACGTTGTTGCAGTTCTGGTAAGAATGACATGTTTTACCAGTTCGTATGAAACCGGTATTGCATACACAGTGACATGAGTAACAGTAGCTATTTAACGCTAAGCTAGCCCTATCTAGCTAGCTAACGTCGTTAGTTTGCTGTTGGTGTAAACCCCCTACTAAATTGGTTAGCTAAAGTTAGCTAGCGTAACGAAAATATGCAATAGTTATTGTTAAAATAATACATTGAGGTTACTTACACGTCTTTTTCAAGACATAGGTGCTTGCTAGCGTGTCAATCCGCTGACCGGTAAAATAGACCCACAGCTAGCTAGTTAGCCGTTGCTAATGGTTAGTTAGCTAGCCACTTTATCCAGTGACACATGGCGTGAAAGGCAGCAGCAGTGTCGGGAGAGTGCACAACTCAAACTCGTGGTGTCAAAGGGGCCTGGCGCCAAAAGGAAAACGGGTTAAAATCTTACCTTTCGTGCATGCTTTGTTGAATGGATCCAATTCTTTCATAGTATTGGTCCTCACAGAACGCCATGATAACAACGTTCCTTGCCCTTTGCGCACCGTTTTGTACAAGCAGCAAAAACGTAGCTACTGAGAAGTGTTTATGCTGGTTGCCATGAGCACCACTTCCCAGAGATCCCCTCTTGTAAACAACAGGAGCGGGAAAGTAGAGAAGTGATGTGATTTGCGCCTAGTGCTGGTCTAGGATCAGCTTTCAGACTGTACCAATGACTGTATATGAACGGTACACTCATGCATTTTTTTGAAACTGCATTTGGAATCAAAATAATTATTGCATACATACAGGGAGAACGGGCATTATTTCCCTATAATCAAATCAAATTGTATTAGTCACATGCGCCGAATACAACAGGTGTAGACCACAGTGAAATGCTTACTTACGAGCCCCTAACCAACAATGCAGTTTCAAAAAAAATACGGATAAGAAGAGATAAAAGTAACAAGTAGTTAAAGAGCAGCAGTGAAATAACAATAGTGAGACTATATACAGGGGGGTACTGATACAGAGTCAATGTGTGGGGGCACCGGTTATTTGAGGTAGTATGTACATTTAAAGTTTACATACACCTTAGACAAATACATTTAAACTCAGTTTTTCACAATTCCTGACATTTAATCCTAGTAAAACATCCCTGTCTTAGGTCAGTTAGGATCACCACTTTATTTTAAGAATGTGAAATGTCAGAATAATAGTAGACAGAATTTATTTCACATTCCCAGTGGGTCAGAAGTTTACATACACTCAATTAGTATTTGGTAGCATTGCCTTTAAATTGTTTAACTTGGGTCAAACGTTTTGAGTAGCCTACCACAAGCTTCCCACAATAAGTTGGGTGAATTTTGGCCCATTCCTCCTGACAGAGCTGGTGTAACTGAGTCAGGTTTGTAGGTCACCTTAATCGCATACACTTTTTCAGTTATGCCCACAAATGTTCTATATGATTGAGGTCAGGGCTTTGTGATGGCCACTCCAATACCTTGACTTTGTTGTCCTTAAGCCACTTTGCCACAACTTTGGAAGTATGCTTGGGGTCATTGTCCATTTGAAAGACCCATTTGCGACCAAGCTTTAACTTCCTGACTGAAGTCTTGAGATGCTGTTTCAATATATCCACATAATTTTCCTTCCTGATGCTGCCACCCCCGTGCTTTACGGTTAGGATGGTGTTCTTCGACTTGCAAGCCTCCCCCTTTTCCTCAAAACATAACAATGGTCATTATGGCCAAACAGTTCTATTTTTGTTTCATCAGACCGGAGGACATTTCTCCAAAAAGTATGATCTTTGTCCCCATGTGCAGTTGCAAACCATAGTCTGGCTTTTTTGTGGCGGTTTTGGAGCAGTGGCTTCTTCCTTGCTGAGCGGCCTTTCATGTTATGTTGATATAGGACTTGTTTTACTGTGAATATAGATACTTTTGCACCTGTTTCCTCCAGCATCTTCACAAGGTCCTTTGCTGTTGTTCTGGGATTGATTTGCACTTTTCGCACCAAAGTACGTTAATCTCTAGGAGACAGAACGCGTCTCCTTTCTGAGCGGTATGACGGCTGCATGGTCCCATGGTGTTTATACTTGCGTACTATTGTTTGTACAGATGAACGTGGTACCTTCATGCATTTGGAAATTGCTCCCAAGGATGAACCAGACTTGTGGAGGTCTACAATTGTTTTTCTGAGGTCTTGGCTGATTTCTTTTGATTTTCCCATGATGTCAAGCAAAGAGGCACTGGGTTTGAAGGTAGGCCTTGAAATACATCCACAGGTACACCTCCAATTGACTCAAATAATGTCAATTAGCCTATCAGAAGCTTCTAAAGCCATGACATCCTTTTCTGGAATTTTCCAAGCTGTTTAAAGGCACAGTCAACTTAGTGTATGTAAACTTCTGACCCACTGGATTTGTGATACAGTGAATTATAAGTGAAATAATCTGTCTGTAAACAATTGTTGGAAACATTACTTGTGTCATGCACAAAGTAGATGTCCTAACCGACTTGCCAAAACTATAGTTTGTTAACAAGAAATTTGTGGAGTGGTTGAAAAACGAGTTTTAATGACTCAAACATAAGTGTATGTAAACTTCTGATTACTTGTGTCATCCACAACACGGCCAGGTCTCTGACTTCCTCCCTATAGGCTGTCTCATCGTTGTCGGTGATTAGGCCTACCACTGTTGTGTCATCAGCAAATTGAATGATGGTGTTGGAGTTGTGCTTGGCCGTGCAGTCGTGAGTGAACAGGGAGTACAGGAGGCGACTGAGCATGCACCCCTGAGGGGCCCCTGTGTTGAGGATCAGCGTGGCGGATGTATTGTTACCTACTCTTTCCACCTGGGTGCGGCCCGTCAGGAAGTCCAGGATCCAGTTGCAGAGGGAGGTGTTTTGTCCCAGGGTCCTTAGCTTTTTGATGAGCTTTGAGGGCACTATGGTATTGAACGCTGAGCTGTAGTCAATGAACAGCATTCTCACATAGGTGTTCCTTTTGTCCAGGTGGGAAAGGGCAGTGTGAAGTGCAATGGAGATCGCATCATCTGTGGATCTGTTGGGGCGGTATGCAAATTGGAGTGGGTCTAGGGTTTCTGGGATGATGGTTTTGATGTGACCATGACCAGCCTTTCAAAGCACTTCATGGCTACAGACGTGAGTACTACGGGTTGGTAGTCGTTTAGGCAGGTTACGATAGTGTTATTGGGCACAGGGACTGTGGTGGTCTGCTTAAAACATGTTGGTATTACAGACTCGGACAGGGAGAGGTTGAAAATGTCAGTGAAGACACTTGCCAGTTGGTCAGCACATTATCACAGTACACGTCCTGGTAATTCATTTGGCCCTGCGGCCTTGTGAATGTTGACCTGTTTAAAGGTCTTACTCACATCGTCTGTGGAAAGCGTGATCACACAGTCTTCCGTAACAGTTGGTGCTCCCATGCATGTTTCAGTGTTATTTGCCTCGAAGCGAGCATAGAAGTAGTTTAGCTCGTCTGGTAGGCTCGTGTCACTGGGCAGCTCTCAGCTCTCGGCTTCCCTTTGTAGTCTGTAATGGTTTGTAGGCCCTGCCACATCCGACGAGCATCAGAGCCGGTGTAGTATATTTGCACGGTAAAATTTAATTACTATAGTTCATTTTTACATATTTTGTTTGAGTTGCTTTTGAACGCAAAAGACGAATTAAAAACAGTATTGGTATTGTTGAATTCGATTTTCATAATAGCAAGCAAGGACTGATGGTTTGGTTAGCTAAACTAGCAAGTCTGTTTGTTTGGTTACCACGGCAACTACTGTATATAGTAAACTTGCTAGCTACTTGTTTAGTGGATATTGAATATATTTCTACCGGCAAATGAACACATTTGTAGTGGCAAATGTGTTAAATTATAGCCATAGTATAAAATGAATAATCAACTCTATGTGTTCTCTGGAAAATAATGCAACTCCGTGGAAGGTAAATTCCAATCCACTAGCGCGTCGTGGAACACACCTTCCACGTCGTTCATTGTTTTCCATAGAACACATAGCCTCTCGTTGATGATCTCTGACCTAATCTACTGTCATCGTGACTCGTGGAAAATAATAAATGAGGGAGAGATCGAGGCATTTTTACACGGTTTTTTTGTACTGCTGATGTAGTGATTTGCATTGGTCAGCAACGATTGGATATTTGGATTGACACATTATGCAAGCCAAGATTTTCTACAATGCAATATTCTACTCATGTTCTTTACTATCATTTCAGTAATTTTCTGTGATAATCTTCCCTTTTAAATACGAAGTGATGTACAGTGTAGCCTGGCTTGACATAGCAGGCCTTGAGTGGACAGAAGATTCGGCTGTAGACAGAAGATGCGGACAGAGTGGACACAAAAAAAGTGGACAGAAGATGCGTGGACAGAAGTGGTCAGAAGATGCGGCTGCTTCAGCAAGCATGGTAAGCCCCATACATCTCTTATCCCTGATCGCAATCAATATCAGGGAGACTCAAAGAAACTAAAATGACTAGGGAAAGCTTTCTTAGCCGTGGGCTCTTCGGCCTACAGAACGTGCCTCCAAAATTACCAACAGCTTGTTGTAGGTTTTTGTTAAAGGTCTGTGTGCTGCTAAATAGCTAAAGAGAAGCCTAAACGAATGCATGAGTGATGCACATGTAAACCATTATTACTGAACAGATAAACTGGCTCTGTTCTCTGTCCATGGTCCTGATGCAGCAGGCTTCCTTTTTTCTCCAGTATCCCCACGGATCATGCTTTGCATTTCAGAAGTTCATTGTTGACAGCTCTCTAATGTCATGCCACGTTCTGACTGATGCCACAATAGCGGCACATCGGTTTTGTGTCTCGCTACGGACGCGTCACCCACAGCCGAGGTGCTGTTATTGTCAGCCCCTCCAAATGCAGCCCCTAATCAAGCAATTTCCCCAATTCCAGCCACATCAAATTGCTATTTAGCTGTTGAACTGGGGAGTTTTGCTGTCCTTTTCATATGTTAATCGCCCCTATTCAACATCTCTCCGTGAGGCTATTTGTTGTGGAATAAATCCCCTTGTTTGCCTCCTGCATGTATAATTGATATTGTTGCGGGGCTCTTTGTTTGTGCTGCACAGAGCTGAAAACCATTACTTTGGAGGTGATGAAGTGAGTGAGACTCGCAATCACTCTTCTTTCTACTGGGGCCCAGCCGAGGTTGGTGAAAGTGATCAGTCCTCCTATTAGATTTGAATGTTACAACACTGTATCATATGATGGGATGCATTAGATGTTTCTGTTCATTTACAGTCATCTGCATATGAGCAACCTTGAAACACAATCTGTAGTAGAAGCCCTAATTTTGACAATTACAGTCAGTTAGCATGTACTTGTGGAATACCAACAACAACCTGCCTATGGGTTATCCATCATAGCAAATACATTCAAATGTTTATTTTTTTCTTGACTTATCCCTTCCACTGACACACACATTCAGTCTCCACTTTACGTAGGTTAACTTTCTTATCTGACTCTTGAACCTTGAGTTACATGGCAGTCTCAAGAGATAAGTAAGCCTACATATTCCACTTTTACGGCCCCAGACCCATACCATACATCAAAACATACACTGCCTTCAATCCCATTTCAGTTTTACTGAGAAATGATTCAACATAAAACCATAAATGTCTGTTTTCCCTGGGAGAGTATGTATGGAATATAAACAGCACAATAGGCTAATCCACCAACAGCAGTAGTCATATACATATTGGGGAAAAGCCAGCATGCTATGTTTTATCAGTTGATGCTTAATGGTAAAATGGGGCTTTATTATTTGAATTATAATATATGCATGGGAAAATAGAAATGTGTCCTTTTCCAATTGTATTCCCATATAGAATTATTGGCCCTTTTCTTCCTGCGCCTCGTCTTGTAGAATAGATACAGTATGTAGGGTAATTGATATGCCTTAACAGAGGTCTTGATTTGCATGAGAATTAACGGCAGTAAATTAAATTGATATTCTGTGCACATCTCAAATTATTCCTTCAGACCTTTGTTTCCCTGCTTGGCAGAGCCCGGGTTCAGCTGCTAACCAGACAGAAACATCTGGACGGTTAATAATTTGATAAACAGCTTACAGAAACGCCCCCCAAATGATCTTCTCTGAAGACTCCGATTTTTTCTTGTGTCAAACTTGGAACAGTTGGCTAAGGCTGTGCTTTCTGTAATGCACATGTTGGGTGTATCTGTTTTGTGGCTATTCTTCCATATCCTAGGTCTTCATGGCTTTTGCTCACTCTTTTCACTATCATTTAGATTTTGGATCAGTGTTTGGGGTTAATTCAAACCCCCAGTCAATCTGACGGTGAGAGTTAAGTCAAATATTTTACAGGTTGGCTATTGTGGCCGACATATAAAGGATCTACAACTGCATTTAATATTCATTCAAAACATTGAAGACATTGTGATGTACAATAAATACAAGAAAAAGCTACATATTCTCCTGGTAATAATAGCCATGGAAGAAATAGCATTTAGTACTCAATAGGAATAAACCTCCCATTTCTAATGTGTCTAAGGGTAGGCCATTGTTTGACTGGAGCTCAGATGAGTCCCACTGAAATTGCAAATAAGGTGATTTTTCCCCCCCCACAGAATTTCTTCTAGATCAGAATATGAAAGCTGTCAAGTTCTAGGTATGAGCTAATTCAATGGTCACTTGTTTCTATAATTGGCTTATGCCATCAGAAAATGAGATTTGACAAGCTTTTATCATTGTTTCAACAATTGGGCACTTGATGTTGGCATAGCTATATTTTGATTTTCACAGAGTCATATTAAAGCTGAAATGTGGCTAGCTAATGATATGAGTTATGTCTGTGAGAAACTGTCCACCTTCAACAAATAATAAAACAGAAAATAGGTTTGTTTATTATTGCCAATCGTCACATGGGCGTCAAATTCGGTCTATTTGATACAACATTTCATTGTGGATCCAAACAAAGCAGCAACATGTTGATGTGTGTGTGGTATGTACATTTATGTGTGTTTGTTAATGTTCATGTGTGAGACAGTCAATTATGAGTTAAGTGCTGTCAAGTGGATAAAAAGGTGCAAAAATTCCCAATTTTTAATTGTATGGCCAGCAAAGTTAATAAAGTATGGAGTGGGGATCGATGAGACAGAGTTTCTCTGAAAGCTTTTCTTCACGGGTGAAGATTAAGAGGCAATTGGACACAGAGAGTTTCAGAAACGAACGTCAAGATGCTGTATCATTGCTGCCAGTGACTATAATTGTCCTACTAATCCAGAAGACGTCTCCAGTAAGTATTAGTCCTCCCACACATACTCTGAATGGGTGTGGTTTGAAGCTAATTTGAAAACAAAGCATTCTGTAGGATGGCCATCTCATCAGGCTAACTAGGAAGGACAGTGCATGCTAACTAGGAAGGACAGTGCATGCTAACTAGGAAGGACAGTGCATGCTAACTAGGAAGGACAGTGCATGCTAACTAGGAAGGACAGTGCATGCTAACTAGGAAGGACAGTGCATGCTAACTAGGAAGGACAGTGCATGCTAACTAGGAAGGACAGTGCATGCTAACTAGGAAACACAGTGCATGCTAACTAGGAAGGACAGTGCATGCTAACTAGGAAGGACAGTGCATGCTAACTAGGAAGGACAGTGCATGCTCCAGTGAATATAAAGCAGTTTAATTGTGCCAAATTGATCTGAATTGAAAGTACTCTGTTAAAACCAAGAGATGTCACCAGAGATGTAACCTAACTTTGAAAAGAGTGTGAAAGGTGTCCATTATTAATGCAATAGCGTAAATCATTATTAAAGGTAGGCCATTTACAGATTACTATACACATTTTTATCTCATTGTTCAATGGACAACTTGAGGTATTACATTGACCATGATGTTGCATTTGTTGGTGATTTGAATAAGCATCAGCAAAGTCTAGAGTGCTGTCTGAGAGTACAATGGATACAGTTTTGGTAAAACAAAGCCTTGTGGATGAGGACGGTACTCTCCTGTTTGTTTGTTGCTCGGTTATGTAGATCTTGTGATGTCACAGGTTGGTGAGTGGATTCATTCTCCATTCTCTTTCTCTGGAGCCTTGGCACCGGCTCTGAGAGAGAGGAAGCAGAGTATCGTCATGCACTCAGACATGAGGCAGTAAGTCGGGTGTTTGAGTGACAGACAGCAGTATCAGTGTCAGTGTGGAGGGCAGTGGATGAGGCCAGCAGTGTGTGTGGCAGGCTGGCTGGCTGGCTGGTTGATGAGAACCATGTTGTCAGGGTCGTGTGTGACATCCAGGGCCTGTCTGGGCCCTCACATGAGGTTAGAAGTCTATGTCAACTCGTTTAAGCTGCAGCATGTGGAAATGCACCTCCATGTTTACCACCTCTCTGTCTGTAGCTGACAGGTAAACCATCTGTCATGTGGTGGGTCAGAGATCTGGAGTGATCCCGTTACAGACGCTGTGCTGGTGCTGGGCTCACTGCAGTTTCCTTACTCTGTCTCTCTGGCATCGCCGTGGGAAGATGTTTTGGGGTGGGGGTGCTGAAATGTTCTCTCGACCGGGGAGGTATGACAATAGCAAATAATGATACGATATTAGTAATACAGTGATGGTGATATAACCATGGCGATAATACGGTTTTGTCAATACTGAAATAAAGCATCATATCCCTTGACGTTGACTGCTCATTATCTGGAAACCTCTACTCACATTGAAAGAGATGTTTGGCCCCCTCTAGCAGAGAGGCCCAGGTTACATGTCACATCCACGTCAGAGCATTAGTGAGCGTTTATTTGTTGTGTGAGGGAGCCCTCGCTCGAATCCACTTTCAAGGTCACACTCGATTGACACTGCCACTGGATGTTGTGCTTATGTGGGTTTTGTCTCAGAGGTCAAATTATCCTTTAAGTTGGAATGAAATTGGGAATAGTGGAGGCAAGGATCAGCCCTGAGCCCAGGCCCTGGCTCTCCTCAGTATTAAGCTATCACAGTGATATAAGCTCATATAATGAACCCTTTCACCGCTACCACTGCACCAATATCCCTACAACACAGCATGCATATTGATTGCAGATTGTGAGTGTGTGAACGTATTAGCGTGTGTGATTGTCTGCGTGAAAGTGTGCGTGAAAGTGTGTGTGTGTGGGTGAATGTGTGTGTGTGTGGTTTGTCTTTTTCCTGTGAGGAGCAGGGGAATCGTGTTACTCTCCGACTGATTAGAAAGCTCATGCATAGGAAATCACGACCGAGACACTGGTCCCCATCTGCCCACAGTGCAGGTGAAAACAATTTACACATCGGCGGGCTAATGGATACATTCATAGGGAGCAGAGAGAGAGAGAGAGTAGAGGGTAGAGGGAGAGAGGGGCGCGGTAATGGGCCTGGGCCAATGCAGGTCAGTGGCCCTGGTCAGACAGCCAAGTCAGATAGCAGCGTATCAGATGACACATAATCGCCGGGTCATGGACTAATGAGTGTGGTCGCGCCCTGGCCACCGTTGTAAATACACTTGTAAACAATTCTGTGGGTGAAACATGGCAATAATATGTTGATTCAGCAGGTAATGAGGTGCTCCCAGAATCAATACCCCCGTCACCCTCTCCCAGGAGGGCCAGTGGAGAGCAGCTAGCCAGGTTGCTGTGTGCCTCTGCGGATGACCTTTCCGCTGCAGTAAGGACACGGCGCGGTCTGAAGAGGACTATTCTCATATTGCAGGAGGTGCTGAGTGCCAGAACTTTCATTCGCAGCAAGCAAATGAACAGGCAGCCCCTGCATGCTAATGAGCGGCAGGCTATTTTCCACCTTTTTTATCTGCACATTATGCTCTTGACTTTGGAGAAGGTGGGAATTAGGTTGGACCTCAGTGTCAGACTGCCTGATGGTTCTGCTCAGGAAAACTGGTAATTGAAGCCGATGGCTGCCGCGGAGGAGGTCTGAATTTGGAAATAAACAGTTTCAAGCACTGCGCGTCATTTCTAGAGAGATGACAGGGGGAATAGAAATGAGCTGTCTGGATCTAATATGGTTTCACAGCAGGGGAAATAGGGTCCATCTTTTAGATAACAATTCCACTCATTAGGACTTCAATGCAGCCATAATGACAGCAGCCCCGAGTTGTTAAATTCAGAGAGGGCAATTAGGAAAAGTCCGCACCCAAAGAACCCAAATAAATGCAGATGTGTCGCACGGAATTCTGTATGTTGTTGTTATTTGACATTGTGAGATACATCTAATTGCTTTGAAGGGGAAGTAAAAAAATAATAATGAAATGGCCTCCTACTGAGTAGTTCTTATCGGCGTGGCAACTTTGTCATTATTGCTTCTTTATTAGCATAATGGGAAGTAGACCAATTATTTCTCCTCTCATTGGCAAAGTGACTAATTTGTGTTTGTTTCTCAGCTTATTAAGTGTGAGGCTTTAAACATCTTCATCTCAGTGTGTATGTTTGTGTGTGTTGATGCCTGCCAGCATGATACTATACTTACTGTTTACACCTGTTATGAAACATTGCACAGATTTCAGGATCATAATTAATGTTTTTAATTGGTGCAATTATCAAAGTATAGCCATAATTACTGGAGCCGAAGCGACAACTGACTGCCTTTGCAGCATATGGCAGTTCTGCTGAAATTAACAGAGGCTATGAGAAGGGGGACTTTTGAAAGGACATTTTTCTGCTGTATATTCCACCGCAATTTCTGGAGATGTGGCCTCTTCACCTTGTTCCCACTTGGCTACAATCTTCAGAACCCCCCGTGGTGATCACCAAACTTCTCTGTCATTCAGTCGCTGGAGCCTGGCGGTAAGCTGTGTGTGTCCACTGCATCGCCCTCCCCTTAGGAGACGCTGCATCGCCCTCTTTCAATTTTCAAAGGATTATCAACAACAATGCATTTCCTCAGCAGATGTGCAAACTTTCTCTCTCCCCTTCTCCCACCCTCCTTTCTCCCCCTCTCTCCCCCCCGAACCCCCCAAATTTTACTTGGCTGACATTTTGAGAGGCATTCCATGAGCTGAATGATGTTTCTCTATTTATAACTAGTTGCAACATGGCGGCCATGGTCACTTCCTCTGTGTCTTACAGTATAATAAACAACTTGTTTATACATCCACAAATGACTTGGTCGGTTAATCCCTGTTGCTTTTTAATGTGCCATTATTGTTGCATGTCAAAAACACAACCTTCCCGAATGTGGAATTGATGCGGCGCAGCAACCTTGATGTGGCGAGAGAGACCGCGGGGGTTTCTTAGCTCAGATAGACTTCATGCTCATGAATAAAACAGAGGGTTTAGGGCTTCCTGTGTGGCTAATTCACAGCTCTGAGGTTTCAATCTGTTTTTATGGTGCTTGGGTGGAACAATTTCGCTTCCCAGCTCCAGGGCTACAGCAGGTAGAGGATTCTCGGCTGCTCATACAAGCTAGTAATTTGTCATAATCAATCATTGTGCTTTTGTGAAGTCGACACAAGCTGCAGAGACATGATACTTTCTGCTTTGTTTGCGATTGTATGGAAGAAAATAGTTTATAACGTCATCGAAATATGGCTTGTATAAATATTGTGGGCCGACGTTGTTTTGTCACTCATTTTCAGTGGTGACATTACATTTTAGGGCCTGCTATTGTTTGTTTACAAAAACTTGTTTAAATGCATCCCGGTAAAGGAGATCAATCAATTGGAGAACTGTTTCAAGCACCATCCTTCAACTTGGTCAAGTAGAGCCCTATAGCTAAAACTCCAGATACTCTCAGACCTTAGTTTCTCTGTTTCTGTCACTCAGGGCAATTAGTCATGAGCAACGCGGTTCTTTTCCTTGTAAGTCTTGTTTGCAGACTCATTACTGGGCCCTGCTGGTGTCTCCTGCACTGAGAGGAAGTCAAACAAAGCGCCACTCACACCCGGCGGCTCTGCAACAGAAGCAGGGCCCGGAACCACCACCAAACGCTGAGAAGTGAAGGGCTGGGAAAACAAACTGCTACGGAACACCCTTCACTTCTACTCCCGTCGCAGTCACAACCCGCCACCTCCTCTCTCTCACCACCACTCTGAAGTGCTGGGAAAACACACCAAGGTGGTCCCCTGTACGACTCACCATTTTACAGACCAGCCCCTAGATACAGCACCTCCCCACCTGGTCCATCCTCTACTTACCTTCTCTATTCAGTTTAACCTGCCAAACCCTTTAATAGAAGGGTAGGACACATAGACCTAGATTACTGTACACCTGTGTCTTCCCAATCTCCCTCTCTTCCCTCTCCATCTCTGACACAGACAGGCAGAGGGAACCAGCTAATTAAAAGCAGACAGTGTTGCTGTGGCCAGGCATAGCGTACAGTGGAGCTGAGCTGGGGGCCACAACACCACAGCAGCTCGAGCTCCGGTTCATCTCAACCAATTAGAGTGAGCATCAAAGCCGGGGCGGCCATGAAAGGGTGGGTTCAGAGGAGACATTGTTGTGTGCGTGGTCAGCAATCAGCATGGCCCCCACTGTGAGACGGGTTCTGTTTACGCCGTTTAAACATCGTACACAGTCACGTGACGTGGCTCGCTACAGTGGAGGCCTCGTTTCTGATGTCCTTCTCATAACCCAGGACTGAACTGAATCGTGGATGTCCAGAAGGAAAACAGTTTGGGGGTAATTTGCTTTACAACTTCCATGGTTTGACTCAGAGAATATTGCAGTGTGAAATTCAAATGAGGTGGAAGAATTTCATATATGAAATGGTAGCCTATATGGCATTGGGAAGAGTATATGGTTTTTGATATTGTTCATTCCCACCTGACTGATAAATTACCACTGCAATATGCTGAATAATATGGTGTAGGCAAGCTGCCTGCAGAGAAACATACTGCATAGAACACATTGTGTTCATGCTGTATGTGTACCGTATACTGCGTGTGTCACAGTTTATTTTCAGTGAAGATATTGTTTCTCACTTCAACTGGTTCTCCAATCCTCTCCTCTTACAAAATTAACCAATTTCCCCTCTCCTCCAATGACTCGCCTGCTATCCATATCCTCATAAGTCAGTTTCGAGTGTCTGAGAGAGAAAGAAAGAGAGAGAAAGAGATAGTGAGACAGAGAGAGGCAAATAAATAGTAAGTAAGAGAGAGAGAGCAAAAGAGAGAGAGATAGAGAGAGAGACGTGCTTGACCTGCTGAATGGGCAGGTGCCTGCCGTCTCTGTGGGTCAGTGGGAGGAGCAGTGATAGGATCTGAGGGGAGCTAGAGGAGCCGGGATGGCCCCTGTGTTTCTCCCTAAAGCCCTGAATAAGCCTGCAGTCAGCAGAGACTGGATCCCCAGGATTAGGACGAGGGCAGGGCTGGAGTGCTGCCACTCTCCCTCTCAGCGGCTGAGCAGGAACTCCTCATTATACCTGAGGTGCAAACCATCACTCATGGTGCTTGGCCCCCTCAAACTGACTGTCCCATCACTGTCTGCCACCAGGACTGGAAGGACTGCAATCTGTTATGGTTGATATATGATAAATTGGAGGTGTTGTGGTCTACATTCCTTGATCCGAAGTAAATTGGATTGACAGACCAATCTCTCCAAAACTGAAGTCAATAGCAAAAGTAAAATTATACAGGGCATCAGGTAGCCTAGCGGTCAGAGCGTTGGGCCAGTAACCGAAAGGTCGCTGGTTTGAATACCCGAGCCGACAAGATGAAAGATCAGTCGATGTGCCCTTGAGCAAGGCACTTAACCCTAATTTTCTCCAGGGGTGCCGTACTACTATGGCTGACACTGTAAAACAACACATTTTACTGCACCTATCCCATTTAAGTGACACTAAAACATCTATTTCTTTAATCTATTCTGTAGCGATTCCTTCAGGTCTTGAATTTGACGGACTAATGACACCCTCTGGGATGTGTGTGAGTGGAGGCTACATGCGTGTACGTCTGCATATGTTAGCATGTCCATGTCTGAGAGGAATTTATATTCTACTGCAGCTAACGCATCCCTCACAGCACACTGACCAAGCTAATAGCCAATCATATTGATGGGCCTTTGCTAATTTATACATTTATTTATATATTTCCTTAGCTAAACATAATTAGTGATTACTGTCCAGTGTTTGAAAAGCAATAGTTCTTAGTGAATTAGAGAATGATTATTGCATGGCAAATCTACTTCATTCTAAATATGGTAATTAATGGTCTATGCAGTGGGAGCATTGGTTAAAAGCACTAGTAACCTCACGCAAGCTTCAAATGTACCACACTCTAAATTGCTTGACATGGGTTTCTTTTGAAGGCTATATTTAATTGAATGCCATACAGTAGCCAGTTTTGAGGCTAATGGAATTTACATTATATGTAAGGGATCTGGCGAGGAGTCACTTAACCATCCATTATGCTGTGTTTTTGAGCCACACTATTTTCTTACTCACCACATTTAAATGGCCACGATTAAATCAGGCTTGTAATGTAATTAGTAACGGATAAAAGTAGAAATGTAAAATGTAGCCTAGACATGATCATATAGGAAATTGGGGGGGGTGGAGGGTTGAACATTGACGGAGTGATTATGAAGTTGCTGATACACTGAGGATAAAAACACATGGACCACAATGGGTTATTTCATTTACTGGGGTGGTTTAAAATAAAATAAAATAACAGACAACCTCGTCACACAATATTGCTCACTATTAGTTTTGATAGAATAAAGCATGAAAAGATATGTTGTATGAAAATAATAGAAACGCTTGAAGGGTGAGCATCATCATCTCCGAGCAAGGCATCCCTGCAGAGCCACCTAGTGTCAGTAGCTACTGGAAGTTACTGCACTGCACACTGTGTGCAACATCACCAATCATCACCTCCACACTGAACACTGAACACTGAGGGGACACAAACAGACGGATGCACTCTAAGTGTCTGGATTAACGAAGATTCCCTCTTTATACATGTAATTACAACCTTTTACAAACAAACCAGGCAGTGTTGCAGCTATTGGTATATTACCCACTCGCATCACTGTTCTACAAGCACCAAGCATGTTTAACGACAGTGATGGTATTTGATTGTCTATTGAATATAGCTCAGTGCTGTTTGTTATAACAATGATACTCCAAGACAAAAACAATACTTGTCATATGTCACTGTGACCACTGACCAATAACTTAATGCTGTGGACCAGTGTTTCAAAACTTGGGTAAGGGTGCCCCCACATGGCCACTAGTATATTGAGTCCCTGACGTTCTCAGAGGCAGGCAGCATTTCTGTCTGGGAGGCTGCAGTCATACCCATTGTGTTCTCGAAACACTCTTAACATCCAACTACTATCAGGATTATGATGAAGAATGAACTGTAATTTTAGGTTTGAATTATATTATTTTCAGAGTAATATTACATATTTTTGGGAATTATAATAATTTAATCAGTGGCAGGTAGTCTAGTGGTTAGAGTGTTGGCCCAGTAACCGAAAGGTTGCTAGATTGAATCCCCGAGCTGACAAGGTAAAAATCTGTTGTTCTGCCACTGAACAAGGCAGTTAACCCACTGTTCCTAGGCCGTCATTGGAAATAAGAATTTGTTCTTAACTGACTTGCCTAGCTAAATATAAGTTAAATCAGAACATGATCATTGGTCTATTTCTCAGGTCTTGAAGAATGTCACTGACTTCTCATATTGACCTCTAAACGTTAATTATATAGTTTAATCTGTGGTATTAGAACTCAGATGATACAATATGTAAGTATGTCTATGTAAATTATCACAATGTTTATGTATTTTCTAATATATTTCTAATATACACTCCCATCTCAGACACACACCCACATACAAGACAACCCAGAGATAGTGCCTAAACACTCATAGACGGCAGCAACAGTTGTTTTAGTCAGACTCTGTAGCTTTAGGAGAAAGACCCAGGCTGAGGCTCTGTAATTTGCAGTCTGGTCTGAGCCTATTTCATTGTGTGTCGTTAGGCGCTGCTGTTCAACAGTATGGAAGTCTATTAGGTGAGGCAGAAATTGTAATGATGGACACTGAATTCTGGGAATCAGCTGCTCAATATAGGCCCCTAATTGCTTAGCAACAGTGTTTCAGGCCTCTCATTTGAGATCAGGGGTTTACTGGACTGGAGACTCCGCTTTGGAGAAATAGAGCTTGTGCCATTAGATAAGACACGCTAGAAATGGGCTCTATATCTGCTTCCTCTGTGCCCTCCTCTTTCTCCCCCCCCCCCCCCCCCCGTCTCTATCTCTCTCCCTCATGCTCTCTCTCTCCAGACCCACTGAACCACCCCTCCCCGAACCCTTCCCCACCAGGATGATTATGTTACCTTTCACATGGCTGATGTATTCAGTTCACTAGATTATTTTCTGTCATCTCAGTTAATTGAATTCTGTCCATCACATTTAGATGTTGTTGCATTTGCATAAAGGCTAGAGTGGTGAAGAGTGTCAAACTTCAATTTAGACAATGTCACTCAAAATAAGTATACCGGGCTCTCTCTGGAGGTTGTTATTTCCCGGATTTTGCCAGATTTTAAATATATGTATTCTTGGGATGTGGGGCTCTCATATACATGTAAATATAAATATGAAAATAACCGTATGGTTCTCTGATATTGGGTCCATGACTATGTGTGTGTGTGTGTGTGTGTGTGTGTGTGTGTGTGTGTGTGTGTGTGTGTGTGCGCGTGCGTGCGTGCGTGCGCATGCATGAGCGTACATGAATTGCGTGCGTGTATGTGTATGTAGAGTGTGCGTGCGTGGGTTGTTAGTGTGTATGTGGTCATGGGGTCTGTTTTGGTTGCCCTCATGGCCGGTGTGTGACACAGACAGTGTGTGGGCTTCACTACTCCCTATTGAAGCTGATGTCTCTCAATAGGTGCTTCCTCCTACTCCCATACTCACTGTCAAGTACTTCTAACCTCCAAACTACAAGTGCCGTATGAAAACAGTGCACAGGGCCATGGTGGGAGGGGAAGTCGAAGGACCTACCACAATCCCATGTGTTTAAACGCACACGCACGCGCACACACACACACACACACACACACACACACACACACACACACACACACACACACACACACACACACACACACACACACACACACACACACACACACACACACACACACACACACACACACACACACACACACACTCCTCCATTGAGTTTTAAAGCAGTCTCTCCTCGGTGGGCAATCTGTTAAATCGCTGCGACTGACAGAGGGAGACGAGGCATAATAACATGTCACACAATGAAACATAGGAGAGAAAGGGGGGCAACTGTTCCTCCCTGTCAGCCAAGAAGACCTGGGCCAATTCAGATTTAATAAGTGTACCGGAATATCCAATTATGTTTGCTTTTGAAAATTGATTCATATGTCTTTAGTGGCAATTTTCATATTAGCCTCTTTCAAATAAACATCTATTAGGTTTATGTATCCCATCCTGTTTGGCACTGCAGCACAGCCCCAGCTAAAATAAGTCTGTGTCAGTTAGTCAATAAAGAGGAGCCCGAGACGACGGACAGATTAGAGTGCTTATCTCTTTTCATCAACTCTGAATGCGGACTGAATTGAAGGTCAATATCTGACGATTCTCCAGAGCTGAGCAGGTGTCTGAGAGTATGGATTTGCGGCGCTCACAGCGCCACTGGCCCTCTTTGTGGGCTCGCCAAGGCCATACTTTACATGGTGTTCCAGTCTCTTTCTCAACCCTCCTCTCCTCCATCCTTCCCTTTCTTTCTCCTCCTCCACCCCCTTGTTCTCTCCATTCTGAGACTACAGACATGTCATCCCTCCAGACAGTAGCCTCATGGTGTGAGTTATCTGTGGAGGCTTAGGAAATGATGTTGTCTTTTGAGAGGCCCAGAAAGGTATTCTGTTTGTATTACTCACAATAAAATGAAAGACAACAGCAAGCTGGTATCGACTGAAAGCCTGCCATCATTTCACGTGAGTGCTCTGAGGCTCTGAGACGAGATGGGAGAAAAATTCCTAGTCTGGTTCTAAATTAAAGAGAACAAATATGAGGACATAAGTACAGAAGCCAAGAATCCCTCTTTCAATGGGCCATCTGTTTACAGACATTCTCAAGGTTGTTTATTATTGATTATATCTCTTTCTCCAAAACCCACACCTCAGATAAAGAGCTGCAACAGAATTTCAAACTTATCAGGCTGAATATGTGTGTGTGTTTGTTTCTTTATCCAATTTCTTATTTTAATAGAACCAAATGTAAAGGTTGTGTCTGTGGAATGGGAGTGGACCAGAGGCAGCAGCTAATGGCCTGCAGAAGACAAACGGGCTGGGGACAGGGCAGCTGTCTTCTCCTCCAGGCAGACTGACACACTGTTTGTGTTTCAGCTTAGAGCCCAGTTCAAACTCCAAAACCACACCAAACAGTGGATAAAACAACATTCCCTCTCGAGTGGTGCCACACGCGAGCCAGACGAGTGTGGCCAGGGTGTGTGTGTGTAGGGCAGAGGCTGGGTGTGGATAGCCATGGGCTGAAGGCAGCGAGGTGCTCGTATGGAGGGCCTTGTCCAGTCTGTCAGAGGGCCCTCTCGGCTACTCTCCTCTCACACAATGCCTGTGTGAAGGGGCTCACTCAAACAGGAGTCTGGATGCTGCTAAGCTGTTAGGCTGGAGCAGCAGTCTGCTGCGGCCCTTCCAGGTGTAGAGCTATCTCAGACCACTCCTCAGGCCAGCTGGGCCTTACTCCTACCCCCAGGGAAGGCCACAACCGACTTTATCTGATCACACAGGCCGGTGTCCATCAATATGTATCGATGTAGCTACAGAAACAGGCTCTCGTAGGAAGTTAAAAAAGGTCACAAAATCTATAAAGTGTTTATATATGCTGGCTAACAGAATGATGTTCAAATTAAAAGAAATATTTAGTAGTATTTAGTCGTTTTTGGTAGTATTTACTAATGAAGATGAAGTGATCTTGACCGCTGTCACAATAAACTGATTGAAACAGTCACACAGCTTCTTTCATGAATTTCGAAATCTACAACCGGCTGGATGAAAAATGTTGATATATTTTCTCGCTGAGCTGAATAAATAAAAAAGATATTGCCCGCTGAGTATATCTTTGAATGGAGCACTTTATTTGTGTACGCATCTGTAACGTTATTGTGTCCATTTTTATTCATGCCCGCGAAGTTGTGAGCTCACCCTAAGCTTTTATTTACATGGTAGTCTTTCTCCTGCGCTACAGGAGTGCCTGGCGAGCTGCAGATAGGTCCTTTCAGAACCTTACAATGGCCTGCTTCAGCAGCTTCTTGTTGCCGTAACGACCTCTTTCTTCTTCACATTCCAAATGGCTTTGGTTCAAACCTGGAGGCCTTGATGGACAAGGTTCTATGGAATCAATCAACTGCTTCCCGCAGAAGATTTGAACATACTTTAATGTTGGGCTTGTCTAGTTGTCCTTTTGATATATAAACCTCACGCGACAAACGTCTAAGATCCAAGTTTCCATTCTATTTTCTCTCTTTGTGCAAAGTGGATTTTAGAGAGGCCTCAATGTGGGTGAAAATATAGCAGAGACACAGGGGCTAGGCTGAAAGCTATTGTCATCTGTGGTCATCTTGTTGGGGGCAGTATGTACGTATTTATAATTCTTGAAATAATTGAAATATACCCATATTAATATTTTGTATATTACTTATGCTAGTCAAGACATGTAATTCCTGAAAATAAAAATATATTGTATTTCCTCAAGGGATTATATAAGCAAGGCAAACATTTCATTCTTATGTTGGTGGTTTTGAAAAATAATCAAAGGACTGAGATCTGCACTGAAGAAATGAGATGCAACAATGATGCCAAAATATTTGTTCATGAATATTGAATTGTTTATTAACGTATGAAAAGATGACAAATACACCTGTGATTTATTTTGTCCCATTTGTGGCAGTGACTGCTGTAAGAGAAACAAGACAGCTACTCCACAATACTGCATGCTAGATGTGCAAAGCATCGAAAGCATCTCTACGACCTCTCCCTCCTTTAGAAATACAGCAACATCTGCTTGGAGTTTTTATAGCCGACAACATATGTCCCGTCTTTAGTGACAAAGCTGACCACAGCTCTCACGCTGTTCCCTTTCCCTAGTCCAAACATACAACTTTAGATACCTGTCAGCCTTTATTATACTGTCTTCTGTCACCGCAGATAAGGCAAGTTAAAGTTTAATGAAATGAGGCCCGCCTTTCATAATTTGTCACAGGCTGTGAGGTAGAAGCCCCCTGCTATGTAAACATGGAGTCCAGTGTTAACAGTCATTAGTTCTAAATGACGGCACATGGACGATGTAGCAGAAATGTCATGCTGCAGCCATTTTTCTGTTGCTCCCACAGGACCCACAGACACTGTACTGTAGACACCAAGCGAGATGGGGGTGGACATTAACAAAATCTAAAAGCACATAATGTTCTTTAACAGTTTTGTGGCAAATCACAATTATTGTACAGCTAGATAAAATGAATCAAAATTCAGGGCGCCCTCTCACTTTACTTCCTTTACTTCCTTATATTAGTATGCAGTATTCAGGATTAGCTTGCCTGCTAAGATTTGGTGGTAAAGAAATAGACCATCCATCACTGAATGAGGTGTGGTGATAACTGTGAGAGCTGGGTTCTGCAGTCAATGACCCACCTGTCCCTTTGGGGAGGGTAGAGGTTGGGTGTAGGGTGCAGCAGCCTATACTGCTGCAGCCCGAGGGGAGAGGATGACATTCACACGCTCTCAGTCACAAGGGCCACAGCACTACTTATACACACAGTGTTATAACCAGCCTGTCATCGGGTTGGGCTATGACTGGCTATAGTGCCTGCAGCTGCAGTGGTCAAGAAGCTCCACTAAACATCTACTGAACCCTCCATACTGTTTGACTGACGGGTCCTACCACCACCTCCCCTCGGCTCAGTGTAGTAGGGGATAAGAGGAGATCGTTATCTCTGACCATCCTTACTGGAGCAGTGTCTCAAGTAAGAACAACACAGTAGCCTGCTAGGAACTATTGGCTTCATGTGTGAGTGAGTAGCATCCTGTATTGTTTTGGTGCAACCCTCGCCATGGTTTTGATAGGGGATTCCATCAAGAGCAACTCACCATGCTATCAGGAATTCAAGTAGACCGAGATTGTGATGAATCAGATGTGTTCTATAGATCACTTAACAAAAGCACAACGCTGCATATGGTTTCATGACAAGATATTAGGGAAGGGTCCATCTCTCTTCAGTGGTTTGTTCTGCGCTAGTCTAAACTCTGGAAAGCAGCTTATTCTAGCACTTCAATTTGTAGCTTCATTTTAGCACAGTCTGCAGTCTAGTTGAGAACACCAGTCTGCACACCCAGCAGATACACACACATTGCAGCCATTGATGTCTTAATACTGAGAGGATCTAATTTTGCTGATCCTCTGACACTTATCCTTTAGGTAAACTCAAGCCCTCCCGTCTCTGTGTCTCTATGGCCCCCTTGCCAACAAACACAACACTGGCAGCTTTTTGAACACCCGCTTCACTGCCAGTGAAGGTCTGAGCTAACGTCCTACAATTCTACACATTTTGCCATGGGGCAAAGAGAAAAATATGCAGTTTTATAGCTAATCTCATGCTATTATACACATTTTGCCATGAGGATGAGAGAAAATGTTGCTGTTTTAAAGCTAATTTCCCGCAATTCTACACATATTGATATGGAACAGAGAGAAAATGTTGTTTTATTGCTAATATCATGCTATTCTACACATTTTGCCATTAGGCTGAGAGAAAATTGGGCCCCCACGCCTCGCGGGGGCTGCAGGCTTGTGTGGCATGCCAGTGTTCAACGCTGAAAAGACACTCAGAGATGCTTGATGCCTCTGTCTTTTCACTGTGGTAGAACAGATTGATATTGTGAATAATAGCCATTTTCAGCTATACAGAAACAGAAAACAGAACTCACAGACAGACACTGTAGACACACACAAGCACATACACACGCACTGTCCAAAAACAGACACACTGACAAAGACACGCACATACACCCTGCCTATGTGTGGTGTGTGTGTGTTTGCGTGTGGCTGCGGCTGTCTGGACTGGCCCTGGCTGGCTGTAATCAGTAGCTCTGTGACAGGAGGGGAGGGAGGCTGGCGGGAGGGACAGAGGGACAAGAGTGATAACAGATTGGCGACTCTGATAAACTCTCCTCTAATGGCTCTGCCTGTCCCTCTCCCTTTTTTTCACCAGCACCTATTTAGTGGAGTCTTTCACCAGCGGGGGATTAGCAACCTGGATAAGGGGAGGTAAACACTAGCAGCTTCTCTGAGCAGGAAACGGAGAGAGAGGCACAGTAAGATAGAGAGAAGGAGAGGAGAGGGAGGGGGGAGAGAGATGAGGAGAAAAGAGGAGAGAACGGAAGGGAGACTGAGAGAAAATTCAAGGAGTGGCACTTACAATACCCATCCATCCTTTTTTAGTCTATTCCCCTTCTCTTCAAATGTTCATTTTGCTTTCCGGCCCCTCACCAGTGCAATAACTGCTATGTTCCTATACTCTCTTTACTACATGGTAGTGATGATGGGTTCCTATACTCTCTTTACTACACGGTAGTGATGATGGGTTCCTATACTCTCTTTACTACACGGTAGTGATGATGGGTTCCTATACTCTCTTTACTACACGGTAGTGATGATGGGTTCCTATACTCTCTTTACTACACGGTAGTGATGGGTTCCTATACTCTCTTTACTACATGGTAGTGATGATGGGTTCCTATACTCTCTTTACTACACGGTAGTGATGATGGGTTCCTATTCTCTCTTTACTACACGGTAGTGATGGGTTCCTATACTCTCTTTACTACATGGTAGTGATGATGGGTTCCTATACTCTCTTTACTACATGGTAGTGATGATGGGTTCCTATTCTCTCTTTACTACACGGTAGTGATGATGGGTTCCTATACTCTCTTTACTACACGGTAGTGATGATGGGTTCCTATACTCTCTTTACTATACGGTAGTGATGATGGGTTCCTATACTCTCTTTACTACATGGTAGTGATGGGTTCCTATACTCTCTTTACTACACGGTAGTGATGATGGGTTCCTATACTCTCTTTACTATACGGTGGTGATGATGGGTTCCTATACTCTCTTTACTACACGGTAGTGATGATGGGTTCCTATACTCTCTTTACTACACGGTAGTGATGATGGGTTCCTATACTCTCTTTACTACACGGTAGTGATGATGGGTTCCTATACTCTCTTTACTATACGGTGGTGATGATGGGTTCCTATACTCTCTTTACTACATGGTAGTGATGATGGGTTCCTATACTCTCTTTACTACATGGTATTGATGATGGGTTCCTATACTCTCTTTACTACATGGTAGTGATGATGGGTTCCTATACTCTCTTTACTACACGGTAGTGATGATGGGTTCCTATACTCTCTTTACTACATGGTAGTGATGATGGGTTCCTATACTCTCTTTCCTACATGGTAGTGATGGTGGGTTCCTATACTCTCTTTACTACACGGTAGTGATGATGGGTTCCTATACTCTCTTTACTACATGGTAGTGATGATGGGTTCCTATACTCTCTTTACTACACGGTAGTGATGATGGGTTCCTATACTCTCTTTACTACATGGTAGTGATGATGGGTTCCTATACTCTCTTTACTACACGGTAGTGATGATGGGTTCCTATACTCTCTTTACTGCATGGTATGTGATGATGGGTTCCTATACTCTCTTTACTACACGGTAGTGATGATGGGTTCCTATACTCTCTTTACTACATGGTAGTGATGATGGGTTCCTATACTCTCTTTACTACACGGTAGTGATGATGGGTTCCTATACTCTCTTTACTACATGGTAGTGATGATGGGTTCCTATACTCTCTTTACTGCATGGTATGTGATGATGGGTTCCTATACTCTCTTTACTACACGGTAGTGATGGTGGGTTCCTATACTCTCTTTACTACATGGTAGTGATGATGGGTTCCTATACTCTCTTTACTGCATGGTATGTGATGATGGGTTCCTATACTCTCTTTACTACATGGTAGTGATGGTGGGTTCCTATACTCTCTTTACTACATGGTATTGATGATGGGTTCCTATACTCTCTTTACTACATGGTAGTGATGATGGGTTCCTATACTCTCTTTACTACATGGTAGTGATGATGGGTTCCTATACTCTCTTTACTACATGGTAGTGATGATGGGTTCCTATACTCTCTTTACTACATGGTAGTGATGATGGGTTCCTATACTCTCTTTACTACATGGTAGTGATGATGGGTTCCTATACTCTCTTTACTACATGGTAGTGATGATGGGTTCCTATACTCTCTTTACTGCATGGTAGTGATGATGGGTTCCTATACTCTCTTTACTACACGGTAGTGATGGGTTCCTATACTCTCTTTACTACATGGTAGTGATGATGGGTTCCTATACTCTCTTTACTACATGGTAGTGATGATGGGTTCCTATACTCTCTTTACTACATGGTAGTGATGATGGGTTCCTATATTCTCTTTACTACACGGTAGTGATGGGTTCAAGTGCTGGGTTGCAGTTGGTGTCAAACACGGTCTAATTCTGTGTGGTTAGCGGCGAGCCGGGTGAGGGTTGACACATGACACACAGGACAGTGTAAACATGGATTAGGTAGATGTGTCAATCACAGCATGGCAGGCTGACTGACAGACAGACACGCAGGCAGGCAGGCAGCTCTCTCTGACGCTGTCAACTTCATGGGGAACAGAGGCTACGGTTTTCTTTGCACTATTTCAGCTTGGTACAATGCCCCTGTGTGAAAATAAATATACAATATGCATAAATATTGGATTACGCACATCTTAATGGGTTGTAATTGACTTACTCACAGATAATTAGCCTAATTAATTTAAAGTTAAGTATCTTAACATACTGCAAAAATTATCCAGTGTATAGTCAGTTTCATTGCAGTATTTCCCCCGCTGTGTAACGGCAGCCTTCCTCCTCTTCACGAGAAGAGAGGGTGTAACAGGGATCGGACCAACACGCTGCGTAGCCAGTGTTCAACATGTTTAATAAAACAATAAACAGTGAACACTTAACACGATACAAAATAACAAATGTGGCAAACCGATACAGCCCTATCTGGTGCAGAGAAAACACAAAGACAGGAAACAACCACCCACAAAATCCCAACACAAAACAAGCCACCTATATATGATTCCCAATCAGAGACAACACAAAACACCTGCCTCTGATTGAGAACCATATTAGGCCAAACATAGAAACAGACAAACTAGACACACAACATAGAATGCCCACCCAGCTCACGTCTTGACCAACACTAAAACAAGCAAAACACACAAGAACTATGGTCAGAACGTGACACGCTGCTAAATCTTTGCTTCAAATCCCCAAATTTAAAAAAGATTGGGAGGGTAAAATGTTTTTAGTGTGAACTTAAATTACTCAAACCAGATATAAATGATGTAGAAAGGATAATGGAGCTATACATGTTCTAATAAGATCATCTTTGAGAACTAACAATCACCAAAATAAAAACTGACAGGGAGGATCTAAAAATTCTCCCTGGGGCCCTGATTGATTGTGTTATAATGTTTGTGTCACTTAAATAGCATAAGAAGATGGTATAAGCCATGGTAAAATGTGTAGAATTGCAGGAAATGTGCTTTAAAACGGCAACTCTTCGCTCAGCCCAATTGCAAAATGTGTAGAATTGCAGAAAATGTGCTTTAAAACTGCTATTTTTTCTCTCAGCCCCATGACAAAATGTGTAGAATTGCCGGAAACTAGCTTTGGTACTGTAAAATGTTCTCTCCGTCCCATAGCAAAACATGTAGAATTGCAGGAAATTAGCTTCAAAACAACTACATTTTCTCTGCGGCCAACAGGAGGGGTTACATTGTTGGGGTCGGAGACAGCGCCTTTGGCCATGGCCACAGCCACTACCCCCCCCCCCCCCCCCCATGCTAACTTTGCCACCGCTGCTGAATAAATTATAGGGAAAAGGAAAACACTGCATCATAGTTGCACTGTGGATTATGTGGGTTACTGTAAACAATAATGGGAAGCCAGCAATGCTACAGTCAGATATCTAAACATTGTATGAAATAACAGGGGTTGTGAAGGGGCACTTATTTTCAGGGGAATCTTTGTCAATAAGGTTGCTTGACTACATGTGAGACCAAGACAATTTAAGTGTGCTGAGGGCCGGAGAGCAGCATCACTCAGCCTACGCTACAGTGTCAAGTGCTGCAAACAATATGCACTCACTGGAAGCACAGCTCGACTCATGAGATGACATGTTCCAATGATCGTGGCAGTGCCATTTTACAATAGCCATGTTACAGACCTATACACAGTGTACCTCAGTTCCTTCATCTTAGTATCTCAAAACAACTTGTTTTCGATAGCGAACAAGTTAGTGGTAAATAATTCTCTCCTCCGATCCCTTCACATTATTCTTCTGTCAAGCGTACAGAAATGGACGGCCACGATCAAGGTTGAACTAATCCAACAAATGCAGCAAAAAGCCCAATCTGAGAGAAATCTGTCTCAAGATCCACCTCAAAGCAATGGAGGAAGACTGGAGACACACCAACGTAATCACTGCAGAGCAGCCATGAACTGTGAAATCCTACCCTTTCAATCAAACAGCTGAGCCTGGTGGGAAGGATGGGGCTAAAGTACTGTGGCATGGTTGTGCTGATAGAAAGTAGACTTCCCCAATGAGAAAGACAGACAAGACAGAAACGTGAGTTTGTCTACAAATACAGTAAAACAAGTCTTTGTGAACTAAACAATAGTAAAAGAGATACATCTGTAAAGTATTATCAATAAAGTATTCCACAGCATATCATACCCGTAACACACTAAACAAAGAGTTAAAGTCCAGTGAAAATCTCTTTTTCATATTCCGTTACCTCATACCCAAATAATGTTGTTGACTCCTATACTCGGATTTGTGTTCAAAGCATAAATCAGAGAAAAAACACACAAAAATCCCATATCAAACTTGTATCTCAAAGAAGACCATTTCAAAAATGCTTGCTATTTCCTCTTAGAGGATGATGTCATGAGCTGGCCAATCAGCAGTCTACTTGCATGAATATTTTTAATGACCGGTATACGCCCACAACATTCTGTTGTTGGGGTACGCCCACACCATTCCAACAGAAATTTGCTTTTTAATATACTTAATTAAAACATTTGCGAAGGAAAACAATTTAACTCATATTGCAATTAATTATAGGTCATATTTCATAGAAATCGGGAAACACTGGACAGTTACTTTAAAGAGCAATTAGCTATGAAAGATCCCACCAAACTAGTAAGCAAGCTAAACATGTTATACTGGCCAAATTCCCAATCTGTCTCATTTAATTAAGCCATTTAATCATGCACCAGGCTAATTGCATAATTAAATCACTGCCTCCTGGGTGCTGCTGATGTGTTCTGGGCAATCTGGCGCTACAATACCACTCATCAACACTGTGCTTGGCTGATAATGGTAATGGAATGGCTAAGGCCAATGGAACTTACCATGGACAACTTTCCTGGTAAACACATATTATTGTCAACATGTATATCATAATTAGCTGTGATGCTGTAGTTGTAGTCGAGATATCCTACTGTAAATGCCATCATGTATTAATTGACTTTAATTACCTCATGTGAACCCCAAAAAATATTGTGCATGTTAATCAATACACTGTTAGCTATGACAATCAACCGAAATGGACAGATCAGAAAATGCATGTTCCTTGTTATTCAGTATAACCTTGTTAAATACAGTGTACATTGGTTATGGGGACATAAATTATATTGTGCCCTCACAAATACAATATACTGTACACAGTGGTGCATTGGAGGGTATAAGCAGGTACTGAATATGCCGTATACCCACTTATTTTTCCATGGGCATTGCATATATTCACTTTTTAATCTCCACTAATACGTACCAAAGTAGTGCAGTGGAGGTATACTCAGTTTCAATGAATGAGGCTGATGGAACAGATGAGAATGTTTAGCTTAAAATTTTGATAAACTATTATTTATTCACATTTTAGGCGCATCAGTGTACAGACGGCGGTAGGCCTTTGCGTGAATGTCCCAAAATGCAATTTGCGCGAAAACACCATTATAAAATCAACAGAGAAGGAAATATCCGTTAGCAATTTTGAAAGACAGGCGATTTAAATATGCAACAACTATCATGGGTTGCTAATATGATTTGGATGTTAGACAATGAAAGAAAGTTGAAAGAAAACCAATAGAACAAGAGAAAGCCTATGAGTGAGTCTTTATAAAAAACAATTGCCTCCACATTTCTATGGTGGGATTTTGGCTATAGGCTACTTTCAAGTAAGGTAAGGCATGTATCATAATATGAAGTAAAACATCTAGGTTTCAAACAATTAAGGAATATTAAAAAATATAGCCATGCTAATGATATGCCTAACCATCTTCTAGTCGATGGGAAGGCTTTCCCAAATTAAATGTTAACTATAGTAGCTACAAAGTAGCCTAAGCCTACCTGTCAGAATGATATCATGATTATTTGCATCAATCCAGTAGCCTAGACGTTTTTTTTTGCAAACTCCAACTCATGTGCTACAGAAACACTGCTAACCAAACAACAGTGCTAGGTGCTTGCACAGTTGAATTAAAGGGTAAGTACAGTCAAAAATCTCAATTTCTTGTCTTTTTCCCAGACCTCAAAAGTGATCTCCTGATGTGGTTTAAGCATTGTTATGGACTTAGAACATACAATTTTGTTGTTTTCCTGCAACAAAAAAAAGTGTGACTTTGAGAGTGAAAACCAGAAACATTAGGAAAAATCTGAAACCTGTGAATTGTTTACATGTATCTGTTTCAATGGTAGGCCTACTATTAGCCTACTTGCACAGGACAGCTTGGGTTGGCTTGACTGTGAAAGAACAATATGGGATTCATAATTTTAGGTAATTCAGAGAATTATTCACACAGGGCGCTTTTCCTTCGCAGGGTGGGGCGTTTGGCCATTTTTCGGTGAAAACTATAGTATACCCACTTTTAAAGGCACTACTAATTGTACAGTTCACAGACAGACAATAAAAAATGTCCTACTTCATAAGTAAGATTAAATGTTTGTTCTTTATAATGTTCAAGTGGACTGGGCCTGGCCGGCAAGTGTGCTGCATCCTAGTCAACTTGGAGTTTGGGATATGTGGGTGTTACTGAATATATTCTTCAGACTGACAATGCAGACAATCAATTTGAAGTTTAGACCACAGTAGTGAGTGGGTTACAATATGCAGGAAGGACGGATGTACTGTATACTGTAGTGGTTTACAGATTGCTCGCTCAATTGCACTCTATCAAGCTAAAGTTTATACAAGACATATATTTGATTATTTCACTCAATCAAAAGCCCTTCAAAATAACCACTTGAATTACTGTACACAACAAAAAATGATGTCTCACTCCTACACTACAAAAAAATGACAGTTGATTCAAGAAACACACATTGCATAGAAACAAACTGAATGTAAAATAAATAAAAAATACTATTGAACAATGGTGGACGTGGAAGTTCCACAATAACAAAGTCTATACCTCAGATCCAGACGTAGCAACAAGCTGTAACCAACCCCTTCCATTTAGCACAATTGTGGTCATCTGGCTTGAGTATGCCCAGCACAAACACCTTGTGTGTTGGCATTGTGGTCCTATGCATCTCAGCACGAGGCAGGGCCGCTCCAGCCAAGTGTTTCAATTCCTGAAGAGCCTCCTGAAGAAATTAGTATGTAATGACCACACTCCGCAAGAAGAAAGGCCCATTATGGCTTCCACACACTGTACTTGGCTTTCATTTGCAAGCTAAATGGATGCGAAAGAAGGTCAGAGTTCACTAGCCATTCAAGTATTTGGCTTTAACAGGCTCCAGCACTCTTTAATTCAAGCAGAATGACAAGTATGGATAATCGCACTAGATAATACTCATCAAAACCAGCAGTGCTGCCATTCGTTGGTACCCCCTCCACACACACACACACACACACACACACACACACACACACACACACACACACACACACACACACACACACACACACACACACACACACACACACACACACACACACACACACACACACACACACTGTCTCCCCCTTCCACAAAATGGCTGGTGAGGCTTAATGACAAAATACAAAATACATTATGCCTTTTAATTTGTAATTTTCTGGCTTTTGTGGCTGCAATCTGGTTTTGGTGTATTATTGCACACTGTGTTATTTTGATGCAAATTATCCCCAGCTATACTCAACTAGTTCTAATTTCACATTGGTTTATCAGGGTACAGAAAACAGCGACAGAGAGGAAAACTGCAGCTCTAATGAATTTAAAATGGAACATTAAATATGCAATGGTTACAAATGCATGAAGACTAGTAATGCTCACAGGTTTGGATGTGCGAGGAAATGATGGTCTGCCGCATATTATGGAGACAAAGAGGCTTCACCCAAATGACACTGTGTGGCCCATTTGTAAAGAATTGCAGTTAGAGAGAAATGTCTCTTTGTGGGCACATAATAACCAAGGAGTGAATGGTTTATTTAGATACATGAGGGTGCACGGCCAAAACTGCTAATACGAGGCCCCAAGGGTGTTCATTTCATGTAATATATGCACAGGCTAATTTATTACTCTGTGACTAATTTCCATTTCTTGTGCTTGGAGTTGCCTCACTAATTATGGGATTTTTTATTTTTTTTTGTACCATTTTTTCCCCTATTTCATAATTACTCTTCCACATTCAGGAGAAGCATTGGTGCAAATGAGATGGGCTTCGCTATTTGGCATTCACAGACCCCCACACCCAGGTGAGCCCAAACACCAGACAGGGGCTCCGAAACCCCCATTCCTGTTCCCCAAAAGCACCCACCCTCACAATCAGCACCCGTGGCATCTTTGATCCGCTCTACACTGGCGTCAGCCTGACCATCGCTTTCCACTCACAAATATCAGATAGGCCGGCGTGTAATTAGACTTGGGGCTTTAATTAGGAAAAGTTAACTGTCACATGAAAGCTGTCACATCTGTGATACGTACTGCTGGTTCAGTGCCTGTTCCCCAGGGGGTCTGCATCAAAAGGCCCTTCCCCGCTGAGCAGGCCCACTCTAGCATGTTCTCATGCGCCAAATCAGACCTTCCGAGTGGCTTGGGATGCGAGGGGATGGAAACGGAGGCGAAGACACACAAGTTAACAGCAACAAAAAAAAGTAGAGGAAGAAAAAGGACAAGGATAAGGAGAAGAAGGAGGGGGAAAAGGGAGGATCAAAAAATCATTGAGCTGCTCTGCTCTTTCTTGTGTCTCGTTAAACGGGGAACACGGCACAGACACAAAGGGATCTGAGGGAAAACAATGTTGCTTAACAAGACATCACTGGGTCATCATTAGCAATTTGTTGTGGCATAATTTCCCCTGCCCTTGCATAATAGGTGCCCAGGGATATGGTGAAAGGCGCCGGCGCTTTGTATGCCTTCATTTAGCTATTTATTTACTTGGCTCATGTCACAAAAGAGATCTCTCCACCTATGGCGGAAGCCAAGATAACTCTGTTATGGCTCAGCATCACAGCCTTATTAAGAAGGGTCTCCTTTAATTGACTCCCCGGGCTCATCTTTAGTTCCAGAGTTGTCCTGATCTGAACCCACCCAATGAAAGGCTCTGATTTGAAAGAATAAAACCAGTTAATTAAGGGACTGTGATTAAAGCTGTGCAAACTAGTTTTGTCTGTCGTTATTTCAAACAGCCTTGTTATGGTGGCTGCTCCGTTTTTATGCTGCAGTATCAACTCCTGAGATGCTAAAAGAAGAATTATTGCAGTAGTCGTGGAAAATTCTAGATTTTGATGGCTGTTAGCTCCTCTCTCTCCATTTATCTCTCACCATTTTTCTCCCTCTCTGTTTAGAGGAGAGAATGCAACAGCTGCATAATGCTATGGTTGTGTTAAATATGGTGAAACGGCTTGACGGATATCACTGCCATTAATCACAAAAGGGGAAAAAGCCTCATAATTGAATTGCGTGTTTCCTGTTTACCCGTCCACACAGATGTTACTGACAGAGGTCTCGCACTTTCAGGCTGTTCCATCATTCCCACTTTAGTGGCCCTTTTGTGACGCTGCAGACATGGAACTGTCATTTACATTCAATAGACACATGGCCACTGGGAGAGGGAAGAATAGATGAAGTCAACTTGTGATAACAATGCTGCTATGTGAAAAACTGTCGACGGGTATATCTAGAGAATGAAAAGAACTATCATTAAGAATGTGACAGTGACAGTTGGATACGATTACAATGACATACAGTAAGACCTCGATAATGGTGTGACTGACATTCTTTTGTCGACTTCCTCTTCTCATTCAGAGTAGCTTGTATGTGCTTATATGTGTTCCATAGTACATTGGATTTATACATGTAATGCCTTCTGAATTAATCCTTTGTTGAGGATATGACATATTTGACCTTTGGTGCCTTCTTAGTGCGTCGGTTTCACTGTTGGACTAAAACGCTGCTGCTCAACATGAACATCCATCTGATTATCTTGTTACCATCAGTGCTGTTACCTGGATAACAAAGTCAGAACATCACTATCTTAATGTATTCTCCTCTCAGCCCCGCTAGACATTTGAATGAATTTGTTAGGCTTAACAAAGCCAGGCTGAATCTACTCAGTCCTTCATTGTGACTGTGTTAAATGTACAGACATGCACACCACACCGTGTCTGCGTTGACATTGCGCGGCTCTCCAGCGAGGCCAAATGGGAAGATTGTGAAATCGATTTCCACATTGTATTTCACACCCTTTCATCAGTCACAGCCCTCATGCCTGGAACATTTGCGATTTCAAAAGCACTTAACATACGTCAGCCCCTTTGTTCAAGAAGCAAACTACTTCTGAGGAGACATCAATGCAAATAAAACCAAATAGCAGAGCGAGGAGAAACTCGAGCTGAAGAACAACCAAATTACCCGTAGTTAATACGTCTTCATTACTATTTATTTTTTCTCCTGCACACCAAAGATCCCAGGCACTAATGATTTCCCGGTATTAAAGAGAACAGCCACTGCTGTCACTTTGAATATGAAACAGGAAAACAGATTATTACAGAGATTTCTTACACAACCCGCTGTGAACACCCGAATGATACTTAAAATATAATGATGTTCTTAACCACTCTCATTAACACGACGGCACAGCGCTGAAAAGAACAATGCTCTGCTTCAGGAAAGCCAAACAGGTTTCCAATTAGACCATAAAGAAAGCAGGCAATCAGTTTGAGGGAAATATTGAAGACGGAAACAAAGCCATAAGTGGTGCGTGATGTGGTGTTCCCAGTCACACAGACAATGTGTACATTGCAGCCAGAACTTAGTGAAGATTTGGCTGCCCTTATCGATGGATATTCTGTAGGTGTTTTTTCACTTATGAGGTTTCTCTGTTGTTTTGAAAATGATGTTTTCTTGCTTGCTAAAACATATGTTTTGCGATCCACTGACTGTTGCGATAGGCATTGTTTGTGATGTTAATATTTCAACTTTGCTGTTCCTTTTAATTCAAAGAAGTAATTTAACATGACATATTTTTGAAGATTGGTCTCCTAATGGATTGGTCTAAATTCAAAGCATTCTGTTCTGTCCTGAGTGAAAATACACAAATATACTGTATATGAAAACCATATGTTGAACCTCTAATTGGAATAATAGTATAACATGCACAGCCTGAATGTACTTTAGAGCAGGAAGCTGTCATTTGGTGATAGGCCAACATGGTGATCGGCTGCCTCAGCTTTTATTTCGACCGGCTGTGATAAGCCAGAGGCATCTTTTCAGTGGTACAAACCACTATACTACCGCTAGGTTTACAAGCCACTGAACAAACAGTGGGAGAGTAACCCCATTCTGTGTGTTCCCATTAGTCATGGCCTGTCCTGCACTGCCATCCCAGATAGAGGACAACTAGGGACACAGTGGAATTGTCCACTACTTTGCAAAGCCTAAACGATTCTTTGTCACAGGGGTGTAAATAACATAGTGTTGATTGTTCTGTCAAAGATAATCTGACAGCTTGTGGAAGCAGTCATTTATCTAATGACAGCGTTTCTATGACGACAATCGATGCTTGAAGCAACCAGGGGACGGAAAAAGAACAAATCTTATTGAAAAGGCAAAAACTGTTAGTCCATCTATCCAGGAAACATTAGCTAAACACAAAACACATTGACCATGGCTTCATCTAGTGTCATCGTTATAGCCTGCATTGACGCGCCCTTTTAATCACACTTTGACCTCCTAAGTCTCCATTGAGCTACCGTATAGCCAATGAGCATTCTTGAGTTTCTCCGTCACAATCTACATTCAAATACTTACATTCTTTACAACATATATTTGTGATACCTGGTGTGAATAGAGGGGAGATAATGGTTTGATACTGTAATGCTGGTTCTCTTTGGAGTCTGTGTCATGGGTTTTCCACTTGGGTGGTCTGTCTCCTCAGAATCTTCATTCAGAACCTTCATTCATGGTACATTGCTGAGTTCAGTCTGTCTATATTCCCCTTTAAAATTCATCCACAGAACAAATGGCAGAATTCCTTTTTTAACAGATGAAATTGCTGTTGTGAGAGGCGGAGGAGGGTATTGCATAGTTAAATGGCTCACATAATTTTAGTACTCATCTGTAAATGGAAAGTCTTCTCTCTCATTGGACTCAAAAACATTTAGTTAAATGCTTTCTCCGCTTCTTTTTGCACCACGTGGGTCAAATGTATTTCTGCTCTGTGCTCTCAATATGGCAGAACAATGGCCAGGGTTTTTAGACCCCGGAGTGCTGGGAGAGTGCAGTCTGTAGTATCCCTCCAAAGATGGCCTTGGACGTCTCCATCATTAAAGTGTCCCATTTGATATAAATTCCTCTCCTCAATGCATAGCCTTCACCTTGGGCTAATCACTTGTCCCCCAGGAAAATGAACGGCATCAGAGAAAGGACTGTGTTTTTATGATGTCTACTGCCCTGGTAATTACATGCACTGCTATGGCTGAAATGCTGAATGTTATGAATGTTGGCAAATGTATTTTGTTATGGATTATTCCTGACTGACAATAAGGGAATTGGGGAGGGGAAAGCACAATGCAGAGGTTTGGACAACAGTGCTGAGCAAACAATGGCTTAGTTGTTTTGTGGATGTTTTATAACATGCTTTTAACCATAGCCTGTTTAGCTATATTTGTACACAGAGACATTTTGCAATACAGTATGTCTTAATTTTACTTCTAAAAGCTATTGCCTATTATAAACTGAGTGGGTCGAGCCTGAATGCTAATTGGCTGAGAGCCGTAGTATACCACAGGTATGACAAAACATTTATTTTTACTGCTCTAATTACGTTGGTAACCAGTTAATAATAGCAATAAGGCACCTTGGGAGTTTGTGATATATGGCCGATATACCACGACTAAGGGCTGTGTCCAGGCACTCCGCGTTGCTTTATGCCTAAGAACAGCCCTAAGCCGTGGTATATTGGCCACATACCACACCTCCTCGTGGCTTATTGCTTAAATATACCACTGTCATAACTTGTTTGGGTTCTTTTCAAATTATAAAAAGTTGAAATTATCCATTGCTGCTTCATATCAATGTCTTGTTTATCTAATGCCCAGGAATGGTATTATGACAGGACATTTCAATTGGGCAATGACATGTGAAAGAAAAGACAAGAACCCCAAAAAAAGGAAGAAAGAAAGAGACAGAACCTTGACAAATATCATTCCTAGCATTAGAATTGCCCCATTGTCATTACGGACAGAGAGATTAAATTCACCTCATCAGACGTGAGTATGACAGGTGCCTCAATAGGCTGATGCCAAGCGCCGAGCCAAGAAGATTAGTAGGCCACTGATATCATTCTTTCCGCCTATCAGGGATTCAGCAGGGAGGCAATTGTAATTTCTAGGCTTATTAGTCCACACTCGGAGGAGAAAACCTAGTGATAAAGCTCCCAGTGACAGCCGGGCATTCCAGAACCAAGTGCTGTCACAGTGACACTTACCAAATGCCAGCGTGCCTCTGTCCCTGTAATCCTGTCTAATAGAGATGAAAACACAATGCAAAGAGGTCCTCATCAATGATCAAAACAATCCAAACATTTGCATTTTTAAGTTACAAGCCGTTTATATTAGGGAGATGTTAGTGGTGAAGAGATAGATGGTGGAGGGTGGGAGTTGGAGGAGTGGAGGGGTTGTAGGTCTCACATTGCAAATACAGATGCAGTACACACACACACGCACACACACACGCACACACACACACACACACACACACACACACACACACACACACACACACACACACACACACACACACACACACACACACACACACACACACACACACACACACACACACACACACACACACACACACACACACACACACACACACACACACACACACTGGTATCTGTTTGAAAGTTCTCTGGAGGAGAAGTGGAGCCAGGCTCTTGTGCATGCATGGCAGACATCTGTGCCTCGCCATCACACTCCCAGCCCAGCCTGTACCCTGTAATACAGTGCCAGTCCCAGCCCCACAGAGACCCCTGTTCTCCCCTCATTTAGCCCACAAGTGTTTGTCAAGCCTAATAAATATTCCACATCGCTTCCTCTTAATCTCATGACTGTTTGTGCATGTCTGTTGGTTACACTTGATGTAAACAATGGATGAGAACTAAGCCCTCTAAAAGACTGCCGCTATCGACACCCATGCATGCGTCCCCCGTTTCTATGTACCCGTTTTGAAGGAATGCTCTAAGCTAGTGCAACACGGACGAACGTAAAACCCTAAAGCACATAGGCATTACAGTCTGAGCCACGAACACCTGAGTTGTCCTCCGGTCAGATTTGTTCTGGGAATCCAGGCTTTGATGCGGATGCTACTGTCTGTGCTGTTCTGGCCTGAATGAAGATATCTGGAGCTTTATTTGGCAATGTGTCTCCTTAATTAGGGCTCATTTGTAGACCAAACAGCAGCTTATCGGTTCACTGTATTTGACAGTTTAATAATCTCTACCCAGGCCTGCGTGAGCATGACGATAATATGATTTGCTGTGTTTTTGAAGTCATGGTTTAACTGTTTTATATGCAGGCCTAGCGATAATCATCATATTATTAGGGGGGGTACATATTTGCCATTTTTTCTTCTCAGTGGAAGACAACACTGTGATTGAGCGCATTACAATAATGGTATCAATCAGGATCCCAGGGGATCTAGGGAGGATTTGGTCTCTTATTTTAGCTACTGACATTTCCCTGCAACCCCTGTCTCTGCAGAGCCACAGCTAGTGTTGAAACGGAGGAATTCTCTCGGATTTGAACTACGTTAGCCTGTTTTTCCATTGTCTTGTTACGCTAAATGGAGAAAATGACTACACGATCTAGTTGTTTTATTCTCTGTTTTCTCGATTGCTGTGAAAATGATCCTCTTATTAAATTTGATCTTTTGTCTCTTGTGTGTGTGTGTGTGTGTGCGCGTGCGCGTGTGCGTGTGTGCGTGCACGTGCGTGTGCGTGTGCGTGTGTGTGTGTGATAGGGGGGTGGGGAGGTATGGAGTTGAAGATGGGTGAGTACACATTGATGGCAGTGCAGTTTAATCTACCTGGATTTGCCTTTACCAGCCGCAATTATCATTAAGCCTCTGATGTAACTAGCCCTCTCAAGAGACACCTAAAAGCAGCCGTAGACCCCCACATAATATTATATTAAATGGGACCAAAAATCGGTACACAATGCAAATGAAAAGCCAGAGAAGTATCCACTCAGTATGCATATTTCCTGTCAAGTACACTTTCTGACCCGCTGAACGCTATGCGAGGCAGAACTCAGTACTTTGGAAAATTACAGCTGATCTCTTGTTATGAGCTCCTGTCTGCCTCGCCGGCTGTAGTCCTGATACTGCATACTGTGTGTATGGTAAAAACCGCTCCATTCCAATCCTGAATGAAAAGAGTTTGTCTGTGAACTGAGGAGCATGCACCGCTCATGTCCTTTTTGTATCCAGTAAATGGAAATGAAGCACTTGTTTTGTGGCGTCTGTGTGCTGTACACAACAGCGGAAGAGACCTAATTATGAGCAGGGTGAGCCGGGGTTATGCGTGGGGGATTTATGCGTATTTACCTCTCTTTCTTTCCATTGTATACAGATATTTCTTCTGGGATGTAAACATGTGTGTATAGGGAGGGGCTAGTGGGAGGTGGTAGACAGTAGAATACTCTAGCGGAGGAAAGGTAGTGAATGCATGTGCTCAGTTCATGCAAACAGATAAGTGCTTATCATATACCCGTAGCCAGGAGGTTATATCCAATATAGACAGTCAATTCCACCTACACACCTCCCTGAGTAGAATTTGCAATCTTAACTGCAAGGGGGGGGGTCTCTTCCATTGTGAGCAGCTAATTTTTTCAAGCATTCTGGGTATTGTATTTTCTCTATATACTCTTACATAGCAGGCATTATTTCCTCCATACTCTCACTCCATCCTCTCTCCGTCACACTATCCCATAGCTGCACACCTTTCACAAGCATACACTATTTGTTTGGGTTTATAAGGCCGTATTTCACAGAAATCAGAATCAAATATTGGACAGCCATCATAGCCAGCAATAGCATGTATTGAGAGCAAAATAGCAAAAAATAAACGTATTACATGTACATTTGAGTCATTTAGCAGACGTCTTATCCGGAGTGACTCACAGTTAGTGCATTCATCTAAAGACAGCTATGTGAGAGAACCACATATCACAGTCTCTTATGTGGTGTTGTTTGCATTGCTGAAGAATATCGTTCCACATAACTGAGTCACATCGCAAACCCCAGTTTAAAGTACATTTTTACAGTTCCTGTTTCAGTTCTGCAGGCAGATACCTAGTGTTGATCAGCTCCGCTGTAAAATGAGTTGAAATTAACCTTTCATTGTGTGGCACCTTTACCACACCACCATGTCATCATCACAGAGCATTGAAATTAGCTGTTATATAATGAGCCGCTTTCTAACTTGCTGGTAAAACAGGAGTTTACACAGGGACAATATTAGTCACTCACTGATTTGTTTCGGTTTCTCTTTTTCTTTCTCTTTTTTTCCTTCCATCTAGCGCACCTCAGCGGAGGACATTTGTGAATTTGTTTTAGGTCAATGGTTATGATGTGAACTCATTATGGAGAAGGTCAGGCCCATGCATGAATGTATTACAGCGGCTGGGTCTGGCTGGCTCAGGGAAGATCTCAGGGTGCTTAAAGGCCTAGCCCTGGGAAGAGAGATGGGTAGACCTCACAGGAGGTTCACAGGAGCTGCCCGCCCTCCCGTCAATCCCAGCCAGCCAGCCAATCCCTCTCCCCAGCTCTATTTATTATGCACACTTCTCCAGACCGGAATGACCATACTCCACAGGGAAGCGGAGGAAAGCAGAGTTTTATATGGTGGGTATATAAATAATGATGTCAGGCCCATGACCGGGGACTCTGCTATTCCCCTTGGACTGTTGGTTCACGGCCTGTGTGCTGCAGCACTGACTGAGACTCCTGTCTCTAATGACCCATGTCAAAGATTACCCGCCACACGAATAATGAGATATCATTCCTGGTTATCTGGCTGCCACAGTGCCTATTATAATCATATAGGCTATGTGTTAGTCGCTACTGTGTCGTGTTACTCCCCTGGCAAATTTACATGAACTTGGTGATGAAGGACGTGTGAAGGGTGGGAGGTTGGGTGGGTGGGTGGGTGGGGGAGGGGAGGGGAGAGACATGTCTAACCACACAAAATCCCAGTGAGGGATGGCTGGACACACCTAGTGAGGAAACGCAGTATCAATGTTCCAACACAGAGCTCCTTTCTTCAGAGAGGTTATTGTCCATTCACACCCTTGGCCCTTAAACAGTCATATCCTGCCCTGTTTGGCTAAAGAACACTTTCTGTCTGTATGGGCCCGTCACTCCCTTCTCATTCATTACAATGGGGGACTTTAAGCTGCCACACTAGCTGTATAAGACCGCCCCGCACACAGGGAAGAGGGGACAGACCACCAGCACACTCGGGCCACAGTGCCCCATGATTGGCCCAAAACAAAAGCACATTGAGTCTCTCCTCGGTTTTGTGCCACGACCCCTAGGTACCAACACCCACAAGGCACTGGGGCTACTTCCTGTGCCTTCCGTTTTTCCATACATTTATTACACATCCGGACGCGGCAACAACACACCCTTCAAACTCAGAGATGGATGTTTGCTGAATGGGTTAACATTAGTGGTATTTGGTGGTCTTCTTTTTTCCGTCCATGTTAAGACAAAGGAACTTTTTGTTCGTTCTCTTTTTGTCTAGGTTTCCCCCCTCCCTTCCGTCTATTTTCCTAAAGAATAAACACCCTCAAGGACATCTTTTACTGGTTCATCTGCTCCTGTTCTTCCTCCTGCCCCATCCCCATCCCAGCCCAGTGTCTCTCCCCCAGCCTGAGTCTGCCTGGCCTGGACGGCTGCAGATTGACTCTTTGTTGGCTGGCGTTAATAGGATTAAAATGGGTTACTAGCTCTATCACAGAGAGCTCCAAACCATCCCAATATTTAAGTATCTCATGGGGGCCGGGGCATTGTTGCGCTATCTGTCCCCCCCCTCGTGGCTCTCCTGGCCGGGGCAAACCTTAGGCCTGGTGAGGAGCAGGAAGGGGGCAGACAGGGGTCGGCCTCCAGGAAAATCCCAGGATTATGTCAACGCTCATTACAATGTACACAAAGACCACAGGATCAGTAGAAGCACAAACGGAGAAGTTAAGTCAAATAGGGAGGGCCAGCGGATTCTCTGCTCCAACCCCACTACTGATTAGCCTTTGTGCACTGGGACTCCCCACATTCAGCCCTGCATTGCTGGGTTAAGGATGGGCTGTGTGTGGAGTCAATGCCAGCAATGGGCTCTGTTGCTAAGGTCTTCAGCTGCAGTCTGTGTAGGATGCAACATTATCTATATTCTCACTTTAGCTTTATAGGATTGCAAATGATGGAATAGTTCTTGGAAATTATATTTACTGGCAGGATAAGAGGAAGTCGTTCTAGATGTCATGATAACACCAATTAGATTCAAGCCAGGATAATTACTGTGAATGTTGATAATATTGTACATACTGCTGCTCACAGTTCACATACGTACGTAGCTACATTATTAGACAGTGGAAGCGAACAGTGAGGGATCTGTAATAATGTCTGAGGTCATACTCCACTTCAGAATCTCTGATAATGACCATAGCCAATGAAGTTGTGTCCATTAGTCAAGCTGAAGTGTCCAGCACTACATTCACACCAACCTGAGACTGACACAATGGCGTGCAAACGCCTCATTTGCATAGCGCTTAAACAAAAGAGAATCAAAAACAGAGCCGGGATTAATATTCCTGCCGTCACAGATGCACCCTGGGAGGAGTGTGTGCGTGACCACTACAGTGTGACCCTCGAATGCTGGAAACATGAGGGGCCAGCCTCTGATTGATGTTTGTGTTCATTTCAATAGGTACTCAGGAATGGTGCTACTCTCCACACTAGGAACACACACTCCACACTGTGTAAATGCTCATGTTGCACTGCCCAGTATGCACACTGGTGTTAAGATATGCATAAACGGCCATGGTTCCAATTCAGCTCTAGAGCTAACACACTCTAAAGGGACTGTAGATTTACCGCCAGTGTCCACCATGTTGGCATCGCTGTCTATGTTGAGGTTCTACAGTCTATATCACTGCTGAGGCAAGAATTCATCTGGTTGACCAGGAAGTGGAGGTATAGAATAATACAATCTTCGTACACCTCCCATTCGATTCAGTGCACAAGCAGAATCTGCTCTGCCAGTACAGGCTGCCATACTGTAGTTAACTAACAAGAGGATTGTCATGAGAGAGAAAAAAACATGTTAATACTGTGAAACACTGTGAAACAATACAATGGATACATCCATACAGTTTCCTTTTAAGGTAACTTCTCAATAAATATCGCTGAGGGCCTTTAAGAATATTATTTGTATATATTTGTTTATTTATTTACCCAGATTAGATCATAAAATCATGAAATTACTCTCAAATTGCTTTTTCCAGAAATCATATTTATTTTATTTTCCCCTTCCTCTCCTGTCAGCGTATTCATAAATGTTGCTGGAGAAATTCTTATTTTAGCAATCCCCAGATAGGCAGTCCCCATTTCCATAGCTTTAAATAATGTCAATCTGGGCAGACCCTGGATTGAAGCCCATGAGCCGGAAGGCACAATTTCTCCTTTTCCTACAGTCTGATAATTTTCTGAGCTATTGGCAAGTTGGGAATTTTGCAGCCTTATCACTTGGGCTCAGCGAAGTTCACTGCCACTAATCGGAGCTGGAATCACTCATTCAAGGATTGCATGATCATGTTTTTCCTCGGCAGTGACAGCTGTCTGCACCAGCATTAGCAATGCAGATGAACTAGCCTAATAGGTTAATGCGGAACACACAAAATTGAGGTGTAATCCCCCAGCCAAATAATCAAACATTCCCTGATGTGGGAATAGAGACATTGCCTGTGACTCAATTAGGTGCAATGCAGATCAAAGCACATTTGCTTAGAATAATCTATGCCCTGGATCGTGTGTGTGTGTGTGTGTGTGTGTGTGTGTGTGTGTGTGTGTGTGTGTGTGTGTGTGTGTGTGTGTGTGTGTGTGTGTGTGTGTGTGTGTGTGTGTGTGTGTGTGTGTGTGTGTGTGTGTGTGTGTGTGTGTGTGTGTGTGTGTTTGTGTGTGTGAGAGAGAGAGAGAGAGAGAGAGAGAGAGACAGTGAGGGACATGGCGATGTGCCTGCCCTCATAATGCTGCAGGCAAACTCAGGGCAGCAATAACATCCACCTGACAGGACCCCAGCAATAACATCCACCTGACAGGACTCCAGCAATAACATCCACCTGACAGGACCCAGTAATAACATCCACCTGACAGGACGCCAGTAATTACATCCACCTGACAGGACCCAGTAATTACATCCACCTGACAGGACCCCAGTAATAACATCCACCTGACAGGACCCAGCAATAACATCCACCTGACAGGACCCAGTAATAACATCCACCTGACAGGACCCAGTAATAACATCCACCTGACAGGACCCAGCAATAACATCCACCTGACAGGACCCAGTAATAACATCCACCTGACAGGACCCCAGTAATAACATCCACCTGACAGGACCCAGCAATAACATCCACCTGACAGGACCCAGCAATAACATCCACCTGACAGGACCCAGTAATAACATCCACCTGACAGGACCCAGTAATAACATCCACCTGACAGGACCCAGCAATAACATCCACCTGACAGGACTCAGTAATAACGTCCACCTGACAGGACCCAGTAATAACATCCACCTGACAGGACCCAGCAATAACATCCACCTGACAGGACCCAGTAATTACATCCACCTGACAGGACCCAGTAATAACATCCACCTGACAGGACCCAGTAATAACATCCACCTGACAGGACCCAGCAATAACATCCACCTGACAGGACCCCAGTAATAACATCCACCTGACAGGACCCCAGCAATAACATCCACCTGACAGGACCCCAGCAATAACATCCACCTGACAGGACCCAGCAATAACATCCACCTGACAGGACCCCAGCAATAACATCCACCTGACAGGACCCAGCAATAACATCCACCTGACAGGACCCCAGCAATAACATCCACCTGACAGGACCCAGCAATAACATCCACCTGACAGGACCCCAGTAATAACATCCACCTGACAGGACCCAGCAATAACATCCACCTGACAGGACCCAGCAATAACATCCACCTGACAGGACCCCAGCAATAACATCCACCTGACAGGACCCAGCAATAACATCCACCTGACAGGACCCAGCAATAACATCCACCTGACAGGACCCCAGCAATAACATCCACCTGACAGGACCCAGCAATAACATCCACCTGACAGGACCCCAGCAATAACATCCACCTGACAGGACCCAGCAATAACATCCACCTGACAGGACCCAGCAATAACATCCACCTGACAGGACCCAGCAATAACATCCACCTGACAGGACCCAGCAATAACATCCACCTGACAGGACCCCAGCAATAACATCCACCTGACAGGACCCCAGCAATAACATCCACCTGACAGGACCCAGCAATAACATCCACCTGACAGGACCCCAGCAATAACATCCACCTGACAGGACCCCAGCAATAACATCCACCTGACAGGACCCCAGCAATAACATCCACCTGACAGGACCCAGCAATAACATCCACCTGACAGGACCCTAGCCTGTTTATTTATTCCCTTTACTTACCCCACTGCTCACATAATGTCACACACACACACACACACACACACACACACACACACACACACACACACACACACACACACACACACACACACACACACACACACACACACACACACACACACACACACACATACATTTGAAAATACACACACCTTGGTGGAACCTGCAGAGAACTGCTAACTAGGAGAGTGTGAGCAAACTCAGCCACAGCAGCAGTGTTTTCAGCCTAATTGAAGCTAAGTACCAGACACGTGGGAGCAAATATATGTGCCAATTCATATGCATGTTTTCAGATTTGGACCTATCTCTTATTCAAATATCAATTGAATAGGGACCGCTCGGATCCTGTCCAAATGTGGCCACTAATATTGGATACTGTCCTGCATCGGATACCCTGATTACTATTAATAATCTCCTGCCATGTTTATATTTCAGGCCCTATATAGCGACCCTGTTTTATCACGGCTATGAAAATGAAGCAGCTCGCTGTATTAATGGCTATGCTGTGTCTGGGTGCAGCTGGTCATTATGGGTCCATGGTGGGTGTTGTGCTATTCTTATCCACACAGCCTTCCTGTCTGTCGCTCTGGTGTTCTCTAATGCGTCACTCTGACCACAGACACTTTGTTAGAGGACAAACAACAAAAAATTCTCACTGCTTCCAAAGAGGAGTCTGCGAAGGAGAGGTCGAGCCTCATTTCTCAAAGCAGGTAGCGAGTAATGAAAGTCACACTAAGCGTCAACCAATTGGCAATTGAGAGAGGAGAGAAGACTTCAATATAAGCACTGTTTGGGGATGAGAACCGTGGAACGCACCAATTACTCCCGGTCGGTCCCCTAAAAAAACAGAAATCAATGAGGACACAAAACCGAACAATCAGCTGCAACCAGCTATCAACGTTGTAGTGGAATATGCAAAAATGCCAATTAAATGCGTTAGCATACGCACATTTTTTTCATGATATCGGAGCATCTGTGGCATTAGGCATGGTTCTCTATGTAAAATCGAGGCAGGGAAATGAATACGCAATCTACCACTGTGTTTTCATCATTAGAGAGCTACAAATCCAGCGAGTCTGCTCAGAGCCCACAGATGGGAAAGAGAAAAATGTGTGTGCCCTCGGCTGCCAAATTAATTCCTGTCTTGACATCTTAATTCTCAGTTCTTGTGTGTGGTCAAATCAACCTACTATAGAAAAGCAATCAAGCAATTATTCCTAAATGATATTTGTCCAACACACACTGATTGGTGATTCTTTCCTTATTGGGTAAGCTCATTAATTCTGAGCAGCTTGCTTGTTATGCCTCTACCATTACTCCTTCCCCTCTCATCCTCCCTCTCTCCCTCTCTTCTTCATGCACACTTACTCCCAGCTCCCCCCTCTCACTCACTTCTCCCTCTTTTCTCTCTCTCTCTGTCTCTCTCTTCCCCTTCTCTCGCCACAGATTCAGCCTATCTGCCGCCACCAGGCTGCTGGTGTTGTGAGATGACACACACTACAAAAGCCCCATGATCTATGGCATTGTCTCTTCCTCCAATTACTATTCACACCTCTGATTAACTTTGATGTGGAAGCTAATGAGATAAGGGCGATTATCAAGGCAGTGGCTGATAGTGGTCTCATTTATTCCAGCGCCTGGAACCGGCAAGTGACAAAAAACTAATGAGGAGGAGTCTGCCAGTAAAGCCCAGAGAGTTAAGGCTAGAAGAGGAGAGGAGAGGAGAGGAGAGGAGAGGAGAGGAGAGGAGAGGAGAGGAGAGGAGAGGAGAGGAGAGGAGAGGAGAGGAGAGGAGAGGAGAGGAGAGGAGAGGAGAGGAGAGGAGAGGAGAGGAGAGGAGAGGAGAGTCTCCAATAGGAGGACTTCTCCAGTTCATCAACCTGGAGAAAAGCAAACTGAAATGGCCTCTGAAATGGTCTGGGTGCAGCTTGCGGCAGCATGGAGAGACTCTGCATAACGGTACAGATACTGCCTGTAAAGGAGCCAGAAAGTTTGGAGGAGAAAAGGAACCATCTCTCTTCCCTCCAGCATCTCTCTTCCCTCCAGCATCTCTCTCTTAACAGCTACTTCAAGGCTTTAACGGCCATGCTAATTGCTGGGTTTGGTTGGTATGAGGAGCGGGGAACAGTATACACTCCTTCCCCTTATCTAGGAGCATTAAAATCTTTATGCTCCACATCTGGCCGCAGTGTAAAGCCAAATGCTGTGTGGCTGAATGGGGGAGAACATTTGCCTGACTGAATGGTCATTATCAGGGACATAATGTACATATTAAGTATTTGAACTGAAAACCGTTATCTGTGAATGGGGTCTGCACAATAGTCAATTATGTTAAAGGAAAATATACTTTACCATAATACCACGATTTTACTACAATAAAATTGTCCAATTAAATTCGACACAATACCCTACAGTATTGTATTCAATGTTTTTTAATGGCATGAACTGAATTCAAATGCTCTATATTTGCTTTATGTCATTTCTGCACTCTGTTTGACACGCTATCATGTCTCGTTGCAAACAATTATTATGTTTAAATAAATTCACAAAAACATTTAACAATTGTCTTTGATTTGAAAATTCAATGTTTCATTTGGTTTTTAATTTGAACAGAAGGTGAGTACAATGCTTTAGCTCTTCATCAATTTCTCTCTGCACTACATTCTGCTGTACTGTACTGCAAGGCAATGGAATTATTGTTGAACAATGGAATTATTGTTGAACAATGGAATTATTGTCTATGAAAATATAGTATAATGAAAGGGTTATTAATCTCACCGTGTCAGTCTAAGTAACATAACAATAAATCCCCATCAAAATCCATCAGTTTCAGCTAGAGTGTCTGCATGGGCCGAGTCTCAATCCACCCGTTCCTCCTATGACGGCCTTTCGCATCTGCAGAGGAAGGTGGCCGAGCTACAGCAGTGTTTGTCAGACCATGAGAGATCCTGAAAATCGGTCTTCTCGCAAAAACTTCTGTTGCGTCCGAACAGTTTGACCACTCTATGGAAATACGACACTCACGAACACGATGGTGTTCTCCGTTTTGCTCTACAACCCCCACAAGCTCCACGGGACTCTGAAGTTGGTAACGCTGATGTGGCAACTTCTGTCTGTAGTGTCCGAACCGTTTGGGATGCAAACTAATATGTGGAAAGGGGAGACTCTCACAAATACGATGGTCCTGTTGCTCTACGACCCCCAGAAGTTTCACAGGACTCGTCTGAAGGTAACCCATACAAATGAATGCAAGTATGGAGGCAGTTTTGTGTAAAAAATATATTTATATATTTCCTGAGCTTTCTTATATCTCTTTAGATATAGGACAGATACTTCAAAACCTTTTCCCCATTTATGAATGTGCTTTTTCTATTGGCTATAGTAGTAAAGGCAAAATTCAATATTTGATCAAATATTTTTTAAATATATTTTCTTGATACTTAAAGAGGTTCTACAATTCATATAAAATATGTAAATGGTCCATGGTATGACGATCATAAAAAATTCCCCCTAACAGCTTAGACTTTTAGAGGTTAATATATTGCATTTAACAATACCATTGTTCATTATAATGGTGCTTCAAAATAATAATTTTATTATAGACCAACAACATACAGTATTACTGTAATATGGCTTAGGGCAGAGGTGGGTAGTAACGCGCTACAAGTAATGAGTTACATGTACTTTAGTACATTTTTGGAGGAGCTAGTACTTTTCTAATTACTCTCTGTGGGCTGTACTTGTACTCTTACTCAAGTCATTTCTGAAGGAAGTAACTTACTTTTTACTCAATCACTTCAGTTACATAAATTTATATTATTATATCGCCGCTGTCAGATGAAAACCTTATCACCCGTATCATTTTTTTTTTTACATTAATCAATACTATTTGTTCCCCTTTACGTCTGTAAGAACGTTTCATGACCCCTTGACCAATGAAATGTATTTTTACCATAAGGGGTAAAAAATGACCAAACTAAAAGTAGTTTTCTGATCAGACACTTTTACTTGATTAGCTAGTTTCTTAAGAGGGATACTTTTACTTTTACTTCAGCAAATTACAATCTAAGTAACAGTACTTTTGCTCAAGTACAAATGTTCTGTATTCTACCCACCTCTGGCTTAGGGGAAGTAAAGAAACTAAATGTGAAATAAACAGTGAATTCTCCTGCACTGACTGACTGTGCGTAGAGTAGCTGGAAGTGTGTGCCTTTTGATTTGGAGTATAAAAGTAAATAATATTTGTACATCTAACACATACTCGAAGTGAATGAGCAACCCATGAATGTGTTTCTATGAGGTAGTGGAGAGCCCTACAGACTTTAAAGCCCAAGCCCAATTAAGCCTTGCCTCATCGGGAGACAGAAAGGAGCTGAAAGCTGAATACATAAGATAATGCTGCCTCGCAAAGGAGCCGATTCACTCAGTGCAAAATTAGAGAGAGAAAATCTTGATAAAGGAAAAAAACTGACAGACAGTAGGGGGAGAAGGAAAAGAGAAGTTCCTTTCGGCCAGATTCCTTTGAAACCAGTTAACCAAATACAGCTTTTCATATTCAGCACAATTAATATTGTCCCTTTCTTGTTCTGACTGCACATCATAACGGGCCGAGGGAAAGCGAGAGAAGAGGATTTCCTTATCCAAATTGTACCCAATTTAGGGACAAAGCGGTGCCCTCTAGCTTCTCAGAAAAGGAGTCGCGGGCATAAAAGAACACTGACAGTCGACATCCAAATCTCGTTCAAGGACGCAATTTCCAAATGCTAATCATAATCTGCAGATGTTGGCCACTGATACATTTACTTATTTATTTTTTTAAACATCATGTCTGTCCCATTTGAAGCTGTGTGAAATTTAAAACAAAGAGGGAAAAGCCCTTGTTTTTGAGGTAAGGTGAACACAGTGGATGTGCCAGCCCAGCCAAGCTCCATGCTGCCTACCATGGCTTCTGAAGTCCTGCACACCAGAGAGATAGACGCACAGACTTCTCCCCCATCTTTTCCCTTTCTTTACATCTCTCTCTCTCTCTCTCTCTCTCTCTCTCTCTCTCTCTCTCTCTCTCTCTCTCTCTCTCTCTCTCTCTCTCTCGCTCTCTCTCTCTCTCTCTCTCTCTCTGTCTCTTTTAGAGTACCTTAGATGTGCGGTTTCCATCTGAATAAAGAAATACTTGACAGAGAGCTATAGGAAGAGAGCATTTTTGACATTCTTTGCACTGCTGCTTCAAAATGAGGAGGGTGAAGAGGCTCGGAGAAGCAACCACATTTTTTTTATTTTATCATATTTGTTGCCTTTCCTCTCCCTCTCCTTTTTGGAGGCAGGTTCGAGGTCTCAGGAAATGTTCAGACGGTCTCCTCCTTGAATCTGCATGGTGGTATGAGACAAACCCTAATTCATTAGATCATATTTAAATCAATCTTTCAAACCGATTAGTTAAATAGGATGACCCCCTTTCACTTCTTCCACTTAGGCATTGTTGGGAAAGAAGACTTTTTTTTAGTTTAGATGTGTTATTCAACAACAACAAGCTGAATTACTGACATAGAATGTCTTTCATGCATTGTATTTCTCCCTATATCATAAAAATATCAATCAAAAATATTTGTGTCTTTGGAGCTATTTGACTCTCAGCAACATAGAAATGACCAGTTTAGCCACAGTAATAAAGGCTTCACTATGAGCACGTTCATGATGATCTTGGAACAGAGGAGCCATCCAAGGTTAGCCTAGAATCCTACCCTAGCCGCAGGTTTTCTGCGCTTCATAGGAAGAGAGTGGCTGGAATACTCAGTCATTTTGTTTCCCATGTCGAAAGTTCTGTATTTGGTCCAATGCTGAGGAAGACAAGGCCTTCACCCAAGCTGGGTATTCTAACTGGAAGAATGCTATTGATAGTGCCAAAGGATTTGCTAGGCATGCCTCAAGCAAAGAGCATTTGTAATGCACTGTTGAAAGAAAAACAAGTTCGAGGTGCTATGGGAGCATCGGTGTCAACCCTTGTTAATGATGGGCAGCTGACAAGAAATCGCATGTATTTGTTGGCGATTGAGTTCCTTGTTACAAACTAGCAACCACTGAGCGGGACATTGCCAGTTTTTGGAGACTGAAAATTGCCCACTTTAGTGAGGACAAATTGACCCTACTTGATATCCTGCAAGATTCTCTGGGCCTCTGCTATGCCGACCGTGCTTATTGCACTGAAACATGGATTGACTTTTGGGGCGTCCACAGCTACATGAGAAAACTAATTTTCCACTTGACAAACATGTTCAGTCAGCACAGAAGCAGCATGCTACACCCGAGGAAAACTCAACTAATCCAACTGGCATTTGAGGGGGATCTTACAAGGAGATTTCAGGGAGAATGGAATGATCGATTACTCAGGAAGTTCCTCAGAGCATCAAGGAGGCTGCAACTCTTCTGAAAAGGTAGAAAACAATCTAACTGGTTGGTTTTGATCAAATTCTTGGTGGTATAGCCGGTTGCGTCTCTTCAGGAAAAACCTAGGGTCAGACTAGGTTTTCAGTGGTGTTGCTTTAGTGTGTATAATTCCAATGCGAGAACCCAAATGACGCCCCTGGGTATAGCTACATATTGGTATGGTGCTGATAGAACCCCTATTGAATGCAGAGAAACACAAAGTTTTAACGTTCATTTCCTGCAATTTTACACATTTTGCCATGGAGCGGAGAGGATATTTAGTAATTTTATAACTCATTTCATGCAATTCTACTCATTTTGTCATGGGGCGGTGAGAAACATGTTCAGGTTTAAAACTCATTTCCTGGAATTCCATACATTTTACCATAAGGTGGAGAAAAATGTATATCGTTTTTAATATATGATATCTGAGTGAGAGTGACTAACAAAATCAATGGGGCGCCCCGGTTGGTCATTTGGCCACTAGACCAATTTATCAATCTAAAGAATTTTAACTGACTGACAGTGACTGACATGAGAAACAAGAGAAAAACTGCTGATACACAACCACATTTAAAATGTTACCTTGTGTATTCTACTATTGTAACTCTCAAGAGTGAGTTGAGACCCCGACTGACACTCTAAAAATAAAAAGTTGCCCATCTCTGCTTTAGTCTGTATGACAATGATAGTTGCACACTCCTCTGCATATAATCAGTCCTCCTGATGACTTGTCAATGTGACACAAAGAAATCCATTCCTCCTCATCTCCTTCAATACGTCTCTACCGCATCATTAATAGTCATTCATTAAATAACAGCTTACTGCGAAAGGACCAGGTGTCCTTTGTTTTACTTCGGAGTAGAAATGAATATTCTATTGCTGTTCGCTAGCCTATATTTAGTGGGTGGCTTGAAGCAGGGTGTATAGATGCTGCTTTCTTTGAAGATGTTTCTGTCCATTTCCTGAGCTGCGGTTGGCTCCTCGCTCCCTTTGTTGACTTTGTCCTGCCTCTCCCCAATAAACCATCCCCGGCCTGATACAATGCCAGGTTCTGTCTGAAACATTCAGGACTCGTGCCCCTCTCAAGCATGCCAAGCAAAACCCAGGCAGAGACAAACAGGCCGTGCAGCTGTCCTCAGACAAAATAAACCACTTCCGGGCCAGAGGGAAGGACTGGGGTGCTGGGCAAACCCTAAATGGACCATTGTTGTTGCTCTCCCAGAAACCCACAGTATCACACAGCACTCGATTGTGGTGGCAAATGATTATTCCCCCTCTCCTCGCTGGCGCACAAGGCAGCCTTGGTGGCAGTCTGTAGGGGAAGAAAAGGCCCACCCTGCTGGAAATGTGTGGAATGGCTCCAGTCGAGTCTACGACAACACTCCACAATCAGCAGCCCGAGTGAAGCAGATTCTGCATGTCTGGCAGCCAAAGCACTCGACATGCCACAGCAGTTTGACAGGGTGCTGAAAGCGGGCTCCCATTTTAATATTCAGTGCACCAATTCATTAACATTCTATTCTGCCCCACAATGGAGTCTGGAGAGGCTTTGATCCTCCACATTCTCAGATCAAGGTCACTAAGAAAATAAAATCTGCATTCTATTCCTGGCGCTTTATATCTCACAGCCCTTCCCCCCCAAAACCCCCCCCCCCCCCCCCCCCCCTCATAGATGAATACATTCATCATGTTCTCAATAGGGCTACTTCTAAAAGAAAATACCATGTTTTAAAATGAAATTATTTTGATCTCATAATATGAAGGGCAATTTCATCTTAAGGACAACCGTTTTGTGCAGGGCCGCTGCTGTCATTAAATGACCCTGGTAAATTGTGGCTTTGTTAAAGGACAGACCTCTTTATTCAATCCCACACTCTCACCCCCAAACAGGGCTGTGTCTGAAGCACATGCATTTGGAGTCCACTCCAATAGGGGTCTGGTTTGCATGGCAACCAAGCAATGCAACATCCCCAAAAGCCTCTTTGAAAATATACGTCCTTGCACATACGTGCAACACACACACACACCACACACACACACACACACACACACACACACACACACACACACACACACACACACACACACACACACACACACACACACACACACACACACACACACACACACACACACACACACACACACACACACACACACGGAAGAGAGAGAATAAATCCATTATGTGATTGGACCCTGTGACAAATGGTCGAGCATGCTGCAAACACATCCCCTGTCAGTACTGGGTGTATGTGGGCACACACAAAGCCTAATTAAAATACATAGACCTAGCACAGCTTTGGTGGGTGGGAATGATGCTCCATCAAGATGTCGTTACAACGGCCCTGTCCCCACCCACTGGCATGTATCTCCCTGCCACTGTCCCCTCCCAGGACAGCACAATGGCAGCCTCCTTTATTGCCTGTGTGGCCTGCCTGCTCAGGGGTCAGCCCTAATCCATGGGGAGTTCTCACATTGTGTTTTACCAACCAGGGTCAAACTGTTTGAAATGAGGGGGTTTAGTTAAACATCTATTAGCAAGGTCCAGTGTGTTGTTGCCTGATTTATGAGAGGCTGTTGTGCTCAGCTGTCCACATACTCCACAGCGTATGGCCTGTATGACTCATGTTATATGACACAGCCAACACAAAACACACCCCACGCCGCATACAAATGAACACTGATCCCATAGTACCCCACTACCCCTAACACGTCATCAGATATAGATCATGTGTTGCATATCATTAAAGAACACATTGAGCCTGTTCCAAAATGAAGGTACATTTATTGATGGTGACAGTCCTCTTTGCCACTGAGAGGCGCCATGCTCTCCAGTGCTTACTAAAACAAGTTGAAAGAGAAACATCTGTTGTAGTGGTTTCTGTGCAGCCTGACTGTTAGCTCGGTTAGTGTAGCTGACATTGAAAGAGAGGGGAGAAACACGGACAACAATCCCACCAGCCCCTGCTGCGAGAAGACATTTCACATGGTGGCCGTCTCCTTTGATACAGCTCTTGTGATCCCTGCTGGTTTGGCTTTTAGAAGAAAGCCTACACACACACACACACACACACACACACACACACACACACACACACACACACACACACACACACACACACACACACACACACACACACACACACACACACACACACACACACACACACACACACACACACACACACACACACACACAGCATATGACCTTGACAACACAAGTGCTAAACACTATGCAAAGTGTGAACATGTCCCATTATTTCTGATACCTTGACATTTTCATAGGATTCTGTTTTTATACTATACAAGAAATATCAGTCAGAGAAAGAATAAATATGACTCATAAATTCCACCACAGATCAAGACATAAAAATGATATTTATTTGAGCCTTTTAACAATGTAAACGAATACTCCTTCTTGACTAAACTAGCTACTCTCCGAACAAGCATAGAAAGCAAGTCCATGGCAGTAGTTATATCTGAGGCCAGAGGACAGTATGGCAGGGCCAGTGAATATAACACCCTCTCAAGACTGGAGGTAAACAAGCTCCTTTAATTACAGCAGCACTACAGCAATTTCCTTGCTCACGCAGGCTACAGAATGGTCCCCTATTACTCAACTCCCAGTTCCAAATGCCTAAGCTAATGACCAGTTACTAATTGGTGCTTATACCTTATATCGGTTCGTGCAGAATATAATTGCAGCTATTATGGTTGTAAATAATCCTTGAAATTAGTATCTTTTAGCAAAAATCCATGCTAAATATTGGTATGGAGAATGTTCAGGAAAAGGTCTTGGTGTCGATACCGAATCGGTTGATTTATCATTAACTAGAGGGTTCAGGGCAGAGGGAAAGCCTTTCATATAATATTGCGGTTTCACTTCATCTTCTGTACCAGCGTTAATGGAGGCATTCATGTAGTAGAGCTCTGGTGTGCGTGCGTGCGTGCGTGCGTGTGTGTGTGTGTGTGTGTGAAGAGGAGAGTTGGTGGGGGGGAGGTATATTACATGTAGATCACACTTCCCAGGCTTCAGCAGCTCGTCTTTTGTGTTGTCTCTTCCGTCAGCTGATGACTCCCTAAGTGTCTCAGACAGCCGTGTGTCTGTCTGCGCCTCTGTCCACTGGCTTGTCCTGGTCACATTTCTGAAGTCCGCTGACTGCTAATGGCCGTGTCCAGACAAAGAACCCACTCTGTGGCCACTCTGCGGTGCTGGGCTGGGGGCCAGGGAGAGCCTAGGGGGCCCGGGGAGCTGGGTGTCAGAAGAGGGTGGGCTGGAGCTGGGCAGAGCACCCGGCACTGCCTGCCTCTCTGCACCCATGTCACGCTTGTGTGACAACTGCTCCTCTGTACTTGTTTGAACTGTCCTTCCCAATTAGCACTAATAAGAGACTCTGTAAGGATGAGCAAACATAGTGCATCCAATCACCCCCCACCACACACACACACACACACACACACACACACACAGACACACACACACACACACACACACACACACAGACACACACACACACACACACACACACACACACACACACACACACACACACACACACACACACACACACACACACACACACACATTCTCTCTTACTCTCTTTCTCCCTCCTTACGCTTAGCAGGCCATGAAAATCCCAGGAGCACAACCTTGCTAATAGACGGAGAAAGCCAAACGCATCTTGTTCTGAGCATACAAGTGCTGGTAAAGAGGCAAATTAATGACAAGTCATTTGAAGGGTTTGCCTGAGAATGATTTTACCCCTGTCTTCTTGCCACTGAAGAATTGATTAGACCCTGCTCGATCAAAGTGGCTGAATCAATAAAGAGAGGCAATGAGCGGAGAAGGCATGCTCCATCCAGCCAATTTATTCACCACACTGTTTCATATGAGAGAGAGGAGAGAGAGGAAGGAGGAGAGCTCTAATCTGTCAGCTGGAAATTGGAAGACCCTGTGAAGACTCAGTGCTAATGACGAGTCCTGGAAGGCAGGTGCACCCAATCCATTTCTCCTTTAAACTAGAGGATCGGACTGTCACCTGCTACTGACCGGATGGGCTGTCAGAGGCTACAACTACACGGCAGCAGGTTAAGAACGTTGGGCAACAACTATAAAATGATGTCGATGTTCCGTTGAGCACTTAACCATAATTGCCCTGTAACTCGCTCTGGATAAGAGCGTCTGCTAAATTACTTAAATGTAAAATGTGCTCAGGTCACCTCTGTCAATTCACTTCACTATACACCCAACTAATTATACAGTAAACTATGTAACCCATAGAGATGCAAGATTGTAAAATTACTCTATTGCTACATTATAGTGTCTATTTCACGTGATATTCTTCAGCTGATAACAAAGTGGAAAAAATATGAGTGTACAAATAAATGTAGAATAAATTCTAGCATAAACTCCTACAGAATAGAAAGAATAGGAGTGTTCTGGGAAAGTGGAGATGTGGAATTAGTGAAGCTGCAGTGCTGTCTCCTTCCCTTCTCTGTTCATTGTTCCCTCGTTCATTTTGTCATGCGGAAGGCAGAAGGCAGATTTCTGAATTGTTTTAAATGTGGTGCCGAAGATTAGAGCGCTTGCCAAACACTGTGGAAACACTTAATTGATTTCCTTTGGACTGTTTACCTTTATACTGTAGCCTGGTAGAGCAGAGCAGAACAGCGCAACAGAAGCAGCTCTGGCCTCTCTGCCGCCAACAGGCCTGCCAAGTACCTCATTAGTATTCCCAGCAGTGCCATTTGCCAGCCTGAGCGTTGCCGTGGTGACGCTGCCCACACAAGTGATGATAAATTGTGCTTTCACATCTACTCCCTCCCACAAAGAAGAGCAGTGAGCTGAGGAGTCCCTGGCCAGGCCCCAGGACACGGCACCCAGGCCCCAGGACACATCACCCAGGCTTGAGGCACCGTCGTCTGGGTGGTGCTGTGTGCTGCAGCCTGGATTTTGGGGGTAGTGTTTAGGGAGTAGGGAGGAGTACGTGTGTGTGTTGGAGATGGTGCATGCGAGCATGTTGGTGAGTTAAAAGGTAGTGAGTTAGTATAGTGGAATGTCATCTCACATGGAGTGTAAGAGTGTGTCTTTGCATATGTGTCATCACACACTGACTTTTACATTCAAGACCCACCTTTAAGGCTATCTCACATTACTGAATTCGTTCATGTATAAGTTTAACTCGGATTCATTCCTGTGAGCACATTGTCATAACAATTAGCACTGATAAAACTAGAGCTAAAATAACAATTTGCAAGGACACAACCTCGCAGGAAGGCAGACTATAGTAATTATCTCCAACACGGAATTTCCTCAAGCTGAGGTAATTGCACTTCATTATAAAGTTTTAACAGTTGCATTTGTTATATTTTGTCAAGGTGTCAAAAAGACCAAAACAATGACAGTTAATAGGCCTGCATCTGGTTGGCACAAGATTATTTTGACAGCGACATTCATTTCTTTCCTCTGTAGGTGTCTCTTGTGAAGGCTTCATTTACCTTCCGCAGGGACACCATGTAGAGCTGTGGAGCAGGGAGGGAGGGAGGGTGGAGCAGGGACGGAGGGAGGGAGGGTGGAGCAGGGAGAGAGGGTGGAGCAGGGAGGGAGGGTGGAGCAGGGAGGGAGGGAGGGAGGGTGGAGCAGGGAGAGAGGGATGGAGCAGGGAGGGAGGGTGGAGCAGGGAGGGAGGGAGAAAGGGTGGAGCAGGGAGAGAGGGATGGAGCAGGGAGGGAGGGTGGAGCAGGGAGAGAGGGTAGAGCAGGGAGGGAGGGAGGGTGGATCAGGGAGAAAGGGTGGAGCAGGGAGAGAGGGTGGAGCAGGGAGGGAGGGTGGAGCAGGGAGGGAGGGTGGAGCAGGGAGAGATGGTAGAGCAGGGAGGGTGGAGCAGGGAGAAAGGGTGGAGCAGGGAGAGAGGGTGGAGCAGGGAGGGAGGGAGGGTGGAGCAGGGAGGGAGGGTGGAGCAGGGAGAGATGGTAGAGCAGGGAGGGTGGAGCAGGGAGAAAGGGTGGAGCAGGGAGAGAGGGTGGAGCAGGGAGGGAGGGTGGAGCAGGGAGGGAGGGTGGAGCAGGGAGAGAGGGTAGAGCAGGGAGAGAGGGAGGGTGGATCAGGGAGAAAGGGTGGAGCAGGGAGAGAGGGTGGAGCAGGGAGGGAGGGTGGAGCAGGGAGGGAGGGTGGAGCAGGGAGTGAGGGTGGAGCAGGGAGAGAGGGTAGAGCAGGGAGAAAGGGTGGAGCAGGGAGAGAGGGTGGAGCAGGGAGGGAGGGAGGGTGGAGCAGGGAGGGAGGGAGGGAGGGTGGAGCAGGGAGAGAGGGTGGAGCAGGGAGAGAGGGTGGAGCAGCAGGGGGAGAGGGTGGAGCAGGGAGAGAGTGTGGAGCAGGAGGGGGAGAGGGTGGAGCAGGGAGAGAGGGTGGAGCAGGAGGGGGAGAGGGTGGAGCAGGAGGGGGAGAGGGTGGAGCAGGGAGGGAGGGAGGGTGGAGCAGGGAGGGGCGGTGGAGCAGAAGGGGGGGGGGGGGTTGTCCCCCGACCATGTAAATCCTCCTTATCCTAGTTAAACAGAGTAAGCTGTATGATTCCCACATTATGGTGCGCAGCTATGTTGGTATTAAGGGCCTGGTTGATGTGAGATTCCAAGGTGCTTTATTGGAAACAGGGTAAAAATATTCAGCAAAAGTAGAAGGTTTCTTATTTGATATTTAAATCCTTTATTTGGCAACATAAGACTTTTTTTTTTAGATATCATCTTTACTCAGAGTTTATTTTCAGCACAGTGCATGCATGCATTGGTGTAGCAACCACATTATAATTTAATTATTGAATTGTTCCATGATTTCATGTTATGTGCTTATTTTTGCTGTGATTTCTTTTTTTACACATCATAGAATAACTACTGGGCTGTTCTGGCTTGGACAAGTCCTACTTAGTAAATAAATAAATATAATTCCAAGAGTCCCATGGCCATCCTTTTCTTACTATCACAAAAAGAAACTAATTTCAGAGGTTTCAAAAGATACATTTTCAATAGATGAGAGCCAACTTTGAACGCCTAGCTGAGTTTATTAGCATAATACAATCTGAGTTCATTTTTCTCAAGGCTCTAGCTTCATTTTGGAGTCAATGGCAGAGTAGTCCTGATTCATAGTGTCACAGCTGACTACACATCCACAACTCAATATGCCTCCCCTACGATAACTTCATAGAAGACAATTTGCAAAAGCAATTATAAAATCTCAAGTAATTATGAACCAACTGAGAGGCACACTCACAACCCCTCTACAATATTTATGTGAGGACCTAATGACAGATCTCGTCACTCAATATTTTTAGTTCACACATCACAATCAGAAAGGAGGAATGTGTGTGGTAAAACAATTCCAGAACAACCGACTGCTGGAATTGTAATTGTTGCAATGACTCAACAGCAAGCACAGCCCCTCACCTCCCGTTTGACGAACTTGAGGATGATCTGACCCTCCAAATCAAGCCTGATTACACGTCTCTAGGACACTAAGAAGCGACCGACTTCAAAAAGACGAGAGACAATCGGCGAATATGAACCTCGGCCTGCCGCCCCCTCAGCCCCAGCCAAGCTGAACAGCCCTAGCCAGGGGGCCATAGCTATTAAAAGATAAATGTATTTCCCCTATCCATTATTCATGATGGGGCTGAGCTGGGGGGGGGGTGAGTCAGAGGCTTAGCGCAGCAGTGGATCCCACTCGGCCGTGTCGGGCCAAGCCCCCGCTGGACCACAGTCTGATATAGGGGACCAGGCGACAGCTGTGGGGAGAGACAGAGAGACGGAGAGACGGAGAGACAGAGAGACAGAGAGACAGAGAGACAGAGAGACAGAGACAGAGACTGCTAATATCTGCACACATGCACAAACACACACACACACACTTAGATGACTATAGGCCTGCCACAGAGAGGATCAGACTGTGAGACTGCATAACCTCTCAGCCAATGATTGTGTGAAGGGTCTGAGCAAATATTTTGGAGTAATATTGGACTGGAAATATCAAGTTCTAAGAAGAACTGATCTGAAGGAAAAACAGATTAGGAGGACCTGTGTGTATGTGGTCACTCATTTAGAGTTTAGTCACAGTCCAGATCAGAGCAAACACACTGAAGTGAATGTCAAACAGCCTCAGCTCTTCTCTCCATCCATTCAGCCCTCCGCTAATGTTGGCCCAGATGAAGACAGTGATGAAATCATATAAAGAATATTTTTTGTACAATATTTATTTGATTTAATCCTCTTTAGTCTTGCCTCATAAGCAGACAAAAAAACACTGCTCAGTGTTTGCTCTAGGATTATTTTCAGCAGGAGTGGCAAAGGTAGCGGTGTGGGGGGGGAATTTTACTCCAAGAGGCATAGAAATTAAATGATACTCTGCTGCTCCTCTCTCCCTTCACCCTGCTCTTATTCTACCCCAGGGGTGTCAAACTCACTTTGCCCCACGGGGCGCATTCGGTCTCAAAATGTATTATATTTCCTTGCCATCACAATAAGCAAAGAAAGTCCTCTATCCATCGCTTTTGGCATTTTGGATGCTACCTGACTGTCTAGCTTTTGTAACAGAGTCTGTTAGCAAACTGGACAGAGACTGTTAGCAAGCTGGACAGAGACTGTTAGCAAGCTGGACAGAGACTGTTAGCAAGCTGGACAGAGACTGTTAGCAAGCTGGACAGAGACTGTTAGCAAGCTGGACAGAGACTGTTAGCAAGCTGGACAGAGACTGTTAGCAAGCTGGACAGAGACTGTTAGCAAGCTGGACAGAGACTGTTACCAAGCTGGACAGAGACTGTTACCAAGCTGGACAGAGACTGTTAGCAAGCTGGACAGAGACTGTTAGCAAGCTGGACAGAGACTGTTAGCAAGCTGGACAGAGACTGTTAGCAAGCTGGACAGAGACTGTTAGCAAGCTGGACAGAGACTGTTAGCAAGCTGGACAGAGACTGTTAGCAAGCTGGACAGAGACTGTTAGCAAGCTGGACAGAGACTGTTACCAAGAGACTATAAATGTAGGTCCATTATCTTTTCAGCACAGTTTGGTTTTAGTCAATATATTTTGATAAAGGGGCGCCGCTGCTAAATTAATATAGGGGAAACACTGACCGTTGCATACTTTGGCTATCTGTCTTTGTCCCAAAATTGTTTTTTTTTCATCTCACATGGCTTATGATGAGAGACTGTGCCTGTTAATTTTTTAATCAAATGCTACCCAAATTGTCTCATAATTGTCTATAATTGAACACACACTGCGCAATTTTGTTACTACATGCCAACACCTATTTACTGTAACTGTTTAAATGATGTTTTCATTATAGGCATCTCTACCAGACAAACGCTCCAGCCCCGTTCCTTCCTTCATTCATTCTCAAAGACGACACGTTCCCTGTAATATTTTTAATGAGGACAAAGATTTTGATGTTTAACTGTGTGAATTTTGGAGAGAAACTTCAATTTCAAAATGCTAAAGATCAGGATTATATTATTTCCGATTTATAAAATAAAATAGTTTTTTTTAAAGCAGGTTAAACCACCAAAAACAACCACCACAAACCACTTTAAACAGTATTCTCAAAGAGCAATCACAACAACAGAGTAGTCCTGTTCATTAAAAAGTATTTCCCTTCAGGCACAAGTGGTCTCCATTACTTATATTTACATATCTGAGATATATTATACTGGCATAAAATGCACACTGGGGCTGTAGAGAAAAGAAGAGATACATTACAAAGTAGAGACATTCTGAACACACCCCTACTCAGGACTTCATGCTGGGTTCATTTGTATTTAGACAAGAGGACACAAGAGTGGGAAAAAGAAGACGAGGAGGCCAAGAGATATGTGGGAGGTGTCAGGACGAGTGTGGTGTGTATGTGTATGTGTGTGTGAGTGTGTGTGTGTGTGTGTGTGTGTGTGTGTGTGTGTGTGTGTGTGTGTGTGTGTGTGTGTGTGTGTGTGTGTGTGTGTGTGTGTGTGTGTGTGTGTGTCAAATCAAATCAAATTTTATTGGTCACATACACATGTTCAGCAGATGTTATTGCGAGTGTAGCGAAATGCTTATGCTTCTAGATCCGACAGTGCAGCAGTATCTAACAGGTAATATCAACAATTCCACAACAAAACCTAATACACACAATCTAGTAAAGGAATGGGATAAGAATATATAAATATATGGATGAGCAGTGACAGAGCGGCTAAGATGCAATAGATAGTGTAGAATAGATAGTGTAGGATACAGTATATACATATGAGCTGAGTAATGCAAGATATATAAACATTCTTAAAGAGGCATTATTAAAGTGACTAGTGTTCCATTTATTAAAGTGGTCAATGATATCAAGTCTGTAAGTAGGCAGCCGCCTCTCTGTGCTAGTGATGGCTGTTGAACAATCTGATGGCCTTGAGATAGAGATTGAAAAACAGCTTTGATGCACCTGTACTGACCTCGCCTTCTGGATGGAAGCGGGGTGAACAGGCATTGGCTCGGGTGGTTATTGTCCTTGATGATCTTTTTTGCCTTCCTGTGACACCGGGTGTTGTAGGTGTCCTGGAGGGCAGGTAGTTTGCCCCCGGTGATGCGTTGCGCAGACCGCACCCCCCTCTGAAGAGCCCTTCGTTTGTGGGCGGTGCAGTTGCCGTACCAGGCGGTGATACAGCCCGACAGGATGCTCTCAACTGTGCACCTGTAAAAGATAGTGAGGGTTTTCGATGACAAGTGTGTGTGTGTGTGTGTGTGTGTGGGTCAGTATTCTTGTTTTCCCACTACAGCATCCCAGCTTAAATGAAACACAAAGACAAAAGCGTTCATATTTATGCTTACATGTCAAGGATTACTTGTTCCATTGAATGTGTCTCTCATTATCTGTTCATCACTCTCTCTGACCTTTAATCTCCTGCTTGTTTCTGCTCAATGGCTTCCTCTCACCGTCTCCTGTCTAAAATGTAGTCTTTCTCTCCCTTTATTTTTTTAACACTTACAAAACTGAAAAGGCCAGGCCTGGCCTGGGCCACCTGGAAGCAGCAATGGAGCTTTCTCCCAGGCCTGGCTCCCTGCCAGTTGCCAGCTGTAGCTTTGTGAGTGTCCATCTTAGTTAATTCCATGCATCGCAATTGTGCTGGCCGCTGTTTACAACCACCTCCTACTCCGCCTGGGTCCCTCTCTGATTGTCCCGGGCCTCCCTTGTTTAATACTGTTTTGCAAGTTATTAAGCCCTGGAAGTCCATTAATCACAGTTCATGGGTTGTGTAAGCCCACACAACGCAGGGAGAGGAGGGGGAAGGGAGGCACACTCGCTCCCCTGAATGGGCTTAGACGGTGGTCCATTCAGATCCTAACGAGATCATTACCTCTAACTAAATACAAACCTGACCCCGCGACCTGCTGGGAAATTACGTAGGGCCCCCGGTGCAAGACATTAATATGCCGTTCCTGCCCCCGCCCCTTTCTTGCACTGCTGCGCAAACGCCCACCCCCAACTCCAACTCCAACTCCAACAACCCCCACCCACCCCCTAACCTCACCCCTCCCGCCTCCATTTTCACTTTCTCTCCAATGGACAGAAAACTAAACCTGTCATCAAAAGAAGCCTAATCACTGCTGTGATTGTGGTAAACCAAGCCTGACGGACATTTCACTGAGGCCTCAATGGCCACATCAGTGCCACCTCCCTGGCCAGCCCTTCTCCTTACCAGGCCCCCAGCCAATGAGCAGCAAACACCCGGGGCTTTTCAGATTACTTGACACACTGTGTCCACTTTTCTGGGACCACCTGGTAAGCTCATTTTAATACAAAACCAGTTCAGCCTTCTCTCCCTTTTTCTCCTCTAATTCTGCCTCTCAAGCCAAGCTACCACCATGAATTCTGTATAATCCATTGACCCCATGGAACATTCCTGGTTTACACTCCTCGGAAGAGGCTGGATTTGGGCGGATTACATGGTTCCAGTTCTGTTTGGAGGCACCTGCGACTGGGAACCAAGGGGGGAACAATCATGGCCACGGCGGAGAGAGATTCCCTTACCTCCTTTTTTTTCTGTCTCTTTTGGATCATTAGCAGTCACCTTCCCTGATCTCTACCTGTAACTTTCATATTGTGGAGACCGTGCCAGGATGTCACAGCTACTCAGCATGGCTACAGTGTGGGCTGCTGGGAGTTGGAGTAGGGGGTGGCAGGACAGGATGGGTGAGAGGGGGGGGATTGGTTGGGGGTGAGCAATGACATTTTTGTTTCCCCTCAGCTTATGTTAGGATGTTGTCACTTTCGGCATCTCAAGTGTCTCCACTTCAGAAGCTGGAGCTTAGCTGTAGCACAGAGAGGAGGTGGGGGAGAGTCTGGGAAGAGATCCTTGTTAAACAAACGCAACGTTAAACTTTGTCACCCAATCACCTGACGAGCACAACTCCCATTTCACAATTTCTCAACTTCGCCTCGTTCTCCCTCGCCCCCCCTCTCTTTCTCATTGGCACACACAAGCTCTCACTCTGTGGCTCTCAATGACTCTTAAAGTGAATACTCCTCCCAACGGACTGTCAAGTTTCCCCTGTAAACTTCGTGATTTTAATTTGATGTATTTTTAAAATATTTTTGAGCCTTTTGAGTTTTTAATTGTAAGTGTGGATTCTTAAGATGTGAATGGTAGGCAGATATGCATATTTTAAATTAGGGGTAATATCTCCACTCTAATCCTTGATAAGATCTCAATTGTTAGACGATCTGAATTGGAGATGTGGCGACAATTGGGTCTAAATTAAATAGAAACCTTAATTTACCTGGATATTATCTTCCTGTGAAATATAATCACTTGCTTGATAACTGAGGACACCAGCAAATTCTTATAATTGACTCTCACGATTGTCATGGAACATATTCCAACACATAATGTCAAGACAGATTAGGAAAAGCCAGTCCTATACCCACTGATAAACATTTGCACACACATTTACATTATCACTCCGGAAAACACACTCACACACTTATAGAATTACTACACCAAAAATAGGCCCTACACACACACACACCAGGCTTGTGAAGTGTCTGGCAAGAGCTGTGTTGATTGTTGATTGTTACTCAACATTGACCAATTGTAATCTCATAATGATGCTCTCTGGCATTACAAGTGATTTTAACCTGCCAGTGGGCCACCCCCACATGTAGTCACAGAGCACAGATCAGCCCCCCGAGGTAAACAAAAACATTATAGGAGAGCGTTCCACATTTAAGAGCACACTAATTAAAGTAATTCCTATCTGAAGTACTTTTTTTGTGCAATTTTTCTCAGATCACCAAACCTCCAATCCCTCTCATGTAAACAAATAAACATTCCCATAACAAAAGAGATGACACAAATAATGCAACACGCACTGTGAAAACTGGCTGAGGGGAAGAGTTGAAGAAGGCTTTAAATAGCATCATGATGTTGTTCAGTGTGAAGCTTCAAGATTCAGTGTTCTGTTGATCTCCAGTGAACAACAGTTCTTCCACACCGATCTCAACAAACCATTTCTGTACGGACCTCGCTTTGTGCACGGGGCATTGTCATGCTGAAACAGGAAAGGGCCGTCTCCAACTGTTGCCACAAAGTTGGAAGCACAGAATTGTCTAGAACGTCATTGTGTGCTGTAGCGTTAAGATGTCCCTTCACTGGAACTAAGGAGCCCGATCCATGAAAAATAGCGCCAGACCATTATTCCTCCTCCACCAAACTTTACAGTTGGCACTATGCATTGGGGCAGGTAGCGTTCTTCTGGCATCCGCCAAACCCAGATTTGTCGTCAGACTGCCAGATGGTGAAGCTTGATTCATCACTTCAGAGAACGCGTTTCCACTGCTCAAGAGTCCAATGGCAGCGAGATTTACATCCCTCCAGCTGACGTTTGGCATTGCGCATGGTGATCTTAGGCTTGTGTGTGGCTGCTCAGCCATGGAAACCCATTTCATGAAGATCCCGATGAACAGTTCTTGTATTGACATTGCTTCCAGAGGCAGTTTGGAACTTTTTTGATGCACTACGTGCTTCAGCACTCTGCGGTCCTGTTCTGTGAGCTTGTGTGGCCTACCATTTCACGTTGTTGCTCCTAGACGTTTTCATTTCACAATAACAGCACTTACAATTGACCGGGGAAGCTCTACCAGGACAGAAATTTGACAAACTGACTTGTTGGAAAGTTGGCATCCTATGACGGTGCCACGTTGAAAGTCACTGAGCTCTTCAGTAAGGCCATTCTACTGCCATTGTTTGTCTATGGAGATTGCATAGCTGTGTACGCAATTTTACACACCTGTCAGCAACGGGTGAGGATGAAATAGCCGAATCCACTCATTTGAAGGGATGTCCATATACTTTTATATATATATATATAGTGCATTAACATCCTAATAACAAAACTTATAAGAGACGTCTTTGAGTACTCTGCTGCTGTTTTGGCAAAAGTTTTTGTCTGGAAACATTAGTCAAAAGGAAATCAAAAAGTAGACACAATCTGAACTCATACCATATTGAACACCTGACCTGACCGAGCATAAACTTTCTCTATAGGCTCTAGTTCCTACAAGCCAGGGTAGGCATGACTTATGGATGGCTAATTGAGATGAGCCCAACAGGTGTAAAGGAAACAATTACCTCCAGCCGTATCCTGATACCCAGCACATGATTACCTCACCATGGTGGTGGTACAGCTCCGCTCTGTGGCTCATGGTGTAATCAGACAACCCTACTTGTCTTACCTGGTCTCATCCTCTCACCTCTGGCCATAGAGAGACAGCGGGGCAACTGGATCCTCTGGGAGCAGAGGTGGGAGGCAGGGGACGGTAATCAGAGCAGCCCAAAGCTACACAGCCCTCCAGGTGAGTCTATGTCTCTCGATTGGAGGACGAAATGAATCAGAAATGATGGAGTGTTTGTTTTCCAACATTTCTTTCCGCCCGGCCTCATCAGGGTTGAGCCTTGCAGACGTCAAGTGTTAATTTAACGCTCCCACCGAGCATGAGGTTGTCTGGCTTGGAGAAGGGAGGTGAGCTGTTGCAGAAAATGACCCTTATGGTCTGATTGTCTTCTGGGCCCAGAAGACAGAGAGGAAAACAAAGACAGGGAGATGTGGTTGAGAGCTTATGCACCTCCCTGCAATTAGAGAGGCTTACCTAACTGCATGCACACACACACTTCACGATTCACATATCAAAAGGCATAACCTTGTCTTATAGACTGACTCTATCAGTCTTTCTCTAAGGCACTCTCCCTCATCCTTTGTCTTTCACACTCACACAATCACAACTTGTTACCTGCACCCAGTCCCACCGGTTGGCCTCCCAGCACCTTTTAGCCCGGTGATTAATTGGACTGAGCTAAGGTAGTTCAACCCTTTATTCTGTGAAAATTAAACAAAAAGACAGGACTCTCAAAAGATTACAGCAGCGCATTAACCACAGAATGAACCATGAAATTGCTTTTTCCCCTCCCGCAGTGTTCAGACATAGTGGTCACTGCCAGTCATGGGGAATGTGCACAGCCATTAGTGTTACATCACTGACAGATAACAAAACAACCACTCAGGGAGGAGCTTCTTCCTCCAATGCATGTCAGCTGACTGAGTACAGCCAATAGCATATAGCCATGAAACGTATGTAAGGAAATATACAGTGCATTCGGAAAGTATTCAGACCCCTTGACTTTTTCCAAATTTTGTTACGTTACAGCCTTACTCTAAAATAGATTGATGAATAGATGAATGAATGATAGATAGAATAGATGAATGAATTAATAGATTGATGAAAACCTGCTCCAGAGCGCTCAGGACCTCAGACTGGGGCAAAAGTTTGTAGTTTAATCTTCCGCGTAGGTCATCGATTTTATTCTCCAAAGATTGCACGTTTGCTAGCAGACTGGAAGGAAGTAGGGGTTTATTCAATCGCCTACGAATTCTCAGAAGCAGCCCGCCCTCTGGCTGCTATTTCACCACCTCCTCTTTGCGCAATTCATGGGGATCTGGGCCTGTTCCCGAGAAAGCAGGGCTCGTCAGACTCGTTAAAGAAAAAAAATGATTCTGCCAGTCCGTGGTGAGTAATCGCAGTCCTGATGTCCAGAAGTTATTTTCGGTCATAAGAGGCGGTAGCAGAAACATTATGTACAAAATAAGTAAAAAAATAAGTTACAAACAACAAAAATAAATGAACAAAAAAACACAATCAGTTGGGGACACGTAAAACGTCAGCCTTCTTCTCCGGCGCCATTTTGTGAGAGTAGGAAAGTCAAGTTTTCAAGAGAGGCCGGGGACATCAAATTCATTCCAAAAAAAGGTGTTTATGAAATTGTCGCGGCCCGAGAAAATTTTTAATTCTTTATTATTTCAATACCAGAAATAAATAATATATACTGTACCTTTTTCATTTCTATCATTTCATGTGTTCATTTCGAAATGTATTTTATTTTCTTCCAACCAAATTCAATCACTTAAGGTCATCGGTCTGTGTTATGCAAATCTGAGCTGCTGAGATTGAACCCATTTAATCACCTGGTTGTCGTAAGAACGGGACCAAGGCGCAGCGGATGTTGAGCTCCACATATTTAATTAAAAGAGAAACTTAAACAAAACAAAACAAAAATATCAATAAACGAACAACTAAACGTGACTACGTGGTGCACAAACACAAACCATATCCCACAAACACAGGTGGGGAAAATAGCTACTTAAATATGATCCCCAATTAGAGACAACGATTACCAGCTGCTGGGGCTGGGCAGTGCCGGGTCTGGGCAGTGCCGGGGCTGGGCAGTGCCGGGTCTGGGCAGTGCCGGGGCTGGGATCGAAGATCATGAACACTGCGTGGACTTTGAGGAGAGAAAAGGCAGGTTGCAGGACGAGCTTGATGAAGCGATTAGAGGCCGTAGTATCTGCCTGGGGATAGCCATTGATACCCTTTCTCCACTACGATCCCTGTGTATGGAGGTGGGGATGTTTCAAGCCGGAAGTCCTTTGTTATGCTATTGATCGGTAACCACTAGACTACACTACTTACTGTGATCCTTTTGGCACAATTATAGTCTATTGGGGTTTTCTATTCATTGGTCAGAAAAAAATGAATCAACTGAAATTAGCCACAGACGGTCCAATACATCACCACCACAGATGTACAGTACACAGGTCCAATACATCACCACCACAGACATGCAGTACACAGGTCAAATACATCACCACCACAGACGTACAGTATACAGGTCCAATACATCACCACCACATACGTACGTGCAGTATACAGGTCCAATACATCACCACCACAGACGTGCAGTATACAGGTCCAATACATCACCACCACAGACGTACAGTATACAGGTCCAATACATCACCACCACAGACGTACAGTATACAGGTCCAATACATCACCACCACAGACGTACAGTATACAGGTCCAATACATCACCACCACAGACGTGCAGTATACAGGTCCAATACATCACCACCACAGACGTACAGTATACAGGTCCAATACATCACCACCACAGACGTACAGTATACAGGTCCAATACATCACCACCACAGACGTACGGTATACAGGTCCAATACATCACCACCACAGACGTACAGTATACAGGTCCAATACATCACCACCACAGACGTACAGTATACAGGTCCAATACATCACCACCACAGATGTGCAGTATACAGGTCCAATACATCACCACCACAGTCTTATCTGATTCATATAAAGCATATCATTCTTAACTGTATTATTTGCCTTTAGGACTACGTACACCAAGCAGTAGCTAAACATGTGACAATGCCATTGGTGGATAAATAAATGTGTATATACACTACCGTTCAAAAGTTTGGGGTCACTTAGAAATGTCCTTGTTTTTTAAAGAAAATATACTTTTTTGTCCATTAAAATAACATCAAATTGATCAGAAATACAGTGTAGACATTGTTAATGTTGTAAATGACTTTTGTAGCTGGAAACGGCTGATTTTTAATGGAATATCTACATAGGCGTACAGAGGCCCATTATCAGCAACCATCACTCCTGTGCTCAATGGCATGTTGTGTTAGCTAATCCAAGTTTATCATTTTAAAAGGCTAATTGATCATTAGAAAACCATTTGCAATTATGTTAGCACAGCTGAAAACTGTTGTTCTGAATAAAGAAGCAATAAAACTGGCCTTCTTTAGACTAGTTGAGTATCTGGAGCGTCAGCATTTGTGGTTTCATTTACAGGCTCAAAATGGCCAGATACAAAGACCTTTCTACAAGGCCAGCATCCTGGAGTCGCCTCTTCACTGTTGACGTGGAGACTGGTGTTTTGCGGATATTATTTAATGAAGCTGCCAGTTGAGGATGTCTGTTTCTCAAACTAGACACTCTAATGTACTTGTCCTCTTGCTCAGTTGTGCACCGGGGCCTCCCACTCCTCTTTCTATTCTGGTTAGAGACAGTTTGCGCTGTTCTGTGAAGGGAGTAGTACACAGCGTTGTACGAGATCTTCAGTTTCTTGGCAATTTCTCACATGGAATAGCCTTCATTTCTCAGAACAAGAATATACTGACGAGTTTCAGAAGAAATTTCTTTGTTTCTGTCCATTTTGAGCCTGTAATCAATGCTGACGCTCCAGATACTCAACTAGTCTAAAGAAGGCCAGTTTTATTGCTTCTTTAATCAGAATCAGCAGTTTTCAGCTGTGCTAACATAATTGCAAAATGTTTTTCTAATGACCAATTAGCCTTTTAAAATGATAAACTTGGATTAGCTAACACAACGTGCCATTGGAACACAGGAGTGATGGTTGTTGATAATGGGCCTCTGTACGCCTATGTAGATATTCCATAAAAATAAAAATAAATGAATATGCCGTTTCCAGCTACAATAGCCATTTACAACATTAACAATGTCTACACTGTATTTCTGATTAATTTGACGGAATTTGAATGGACAAAAAAGTTGCTTTTCTTTAAAAAACAAGGACATTTCTAAGTGACCACAAACTTTTGAAAGGTAGTGTATATGTATTCTTTTTTTTCTTCCTCTGTTCAGAGTTTGATTGACAGCAAGCCCGTGTCTGGGAGGCATGCGTAAAACAACTATTATCCCAACTTATCCCTTGGAATAAGTCCAGGCAGCCCTAGCCCAAGCATCCCCAGCCCCAGGCAGCCCCAACCCCAGGTAGCCTCACCCCTAGAACCATGCATCTCCAGCCCCAACCCTAGGCCACTGCAGCCCCAACCCCAGGCCCATGCAGCCTCAGCCCCAGATCCATGCAGCCCCAGGCCCATGCAGCCCCAGCCCCAGGCCCATGCAGTCTCAGAACCATGCATCTCCAGCCCCAACCCCAGGCCTATGCAGCACCAGGCCCAGGCAACCCCAGCCCCAGGCCCATGCAGTCTCAGCCCCAGGCCCATGCAGCCCCAGGCCCATGCAGCCCCAGGCCCACGCAGCCCCAGGCCCATGCAGTCTCAGCCCCAGGCCCACGCAGCCCCAGGCCCATGCAGTCTCAGCCCCAGGCCCATGTAGCCCCAGGCCCATGCAGCCCCAGGCCCACGCAGCCCCAGGCCCACGCAGCCCCGTCCCCAGCCTCAGCCCAAGACCCAGCCCCAGGCCCATGCATCCCCAGCCCCAGCGGGAAGCTAATAGACTGGGCCAGAGGAGACCCCTGAGGCTTAGGGCATTGTGTAAAGGCCTTGTCTACTTCACACATATTAAGGATCACATGCCACAATTTCACAGCACAGTGGGGGAACCAGCCCCAGCCCACCACTGATTGGCCATTGAGTTAGATGGTGTTGACAGTTATAGCAGTGTAGCATATCAGGGAGGTCAAGGTTGTTTCTGCCGTCACTGTCTATTAAAGTATAACATTAAAGGTCTTGATGAGGAGAACAAGTTGAATATCTAAACCAGAGACGGGCAACTTTGATGGGGGTGCCCCCCCCCCCCCCCCCCACAACATTGTGAGAAAAACATTTTAAATGTGCCCCCTCTTTACAGCGGATAATTTAAAAATATATATTTGTACTTAATTTTGTATCAATTCTACACATTTTGCCATGAGGTGGAAAGAAAATGTTGCAGTTTTAAAGCAAGTTTGCTGCAATTATACACATTTTGCCATGGGGCAGAAAAAAGATTTACCAATTTTATAACAAATTCAATGCAATTCTACTCAATTTGCCATGGGGTGGAGAGAAATGTTTGAGGCTTTTAATAGGATATCTGAGTGAGACTGACAAACAAAATCAATGAGCGCCCCCAAGGCGGTAATTCGATCAAAATAACAAGTTTAAATAGCAGGCCGTTAAACTAACTTAGCAATCTAAAAATTGTTAGCTGACATGGGCTAATTGACTGACTATCAGTGACTGACATAACAAGAGAAAAATTGCTGGTGCATAACCAAATTTTTAAATTGCACATTGTGTATTCTATTCTAACTCGCAACAGTAAGTTGAGACCCCGACTGAGTTGATTTGAGGGCCTTCAAAAGGGGGGTGTGGGCCGCTAGTTGCCGATCCCTGATCTATACTAAGGCAGCACAATAGAGAATGATCAAATCCCATGTGTAGTATATACAGTATGCTGCCTTCACTGTCTATATCCAGTACATTCAGCATTCCATGTCTATACAGTGCATTCGAAAAGTATTCAGACCCCTTTTCCACATTTTCTTACGTTACAGCCTTATTCTACAATAGTTCTTTTTTTATTTTGCAAATTTGTAAAAAAAAATAAACGGAAATATCACATTTGCATAAGTATTCAGACCCTTTACTCAGTACTTTGTTGAAGCACCTTTAGCAGCGATTACAGCCTCGAGTCTTCTTGGGTAGGATGCTACAAGCTTGGCACACGTATATTTGTGGATTGTCTCCCATTCCTCTCTGCAGATCCTCTCAAGCTCTGTCAGGTTGGATGGGGAGCGTCGTTGCACAGCTATTTTCAGGTCTCTCCAGAGATGCTCGATCGGTTTCAAGTCCGGGCTCTGGCTGGGACACTCAAGGACATTCAGAGACTTGTCCCAAAGCCACTCCTGCATTGTCTTGGCTGTGTGCTTAGGGTCATTGTCCTGTTGGAAGATTAATCTTTGCCCCAGTCTGAGGTCCTGAGTGCTCATCAAGCATCTCTGTACTTTTCTCCTTTTCATCTTTCCCTTGATCCTGACTAGACTCCCAGTCCCTGCCGCTGAAAAACATCCCCACAGCATGATGCTGCCACCACCATGCTTCGCCGTAGGGATGGTGCCAGGTTTCCTCCAGACGTGGCACTTGGCATTTAGGCCAAAGAGTTCAATCTTGGTTTCATCAGACCAGAGAATCTTGTTTCTCATGGTCTGAGAGTTCTTAGGTGCTTTTTGACAACTCCAAGCGGGCTGTCATGTGCGTTTTACTGAGGAGTGGCTTCCGTCTGGCCACTCTACCATAAAGGCCTGATTGGTGGAGTGCTGCAGAGATGGTTGTCCTTTTGGAAGGTTCGCTCATCTCCACAGAGGAACTCTGGAGCTTTATCACAGTGACCATCAGGTTCTTGGCCCTTCTCCCCCAATTGCTCTGTTTGGCCGGGCGGCCAGCTCCAGGAAGAGTCTTGGTGGTTCCAAACTTCTTCCATTTAAGAATGATGGAGGCCACTGTGTTCTTGGGGACCTTCAATGCTGCAGAAATGTTTTGGTACCCTTCCCCAGATCTGTGCCTCGACACAATCCTGTCTTGGAGCTCTACGGATAATTCCTTCAACCTCATTGCTTGGTTTTTGCTCTGACATGCACTGTGACCTGTGGGACCTTATATAGACAGGTGGGCTTCTTTCCAAATCATGTCCAATCAATTGAATTTACCACAGGTGACCTCCAATGAAGTTGTAGAAACATCTCAAGGATGACCAATGGAAACAGGATGCCCCTGAGCTCAAATTCGAGTCTCATGGATAAGGGTCTAAATACTTATGTAAATAAGCTTTTTCAGTTTTTTATTTGGAATACATTTGCTGACATTTCTAAAAACCTGTTTTTGCTTTGTCATTATGGGGTATTGTGTGTAGATTGGTGAGGAAAATAATGTATTTCATACATTTTAGCATAAGGCTGTCACGTAACAAAATGTGGAAAATGTCAAGGGGTATGAATACTTTCTGAATGCACTGTACATACTGGGGGGAAACGTGTTGTTGCCCATGCAGTGTCCTGCAACACGTGAATTTTTCAATATAACACCTCAGGTTGAAGACATTTCTACTGTCATTTTCCTCCAGTACTTCAGTGTAATTCTTTTTTTCCCCCCTCCATTTTTCCAGCAAATGCAGTATGTGGCAGACTGAATTGTGTGTTATTACCCAGCTGGAGACAATATCATTACCACATATTTGCTGTCAAGGGTCTGCAAAGAATAGTGCTGTCTTGGGCCTCACTGATCTAACAACCTCACACAGTGCTCCTGAATTACCCACTCCTGTCGCAGGGAAGTCAAACACTACCAGTTAAAGAGGTGAGTGAACAAAAGAGCTCTCTGTCTCTCTCTCTCTCTCCTGCTTTTGAGGAGATGACAACACACCCCCATAGTCTTAACACAGGGATCTATACTGCTCTCCTCCAACTCCATATTTGAAGCATATTCAAATGTAGTATATTGGAGAATGATATTTGAAGCAAGACAATGACCACACATTTCTCAATTCAGACACTTATAAAACCATACCAAACACAAAAATGTTCCATAACCAGGGAAATAAAACAATAAGCCATGAGACTGAGAGAAAATGTTTCTGTTTTAAAGACAATTTCCTGCAATTCTACACATATTTGCCACATTTTTCTATGAGGCTTAGAAAATGTCGAATGTTTTAGGCAAATTTCCTGCTATTCTACACATTTCCCCATGAAACTGAGAGAAAATGTTGCAGTTTTACAGGTAATTTCCTTTAATAAAAAAATAAAAAAATTGCCTTGACTTATGACGTGTCCATATCCTATCTGGGGAGGGAGTGGGGTGAACAAAGAGATCCTATTAAAGTACTAGAAGGGCTATGTCATAAACCCTCAGTGTTACAGAATGAGGTGAAAATGGCAGCCATATTGGTCAGGGGGAAATCCAAACCAGTCTAATTGGAATGAATGGCAGTAGAGGCATAATCCTGATTTTACTTATGCAGGAAAACAGAACAAAGGCATGTGATGTATCAGAAATTGTGTAATATAATTATTGTCAACCTTAAATATTGTCATATACTCATAAATACCTTTTATACTGGTTTTAAACCAATTTTCTGTATAAATAGCCTCTAAATTATATGTAAGACCATAAATGTCTACATTTTTGTTTTCTTGGAAAGCTGAGAGTGCTTATTACATGATACAATATCAGTAGTTGTTGCGTTTACAAGTTGTCTAAGTCCTATCATTGTCACGTATACTCCCTCTCCGGCCTCTAGGTCATCAGGCTACTGATTATCCCGCACACCTGTCACCATCATCAAGCGCATCAACGCCTCATGACACTCACCTGGACTCCATCACCTCCTTGATTATCTTCCCGATATCTGTCACTCCCCTTGGCTCTTTCCTAAGGTGTTATTGACTCTGCTTCATGTCGGTGTGTTGTTTGTGTTTCTTGTTTTGTTTATTTATTTATTAAAACACTCACTCCCTGTACTTGCTTCCCGACTCTCAGCGCACTGGTTATAATCATCAACTGATGAGTAGGTAAACCACCACTTCCCTCCATATTATTGGCCAACGTGCAATCATTGGAAAACAAACTGGACGATCTGTCACACCCTGATCAGTTTCACCTGTCCTCGTTATTGTCTCCACCCCCTCCAGGTGTCGCTTGTTTTCCCCAGTGTATTTATCCCTGTGTTTCCTGTCTCTCTGTGCCAGTTTGTTTGTATGTTTCCAAGTCAACCAGCATTTTTCCCGTTCTCCTGCTTTTTGCATTCTCCTCTTTCTCATCCTCCTGGTTTTGACCCTTGCCTGTTTCTGGACTTTGTACCCGCCTGCCTGACCTGTCTGTCTGCCACTCTGTACCTCCTGGACTCTGATCTGGTTTTGACCTTTTTGCCTGTCCACGACCATTCTCTTGCCTACCCCTTTGGATTAATAAACATTGTAAGACTCCAACCATCTGCCTCCTGTGTCTGCATTTGGGTCTTGCCTTGTGCCTTGATATATCTACAATTAAGACTATCCTACCAACGGGACATTAAAAACGACACCCCAGTACACACTGGAAGGGGGAGAGGTTAGTGGAAGAGTGGCGGAGCGAGTTCTGGGACATCTCTGCCCAGGGCACGAACTCCGCCCACTCCCCCGGCCGGTCCTGGCAGTAAGACCTCAGAAACCTACCCACATCCTGGTTAACTCTCTCCACCTGCCCGTTACTCTCGGGGTGGAAACCCGAGGTAAGGCTGATCGAGACCCCCAAACGTTCCATGAACGTCCTCCAGACCCTCGACGTGAACTGGGGACCCCGATCAGACACTATATCCTCAGGCACCCCGTAGTGCCGGAAGACGTGCGTAAACAAGGCTTCCGCAGTCTGTAGGGCCGTAGGGAGACCGGGCAGAGGAAGGAGATGGCAGGACAACAACCAGGATCGTGGTGTTTCCCTGTGATGGAGGAGATCGGTCAGGAAATCGATCGACAGGTGCGACCATGGCCGTTGTGGAACGGGTAAGGGGTGTAGCTTACCTCTGGGCAGGTGCCTAGGAGCCTTACACTGGGCGCACACCAAGCAGAAGGAAACATAAACCCTCACATCCTTAGCCAAAGTGAGCCACCAGTACTTCCCACTCAGACAGCGCACCGTCCGACCGATGCCTGGATGACCAGAGGAGGGTGACGTGTGGGCCCAATAGATCAGCTGGTCACGGAGAGCAGACGGAACGTACAGACGCCCAGCGGGACACTGGAGGGGAGCGGGCTCTGCACGCAACGCCTGCTCAATGTCCGCGTCCAGCTCCCACACTACCGGCGCCACCAGGCAGGAGGCTGGGAGTATGGGGGTGGGATCCATGGGCCACTCCTCTGTGTCATACAGCCGGGACAGTGCGTCTGCCTTCACGTTCTGGGAACCTGGTCTGTAAGAAAGGGTGAAAACAAAACGGGTGAAAAACATGGCCCACCTTGCCTTGCGAGGGTTCAGTCTCCTCGCCACCCGGATGTACTCTGATCGTCAACACTGGAGCCCCTCATGGATGCATGCTTAGTCCCCTCCTGTACTCCCTGTTCACCCACAACTGCGTGGCCAAGCACGACTCCAACACCATCATTAAGTTTGCTGACGACACAACAGTGGTAGGCCTGATCGCCGACAATGATGGGACAGCCAATAGGGAGGAGGTCAGAGACCTGGCAGTGTGGTGCCAGGGCAACAACCTCTCCCTCAAGACAAAGGAGCTGATCGTTGACAATAGGAAAGGAGGGCTGAACAGGCCCTCATTAACATCGACGGGGCTGAAATGGAGTGGGTCAAGTTTCAAGTTCGTTGGTGTTCACATCACCAACAAATTATCATGGTCCAAACACACCAAGACAGTTGTGAAGAGGGCACGACAACACCTTTTCCCCCTTAGGAGACGGAAAAGATTTGGCATGGGTCCCCAGATCCTCAAAAAGTTCTACAGCTGCACCATCGAGAGCATCCTGACCGGTTGCATCACCGCCTTGTGTATGTCAACCGCTCAGCATCTGATCGTAAGGTGCTCCAGAGGGTAGTGCGTACGGCCCAGTACATCACTGGGGCCAAGCTTTCTGAAATCCAGGACCTATGTACTAAGCGGTGTCAGAGGAAGGCCCAAAAAATTGTCAAAGACTCCAGTCACCCAAGTCATAGACTGTTCTCTCTGCTGTTCTCTCAGCAAGCGGTACCGGAGCACCAAGTCTAGGTCCAAAAGGCTCCTTAACAGCTTCTACCCCCAAGCCATAAGACTGCTGAACAATTAATCAACTGGCCACCCAGACTATTTACATTGACCCCCCTTTGTTTTTACACTGCTGCTACTCGCTGTTTATTATCTATGCATTGTCACCTGTACATTGACTCACTACCGGTGCCCCCTATATATAGCCTCGTTATTGTTATGTAAATGTAGTGTGTTTAAGAAAACAAAAACAAATCACTTTAGTTTATTTAGTAAATATTTTCTTAACTCTATTTCTTGAACTGCATTGTTGGTTAAGGGCTTGTAAGTAAGCATTTCATGGTAAGGTCTACACCTGTTTTATTCGACGCATGTGACAAATAAAATGTGATTCAAGTTTTTTTATTAACATATTCCTTGGTGACTGGAGCTGAAGTTTGAGCAAAGTGTTTGAAATCACATTTTAGTCAATACACAGAACATAATGTTTCTGCAGAAATAACTTCAGGATAGCCAAACATCCCGTTTTTATGGAGCCATGCACACTAGGTGTATCTAAGACCAATAGAATTGCTCTCATTTTCTTTTGTGGACAGTTTATGCATACTGAGTGACAAAACCATCTATTTCCCTTCGAGAGAAAAAATGAAGATATGGACCCTGGCAATTGAACAGCAAATGAGGGGAAAGAATTCTTCAAACTTCCATTCTCATCCAATTTCATTTATGCAAGCAATAGAACATATTTGATTGCACTTGCATATCTGTTCATGTTTACAAGGCACAAAGTGTTATCTGACAGCAAAGCAATGTATAGTCTGTAACAGAGAATCAAAACTCTTCATGAAGGAATCATTAAACATCCCCACGCCTGCAGAATAAAACCATAGAGAGGAAGAAAGGAAACGCTCTGAAAGGCTCTTCCACAGCATTGAAGATGTAAACAGAAAGACTTTATTGAAGTACAGATGAGGCTACACCTCTATTCTATTCTGAATCAGGCGAACCCATCACGATGGCAAGAGTCCTTGATTTCTCAGAACAATGGGTCCAAAGTACCCTGGAAAAATACTTTTATATTCATGATGTAAACATTGGTGTTATAAGCATACTGGTATCATTTGGGTAGGGTGTGCAAAACCCCACTGTTGGCATTACAGTGCATCTACTGCTAAAGTATTAAGTATTTAAAAATCATTAGAAGGCCTGTAAAATCTGTCAATACTAAATGGCTTTTCAACCACACTGACGCACATTCAGTACAAATACTGCAAGTTATAACCCAGATTATGAATCAATAAGATACTGTATCTGACATAATCATGTCAATTGACTAAATTTACTCCAACAAACAGCGAGCACTCAAAGACACCAGGGTATTTCCACCAATTCGGTGCCTTTTGAGAAGTGGAACTTTGTCCCCAAAAACATTGATTTCACCTAATCTTTACATTCTGTCATAAAGAGCACATGTTCACCTTAATAAAAACAGGTTTTTACCATTTCAAGAGGTTAAATAAAAAAATTACTATCGTGCCTATTAAGTGCCAAATAAAGTAACAAGGTTGATAATTTATTTAAAATCAAATATGAATTCCCTTGTGACCGGGGAAATGGAAGCTTGTGGTGTGCAACAGGGAGTGGCAATTGAATTCAAGCTTCACAAAAAAAATGACATTGTAAAAACTTTTCTAGCCTGTCTATCTACACTCTAGCCTGTGCTATCTAGAACATAAATTGTTTTTGGGCTGTACCCATAGGAGAACCCTTTGAAGAACCCTTTTTGCTTCTAGGTAGAACCCTTTTGGTTCCAGGTAGAACACTTTGGGTTCCATGAAGAACCCTTTCCACAGATGGTTCTACGTGGAACCCAAAAAGGGTTCTCCTATGGGGACAGCCGAAGAACCCTTTTGGAACCCTTTTTTCTTTGAGTTTATGGGTAACAGGCTTGACGTGTTATGCTCGACATGCTCAGTTCTCCACCACAAAAAGAGTAGAACCAGCTCACCTGCTTTTACACTATGATTTGACTATTAGATGTTCAATGTTTCTTTGGAAAAATATTTAAAAAGGAATAGTTTCACCAAATTATAACGAGAGTTCAGGTCACGTAACAGGGAAGACCTTAAAATGAAGGACAGATGTAAATGAATAATATGAAATAAATAATCGTCTTCAGAAATAACTTTGTCAAAGCAACAAAATAACTTGCGCTTTACAATGATGGTGAAACTTGGAGAAATGTGTGGAATAAGTGGGTTGATGAAGGGACATGTCAAAATGCAGAATTAGCAAGCCTGATTTATTAAATTATCCATATGGTCTATATTAAAGGGCACTTCATTTAATACAACAGACTTTTAAAATTCAATATTGGTGCACAATTTCTACTTAAAACATCAAAGGGACGCAGAAGCCCCTCATTTCATGAAACGACCCACCAGCTGATGTGGTGATATGAAGAGGGTTTGAAAATGTTGCCACCAAATTAACCTGATACTAATAGGATTTGAGGTAGATAACATAAATTTGGCGTGCTTTCTTTTCAAGCCAATACACTAAGTGGAAACTGCTACAAATTGATTTACATTTTCTCCTAGCTACCTTCCCCCCAACATTTTGTTCTCCTTTATTCGAGATGAGGAGAAAGAACATTAATATTATCTTATCACATCCTATAAAATGATTGGAGAGGATATGATTAGTTGAACAATGGCATGAGAACCTGCTTTATGGAAGCTATCCCACGTCTTTGACAAAAGGAGTGAAGCAGTCACAGAGTGGGACAGATAGTCAGGAAGAAGACTTGTCTTAATGGCAGTCAATGCCCTTGTCTCTGGATCTTGATTCGTACAGCAGGATATGTAAGAGTCCATGAGTTAATGATACATCCATGCCCATCGGTGCTACCTATTCACACACTATTACCATTTTATTATTGTTTATAGGCCATTTAGGAAGGGGGAAGACAGTCCTGAGCCAATGCCAAAGGGCTGCTCTTTAGCATTGTGTTTTGGGCTGGATAAATGCACCATTAAGCCTATTAAAATGAGCTCCACCCGTCAGGGGCCGAAAACGAACGCGGCTTTCTGGCTGTCAATGGGCGCCACTTTGAAGAAACAATGCTCTGTCGAGGCCCACCAGTTTTCTCATCAATGAACATCAAAGATGAATGAGCCCTCACTGACAGCTTTGTTTTGACTTTGCTACCCACAAAGCCCTGCTCCATATCATCCTGGGCTGCTCCTCTGTGCTCCCCTAACAGGTGCTCATCAATGCACTGTTTGAGGGGATGCAGGGGGGCCCCTGGACTGCATCCGCCTTAATCTATCACACTATAAAACACTTTGAAAAACAAACGTTTGTTTGGCCAAAGTCAAAGCCCTGGAGGACGGCTAGCTCGTCCGTCTGTCAGGCCAGACTTTCTGCTCTTTATACCAGGGCTTTGTCAGGGTTTCAGCCCTTCCTTCCCTGCTCGTTTGAACAGGACATTAAATGATACCCTGGAGGATCCGATTCCCAGCCATTTCCCAGAAGAGTAACACCGGCCAATTGTCTGGATTATGACAACAGTGCCTGGAGGGGAGGAAAAAGCCAACAAGCCAAGAAAAAAACATTGGCCTAATAAATAACACCGAGAGATCAAACCAAAATGATCATTCGAGTTATTCTTTAGATGGGAAGCGTCGTAAGATGGTTAATTTTCAGAGCACTTTCTGTGCAAGACGGTGGGAAAACTTGAAATAGATAGGCCTAGCTACTTCATGGGAGATTAGAAATACTCCACTCAGGGATAGAAAGGCCTTCAGCCGAGGAGAGAGAGAGAGCCAGTGTTGAGCATTTTCATCTAAAGTTGTGGGAGATAAGATGCAATGGCAGATCAATATGTGCTTTATGGTGGCAGGTCCCCAAGACCTAGTCTTTCTGTGCCGGGGAGTATCCCACAGTGAGGGATGCATACTGACTCTACAATGCCTGCCCCATGGCTCAATTTCTGCATGCAGCCATTATCTACACTGTCTTATACTGGCACACAAACTGGCATATTTAACCCTAGCATAGCAAGAAACAGACCGGGATTATCTAAATGGGATCCTCAGAAATGTCTAAAGATAAATCTCCAGTTAAAATATTTGACATCTGCCCCGTCACCTTAGGGAGCAAATGATAACAGATATTCATGGGGGTGATTAGATACAAAATGCAAAACTATATTTTGATTGTGGGAGATGCATAGCAATGGCATGTGTATTGTGTACATTTGTCATTGGTGTAGCTGTGGCAAAAGCAAGGTATGCAGGCAGTCAGGTTAACGTTATTAGTTCTCCTTCACATAGTCAATGCATTCCATCATTTCAAATAATATCCACTCTACTGTCTACATGAATGGCTTGATGACAACAACCTGTTGGAATATCTACCAATGCCTTTAAGAAGCTTTGGTGTGAAAGTGATCCACCTTGAACTCCTTTAATTTCCAGTCATATAGGCTACACTCTTAGAAAGGTGCTATCTAGAACCTAAAGAGTGTATAACACAATGTACTATTGTGTTTTAAAGGAGACATTTCCGGAAACTCTCATCCACATCAATTCAAAAGCCTCTTTCCTCTCCATCCCATATTGCTGTGTTTATTATTGTTCTTCCGATTTCATCGGCTTGTAGCCTCTGAAGCTTTTGACACCGCTGTGTTCTAACAGGATAAAATAATTATAGAAAATAAGCTATTGTCAATCATTGCTTGATTTTATTCTGGGCAACAGTTCAGATACTGCCAGGGTACCAAGCGAAGTCATCTCTGACCAGCATCCATAACAACCTGTTAAGTAGAGCAGGGAATAAATATACATTTTTGCAAACAATACTGTACACAACAGCAGTGCTGGGGGTTTGGTAGGATTGGACAGGGTGTGTGGGGTTGGGGAATGACAGCAGAGCTCACTGAGGAGGACTAGCAATCACTCCATTCAGTGCCTGCTGCCACACAGCTCATATTGTCACTTCCCGGTTTAAAGAAACCTTGAGCGGCTTCAAAGATCTTTTCAAAGCCTTAATCCTAATAGGTCGTGGTTTGTTCTGTCACATCAGAAGGGAGAGCGGGAGGTAGAGGGAATAATGTGTCAGGGACTTTCAAAGATTCTTAAGGGGAGAAGATTGGCAGAGGATTTTCGGTGCGGGAGGACTGAAATCTGAAATATCAGCCTGCAGAATGCCTGCTGTAATAGATATGAAATAGGTCTTCTCAACACCATGAAAGGCTGACATTTCCCCGAAAGTTTGTCATGAGAAGGCCCTTTATTCCCTCTCATCTATCAGTGTTTGTACTGCCACCTTGTCCACGGTGGAAATTCGCAAGTGTCACTCTTACACGTTAGAGCAGGATTGGACATTTTCAATTTTTTCTTTCTTTGAATGTTTTGAATTTATAGTAAGAGACCAATTCAGTCAGGGGCCATTTTAGAAAAGTGCTTTTCCACAGCACTCAAGTTAAGATTCAGCACAGAGCATCTGTTTCCTGGTTAGGAGGTTGACCCTGTGTAGCTACTACCAGTTCGATGACAATGCATGGTTTACTATGAGCCTTTGCTGTATTTTATAGAGATGTATGAAATAGGCCAAATAAATATTTATTTTCAATCAATCAAATATATTAATAAAGCCCTTTTTACATCAGTAGATGTCACAAAGTGCTTATACAGAAAACCAGCCTAATATCCCAAACAGCAAGTAATGCAGTTGTAGAAGCACGTTGGCTAGGAAAAAGGCAGGAACCTAGAAATAAACCTAGAGAGGAACCAGGCTCTGAGGTGTGGCCAGTCCTCTTCTGGCTGTGCCGGGTGGAGATTATAACAGTACATGGCCAAGATGTTCAAACATTCATAGATGACCATCAGGGTCAAATAATAATAACCACAGTGGTTGTAGAGGGTGCAACTGGTCAGCACCTCAGGAGTAAATGTCAGTTGGCTTTTCATAGCAGAGCATTCAGAGTTCAAGACTAGAGGTCGACCGATTAATCAGAATGGACGATTAATTAGGGCCGATTTCAAGTTTTCATAACAATCGGAAATCTGTATTTTTGGACACCGATTTGGACGTTTTTTTTTTTACACCTTTATTTAATCTTTATTTAACTAGGCAAGTCAGTTAAGAACACATTCTTATTTTCAATGACGGCCTAGGAACGGTGGGTTAACTGCCTCGTTCAAGGGCAGAACGACAGATTTTTACCTTGTCAGCTCGGGGGATTCAATCTTGCAACCTTACAGTTAACTAGTCCAACGCTCTAACCACCTGATTACATTGCACTCCACGAGGAGCCTGCCTGTTACGTAAATGCAGTAGAAGCCAAGGTAAGTTGCTAGCTAGCATTAAACTTAAACAATCAATCAATCATAATCACTAGTTAACTACACATGGTTGATGATATTACTAGTTTATCTAGCGTGTCCTGCGTTGCATATAATCGATGTGGTGCGTATCGTTGCTCCAATGTGTACCTAACCATAAACATCAATGCCTTTCTTAAAATCAATACACAGAAGTATATATTTTTAAACCTGCATATTTAGCTAAAAGAAATCCAGGTTAGCAGGCAATATTAACCAGGTGAAATTGTGTCACTTCTCTTGCGTTCATTGCACGCAGAGTCAGGATATATGCAACAGTTTGGGCCGCCTAATTTGCCAGAATTTTACGTAATTATAACATAACATTGAAGGTTGTGCAATGTAACAGGAATATTTAGACTTATGGATGCCACCCATTAGATAAAATACGGAACGGTTCCGTATTTCACTGAAAGAATAAACGTCTTGTTTTCGAGATGATAGTTTCCGGATTCGACCATATTAATGACCTAAGGCTCGTATTTCTGTGTGTTATTATGTTAGAACTAAGTCTATGATTTGATAGAGCAGTCTGACTGAGCGGTGGTAGGCAGCACCAGGCTCGTAAGCATTCATTCAAACAGCCCTTTCCTGCGCTTTGCCAGAAGCTCTTCGCTGTGCTTCAAGCCTACCAACTCCCGAGATTAGGCTGGTGTAACCGATGTCAAATGGCTAGCTAGTTAGCGGGGTGCGCACTGATAGCGTTTCAAACGTCACTCGCTCTGAGACTTGGAGTAGTTATTCCCCTTGCTCTGCATGGGTAACGCTGTTTTGAGGGTGGCTGTTGTCGTTGTGTTCCTGGTTCGAGCCCAGGTAGGAGCGAGGAGAGGGATGGAAGCTATACTGTTACACTGGCAATACTAAAGTGCCTATAAGAACATCCAATAGTCAAAGGTTAATGAAATACAAATGGTATAGAGAGAAATAGTCCTATAATTCCTATAATAACTACAACCTAAAACTTCTTACCTGGGAATATTGAAGACTCATGTTAAAAGGAACCACCAGCTTTCATATGTTCTCATGTTCTGAGCAAGGAACTTAAACGTTAGCTTTCTTACATGGCACATATTGCACTTTTACTTTCTTCTCCAACACTTCGTTTTTGCATTATTTAAACCAAATTGAACATGTTTCATTATTTATTTGAGGCTAAATTGATTTTATTGATGTATTATATTAAGTTAAAATAAGTGTTCATTCAGTATTGTTGTAATTGTCATTATTACAAATAAATGTAAAATAAAAATCGTCCGATTAATCGGTATCGGCTTTTTTTGGTCCTCCAATAATCGGTATCGGTATTGGCGTTGAAAAATCATAATCGGTCGACCTCTAGTCAAGACAGCAGGTGCGGTAGAGAGAGAGAGAGAAAGAGAGAGACAGAGAAAGGGGGAGAGTCGAAAACAGCAGACAGCTGCAGCAGATAGCTGCAGGCAGAACAGTTTAAACTGGAGCAGCAGCACGACCAGGTGGACTGGGGACAGCCACAAGTCATCAGGCCAAGTACTCCTGAGGCATGGTCCTAGGGCTCAGGTCCTCCGGGAGGGGAGGGACAGAGTGAGAGAGAGAATCTTTCTCCTGTGTATAACAATGCTGCAAGTAGGACATTTTTTTTTTTAATTAACCATAAATAACCATTAGTTATCCTTAGAAAATACTCCCATAAGAAAATATCATTTTAACAATGACAATTACTTCCAAATGTGGGCATGTCAAAGCATGCAGTTACTGTGAGGCGTACTAGCCACTACGAACAGAGAATGAGTATCTCTTGTGTGTTTACACCTAACCTCTCTGACATTTTATCTGTTGTTCAGTGCATCTCATGCATTTCTCCTGATACAATCAAGAGACAAAGAGATGGGGCCCATGTAGCAACACGGCACAAGTGTCTTGTTAATTAGCTGCCCATGGGAAAGCATCCATTGATTTCCTGTCAGCACATTTAGAAACACGGCTGTTTGTCTTTGCAATGGAGCATTGGACACCATTGATAACAGAGATAAAACAGGTTTCACTCAACAGGAGCAGCAAACAGCAGCACAAACAAGCCAGACACACATCTATCTACCTTCTCCCGTGGGAACCAACATATAACCGTGGCCTCTAATTGTGTGACATTTTGAGAAATAAAAGTTGTAAATAGAAGGTAGTAAACACAATTCACTACATGGACTGACTTTTCGAAGTCAAGTATAGTTCTGTATATTCACTTTGGTGAAGGTTAATGTTTGTAGACAGGTTTGATAGTGAACCAAGTGAAATCCCTCTAGTGCTTGTTATTTCACACCCCTGTGGCTAGGACCAGGGCCAGTCACTGCACAGTAAACACACATGGGAGAAAATAAACTTGGGTACTAGTAAAGAACTCGGCTAATGATCCCCAACTCAGAATCCACACACTGGCTTTCCCTGGCAACTCAACAGGTCAGGATCCACACACTGGCTCTCCCTGGCAACTCAAAAGGTCAGGTTCTCCTATGGATCTCTCATTACTGTTAGCTGTACAACACAGAGAGAAACACACACACTGAGCAAAGTGAATGAATATAAAGACAGGGACTGAAACATTGAAATTCCACAAATTATCTCTATGCTTTGAATGGTACAATATACTCAACGAAGGAAGCTGTTATCTGGAAGCAACAACAGGTACAGTAGAATCATCTCTGATCATGGTGCCAGATGGCTGTTGATCCAACCATACACAGTTAAAGACAGGCTCTGTTGCAAAGGGCAGTTGGCCACTGCAGGCATGGGCATTCACTGCCAATGATCCAATCACACATGGAGAGAGGAACTGCACGTTTGTCAGGTATAGGGTCATGTGGAGGCTGGTGAATGGGCTGAGGTGGGAGGGTAGGGGCACTCACATAGCCAGGGTGAGGCAGAGGACTGTCTCTAACTGAGAGGTCACTACAGCCCTGCCTCTCATGTGTATGTCACCCTTCCCTTACCACACATATCAGGGACAGGGTAGGCTTCTGGCACCATCAGCTAAACAGGGATATCATGATTGGGAACTGCATGCCATTAGTCATGCAAAAAATTGCTTGTGGATAATGCCAAATGTCATTTTGGTTGAATGTCCCTTTACACGTCCTATCGTATGACTGTGTATATGATAACAATGGAAGATGGATACCATCATTAGGGATAAAGAAAAACTACCCCTTGAATAATACTTACCTAATACTTGGCTGTTTAAGCGGAGCATTCTCTCTCAAGCACTTTCCGGTATGTCAGATAGATGTCAGTCTTTTAAATGCAAGGTCATAGGTTTAATGATGTGTCTTTCATTTTAAATTCAAGAATGTTCTTATGCTACCCACACACTGATGTCTAAATGAATGGACACATGATTTCAGCTCCTTAACTGGTGTACAGTAGAAACCATTCTATGTTGAGCTTAACAGATAAAAGATTCTCCTTCAGGAGGTAATTTTACATCTAAATGAATCCAATTAAATCATGGCCATTTCAATCAAAGTTCTCCTCGCTTGTTGTTGTAAAGTAGACCACAAGTTAAATTGGAATCAGATTATGAAGTGAAAAATACTGCAGAACTATTTTTCAGCATAGCATGGTATATATGATACAGACCCCTGCATTGCATAATCCACATTAATGGTTTAATTCTCTTATTACTATTATACATTTCACCAGGGGTGCAACTTTCACTGGGGCAGGGGGGACATGCCCCCCCATATTCAGAAATTGCATTTTTGTCCCCCCATGTTTATCATTGGTATGTGATACAAAACGGGGCAATGGTGTACTTTAGGACCATGAGGATTCCTCCGAGCAGTCGGGTAGGCTGTTTGGAGTGTTTATCCGACTGGATAAAAAATAAAATAGATTTGTCCCCCCCCACTTCTAAAACCAAAGTTGCGCCCCTGCATTTCACACCAGATTATCTCCAGAGATACAAGACGGTGTCCATATAGAGTTTTAATTAAGTGTTTGGTATGTTTCCATGAGCCGTTTATGTTAAACTCTGACTTATAATGCCCTTGTTCTAATTACTACAGAGTGTCTCTCATTAACCTTTTGGAAAATGTGCTCAAAAGTACCTATGCAATACAAACACTAGAGAAATATATTACTATTTATCCACTGAAATAGGCTACTGAACTATGCTCAAACATATCACTGGAAATCTTATAGAAATATAAATTCTCACTTGTAAAGAACAGGAAGGCTACCTTACAGTAGCTTTGATAAATACTGTATCATGCATATTTTCCCATACCAATAAAATATTTTCACTAGAAAAGAAAACCTTTCAAACATATATCTGTTTCTAAAATGTTGATGAAATGACGGTAGGTCTAAAGCAGTGTTTTGCATTCATCAAATAGATAAATGGATAGATAAATAGGCCTAATAAATACTGCAGGCCTACTTTAGACAGGGGCACAACGACGACCCCTGGTGGTAGAGCATTGGAATTAGATGGAGGATAACATTATTAGCTGTTGCAAAGGGAACTTGTTCTCTGTATTGTCGGCCATCCCTCCATGCTCCATCACCATCCCACTGCATTCATGACCTGAAATGAAATAAAATGTTAAACTTTTTAAAAAAGTAATTAATTTGTAATTTAATTATTTAAGGTTAATAATTGCATCGTAGGCTATAGGAGGCCCATAGGCTAGCCTACTGTAAATCAATTTCTGAAACTCGACCCGTTTTCTATTCAGACACAAATGATCTTCTATGCATGTGATCTCATTTTCATCTTCACACAGTATCACGTTTCATAGCTCTATCTGAAGAAGTTGTGGGTGGTCTCTCACAGCTAGACAGTATTTTTCCGGTAACAAGCCTTAGCCTTCTATCTAGACCTATGGATCTGTCCCCTTTGAAGTTTATGAGGGATGGAATGTTCAGCAATCCCATAGTAGGCCGATATTTATATTCAAAATGACATTGTCAATGATTAATTGTGTCATTATCCTCAACACCTCAATATGTTTTAATGGGATACATTAGCTTTTAAATGGCACTTACAAAAAGGAAAAGCATAACCATACAAGGAGAAAAGTATTTACAAGCACTTTGTAAGAATAATTTAGAGCAGACCTTGGATTGGATTCAGTCAGGCTGCCTTGACAATATAAAAACATTTGTTGGGTTATAGTGCCACCCTCTGTTTAGCATGTTAACTGCACCTCCATTTATTCATTTCTGTTTTGTGAGCCTCAACGATTGTAAAAAAAATAGACCTTTTTAAAAGGATAAGATTTTCTGAAGAATTGTAATTGTATCACTACAGATGTATAAATAAAAAATAAAAAATAATCCCAGTCCCTTTTGTTAAGATATTGTAGATGCCATTCTTTAGTCTTGTGATAAGCAGTAACCTGCTCTTGATTTTCCAAAACAACATGGTAATGATGGTTACAGTAATTAGAGGGGTGGATGATGCCCATCTCCAATAAGTGTGTGTGTGTGTGTGTGTGTTACATTCATCACTCCAAACAACAGGGTTTGTGTAATCAACATCTGTTGTGACAGGCAACCTCCCCTTTTCTTAGAATGGTCCACTTCAGATAATGAGTGTCATACCAAACTCATAGCCCATGGCTGATTACACTCCTCCTCTTTGACCTCCACACTCCATCCCCTCCGTTCCATCTCCTGACATTCAATGGATGTATTGTGACTCGAAGGAAACCTTGGAAGGAAAGATGGTTACAAGTACAAGCTGTCCCACAATATAGCGCTTCAGGTACATCGAGGTGACTGTGCTAGAGAAATAAAGACAACCAACCTCGCGTTGACCTTCTACAGTGTGAGCATTACATTTCCTGCTTGCCTTGATATAGTATCTGCAGCAGACATCTACTGCAATTGTTGTGAAAATAGGTGAGGTCGAAAAATATTACGTGTTTGTATGTGACAAAAGATCTACAATAAAAGCACATTATAAAACAGGAGTAGCTTATGTTGCATTACTCAATGGTTCTACTGTATTCTCTGCAGAGCATGTGTTGCGCTGCCTGGCAACAGTGGTCCAGGGCTGAGGAAACTACAGGCTACATGAGATGTCTTTGCTATGCTCTGCAGTTTTGCAGTTCATTCGTAACTTTGTTAAGGTCCTTTTAGTGACATTTGCACTTTAGGATTCTGGTCCGTCAGTCATGTGAGGCCAATGCCTAATCTATGCCCCTGACAAAGCCTTGAGAAAGTGCCTACTGCCTAGAGTACATGAATTACTTCATCCCTTTTCCATCCGCAAATGGATTAATAATATCAACAGTGTCTATTTGGCCTACTGAATAGGCTCTTTGTCTCATTTATCTTTCATTTCAGAGTGAAGGTCTTGCATTTTCAATGTCTGCACGACTGGGAAATTGGATTCCTATTCCCCCACAGTGCATAGGTAAAACCTGTCATGGCCTTTTCAGGACATATGACAAGTCTAACACAATAGCGTTGTCATTCAAATTTTTCTACATTTTCTCCTCTCAGAGGTCACATATTTTTGTTAGAACAAATTAATTAGACATTTTATAATTTGTTCTAACTCCAAGGAGACACAAACAGAAAGGTTTGCAGAAAAGGTTGAACGAGGAGCCTTTGCTTTATGCGCCACCTCCTGGCCATTTCGGGAATAATTTTCCAACCTTTGCTGTGATCTTAGCTTTGAGCAAATCAGTTCACCCACGATGACAAATAGGCATTAAACTCTGATTCTACCTCATTTAGCTATTGCATTGTGAGGAGTCTCCCATATTTGAAAATAAAACCTTATTGTAGCTGTCTGTATAAGGGATTGTGTGATTGCACTGAATTTAAATGTAAGTTTTGATATTCATTCTTATTTTGAAAATTCGATTCCAATGCATTCTACGCCCATTTCTTCCTAAATGTTAATTAGCAACAATGCTTATCATAAAAAAAAACTCCATAAAAATCTCATGCTGTACCCCACCTAATGCAGCATAACCTTTAGCTCACTTTAACTACAGGAGGCCTGTCTTCTATTAAACCACGTCTTTGTTGAATGGTAAAAGCTTCCAGTTAACAGGTCGAGTGGCAGGCAGGGAGGAGAAATAAAGCAGTGTTCCCACTGGGCACAGACATCAATTCTACGTCTATTCCATGTTGGTTCAACATAATTTCATTGAAATGACGTGGTAACAACATTGATTCAACCAATGTGTGCCCAGTGGGTTGTAACACTTTGACCTTTGTCTGTGCCAGTCTTGTATTATGCCAAGCGGGGGAACAACAGTCTCCAATTGAACCAGGCCATCCTCTCTCTCCTGTATTGCTATGTTCTGTAGGGTTACTTGGATGGCCAGATCAGATGTGTCCGTATGACCTAGTGAGTCATGACATAAGCTACAGTGGATCAGAGGCCTACCACTATTGCATGCATCACAGGTGTAATCAGTCTGAAATATGTCAACTCAGAGTAGGCCTAAAATACAATGGAGACATCTCCTGTAGAAAAATAAACATGGCCTACTCAGATACTGCTTGGAGTTGCACTATGGTGCTCCTTCATCGACTCTTTGACCAAATGTACATTTCACATAGGGAAGAACTAACGTTTTCAGAAACATCTCCTATTCTTACTTACAATAAAAGTGATTGAAAAATGGCACAAGACATTATTCACCATTCAGTTACTATTGGGAAAAATATGATGCAAAACACAACCAAAACCAACTGCAAATTCATCCTACACGATTGTAGAGTCACAACTTAAACGTTGTCATTGTGTGCAAGAAACATGGGACAAACGACTAAACTTTTGACTACTTTAAAACCCTGTAAGTGAATTTGTCTGAATACTTATGGCTTCTTCAAATGGGGGGAATAGATACATGAAGTGCTTTCATTTCTAAATGGTGAAACAGACATGTATGAAAATACCTTGAAAGAAAAGCTGACATTCTGTACTCACTGTCATCTTATATGAAACATTCTATCGCAGATACTGGAGGACAGAGCCAAACACAAACATGTAGCTTCACTGTCCAAATACATATGGAGGGGAGTGTATACCTGTTGATACTTGAAGAATATAACTTATCATTTTGATATCATGAATGGTTAGTCCTTGCATCCATAACTCTGTATATGAATTTGAGAGTGGTTACATTTCTCCAGGCCCGTCCCTCAGCTTTTTACCAAAACAGAGGCGAGGAATTGTTATGTTATTGTTTCAATTAAGGATTTTAGCTTCAAGAAGATGTTATTATTTAGATTCGTTTTTTTTAAGAGACTTTGTTGCCCTATTGCTCACTGGAGGTCCTACAAGAGAAACATTAAAACCATTAAAGGCCCAGTGCAGTCAAAAATGTGATTTTACTCTGTTTTATATATATTTCCATACTATGAGGTTGGAATAATACTGTGAAGTTGTGAAAATGGTGATAATGCTCTTTTAGTGTAAGAGCTGTTTGAAAAGACCGGCTGAAATTTCAGCCTGTTTTGGTGGGATGCAGTTTTGACCTGCCTGGTAAATTAGTTAATAGACCAATAAGAAAGAGAGTTCCAAACCTCTCTGCCGATAACAGCTATTTTTCAGTTTTCCCCTCCCCACTCAGACCAGCAGAAATCTTGTCAGAGAAATTTCTCTTAGCCAAGAAGCTATTTTTGTTTTATTTTTGACTATTTTAATTGATAACAATCGCAGTAAGGTACTTAACCCAGAAATGATTTGATGTTAAGATAAAAACGGCTGCATTGGGCCTTGGGTATCTGGTACCATGACTCTTCCACCACCAACACCTTCTAGCTGCTAGTGTCATCCTAGAATAGAAAGACTGATGCTCTAAGTCTCTTTCTTACAGATATATTCCTTTGCTTGAGAGTACAGTCGTGGCCAAAAGTTTTGAGAATGACACAAATGAATTTTCACAAAGTCTGCTGCCTCAGTTTGTATGATGGCAATTTGCATATACTCCAGAATGTTATGAAGAGTGATCAGATGAAATGCAAAGTCCCTATTTGCCATGCAAATGAACTGAATCCCCAAAAAACATTTCCACTGCATTTCAGCCCTGCCACAAAAGGACCAGCTGACATCATGTCAGTGATTCTCTCGTTAACACAGGTGTGAGTGTTGACGAGGACAAGGCTGGAGATCACTCTGTCATGCTGATTGAGTTTGAATAACAGACTGGAACCTTCAAAAAGAGGGTGGTGCTTGGAATCGTTGTTCTGCCTCTGTCAATCATGGTTACCTGCAAGGAAACATGTGCCGTCATCATTGCTTTGCACAAAAAGGGCTTCACAAGCAAGGATATTGCTGCCAGTAAGATTGTACCTAAATCAACCACTTATCGGATCATCAAGAACTTCAAGGAGAGCGGTTCAATTGTGGTGAAGAAGGCTTCAGGGCGCCCAAGAAAGTCCAGCAAGCACCAGGACCGTCTCCTAAAGTTGATTCAGCTGTGGGATCTGGGCACCACCAGTACAGAGCTTGCTCAGGAATGGCAGCAGGCAGGTGTGAGTGCATCTGCACGCACAGTGATGCGAAGCTTGTCCAAAGCTTGTCCGGAGAAGACAAGGTGAGCGCTACCATCAGTCCTGTGTCATGCCAACAGTAAAGCATCCTGAGACCATTCATGTGTGAGGTTGCTTCTCAGCCAAGGGAGTGGGCTCACAATTTTGCCTAAGATCACAGCTATGAATAAAGAATGGTACCAACACATCCTCCGAGAGCAACTTCTCCCAACCATCCAGGAACAGTTTGGTGACGAACAATACCTTTTCCAGCATGATGGAGCACCTTGCCATAAGGTAAAAGTGATAACTAAGTGGCTCGGGGAACAAAACATAGATATTTTCGGTCCCTGGCCAGGAAACTCCCCAGACCTTAATCCCATTGAGAACTTGTGGTCAGTCCTCAAGAGGCGGGTGGACAAACAAAATCCCACAAATTCTGACAAACTCCAAGCATTGATTATGCAAGAATGGGCTGCCATCAGTCAGGATGTGGCCCAGAAGTTAATTGACAGCATGCAAGGGCAGATTGCAGAGGTCTTGAAAAAGAAGGGTCAACACTGCAAATATTGACTCTATGCATCAACTTCATGTAATTGTCAATAAAAGCCTTTGACACTTATGAAATGCTTGTAATTATACTTTAGTATTCCATTGTAACTTCTGACAAAAATATCTAAAGACACTTAAGCAGCAAACTTTGCGGAAATATATATTTGCGTCATTCTCAAAACTTTTGGCCACGACTGTACATTCATTTCAATAGATTAGGCACGTATACTGTAGAAAAAGCGTCATACTCAGATGTTGCTTGGGTGTGGAAAGGTGGCAATACATATGTGATTAAATGTTTCTAGATAATAATGTTTGTGATGGTGATACATATATTTAACAAGATATATATATTTACACGTATTTATATTATTTGATGTATTGTTAAGACAGGTACATTACGAGAAGGTAATTCATACACACTCATTACTGAATCCATACACTTACATGCACACACCCCCTCACACCTTTCTGCTGCTAAAATGAGTATTGATTAGATTCATTACTACTATTACGCTGCTGTTCATTGATTATTGATTTCCATTACCATTAGTATCTATCTATTTATCCTGCTACTGGTCACTATTACTCCTACTTGCATGTATTTATTACTATTAGTATATTACCATAAGTATTTCTATATTCCTGCGACCAGTCACTTTCAACCCGGTTTACATGTATATCCTACTACAAGTCACTTTTTTATGTATAAACTTCCCTCAACCACTCCAGTACCCCAGCACATTGAATAAAGTACTGGCACTGATATGCTTGCATTCTCATGTTTCTTTAACTTATATTGTACTTCTTGTATTTTTTTATTACATTTTTTATTATTATTATTATTATCACTGCATTGTTGGGAAACAACTCTCAAGTAAAAATGTCACTGTACTGTTTTACACCTGTTGTATCATGTGCATGAGGCAAATAAACTTTGAAACTTGAAACTAGCAGGAGCTTAAGCAGCAGTACCAAAAATAAACACCAGGTGATACTTTGGAGTTTACTTACCATTCATAGATCATTTTCTGTAAGGTGACATATCTAATATGTATCTAAATTGTATTTAAATTCTCTTTCCTGATGCAAGTGCAACATCCAGGGGTGCAACTTTTGTTTTAATGGGGGGGGGGGGGGACATAACTTGGCAGGAGGACTGGGGGTTCTTCAATGTTTTCGGGCATCTAAAGCTCATTTCCTGCATTTCTACACAATCTAATATGACCCATGGCCCTTCTAGCTGTCTTTATTTAGAACAACAAAAAGTCAGCAAAAATGCCCACAGTCATCAAGCTAGGTAAGGGATCATTATTGCATTTGTTTAAGTGATTGATAAGACTGAACTAGATTAATGATAAGACTGAACTAGATTAATGATAATTCAATAATCAATATTGTGTTGCACCTGTAACCAATAGCCTAACACATGAACAACTCTTACAAATAAATTACAAATACTTAACTTTTGATTAGCTTTATTAAGACATCCTCTATATCTAATTTCAGCCAGGGATGTTCTCTTAAGTGTGTGAATTGGACCATTTTCCTGTGAAAATTAACAAGTACTTTTGGGTGTCAGTGAAAATGTATGGAGTAAAAAGTACATTATTTTCTTTAGGAATGTAGTGAAGTAAAAGTAAAAATATAAATAGTAAACTAAAGTACTGAAGAGCTCAGGGACTTTCAAGGTGGCACTGTCATAGGATGCCACCTTTCCAACAAGTCAGTTCGTAGCGAAACAGTTCATTCAGCCTCATTTACTGCCTTTCTTAAAAACATAGCTGATATGGCTGACTTGCTTAAACAAATGTGGTTTCTACTGACAATTGAGACAAACAATGGCATAAGGGAACAATGAGCGGATAAAAGGCAATCTGTAATTTCGATAAGGACATTAATGAGCAAGCTAAGACGTGAGTAGTCAATATAACTATTTGTTCAGCACTTTTGAAATGTACAGCGGCAGAATTCAGAATATGGGCCGTTCTTACAGTATCCTCCTTGTACACCAAGTAAGAACCGTAGGATAAATAAAGGGGACATATAAGCAGACAATGAAAGCTCTTACAATATTCGATGGTGACATTTCTCTAAAACAGGCTATAGGCTACATGTGCACCACCAAGTCAGAACAGTAGGCTAAGTTATGAGGGAGAAAGGGACCAAAGTATTAAGGTGAGGCACATGGGCTATTAACAGCTTACTATACATTATACAACGGGTGGGTCTGAATGCTGATTAGTTAAAACCGCATTCCAGCCGGTGTTTATTTAAGCAATAAGACCCTAGGGGGTGTGGTATATGGCCAATATACCACGGCTAAGGGCTGCTCTTAGGCGATGCAATGCGGAGTGCCTGGTTACAGCCCTTAGTCGTGGTATATTGGCCATATATCACAAACCCCCGAGGTGCCTTATTGCTATTATAAATTGGTTACCAATGTAATTAGAGCAGTAAAAAGAAAGGTTTTGTCATACCGTGGTATATGGTCTGATATACCATGACTGTCAGACAATCAGCATTCAGGGCTCAAACCACCCAGATTATAATCCACAAGTTACCACCGGCTAAATCTATGACGTTAAAATGCCTATTTACTGTGTTCCATCTGACTGCACAATCCACTGTCACATCAGCCCAGCCAGGTAATTTATAAACTTGATATCCACTATAAAAAAGCATCTAGACATTATCTCATTATCAAGACATTTCTAGACATTTCATTTAGACTAGCATTTAGTTTTCAACAGCGGAGATTTGTATAAATGTTGCTGTCTTTCTCTCTGGCATTTGCAACATTGTTTCAATATTCAAATTCGATCTCCAGCTGTCCCATAGTAATGAATGTCTGGAGTCGGGACGAGACAGACAGGCAGGCAGCGTTTCTCAGCCAGTTGAAATCATGAATCAGCTGGCATGATTTTTATGGATATATACACTACCAGTCAAAAGTTTTAGAACAACTACTCATTCAAGGTTTTTTCTTAATTTTTTACTACTTTCTACATTGTTGTCACGCCCTGACCTGAGTATTCTTTGTTTTCTTTAAATATTTTGGTTAGGTCAGGGTGTGACGAGGGTGGTTTGTGTGTTTTTGTCTCGTCTAGGGTGTTTGTACTGTCTAGGGTTTATTGTAGATTTATGGGGTTGTGTTCATTCTAGGTGTTTATGTAAGTCTATGGTTGCCTAGATTGGTTCTCAATTAGAGGCAGGTGTTTATCGTTGTCTCTGATTGGGAACCATATTTAGGCAGCCATGTACTTTGGGTATTTTGTGGGTGATTGTTTCCTGTGTCAGTGTTTGTGCCACACGGGACTGTTTCGGTTTGTTCACGTTTATTGTTTTTGTATTTGTGTTCATGTTCAGTTTTCCCTATTAAAACATGGACACCTACCACGCTGCGTATTGGTCCGATCCTTGCTACACCTCTTCAGAGGAAGAAGAGGACGACAGCCGTGACAGAATCACCCACCAACCAAGGACCAAGCAGCGTGGTATCGGGCAGCAGCGATCGCAGGACTCCTGGACCTGGGAGGAGATTCTGGATGGGAAAGGACCCTGGTCACAGGCTGGGGATTATCGCCATCCCAAAGCAGAGCTGGAGGCAGCAAAAGCTGAGCGGCGGCAATATGAGGAGGCAGCACGGCAGCGCGACAGGTACGAGAGGCAGCCCCAAATTTTTGGGGAGGAGGCACACGGGGAGTGTGGCTAAGCCAGGTAGCAGACCTGAGCTCACTCCTCGTGCTTATTATAAGCAGTGCGTTACTGGTCAGGCACCGTGTTATGCGGTTAAGCGCACGGTGTCGCCAGTACATGCCCATAGCCCGGTGCGCTATAGGGCAGCCCCCCGAAAGTGTCATGTGAGTGTGGACATCCAGCCAGGGCGTATTGTGCCTGCTCAGCGTGTCTGGTCACCGGGTACGCCGTTTCGGTCCAGGTTATCCTGCGCCGGCTCTGCGTGCTGTGTCTCCGGGGCGCTGGGAGGGTGCAGTGCGTCTTATGCCTGCGCTCCGCTCGTGCCGGGCAAATGTGGGAGTGGAGCCTAAGGGAGAGGTGCGTGTAGTAGGCACTAGATCTCCAGTGCTCACCCACAGCCCGGTTCAACCTGTGCCTGCACTCTGGAGGGTCCGGGCTAGAGTAGTATTCCAGCCTGGGGGAGTGGTGCCAAGGCTGCGCACCAGAGCTCTAGTGCTCCCCCACAGCCCGGTCCTTCAGGTGCCTCCTCCTAACACCAAGCCTCCTGTAGGTCTCCCCAGCCTGGTGGGTCCTGTGGCAGCCCCACGCACCAGGCTGTCTCTCCGTCTCCTCCCTACAGGTGTGCACGTCTGCCCAGCGCTGCCTGCGCTGCCCATCTGCCCAGCGCCGCCTGCGCTGCCCGTCTGCCCAGCGCCGTCTGAGCCGTCCGTCTGCCCAGCGCCGTCTGAGCCGTCCGTCTGCCCAGCGCCATCTGAGCCGTCCGTCTGCCCAGCGCCGCCTGAGCCGTCCGTCTGCCCAGCGCCGCCTGAGCCGTCCGTCTGCCCAGCGCCGCCTGAGCCGTCCGTCTGCCCAGCGCCGCCTGAGCCGTCCGTCTGCCCAGCGCCGCCTGAGCCGTCCGTCTGTCCTGAGCCGTCAGAGCCGCCCGTCTGTCCTGAGCCGTCAAAGCCGCCCGTCTGTCCTGAGCCATCAGAGCCGCCCGTCTGTCCTGAGCCGTCAGAGCCGCCCGTCTGTCCTGAGCCGCCCCTCAGTCCTGAGCCGCCCCTCAGTCCGGAGCCGCCCCTCAGTCCAGTGGGGCCTTTAATTAGGATCTTAGACCCTAGGTCGGAGGCGAGGGTCGTCCCTCTGAAGAGGCCCTTGAAGAGGGCAATGACTATGGTAGTGGAGTGGGGTCTATGTCCCGCACCCGAGCCGCCGCCATGAATGAGGCCCACCCGGACCCTCCCCTTTAGATTAGGTTTTTGCGGCCGGAGTCCGCACCTTTGTGGGGGGGTACTGTCATGCCCTGACCTGAGTATTCTTTGTTTTCTTTAAATATTTTGGTTAGGTCAGGGTGTGACGAGGGTGGTTTTTGTCTCGTCTAGGGTGTTTGTACTGTCTAGGTTTCTTTTTGTAGATTTATGGGGTTGTGTTCATTCTAGGTGTTTATGTAAGTCTATGGTTGCCTAGATTGGTTCTCAATTAGAGGCAGGTGTTTATCGTTGTCTCTGATTGGGAACCATATTTAGGCAGCCATGTTCTTTGGGTATTTTGTGGGTGATTGTTTCCTGTGTCAGTGTTTGTGCCACACGGGACTGTTTCGGTTTGTTCACGTTTATTGTTTTTGTGTTCATGTTCAGTTTTCCCTATTAAAACGTGGACACCTACCCCGCTGCGTATTGGTCCGATCCTTGCTACACCTCTTCAGAGGAAGAAGAGGACGACAGCCGTGACAATTGTAGAATAATAAGAGTGTGCAAAGCTGTCATCAAGTCAAGGGTGGCTATTTGAAGAATCTCAAATATAATATAATACTTTTTTGAATACTACATGATTCCATATGTGTTATTTCATAGTTTTGATGTCTTCACTATTATTCTACAATGTAGAAAATAGTAAAAATAAAGAAAAACCCTTGAATGAGTAGGTGTTCTAAAACCTTTGTCCGGTAGTGTACAAAGAAATGTCAATTGAAGGTAAAGGTCAAACGAAACGAAGTGCAGGTACTTTGCAGTCTTTCCAGCTTCAGTTTGAAGTGATTGTGTTAGCTGTGTTGTTGGCTAGCTCCTCTGAACAACAATGTGTCCTGACGAGAGAGCACATTTTCTATGACAGGCGAAATCACGCCTTTCTAGCTCATTGTTATGGATGTGTCCAAATAAATGTCAGTAGAAAACAGCTTAAACAAATGCAAATGCAGCTATTGTTGTTATTCTGACTGCACTGTTAGACATGACAGTGAGTTATCCGTAGTTGGCTAGCTAGCAAGCAAGGGATAAGAACGTTGCCAGCCAGTTAAGAACGAATGACTGAACGAACGTCCATAGATACAGACCAAAAAGACTGAACGATTGGTCCATAGATACAGAACAAAAAGACTGAACGACTGGGTCGCGTCTCTGGCAACGAAACCGATAGAACGAACGACCAGCCGGCTTGGGTAGCAACCCTAGATTTGTGTCGGGACTATATATTGTGGAAGGATGAAATAGTGTGAATAAATAAACCAAAATAACGTTTTTAATGAAAATATGTAAATCTTTTTTTTTTTTACATGTCGGTAGCCCGGTGTATTAAAGTGATAATGTCCTGCTTCTTCAACATACACTTAGTATTAATTTCTTAGCCACACTATACATATCTCCCTGGCATATTACATAATTTATGCAGCAGCATACAATACATTTTTGGACTCACTATGTTGTGCTGTGCTCACTGCGCCGGTCCTTCTTGTGGACAAATTTTGTCATCGAACTTTGTCATTAAAGTTTGGCATTCTCCGGATTTATGTTGCTTTCAAGACAACTGGGAACTCGGAAAAAAAGGTTGAATCATGACGTCACTGATCTTCAGGTCAGAACTCTAGAAAGAGGCCCATACCAAAATTACACATTTTTCTGATTGAATTGAATTATCTTTTTAAAACATTAACCCTAGTGAATAACAACAAGAATAACATCTTCCTGAATCATTATAATAAGATATTTTCAGAGTGAATACAATTGCACAAAAATTGTAAATTTTTTGTATTATTTTATTGATATTTTTTGTATGTTTGAGTATTTTCTTGTTAATACCTGTGTTTTGTTAGACATGTTTGATGTAGCAATGTAAGTATATTTTTGTATTATGAAGAAAAAAATAAGAAGAAGAAAAAAAGAAAAAAAAAAGAAAGAGGCCCAAGCTCCTGACTTGGAATTCCGAGTTGGATGACCGTTCAAAACATACTTTCCCAGTCGGAGTTCCCAGTTGTCTTGAACTCACTGAAGTCTGCGATTTCCGAGTTCCAAGTTTCCAGTTGTTTTGAACGCAGCAGACGTCATGCTGGATTGACAGCATGGCCAATGTATTCAACCTTTTCTGGCCCATGGTGTTGCATGTGAATGTTTATCCCTTTAAGCTTGGAAAATAGACTCTTAAACCCAGATTTGGACCACACACCCTCTCCACTGAATAGCAGGCTAGTTATTGCTTGTCTTACTTGCTAGCTAATATTTTGAAATTATGATGTTGACATGATCAGTCCAATCAAAGCTATCTACCGTGATTTGACATCATTTTATCTGTGGCCAATGGCCTTGAGCCTTCTTGGATGGGCACTTCTAATGTAAATCTATGGCAGCACCCAAGGGGGCTTGAACTTTATAGCTCTCCCTGTAGATTTTGCGGTGGCTAGTGTCCCCATGAATGACAGAACACTGAGCCAATCACGGCGCAACTAGAGAACATGACCAACCCCTACGCTCTACATTTGCTGCTGGCTGCCCCACCACCACTACAGAAAGCACTGAGCCAGGCTGAAACACCTGCATTTTGGAGTTGCCTTACTCAAGAAAACGAAAAAGAGACCATGCGGCTTTATTAACCCAAATATTTTTTTGGGGACATTGTTTGCAAACTGATATGTGACAGGTATTAATGCCAAAATAACATGCAAAACAAGCATATATTCTTGTATATAAACTGTATACATTTTTTTGCTAAACAGGTGGAGCTCAAAACTGGTGGTGCTCTGCACCATCTGCCCTGAATGACGGTTCGACGCTGCAATTTTTGTATTTTTTACACCACTGATTTCCAGCACCTGTTTGTAGACATTTGGCATGATACGACTAAAGTACACAACAAATATTTACTTCATTGTAGTCTTTTTAGATTCAGGGGTTAGAATAAGTCTTACATGACATTAAAATGGTTTGCCTTTAGCGAGTGCATATGATAATACGTTCTTAATAGATACACCTGGTGAAATAAATGTTAAAAGGGTGCAGATACTGTATATAGGGGGGCATGTTCTGATTGGAGACATCATTTCATGGAACTGTTCCATCAGAGAATGACTTGCCATCAGAATATGCAACCCCCTGCGTGTTCTGATGACTTTATTCCATCAAACGACAGGCATGCGCCTCCTCATAAACCATGACCCCCTCTTTCTAGCATTGTAGCCTACACACGCTAGTCGTTTTAGTTAGTCAATATGCTTTGTATCTCGTATTTATTTAGTATGTATAAGAAGTGTACTTGCATGCAGTGTTGCAGATTCAAGTCCTATTCACTGTACTCTTTGGCTGCGTTTCGACAGGCAGCCCAATTCTGATATTTGTTTCACTAATTAGTATTTTGACCAATCCGATCTGAAAAATAAAAATACCAATTAGTGGAAAAATGATCAGAATTGGTCTGCCTGTCTAAACATAGCCTAATTTGCTATATTGGTGGCAAGTGCCCTGAAGATGAGGCTGTCTATTAATTTGAGAGTGGTGCATTTCTCCAACCTCATCACTTTCCTCAGTTAAGTTTACCAAAGTGGAGAGGTCAGGGGTGTAGTCATTACTCTTGCAATGGAAACTGTTTACTGTTTAAGAACCAAACAGAAAAAAATGGGGAGGGACCTACCTGAATTTGTCCAATAAAAACTTGTTTTCCTTGCAAAACGTTACCCGTTTGGAGTAAATCATTTCTGTTTCAAAACATTTTCCGTTTGGTGTAAATGGTTTCTGTTGCAAAACAGAATCAGCGTGATTAATATAGGCTGTCGAAACTATAGAATATGTCTTTTATAATCATATCAGAGCAGGGCTGCCAACTTTTAAATAAACCTTGGAGTGAGATTTGCAATGTGAATTTCATTGCCCCCTGGCACAAATTCTAGATGGAATCTGGGGGTCCTCCCCCCCAGTAAAATGTTACTGTTTTAAAGCAAATTTCCTTTAATTCTACATATTTTGACATGGCTTGGGCTTATGACCAGGGTGGAAAATAAAAAAAGATATTTCTCTCTTTATGTTTCCCAAGTGCTGGGTGTTTGAAAATGTTCTTGTTATAACAATACATTTTTCAAAATCCCCCAACCTTCAAGAAAAAACAAATGAATCAATATTCAGGTGGTTTATGCCTACTAGTTGAAGATCCTTGCCATAATCTTTCTCTACATAGACAAAACGTAATGTGTTTATGACGTATACAAACTAGCATGTGCACAAACTAAAATGTAAAATATTATTCATTTGAGGCCAGGAGCATATAACATCCAATGCTTATTTGTATGATTTATTCAAAACTGTCCATGAATGGCTACACAAATATATAGCCTCATATAATTAATTTTCAAAGACACAAGTAGGCATATCAGATTTCAAATATGTGATTACACTGGTAAAATCTGGTGTGGGGTAGTGTTCTTGCTGACAATTACCCTAACTACTCTATATTTTAGCCAATTGTTAAGAATGGGAATTCCACTGATCAGACTACAGGAAGTTAATAGATAATAAAATCTCCTTTAGACAAGATTACATACATTTGCCCCTACACCAAATTATTTGTATATTTATTGTCCCCCCTCTAGAATCAAACTTACACATTTGGATTCACAATCTGTTTGACAAAATGTTTTTCATAGTTACAATTCAGGTCAGCCTACCAAACTTCCCTGCTAAAACAGACTGTAGGTCTTAGTGGTGTGTATACCTGCTAAAACAGACTGTAGGTCTTAGTGGTGTGTATACCTGCTAAAACAGACTGTAGGTCTTAGTGGCGGGTATACCTGCTAAAACAGTCTGTAGGTCTCAGTGGTGTGTATTCCTGCTAAAACAGACTGTAGGTCTTAGTGGCATGTATACCTGCTAAAACAGACTGTAGGTCTCAGTGGTGTGTATTCCTGCTAAAACAGACTGTAGGTCTCAGTGGTGTGTATTCCTGCTAAAACAGACTGTAGGTCTTAGTGGTGTGTATACCTGCTAAAACAGACTGTAGGTCTCAGTGGTGTGTATTCCTGCTGAAACAGACTGTAGGTCTTAGTGGCATGTATTCCTGCTAAAACAGACTGTAGGTCTTAGTGGCGTGTATTCCTGCTGAAACAGTCTGTAGGTCTCAGTGGTGTGTATTCCTGCTAAAACATACTGTAGGTCTCAGTGGTGTGTATTCCTGCTAAAACAGTCTGCAGGTCTCAGTGGTGTGTATTCCTGCTAAAACAGACTGTAGGTCTCAGTGGTGTGTATTCCTGCTAAAACAGACTGTAGGTCTCAGTGGTGTGTATTCCTGCTAAAACAGACTGTAGGTCTCAGTGGTGTGTATTCCTGCTAAAACAGACTGTAGGTCTCAGTGGTGTGTATTCCTGCTAAAACAGACTGTAGGTCTCAGTGGCGTGTATTCCTGCTAAAACAGACTGTAGGTCTCAGTGGCGTGTATTCCTGCTGAAACAGACTGTAGGTCTTAGTGGCATGTATTCCTGCTAAAACAGACTGTAGGTCTCAGTGGCGTGTATACCTGCTAAAACAGACTGTAGGTCTCAGTGGTGTGTATTCCTGCTAAAACAGACTGTAGGTCTCAGTGGCGTGTATTCCTGCTGAAACAGACTGTAGGTCTTAGTGGCATGTATTCCTGCTAAAACAGACTGTAGGTCTCAGTGGTGTGTATACCTGCTAAAACAGACTGTAGGTCTCAGTGGTGTGTATTCCTGCTAAAACAGACTGTAGGTCTCAGTGGCGTGTATTCCTGCTAAAACAGACTGTAGGTCTCAGTGGTGTGTATTCCTGCTAAAACAGACTGTAGGTCTCAGTGGCGTGTATTCCTGCTGAAACAGACTGTAGGTCTTAGTGGCATGTATTCCTGCTAAAACAGACTGTAGGTCTCAGTGGTGTGTATACCTGCTAAAACAGACTGTAGGTCTCAGTGGTGTGTATTCCTGCTAAAACAGACTGTAGGTCTCAGTGGCGTGTATTCCTGCTAAAACAGACTGTAGGTCTCAGTGGCGTGTATACCTGCTAAAACAGTCTGTAGGTCTCAGTGGCGTGTATTCCTGCTAAAACATACTGTAGGTCTCAGTGGCGTGTATACCTGCTAAAACAGACTGTAGGTCTCAGTGGTGTGTATTCCTGCTAAAACAGACTGTAGGTCTTAGTGGCATGTATTCCTGCTAAAACAGACTGTAGGTCTTAGTGGCGTGTATTCCTGCTGAAACAGTCTGTAGGTCTCAGTGGTGTGTATTCCTGCTAAAACATACTGTAGGTCTCAGTGGTGTGTATTCCTGCTAAAACAGTCTGCAGGTCTCAGTGGCGTGTATTCCTGCTAAAACAGACTGTAGGTCTCAGTGGTGTGTATTCCTGCTAAAACAGACTGTAGGTCTCAGTGGTGTGTATTCCTGCTAAAACAGTCTGCAGGTCTCAGTGGTGTGTATTCCTGCTAAAACAGACTGTAGGTCTCAGTGGTGTGTATTCCTGCTAAAACAGACTGTAGGTCTCAGTGGTGTGTATTCCTGCTAAAACATACTGTAGGTCTCAGTGGTGTGTATTCCTGCTAAAACAGTCTGTAGGTCTCAGTGGCGGGTATACCTGCTAAAACAGTCTGTAGGTCTCAGTGGTGTGTATTCCTGCTAAAACAGACTGTAGGTCTCAGTGGTGTGTATTCCTGCTAAAACAGACTGTAGGTCTTAGTGGCATGTATACCTGCTAAAACAGACTGTAGGTCTCAGTGGTGTGTATTCCTGCTAAAACAGACTGTAGGTCTCAGTGGCGGGTATACCTGCTAAAACAGACTGTAGGTCTCAGTGGTGTGTATTCCTGCTAAAACATACTGTAGGTCTCAGTGGTGTGTATTCCTGCTAAAACAGACTGTAGGTCTCAGTGGCGTGTATTCCTGCTAAAACAGACTGTAGGTCTCAGTGGCGGGTATACCTGCTAAAACAGACTGTAGGTCTCAGTGGTGTGTATTCCTGCTAAAACATACTGTAGGTCTCAGTGGTGTGTATTCCTGCTAAAACAGACTGTAGGTCTCAGTGGCGTGTATACCTGCTAAAACATACTGTAGGTCTCAGTGGTGTGTATTCCTGCTAAAACAGACTGTAGATCTCAGTGGTGTGTATTCCTGCTAAAACAGACTGTAGGTCTCAGTGGTGTGTATTCCTGCTAAAACAGACTGTAGATCTCAGTGGTGTGTATTCCTGCTAAAACAGACTGTAGGTCTCAGTGGTGTGTATTCCTGCTAAAACATACTGTAGGTCTCAGTGGCGGGTATACCTGCTAAAACAGACTGTAGGTCTCAGTGGTGTGTATTCCTGCTAAAACATACTGTAGGTCTCAGTGGTGTGTATTCCTGCTAAAACAGACTGTAGGTCTCAGTGGCGTGTATTCCTGCTAAAACAGACTGTAGGTCTCAGTGGTGTGTATTCCTGCTAAAACAGACTGTAGGTCTCAGTGGTGTGTATTCCTGCTAAAACATACTGTAGGTCTCAGTGGTGTGTATTCCTGCTAAAACAGTCTGTAGGTCTCAGTGGTGTGTATTCCTGCTAAAACAGACTGTAGGTCTCAGTGGTGTGTATTTCTGCTAAAACAGACTGTAGGTCTCAGTGGCGTGTATACCTGCTAAAACAGTCTGTAGGTCTCAGTGGTGTGTATTCCTGCTAAAACAGACTGTAGGTCTCAGTGGTGTGTATTCCTGCTAAAACAGACTGTAGGTCTCAGTGGTGTGTATTCCTGCTAAAACATACTGTAGGTCTCAGTGGCGTGTATACCTGCTAAAACAGACTGTAGGTCTCAGTGGTGTGTATTCCTGCTAAAACATACTGTAGGTCTCAGTGGTGTGTATTCCTGCTAAAACAGTCTGTAGGTCTCAGTGGTGTGTATTCCTGCTAAAACAGACTGTAGGTCTCAGTGGTGTGTATTCCTGCTAAAACAGACTGTAGGTCTCAGTGGCGTGTATACCTGCTAAAACAGTCTGTAGGTCTCAGTGGCGTGTATACCTGCTAAAACAGACTGTAGGTCTCAGTGGCGTGTATACCTGCTAAAACAGACTGTAGGTCTCAGTGGCGTGTATTCCTGCTAAAACAGACTGTAGGTCTCAGTGGCGTGTATACCTGCTAAAACAGTCTGTAGGTCTCAGTGGCGTGTATTCCTGCTAAAACAGACTGTAGGTCTCAGTGGCGTGTATACCTGCTAAAACAGTCTGTAGGTCTCAGTGGCATGTATACCTGCTAAAACAGACTGTAGGTCTCAGTGGTGTGTATTCCTGCTAAAACAGTCTGTAGGTCTCAGTGGCGTGTATACCTGCTAAAACAGACTGTAGGTCTCAGTGGTGTGTATTCCTGCTAAAACATACTGTAGGTCTCAGTGGCGTGTATTCCTGCTAAAACAGTCTGTAGGTCTCAGTGGCGTGTATACCTGCTAAAACAGACTGTAGGTCTCAGTGGTGTGTATTCCTGCTAAAACATACTGTAGGTCTCAGTGGTGTGTATTCCTGCTAAAACAGACTGTAGGTCTCAGTGGTGTGTATTCCTGCTAAAACAGACTGTAGGTCTCAGTGGCGGGTATACCTGCTAAAACAGACTGTAGGTCTCAGTGGCGTGTATACCTGCTAAAACAGACTGTAGGTCTCAGTGGTGTGTATTCCTGCTAAAACAGACAGTAGGTCTCAGTGGCGTGTATACCTGCTAAAACAGACTGTAGGTCTTAGTGGCATGTATTCACGCTAAAAAATACACAAAAAAACAAAACAAATAACACTAAGTAATTTATCTTTCATCTGAATGTATCTCACATCAGAAAGGATCCGAGCAAGCGAAACAGCCCCCCTCTGTCTCTCTAAGTGTAGGCCATCTATCTGATACTGTCTGGTTCAAACGAGTAGGACATTGTTTTTTATTTATTTATTGTTTTTTTAACCTTTATTTAACTAAGCAAGTCGGTTAAGAACAAATTCTTATTTACAATGACAGCCTACCTCGGCCAAACCCGGACGACACTGAGCAAATTGTGCACCGCCCTATGGGACTCCCAATCACAACCAGATGTGATACAGCCTGGATTGTGAACCAGGGATTGTAATGACCCCTCTTGCACTGAGATGCAGTGCCTTAGACCGCTGCACCACTCGGGAGCCCCAATGTTACCGTCTCTAGCATTGAATACAAGGGAAGCCAGGGAGCATTTGTCATCCCTTGACAAACTTTTTTCCTGGCGGGGAAACAAGTGTCAAGGGAAGCCAGCTTGGATTTGGCGTCTCTCTTATCAAATCGCTTTGAGAGCATACATCACTAATACACAGAAACAACTTGAATTGTTGCATCTCTTTGTGTTGTTATCCTCTGGTGGATAGCTAGCTAGTTAGCTAAATTAGCCATGGATGGAGATAGGGATTTGCATTTCTCCATACTGGTCAATGATTATAATGGCGATTCTGATCTGACCATTAATGAAATCATTGTTTTTCCCCTGGCCTGAGAGGATGGAAGTATGTCGCTATGTAGAAAGCCAATGTTAACTAGCTAACGTTGGCCATGAATGGAAGTTAGGCTAGTGAGCAAGCATTTTAGCCAGTTAGCCTAGAACAACAAAAAATAAAAGCGTGTACTGTATGACAGAGTGATAGACTGTTTCATCAATATGAAAGAGAGGAGGATGGCATTCACATTTCTCTGCAAGTAGAGTGAGTCAACATGTTTTTTTTTACTTACACCAACTCATGCACACACATGCAAACAAAAATCAGAACCATGGACAGCCACATCATATTAAGTTTATGTTGATTGGACTAAATTGTTTATGGTACATTTTAGTTGTCACTGTATTAGACTAAGCAGAGGTGATTTGATGTTGAAATGTTGAAGTTAAAATGGTGCTGGAATAGTGGAGGCAGCTCCTGTTTTCTTTGCGACTTGTGTTAACTCGCTGTGGTTCTAAATCAATAGTTGTTTAGTGGTCCAAAAATGTCGTAAACATTACCTTGCTTGACCATGCTGGAGGTCATGTACCTGTCTGTTACATGCCATATGCGTCATAGACTTAATCGGACAAAGGTTGCTATCCGGTTTTGTGATAAAATAAAAGTGTGGTTGAATTTATTTTTCCACTGTCTTCTTGTTGTCTCTGCCTTTAGGCCTATATATCACGGTCACAATTAATAGCAAACAACGCACCACTACTGGTAGGTATGTCTGCTGCCTTGTCGTTGTCATAGCCTAAATGTCAATCATCAAACGAGGGGGCCAATGCAAGTGTGGAATAAATCAACTTTAGTACATGCTGTCAAAATGCAGCATTCTGCAATAGGGACGGGAGTAACAGCAACCTAATTTTGTTGACAACATTGGACATAAAACAGCGCTACCATGCTGCTATTTTTACAGTTTAATAAACTCAGCGGAGAACGTTCTCTCGCTCCAAAGTTAACGCACTGACTTATTAGAAAAAGCAGTACTTTTCAATGCGTGAGATATAAGAGGTGTGGTGTGTGAGAAGAGGGTCAAATACGTGTTTCACGGCCAATGGGTGAGAGTTGGTAGCTCTCAAAAACAGTGGCAATATTAAGTTTGTGTGAAATTGTAAACATGGGGCAAGCGCTTGAGCACTTGCTGGCTACGTACTACAGGGGGCGTGGCCACGTTACGAACTGCGCTTCCGTGTTTACACACCCACGAAAAAGGAGGGGACTAGCAGCGCAAAGTATGCTCGCGGAGCAAGCATAGAGCGGTGGTGAGGAAAGTGACGGTGTCACAGCATAGGCTCACTATATGGTAAAGAAGAGGTAACTTATTCTAGGTTTCAAAATTGCGTTTTACAGCGGAATGTTCACTCGAAGGGGCCATGGAGACGTCAAGAAATCTACACAGAAAGTTCTGGACCCAAAGAAGGATGTATTGACCCGACTGAAGCACCTCCGGTCACTGTTAGGTGAGTGACATGTCATCGAGCTTTGATGCAGCACCAGTGACTCGCTCGATTATTGATGGTGCCTGCCTCCTAGTAAGCTAGCTAGCTAACCTTTGTGTCCAATGTTTTTTTTACCACGTCGAATATATGGGGCATCATGCTAACCTATATGATAAACGTGGAGCTGGCTAACGTTAGCTAGCTAAGCCAAGCCATCCTTTGTGGTTAGCGCGTCTGTCTAACGTTCGTTTGCAAGCCACCAGTAGTGTCATTGTAGAACGGTTAGCCAGAGCTAGCTGATTAGCATGCCAGTCAGCAGCAGGCAGGTTACAAAAACCTAGCTTTGTGCTAACAAGGTGCTTCGCTTCACGTCCTAGGTACTAACTAGATGGACAGTTTTGTTTGCAAGTTGGCTGCTTGCTTACTAGCTATCAACCTCTAGTCCCTCAACGAGTTGTTAACTAACATAGTAGCTGGCACTGTCTAGCTTGCTAAACTCAATGAAATGTATATTGCTAGGCTAGCTAGCATTAACAAAAGAGCCATTCAGTAACGTTAGCCAACATTTGGAGATGACATCTGAACAGAATGCACATGACACTTTGTTGAAACATGTAACTAGGTAGCTAGTTTGCTAGTCCCACAAATTAAATTAGCCTTTGGGTGTACTTTCAATTTCTTACCTAGCCAGTTAGCTACATATTCAGATAGTATTGCATAATTCATAGGTGGTTGTCACATGACATGGCTACCTATTCTTATTGAATGCCATTTATTTTGTCCTGATGCAGACAGTAGGAAATTATCGGAATAGCCAGCCTAACAATTAGGTACGTTTTTTTTCTATTAGCTGCAAATAAAGTATCTTATCATTTGTCTGTTTGAGACATTAGTCTATATATCAAAAACAAAGTGAAAATATAGGTATTGAATAGAAGAAGCCTATTCAATAGGCAGGCATACCTATCTTTCCCCGGGTATGGTTATCAGAGAAAGGATGTGGGGGTGTGTGACAGTTGACTGTAGTTCTGCTAGTTTGTTCTCCTTGGGGAAATGAACCACTGTTTCAGTTTATTTTTGTGGAATTTATCTTACCAGGCTTTGTGTTTAAATTTGTTTAAGTCTATCTCACTATCAGTTCCTACCTAGAGTTTCAATGGTCAATATTGTTTCTCTCACTCATCTTATGCAAAAATTCAGAAGACTGCAAGGACAAGAAAATACATTTGTACAAATTGCAGATATGTTTGGAATGACAGATTGTGGATCTAACTCTTTTTAATTGGATATACAGTCAGGTCCATCATTTTTGGCACCCGTAATAAAGATGAACAAAAAATACTGTAATTATACTGAGCTATATTGTATGCAACAAAACAAAGGGACATTTATTTTATACTACAATTGCTTAGAGAAATATTTTGTTTAACAAGTAATACAAAAAAATCTCAAGATACTGGTCAAAATGATTGGCACCCCTTTTTATCCAATGTTTTATGAGATTGGAGAACATTTTAGACCATTCCTCCATACAGAATCTTTCCAGTTCCTTGATATCCTTTGTCTGCTCTTATGGATTGCCCTCTTCAATTCACACCACACGTTTTCAATGTGGTTCAAGTCTGGAGACTAACATCAAAGATCCACCACCATATTTTACTGTAGGTATGATATACTTTTCTGCATATGTTTCTGTTTTTCAATGCCAAACCTACCACTGGTGTCTGTGGCCAAAGTACTCTGTCTGACCATAGTACCGGCATGAAAATAGAGCTCTTTGGCCACGCACACCAGTAGTAGCCCCAACGTGTTCTCCAACCTCATAAAACATCTTTATAAAAAGGCTCAGTGTTGTTATCCTCACAAGGGGAGAGTGCTAGAGTATTGAACACAGGGGCCAAAATTATTGGCACCCCTATCTTTTAGATTTTTTTTCATCACTTAAAATAATATAATAGCAATTTATTTGGAGCATACAATATCTTTATCAAAGGTGCCAATAATTGTGGACCTGACTGTAAATTGAGGACATATAGACGCCTCATTATATTACACTCTTTCACATTGAATGCTGTTAAAAAAAGTATCTTCTCCATTTATTTGCAGATGGGACTCTTCTAAAGAAAGTCCTGTTTGTTAACCTAGGGTCTACCTTTGAACAGGAAGCGTCATTCTGTGTTGTAGGCCTAGGTTATATGCATACTGTAAGGTCATTTAGCCTAATTTCCCTCTGCATCAGTATCATTCCATGCCAAACAACCAGAAATATTGCCAGACTCTCACTCTCTTCGTGTAGTGTCATTTATAAAGCTCATTGTGGAGCGGTGTGCTAGTTGGACCATTTTAATTGACTCCCCTTGCCTGAGTCCATCTTTTAACAGGCTCGCTGACCTGTAGAACACCTGTATCTGGGACTGGCCCCCTGTCAGGCACTACCTATCAACCACTTTACACTGTGTCTGTGTACAAATCTCCATCTCAAAAAAGTGCTGAACTAGCGCAAAGGTGGTTAATATGTCAAAAGTCTAGCCTATCAGGGTACTTTCCTGCTGACGCTGCACATTCAATGTCAAGACTTGTACGGTCAAGATAGAGGTCAACAGTGGTCCAAGGGAGTCTGTTACTTCCCTACGTTTTTTCTTGTCCTCATGTGTGGGCAAAGATAAGGCAGGTCTGTTTGTGCAGCAGCTGATAGCTGGGCCTCCATATTGATGTCCGTTGGCCACCCTCCTCCCTCCTGCAGTCAGTGTTTTCAACAAAGAAGGATTTCCTCCTGGTCTGGTGCTGGCTGGTTCCTGTGTGGACAGGAAGTGGGGATGAGTGATGGGGTGCTGGACACAGCAGGGAGTCTAGGGGGAACGTTGACCTCTTTTAAATAAAAATGATTGTGCTGTTATGTCATGGTGAAAGCTTACAAAGCTATATGGTTTTTATTGTCGTGTTCAAAAGGCATATTTTGACGAGAACTTGGACAGATTTTACACACACTGACCAAAGAACACAGACAAATGCCACTCCCTCCATTCTTACAGTAATATAAAATATGCCACTTCTGATGTTTTTGATATCAAGATTGGAATTATATTAAAGGTCCATCTAAATGTCAGGGACATCCTGAAACCAGTGAGAATCTGGACTCTGTCCCTGGTGCCCCTATCCATGTTGATTCAGCTTGACCAGTGTTTTCCACAAGCACATGGAGTAGCCAGCCAAATAGAAAAAGGAGCCTGCTGGGGGTTCAGAGCTTGTTTGGTAAAAACTTCTTGATTTTGGGGTGGCCTCTGGTGCCTCTGGTACTTTCTACTACTTTTATTCCATCTGAAATACACAGTGAAATGATTGAATACTTCATTGAGTTTACCTCCCAGAGTTGATTTTTTTGTTGTGGTATTGTGTACAATTTGAATTACAGGAAATTTATGAATTCAGTGTATGCCTATTTTTTTGGGGGGGGATATCGTCTAGGACTATTTTCTAAGTAAGAGTCCTATCAACCTTTTTTAACATTTAACCTTGTCTTTTCTTGAGATTTTAAAGTATTTTACTGCAATATATGACTTTTCCTGCAAGATATGAAAACAGAAGAATTAAGTAAAATAGCCCAAATTAGCCCAAATTATCTTGAAATTGTGTGATGGCCACTTTTTCAAATGGAAAAATGGGTCTTGAAAATAAACAGAACAGATGCTCAGTTAAGTTCTGGGTCCATACGTGTTAATAACCTCTTGAAGCTAGAGGGCAGTATTTTTATGTTTGGAAAAATAACGTTCCCAATGTAAGCTGCCTATTTCTCAGGCCCAGATGCTAGAATATGCATATAATTGACAGATTAGGATAGAAAACACTCTAAAGTTTCCAAAACTGTCAACATATTGTTTGTGAGTATAACAGAACTGATTTTTGCAGCCGAAAACCTGAAGAAATCCAACCCGGAAGTGCCTCTTATTTTGAAAAATCCCTGTTCCATTGCCTGCCTTTCCTCCATTGAAGGGATATCAACCAGATTCCTTTTCCTATGTCTTCCACAGGGTCTGAACAGTCTTTAGACATAGTTTCAAGCTTTTATTCTGAAAAATGAGCGAGATTTATCAAATCGCGTCAGTGGATAGCCAGATGTCCTTCGATTAGTTCATGCGCGCGAAAGTGGTAGCTCAACATTTTCTTTCTCTCTTGTATTGAATAGTTTACCGTACGGTTGAAATGTTATCAATTATTTATGTTAAAAACAACCCGAGGATTGATTATAAAAAACGTTTGACATGTTTCTACGAACTTTACGGATATTATTTGGAATTTTCGTCTTCCCTTCATGACCTGCCTGAGCCTGTCGATTACTAAACATAACGCGCAAAAAAAATTGAGGTTTTTGGATATAAAAAATAATCTTTATTGAACAAAAGGAACATTTATTGTGTAACTGGGAGTCTCGTGAGTGCAAACATCCGAAGATCATCAAAGGTAAGCGATTCATTTTATTGCTGTTTTGACTTTCGTGACCAATCTACATTGCTGCTAGGTGTTTGTAATGTTTTGTCTAGTGATCGATAAACTCACACAAACGCTTGGATTGCTTTCGCTGTAAAGCATATTTTCAAAATCTGGCACGACAGGTGGATTAACTTCTCTAGGGTAGGGGGCAGCATTTGGAATTTTGGATGAAATGCATACCCAAATTAAACTGCCTGCTTCTCGGGCCCAGAAGATATGATATGCATATAACTGGTCGATTGGATAGAAAACACTCTAAAGTTTCCAAAACTGTTCAAATGGTGTCTGTGAGTATAACAGAACTGATTTGGCAGGTGAAAACCTGAGAGAAATCCATTCAGGAAGTAGTTATTGTCCGGTTGAAATATTATCGATTATTTTGGCTAAAAACAACCTGAGGGTTGAATATAAACATCATTTGACATGACATGTTTCTATGAACTTTACGGATACAATTTGGATTTTTTTGTCTTCCTGTTTTGACTGTGGATTACTGAAGAAAACGCGCAAACAAAACTATGGTTTTTGGATATAAAGAGACTTTATCGAACAAAAGGAACATTTATTGAGTAAATTAATGTCTGCTGAGTGCAACCATATGAAGATCATCAAAGGTATGGAATAAATTTTATCTCTATTTCTGACTTGTGTAACTGTTCTAGTTGGCTGGTTACTGTTTGTAATGATTTGACTAGTGGGCTATGTTCTCAAATAATCGTAAGGTATGCTTTCGCCGTAAAGCATTTTTTAAATCTGACACCGTGGTTGGATTCACAAGAAGTTAATCTTTAAACCTATGTGAAATATGTTTTGTTTTCAGAATTTTTATAATGAGTATTTCTGTATTTGAATTTGGCGCCCAGCAGTTTCACTGGCTGTTGAAGAGGTGGGGCGCTAACGTCTCACGTACCCAAGAGAGGTTAACAACAAGCCAAGCTGTGTTTTGGTATATTGCACTTGTGATTTCATGAAATGTAAATATTTTTAGTAATTTTTTAATTTATTTGCCGCTCTGAAATTCAGCGGATGTTTATGAAAATGATCCCGCTAAAGGGATCTGTGCGCCAAGAGGTTTAAGAGGGAGAACAATATCAGTTAAATTAGTGAAAGAATTTGCAATTCTCTTTGTGAATTGCAGTATGTAATTTATTCGAGAGAATAAAAAATCTTGTTTAACAACTGACCCGCAGATTTCTTCTTTAAGAGTCTGTTGACTTCCACAGGCTTCAAGATTCTTCTTAAGAGGCATTTTCTCAGCTATCTGCAATACAGGTATGATTAAAGAATGACGCAGGTGTTAAACATGGGTTTTGCTACACAGAAAGTTGCAGTTAATTACTCCATTGTCAACACTTTGATTAAATCAGTAGATCTATATCAACATCTTTGAAAATACCATACAAATATCGTAGCTTTTAAAACATTTCAATCTGTTTTCTTTTATCATATTTTGGACCAGAGTAAGGCATTCTCGCCACAAGCCTACCTATTGTTCCTGCAGTGAGGAGGATTCACAATCTTCATTGAATGTTTTTAGAATTTCTGCAGATAATTTCCAAAAAGCCTACCAGTATGTAAATTAGGGAGCCAAAACATCAGCTCTCTTACCAATGCGATTCGGTAGGCTGCTGATGAGTCACTCACTCAAACGTCACTGTCTGGCTAGTCCTGATGGACTTTAAAATACAAACAAAATATATTGAAAATACAAACGAGATCTTTAGTTCACTTGTCCCGTTTCGATACCATTGACATGTAACTACTGTCATGACTCTCCTGTGAGGATAGGAATGATCAAGTTAGTGGGTCCGCTCTACAGCGCCCTCTTTCTCCCGCGGAGGGGGAGAGGGGTGAAGTCGGCCATTTTATGACGGTCGTAAATACCTTGTAGAAACTCTGCCTTTGGGCTTTGCAGGAGGAGGGGAAAAATCTCTTTGTTACAAGGCGATTCCTCTCGCCAAAACAGTAACATCAAATGGTTGAATAATGAAACAATATTTCTGTAATCCAAACCGTTGGAATGGTCCGTGGGTACTGAAAGAACAATTATGTCAGAACAGTTGTTGTTTTGGGATCTCATTAAGGACGGTATGAGAACAACTCTATCTCTGAATGTGTATATTTCCCAGTTATCAGATTTACAAATGTTGTGGAACTTATACAATTAAATATGAAACAATTTGTGAGAAGATGAAATGTGATGTTAGCCTTGTAAATGAGAATTGTTTTTCATATTAACATTTTAACCAGTCAGTGGCCACACCCATGGGAGCACAGACATTATGTCGGCGTAATTCATAATACCGATTATTTAAAATTTTAGCTGCCTTTTATGCATTCTAGTAGTTAAATATTTAACACACAAACATGGACGCAGCGGTCTAAGGCACTGCATCTCAGTGCAAGAGGCATCACTACAGTCCCTGGTTTGAATCCAGGCTCTATCACACCCGGCCATGATTGGGAGTCCCATAGGGCGGCGCACAATTGGCCCAGCGTTGTCCGGGTTTGGCTGGGGTAGGCCATTATTGTAAATAAAATGTTGTTCTTAACTCACTTGCGTAGTTAAATACAGGTGACACACACACACCACACTGACCAAAATATATTTTGTAAGCATTTATGTATGTCCCCATTACCAGTAAAACATAATCAAAACCTATTAACCCCAAGAAGTTAACGACCGTTCCACAGCTGCATGTTCATCAACTTCTTATGGCTGCAATCCCGGTAACGGGATGATATGACAACAGCCAGTGAAAGTGCAGGGCGCCAAATTCAAAACAACAGAAATCTCATAATTAAAATTCCTCAGACATACATGTTTCTTATACAGTACCATTTTAAAAGTAATCTTGTTGTTAATCCCACCAAAGTGTCAGATTTCAAATATGCTTTTCAGCAAAAGCACTACAAATGATTGTTAGGTCACACCAAACCACAATAAGCACAGCCATTTTTCCAGCGAAAGATAGCAGTCACAAAAAGCAGAAATATAGCTAAAATTAATCACTAACCTTTGATGATCTTCATCAGATGACATTCATAGGACTTCATGTTACACAATAAATGCATGTTTTGTTTAATAAAGTTCATATTTATATAAAAAAAATCAGTTTACATTGGCGCGTTACATTCACTAGTTCCAAAAACATCCAGTGATGGTGCATAGCCACATCGTTTCAACAGAAATACTCATCATAAATGTAGATGATAATACAAGTTATACACATGGAATTATAGATATACCTCTCCTTAATGCAACCGCTGTGTCAGATTTCAAAAAAACTTTACGGAAAAAGCAAACCATGCTATAATCTGAGACGGAGCTCAGAACAAGAGTCAAATTAGCCGCCATGTTGGAGTCAACAGAAACCAGAAATTACATGATAAATATTCCCTTACCTTTGATCTTCATCAGAATGCACTCCCAGGAATCCCAGGTCCACAAATGCTTGATTTGTTTGATAATGTCTGTTATTTATTTCCAATTAGCTACTTTGGTTAGCGCGTTTGGTAAACAATTCCAAAGTCACAAAGCGCATTCACTAAAACGTGACAATGTCAAAAAGTTCCGTAACAGTCAGTAGAAACATGTCAAACGATGTATTGAATCAATCTTTAGAATGTTGTTCAAATCTTGAATAACGTTCCAACCGGAGAATTACATTGACTTCAGATGAGCGATGGAACGGAGCTGCCTCTAATGTGAAGGCGCATAGTGAAAGAATGTTCACCTCATGGCAGTGGTGACTCATTCCTGTCTCCTTCGGCCCCCCTTCACAGTAGAGTGATCAGACAAAGTTCTACAGACTGTTGCCATCTAGTGGAAGCCGTAGGAAGTGAATACTCATTCATATCTCGCTGTGATTTCAATGGGATCTTGGTTTTTGCCTGCCATATGAGTTCTGTTATACTCACAGACATAATTCAAACAGTTTTAGAAACTTCAGAGTGTTTTCTATCCGATACTAATAATACTATGCATATATTAGTAACTGGGACTGAGGAGCAGCAGGCCTTTTACTTTGGGCACCTTTCATCCAAGCTACTCAATACTGCCCCTGCAGCCATAAGAAGTTCATTGTTTATGGTTCATTGAACAAGCATGGGAAACAGTGTTTAAACCTTTTACAATGAAGATCTGTGATTTTTACGAATTATCTTTGAAAGACAGGGTCCTGAAAAAGGGACGCTTCTTTTTTTGCTGAGTTTAGGTTGCGGTCGAACAAATGCGGTCGAGGTCGAACAAATTATGCTTTATTACCAACGCATTATTGTAAACACATTGTTCGTGGCCTGTGTTTGCTGACTTTTTTGTACAGCTTTGACAGTGCTACTGTATCTTTTTTGACACTCAAAAACCCAAACGGCGTTCCATAGTATGTATGTCGTGAAGCTAATAGCAGTGCCGCTATTACTGTGTAATTCCGGTAGGGCAACATCTTAAAAATAGTGCACTTGGTCGTGTGTACCGGTGCTCGACTAGTCAGCAAAAGCCAACATTACCCACAACGGGTAACGGTTGTTTGTCAAGGACAATGAATTCCATTATCTTGGCTTTAATGGATATCGCCTTTGAGTTGTCTCGCGGAAATTTTGTTACTCTTTCAAATGACTGCTCAACTTGTTGACTGCTCGATCCACACAGCAGACATTGTGGGCTAGTTTAGTATAATGCTGTGTTGCACGTATAGCGCAAAATTTTACGTGGCGTCATGAAATTCAAAAATACTCAATTCAAATATTTAACATATTTGAAAATATATGTGATATACATTAAAATAAAGCTTAACTTCTTCTTAATCCAGCCGCTGTGTCAGATTTCAAAAAGGCTTTACGGCGAAAGCAAATAATGCGATTACCTGAGGACAGCGCCCCACATACAAAAACATGAAAAATCATATTTCAACCAGTCAGGTGCGACACAAAAGTCAGAAATAGCGATATAAAAAATGCCTTAACTTTGATGATCTTCTTCTGTTGGCACTCCAAAAGGTCCCAGTTACATCACAAATGGTCCTTTTGTTCGATAATGTCCTTCTTTTATAGTCATAAAAACTCTGTTTAGCTGGCGCGCTTCAGTCAATCCACTCAGTTTCCCTCCATCAAAATGCATACAAATTGAATCCCAAACGTTACTAATAAACTTTTCCAAACAAGTCAAACAACGTTTATAATCAAACCTTAGGTATCCTAATACACAAATAAGCGATAAAATTTAAGACGGAGAGTAGTATGTTCATTACTGGAGATAAATAAGAAAGAACGCGCTTTCCTCCACGCGCTTGGAAACACTACAGCCAAAATGGGAGCCACCTAGGAAAACTACAATTTCTGGGTAATTTTTCCAAATACCAGCCTGAAACTCTTTCTAAAGACTGACATCTAGTGAAAGCCCTAAGAACTGCAATTTGGGAGGACTTGGCCTTATTATTAAAATACTAGCCATTGAAAATAGTGGTAAGCTGATTTTTTTTGGGGGGGGGGTTTGTCCCTGGGGTTTCGCCTGCCATATCAGTTCTGTTATACTCAGACATTATTTTAACAGTTTTAGAAACTTTAGAGTGTTTTCTATCCAAATCTATCAATAATATGCATATCCTAGCTTCTGGGCCTGAGTAACAGGCAGTTTACTTTGGGCACACTTTTCATCCAGATGTGAAAATACTGCCCCCTACCCCAGAGAGGTTAAACCTTGAAATCAGCCCTTGCCTGAACAGGATGCCAGTGTAGAGGCTAGCACTGGAGTAATATGATCAAATTTTTGGGTTCTAGTCAAGATTCTAGCAGCTGAGTTTAGCACTAACTGAAGCTTATTTAGTGCTTTATCCTGGTAGCTGGAAAGTAGAGCAAAGTTTCAGATTTTTGCAATGTTACGTAGATGGAAAAAGGCTGTCCTTGAAACAGTCTTGATATGTTCGTCAAAAGAGAGATCAGGGTCCAGAGTAACGCCGAGGACCTTCAGTTTTATTTGAGACGACTGTACAACCATCAAGATTAATTGTCAGATTCAACAGAAGATCTTTGTTTCTTGGGACCTAGAACAAGCATCTCTGTTTTGTCTGAGTTTAAAATAAGAATTTGCAGCCATCCACTTCCTTATGTCTCAAACACAGGCTTCCAGCGAGGGCAATTTTGGGGCTTTACCATGTTTCATCGAAATGTACAGCTGTGTGTCATCTGTATAGCGGTGAACGTTAACATTATGTTTCAGAATGACATCACCAAGAGGTAATATATATAGTGAAAACAATAGAGGTCCTAAAACGGAACCTCGAGGAACACAGACATTTACAGTTGATTTGTCAGAGGACAAACCATCCACAGAGACAAACTGATATCTTTTCGACAGATAAGATCTAATCCAGGCCAGAACTTGTCCGTGTAGACCAATTTGGGTTTCCAATCTGATCGATGGTATCAAAAGCAGCACTAAGGTCTAGGAGCACGAGGACAGATGCAGAGTCTCGGTCTGACGCCATTAAAAGGTCATTTACCACCTTCACAAGTGCAGTCTCATTGCTATGATGGGGTCTAAAACCAGAATGAAGCTTTTCGTATACATTGTTTGTCTTCAGGAAGGCAGTGAGATGCTTCGCATCAGCTTTTTCTATTTTTTTTGAGAGGAATGGGAGATTCGCTATAGGCCGATTAGTTTTTTATATTTTGTTGGTCAAGGTTTGGCTTTTTCAAGAGAGGCTTTATTACTGCCACTTTTAGTGAGTTTGGTACACATCCGGTGGATAGAGAGCTGTTTATTATGTTCAACATAGGAGGGCCAAGCACAGGAAGCAGCTCTTTCAGCAGTTTAGTTGGAATAGGGTCTAGTATGCAGCTTGAAGGTTTAGAGGCCGTGATTATTTTCATCATTGTGTCGAGATATAGTACTAAAACACTTGAGTGTCTCCCATGATCCTAGGTCCTGGCAGAGTTGTGCAGACTCAGGACAACTGGGCGTTTGGAGGAATACGCAGATTTATCGTACATCCCTAGTGAATATGTACATTGCAATTATTTTTGAATGAGCGGCCGTTCATGTGCAAATTATTCGCATTTCCGTGAGCATAGTAATCAGCTGTCTGTACAATCGTGGAATTCCTTTGTCTCTCCCTTTCCCTCTCTTTTGAATCCGTAATTTTGTGTAACAAGCCGTCATACTGGTTTAGTCTACTAGGGACTTTTCATTGCATTGTGTAGTAATCGATGTGAAAACTATCCTGTTTGTTTGTTTGTTTGTTATTCTGTGTGGTTAGTTAGTTAGTAAATAAATAAATTAAGCCAATTTCATCATTTATGCTAGGGTTCGTGCAGATATCCAAGAATTCTGCGACATTCAGAATGAGTCTGATATGAGGTAATAAGATTGAATTAATTGACTGACTGACGAAAGAGATGTCTTTAGAGTTTAGTCGGGAGATAGTAACTCGTTAAATAACTTTTCCCGTGGTTCCCCAGATTACTACTTAATTAATTAATTGTGATATGATTAATTTAATCGTGTAATAATTGAACATGGTATGTCATTATTTTATAAAATAACAAACAAACATAATTAAGATAGTCAAGACTTGACACTACGTTGTATTTCGGCATGGCAAGAATATATGAGATCGACTTTATTCAGTCAAGCTTGCTGTTCGCAAATCAATGTACAGGAAGTCGATGCGCCAACACTTTGGGGCATCATATGAAACACGCAAAAGAAAATAACTGAATGTGCCAGAAAACCATAGGCTAAGTTGATTTCGACTCATCGTTACCTCTAGCGGGAGAGGACGCTGCAGCCTTTTTTCTGATTTGCTAATTGAAAAGTAGCCTAGTTAATTTAAGTTGAAAAAGTACACGGCTGAAAATTGCTGTGTAACCTGCTGTGTAGCCAACATTCAGCGCTAGTGGAAAACACTGCTTGACTCAAGTTTGATTTAGGCCCAATATCACAGTATGACATGACAGCATCAGTAGGCTATACCAAGGTCTATGGTCAGGAAATAGTCACGGCCCTAAGACTGCTGTAGCCTACTTGAAGGGGAATTCTGAAGAGAGTCTATTTTCAGTGGAGTTTTTTTTGTTGGTTTTGTGCCCAGTGAGGATATCTGTAATGTTGAGTGTGTGAGCTGCTGCATGTTAATTTGCTGTTCATGCCTGACTAGATCTGCCTGAGGTTGTTAATTACAGGAGCCTGCTAGACCACCTGATCACACATGGCTCTGTGACTGGAGCTATGCATGGCTATTCCTTAATTTGGATCTCTCACACACACACACACACTCACACTCACACTCACACAAGTGTGAGCAAGAGGGAGGGGAAGACAGGATGTTGGCCAGTGTCACTTCTTCCTCTTTCCTCTCCATGCTTTTGTGGTGAGTGATGGTGGGGTCAGGGTCAACTAGGATGGCTGCTGTTAGGAGGTAAAGCTCTGGGGAAACAATCACTGCCACATCGGAAAAAAAGTCAGCAAGGTCCTTTTCTCTGCTGAGACCTTGACATGTGATTTTCAACTTTTCAAAACACACTGGGATAGATACAATCTCGTTTTCTTTCATCCCTGTCCACGGTGTAGCCTACTTTCAATCACTTGCCCATGTTCATTATACCATAGCGTAACGCTGAGATGCTGCTCATGCGTCACAGTTTAAATGCACGTCTTAGCAAGATGCTGCTTTTCATACTGCTTCCGCTGGCTTTCTGTCCGACTCCCGCCCGCTACCGCAGCTTTTCAAACTGCTCCCGCTGGCTTTCTGTCCGACTCCCACCCGCTACAGCAGATATTCATACTGCTCCCGCTGGCTTTCTGTCCGACTCCCGCCTGCTGCCGTAAGAACTGGTCCCGAACCCAACCGCGGTACCACAATGTTATTTTAGGCACACACTACCGGTCAAAAGTTTTAGAACACCTATTCATTCAAGGGTTTTTCTTTATTTTTACAATTTTCTGCATTGTAGAATAATAGTGAAGACATCAAAACTACGAAATAGACATTGGAATCATGTAGTGACCAAAGTGTTAAACAAATCAAAATATACTTGAGATTCTTCAACTTCAGCTTTGCACACTCTTGGCATTGTCTCAACCAGCTTCATGAGGTAGTCACCTGGAATGCATTTCAATTAACAGGTGTGCCTTCTTAATTTGTGGAATTTCTTTCCTTTTTAATGCGTTTGAGCCAATCAGTTGTGTTGTGACGAGGTAGGAGGGTTTCCAGAAGATAACCCTATTTGGTAAAAGACCAAGTTCATATTATGGCAAGAACAGCTCAAATAAGAAAAGAGAAAAACATTCCATCATTACTTTAAGACATGGTCAGTCTATACAGAAAGTTTCAAGAACTTTGACAGTTTCTTCAAGTGCAGTTGCAAAAACCATCAAGCGCTATGATGAAACTGTCTCTCATGAGGACCGCCACAGGAATGGAAGACCCAGTGTTACCTCTGCTGCAGATGATAAGTTAATTAGAGTTGAGATGTGTCTGTTACTTGACACATCAACTGTTCATAGGAGACTGTGTGAATTAGGCCTGCATGGTCGAATTGCTGCAAAGAAACCACTACTAAAGGACACCAATAAGAAGAAGAGATTTGCTTGGGCCAAGTAACACGAGAAAGGACATTAAACCGGTGAAAATCTGTCCTTTGGTCTGATGTCCAAATTGGAGATTTTTGGTTCCTACCGCCGTGTCTTTGAGAGACGCATCGTAGGTGAACGGATTATTTCCGCATGTGTGATTCCCACCGTGAAGCATGGAGGAGGAGGTGTGTGGGTGCTTTGCTGAGGAGTCTGATTTATTTAGAATTCAAGGCACACTTAACCAGCATGGCTACTGCAGCGATACGCCATCCCATCTGGTTTGCGCTTAGTGGGACTATAATTTGTTTTTCAACAGGACAATGACGCAACACACCTCCAGGCTGTGTAAGGGCTATTTGACCAAGAAGGAGAGTGATGGAGTGTTGCATCAGATGACCTGGCCGCCACAATCACCCAACCTCAACCCAATTGAGATGGTTTGGGATGAGTTGGACCTTCAGAGTGAAGGAAAAGCAGCCAACAAGTGCTCAGTGTATGTGGGAAATCCTTCAAGACTACTGGAAAAGCATTCCAGGTGACTACCTCATGAAGCTGTTTGAAAGAATCCAAAGCTGTCATCAAGGCAAAGGGTGGCTACTTTGAAGAATCTCAAACAGAAAATATATTTTGATTTGTTTAACACTTTTTCTGGTTACTATATGATTCCATGTGTTATTTCCTATTTTTGATGTCTTCACTATTATTCTACAATGTAGAAAAGAGTACAAATAAAGAAAAACCCTTGAATGAGTAGGTGTGTCCAAAACCTTTGACTGGTGTTTGTGCGTGTATGTGTGTGTAATTATTTTAATATTTTGGGGGTTGGGGGGGTCGAGGTGAGTAGGAGGATTATTTAAGATACTGTTTGAAGAGGTAGAGTTTTAGATATTTTCGGGAAGATGGGCACGGATGCTGGTTCCACCATTGGGGTGCCAGGACAGAGAAGAACTTGGACTGGGCTGAGCGGGAGCTGCCCTCATTTTAAATGGGTAGGATTCAGATAATATTCAATAAATGTAGTACCCAACATCCAACCATGTTTTTTTCCTACCTGTTCAGAGAAATTAGTAATTGAAGTCGGTTGTATTATTTATCATAAAGTAGTGTGAATGTACCAGGTTTTAACCAGTAAATGCTGCTCCACGGCAGTCAATGAAATTGAAAATCAGCTTTATATTAGGGCTGGGCAGTATAGCATATTGTACTATATATCGGTATTGATGCAGGGACCGGTTGGCCTTTTATTTTACCTTCTATAACGGTATTTTAATGTTTGGTTTGTTAAATGTGATACGTAACTCTGGCGCGTTTTAATGTCCGTTTTTATAGTTTGCTACTTGAGTCGTCTTTTTCCCTCACCTCCTGCTGCATGCATTGCGGTATAGCAAGAATGTCTGCATGCCACCGCCCTGCCCTACCCTTGTCACTCAAGGAGGGAGCAGTTGCTCGACCAAGGAGTCTCAAGCACTTTTTTGCCGTTCACTCTGCAGTCTGATAGATGTTGTTGGTGAAATGCTGCTTTCCATAAGCGTTCTATAGTTACACTATTAGTTTGTGTGTCTTACTGTCTGAAAACTACTGTATGCTATTTTGTATTTTCTTAGCAAGTTGGGGCTAAAATAAATCTCGTTAGCCGCTAATAGTAATTGCTAGTTGGCTGGCTAGTCAGAGGAAACATGGTTATCTAATACAGAATGGTACCAGTGCTGGTGTAGGCCTAGATAAGCCTGTTTGTTCAATGGTATCTTCTAAATCAGAGAGGAATAGGCAAAGCATCAATATGGTAGCTAGCTGCATGTGGTATGAAAACGTGTAATGTAAAACCTAATTAGGGTCATCTGGGAACACTGACCAACCCTTTTGTTCCTACCCTGTCAATTTCTCCCTGGCTTATTCAGTCATCATTTCAAACAACGTGTTCAAGGTGCTGCCCACTATATTCCAACCAGTTTTAATTTCGTCAACAAATAACTATGGCAAAAAATACTCGTCCACAACCTATTTTTCCTGACAGAAATGTATGATAACGAGACAATATGCCCTGGGGGGAAAAAACGATTACAATTTTCTTTTCTTTTTAGTCGACAAATGTGACGAGACAAATTCCACATGAGACTAATGAACAATGGATCAAATTCTCTCCTTTTCAATTAAACCACTGTTATTTACCCTCTTGATGGCTCTGATGGGGAGAAAATCTTAGCTGTAAATGAATTAACCTGTAGCCAAGGCTTTATAGCCTATATTGTTAATTAAGGCTGGTATTGGTTAGTCTCAAATAGCTGCCTGTCCCTTTTTTAATAGCCGGGCAACAGCACACATTTCAGCAACTACTGTAAACGGCTGTTTCAAATAAATTCCGGGTCTAAATTAATTGTTTACGAGTTTACCATGAGTTACCATGAATTGTTTGAGGTTTGATTTGAGGTTTGATTTGTTACATTAAATAATTCAGTAATGGCTCAAATTATGGCAATCATCCGTTTTTAATGCCAGTAAGAAACTGACCCCCAGAAATCAGCCGATCGCCCTCTAGTGGCAAAAGTAAGAACTGCTGAAATACACAGTCGGAGGAGAATATTTATTGTCAAGGATTTTTTTCTTCACAAAATAGAGCAATACTAAGACAAAAGAAACATGACACAGTGTGTAAATAATAACACATTACTGCAGGAAATGAAGAAATTGATTAAAATGCTGGAATTAAACAATTGAAATGAAAATGAGCTAAATCTGTGTGCATTAAGGTAATAGAGGCCTGGCTCAAATAGAAACCTGTCTCTAAGTGCCTGTTGTGTTAAGTGATTTAAGCTCGGGCTATTCATTTAAGTTTTACTGTAGTTGGTCAAGGCTATCTTAATGTGCACATGATGAAAGTTAGAGGTACCCTAAATATTCATAATTTAATAGAAAACAATGTGACTAAAATGACTGACTAAAACTAGAGACATTTTCCAGAGTTTTAATCGACTGATAATAACTAGAACTAACGAAGGATGAAATGACTAATGTGTGACTAAGACTCAAGTATTTTAAGACTAAATCTAAAGTAGCTGCCAAAATGAACACTGATTCCAACTATAGAATTTAATAATCATTCTATTTCCATGATTCCAACAGTTCACCAATTAACTAGGTCTAGTTTTGCCCATATCATGCAGCCCTGTGTGGCACAGTGTGGAAATGATAACAAAAGTGCAGTAAATGCAGAAAGTATTTTTGTTTGTTTTACACTGTTCAATACAACTTCAATCAGCATGGAGAAAGCCCAATTGAAATCACGTATAATGTACGTGTTGCCACCCTAATGTCATGAACTACTTATTTCAAGCATATTTCAAACTTTTATTATGAAAGATAAAATGTAGTCGTAATGTGAAAAATATCCCCCAGCCCTACTCTATATGTTTAGTGATTAGTGAGCATCAGCATTAAACCCAACCCAATACCGTTACCAACAGGGATTGCAGAATTCTGCGTTTTTCACACGCAGGAAAAATAATAATAAAACACATAAATATCTTGCTGTGTTTTGTCATTTCTGATCGGCATCAGACAAATTTTGTGCTTCAGTTGCACTTCTCCACTCGGATGAGAATTCACGAACGGGCAGAGCGAGAAATAGTAATGGCGTCTTTTTGTAGGCACTAATTACACCATGGTTTGCTGGACAAAGCCTATGGAGAAAATGAATGGCGTTTTTTTGGGATTAACGCCAGAAATAAATCTAATTTATTTATATAGCCCTTCTTACATCAGCTGATATCTCAAAGTGCTGTACAGAAACCCAGCCTAAAACCCCAAACAGCAAGCAATGCAGGTGTAGAAGCAATGCAGGTGTAGAAGCAATGCAGGTGTAGAAGCAATGCAGGTGTAGCCTACTTTTCTCCGGTTAAATGCAAGATTAACCTCAAGCAAAGCGTTAGGAAATGTAGCTGGCTACGTTCTTTCTATGATAAATATTAGACATTTGATGGCCATGACTCGTCTTTACTTGTGCGGCCACCAGCCAAATAGCGTCGCTCTTCTGTTGTCATCTGATGAAAATGAAGCTATTTTCTGCCGAATGTGTTTCACTAATGTATTTTCTGTGAAGAAAAACTATTGCTACACCCCCCGATCACTGTATTGATTCTCAATCTAAAACGCAACTGAAATGGTTTAAAATGCAGATGATTTTTTTTGATCTGTGTTTAAAAAAATGCATTTCTGAATTCTATTGTGACTCCTGTACCATTGCATAACACTATACAGTTGTGGGACTTTTACAACTTGAAGAACATTAGAGACCATAACATTGAGAGCGTTAGAACTAATGATATGCTTATACAGCAGGAATGGTCTAACAGTAACTAATCCAGACCTTTTTTTAAAGATAATAAACCACACACAAGGGGGGCTGTTTCCTGGACACGGGTTAAGTGTAAAAGAAGGACGAACTGAATTGGTTTCATGGAGGACTGGTTGAAATGTGAGGATGACCACACAATTCATTTTCATCATGAGACAAATCTATTGGTTTTCTACTAGGGCCAGGACGATACCAGTATCGCAATATCTTTTTTTCCACCAGGGGAAATAATGAAAACATGACAGACCAAACTCTTTGGTCTTTTCAAAACCTGCTGTATGTAAAATGTTGTGTGCTATAGCTTGGGAAATAAATAAATGATTGTTTCCAACATTAAGGCTGTTTTCCTGAAGAAGTTCAATCTGATTTGTGTTTTGTTTCCTTTGCGACACTGGTATTGTACCGGCCCTATTTTCTACCAAAAGTTCTAAAGGAAATATTGTGATATATTTAATTAACACAAGAGACCAGCAAAACATGGATGAGTGTGGTGCTATAGCAGGAACAGCATTATCTAGTGGTCAAAACCTGGTACTTTCACACTACTTTATGGTAAATAATGCAAGCGATTTCAATAACTAATTTCTCTGAATGGGGGGCGGGGGGGGGGAAAGGCCTTGATATGCGGCAACCTCAAATCCATTGTGAATAGCTGGGCATAGATGTGAACTGTCCTATGCAGGTTTGGTGACACTAGACAGCCATTAGCAGGTCCGTGTCTGTCTAGTGTTGCCCATTTAGGCTGGCAGCTAATGTCATTATCACCCTGGCGCTGCTAGCTCCACACCTCTCTCCTATAGTACTGTAGGCCTCCCTAGGTCTGCAGGGCTCGTGGCTACACTGACTCTGGGGGTGAGAGAGAGCAGCCTGGCCTGATCTCACGTAGCTGTTTCCTCCTTGCCACTCCCATGGTTGTCCGTTATGACTGTGTACGTGTTACGCTTGTCAATACCAGGCAGTCATAGTGAACAAAGTGTTTTTTTGTTGGGTGAACTGTCTGTTCCTTTGAGATTCACACAGGGCACTATAGGCCTCACCTCAGCCAAGTGACGAGAATAACATTTACTATACGATGAGCTACAATAATATATTAGTCATCATTCTGTTCTGAATCTACAGTGCATTCGGGAAGTACTCAGACCCTTTCACTTTTTCCACATTTTGTAATGTTACAGCCTTTTCTTAAAATGATTAAATAAAACAAATTCCTCATCAATCTACACACAATACCCCATAATGACAAAAACAAAAACCGGTTTTTAGACTTTTTTCCAAATGTGTATATATATAAAAAAAAAAAAAAAACTTATTTACATAAGTATTCAGACCCTTTGCTATGAGATTCGAAATTGAGCTCAGGTACATCTTGTTTCCATTGATCATCCTTGATGTTTCTACAACTTGATTGGAGTCTACGTCTGGTGGAAACCTGACACCATCCCTACGGTGAAGCATGGTGGTGGCAGCATCATGCTGTGGGGATGTGTTTCAGCGGCAGGGACTGGAAGTCTAGTCAGGGTCAAGGGAAAGATGAAAAGGAGCAAAGTACAGAGAGATCTTTGATGAAAACCTGCTCCAGAGCGCTCAGGACCTCACTGGGGCGAAGGTTCATCTTCCAACAGGACAACAACCCTAAGCACACAGCCAAGACAACACAGGAGTGGCTTCGGGACAAGTCTCTGAATGTCCTTGAGTGGCCCAGCCAGAGCTTGGACTTGAAACCGATCGAACATCTCTGGAGAGACCTGAAAATATCTGTGCAGCGACGCTCCCCATCCAACCTGACAGAGCTTGAGAGGATCTGCAGCGAGGAATGGGAGAAACTCCCCAAATACAGGTGTGCCAAGCTTGTAGCGTCCTACCCAAGAAGACTCGAGGCTGTAATCGCTGCCAAAGGTGCTTCAACAAAGTTTTTTATTTTATTTTATTTTCACCTTTATTTAACCAGGTAGGCAAGTTGAGAACAAGTTCTCATTTACAACTGCGACCTGACCAAGATAAAGCAAAGCAGTTCGACACATACAACAACACAGTTACACATGGAGTAAAACAAACATACAGTAGAAAAATAAGTCTATATACAATGTGAGCAAATGAGGTGAGATAAGGGAGGTAAAGACAAAAAAAGGCCATGGTGGTGAAGTAAATACAATATAGCAAGTAAAACACTGGAATGGTAGATTTGCAGTGGAAGAATGTGCAAAGTAGAAATAATGGGGTGCAAAATAAATAAATAAATACAGTAGGGGAAGAGGTACTGAGTAAAGGGTCTGAATACTTATGTAAATGGTGTGTATATATAAGTATTCTTTTTTTATATACGTTTGCAAAAATGTCTAAACCTATTTCTGCTTTGTCATTATGGAGTATTGTATGTTGATTGGGGAAAATAAACAATCAATTTAATACATTTTAGAATAAGGCTGTAACGTAACAAAATGTGGAAAAAGTCAAGGGGTTTGAGTACTTTCCGAATGCACTGTAGATCTGTCTTTACCTTAAGATGAGGGTCAGCTCAGTCCACTTCTATTCCTGCCAGTGAGCTGGCTGGCCGGTGTGGCTGTGACTTCCCTAAGCTGGGTATAGCACCATGATCAGCATTTATAAATAAAGAAGCACTGTGCTTTGATCTCCAGGCAATTATGTTGCAAACAATGTATGCCATGATGATCAAAATGCAGCTTGCACACACCTGTCCTCTTTATCAACACCTCACACAGGCTTTATCCAGTCAGTTCCAGTGTCCGTGATGTTGGCCTATGGTATTCTGTCAAAGAAAGGGCTTGGTATTATTTTTTTTTGGCCAAACAGAGTGCGAGGCCCATCTGTTAATGCAGATTCAGCACTGACCTAGTTCTGGTAAAATAAGTATGACAATGGTGACACGCGTTAGAGTGTGATGTCCAGCCGGGATATCTAGTCCCCATCTTGGCTGTGGCGTACAGGCTGGATGCTGTGTTTTGGCCAGGTTCTCTAGTCCCCATCTTGGCTGTGGCATACAGGCTAGATGCTGTGTTTTGGCCAGGTTCTCTAGTCCCCACCTTGGCTGTGGCATACAGGCTAGATGCTGTGTTTTGGCCAGGTTCTCTAGTCCCCATCTTGGCTGTGGCATACAGGCTGGATGCTGTGTTTTGGCCAGGTTCTCTAGTCCCCACCTTGGCTGTGGCATACAGGCTAGATGCTGTGTTTTGGCCAGGTTCTCTAGTCCCCATCTTGGCTGTGGCATACAGGCTAGATGCTGTGTTTTGGCCAGGTTCTCTAGTCCCCACCTTGGCTGTGGCATACAGGCTAGATGCTGTGTTTTGGCCAGGTTCTCTAGTCCCCATCTTGGCTGTGGCATACAGGCTGGATGCTGTGTTTTGGCCAGGTTCTCTAGTCCCCACCTTGGCTGTGGCATACAGGCTAGATGCTGTGTTTTGGCCAGGTTATCTAGTCCCCATCTTGGCTGTGGCATACAGGCTGGATGCTGTGTTTTGGCCAGGTTCTCTAGTCCCCACCTTGGCTGTGGCATACAGGCTAGATGCTGTGTTTTGGCCAGGTTATCTAGTCCCCATCTTGGCTGTGGCATACAGGCTGGATGCTGTGTTTTGGCCAGGTTCTCTAGTCCCCACCTTGGCTGTGGCATACAGGCTAGATGCTGTGTTTTGGCCAGGTTCTCTAGTCCCCACCTTGGCTGTGGCATACAGGCTGGATGCTGTGTTTTGGCCAGGTTCTCTAGTCCCCACCTTGGCTGTGGCATACAGGCTAGATGCTGTGTTTTGGCCAGGTTATCTAGTCCCCATCTTGGCTATGGCATACAGGCTGGATGCTGTGTTTTGGCCAGGTTCTCTAGTCCCCACCTTGGCTGTGGCATACAGGCTAGATGCTGTGTTTTGGCCAGGTTCTCTAGTCCCCACCTTGGCTGTGGCATACAGGCTAGATGCTGTGTTTTGGCCAGGTCATCTAGTCCCCATCTTGGCTGTGGCATACAGGCTGGATGCTGTGTTTTGGCCAGGTTCTCTAGTCCCCACCTTGGCTGTGGCATACAGGCTAGATGCTGTGTTTTGGCCAGGTTCTCTAGTCCCCACCTTGGCTGTGGCATACAGGCTGGATGCTGTGTTTTGGCCAGGTTCTCTAGTCCCCACCTTGGCTGTGGCATACAGGCTGGATGCTGTGTTTTGGCCAGGTTCTCTAGTCCCCACCTTGGCTGTGGCATACAGGCTAGATGCTGTGTTTTGGCCAGGTTCTCTAGTCCCCATCTTGGCTGTGGCATACAGGCTAGATGCTGTGTTTTGGCCAGGTTCTCTAGTCCCCACCTTGGCTGTGGCATACAGGCTAGATGCTGTGTTTTGGCCAGGTTCTCTAGTCCCCATCTTGGCTGTGGCATACAGGCTGGATGCTGTGTTTTGGCCAGGTTCTCTAGTCCCCACCTTGGCTGTGGCATACAGGCTAGATGCTGTGTTTTGGCCAGGTTATCTAGTCCCCATCTTGGCTGTGGCATACAGGCTGGATGCTGTGTTTTGGCCAGGTTCTCTAGTCCCCACCTTGGCTGTGGCATACAGGCTAGATGCTGTGTTTTGGCCAGGTTATCTAGTCCCCACCTTGGCTGTGGCATACAGGCTGGATGCTGTGTTTTGGCCAGGTTCTCTAGTCCCCACCTTGGCTGTGGCATACAGGCTAGATGCTGTGTTTTGGCCAGGTTATCTAGTCCCCATCTTGGCTGTGGCATACAGGCTGGATGCTGTGTTTTGGCCAGGTTCTCTAGTCCCCACCTTGGCTGTGGCATACAGGCTAGATGCTGTGTTTTGGCCAGGTTATCTAGTCCCCATCTTGGCTGTGGCATACAGGCTGGATGCTGTGTTTTGGCCAGGTTCTCTAGTCCCCACCTTGGCTGTGGCATACAGGCTAGATGCTGTGTTTTGGCCAGGTTCTCTAGTCCCCACCTTGGCTGTGGCATACAGGCTGGATGCTGTGTTTTGGCCAGGTTCTCTAGTCCCCACCTTGGCTGTGGCATACAGGCTGGATGCTGTGTTTTGGCCAGGTTCTCTAGTCCCCACCTTGGCTGTGGCATACAGGCTAGATGCTGTGTTTTGGCCAGGTTTTCTAGTCCCCACCTTGGCTGTGGCATACAGGCTAGATGCTGTGTTTTGGCCAGGTTTTCTAGTCCCCACCTTGGCTGTGGCATACAGGCTAGATGCTGTGTTCGGAGGTCAGGTCAGTACCCTGGGGCTGCAGAGTCGGCCTCACCTCTCGCTGCATGGCCCGAGGCTGATGATGGCTGGTGTTTGTGACATATCGAAGTCAACATTAAACCAGTGGTCTATAGTTCAGTTTGGCTACAACCATTTTTATGAAACCAACATTGTTGAGGTGCAGGCTTTGGTGCGGCAAGTCCACAGAGTTTATTTTATTTTGCAGTGGCGGCCACGATTTTAGATGCATATAGGGGAAACACTGCGTATAGGAGAAACTGAAGAACAAGTGCGCTCCTGAGTGGCACAGCGCTCTAAGGCACTGCATTTCAGCGCTAGAGGCGTCAGCCAGATTCAGGACTGTATCACAACCGAGGAGTTGCAGCGATGAGACGATGGAAATTGGGGAGAAAAAAGGGGGTAAAATACAACAACAAAACCCTTTTTTTTGTGTGTTTTAAAGGCTGAGGGCCAGAGGCACATGACAAGGACAAATGCAATGCATCAAACGATGAGGAGTAACCTAGTCCTAGTCTACGTTTTACACGGAGTAATATTTATGTCCTTTACACAGGTCATGAAAGTCTGGTCAGACTGGTTTCATGGTCGCAAGTTCAAATAGCAGAATGCACTGAACAGGGTTGTACAATTCTGGTCACTTTTCAATATTTCCTAGGTTTTTTAGTAATCCTGGTTGGAGTATTCCAGATTTCTTGTTTATTCCAGGATGTTTGGAATACCTGGGAATTCCTACAGGTGTGTGTTGCCCCAATACACAACCCTGGTTGTCATCTCCATTGAAATCTAAAGGGTGTTTATTTAATTTTTTTAATTTTCTGGTGAGGTAATCAAAAGGCATGGAGGGTAGACTCCGCATGGGCTGTAAGGTAACTAGATCAGTGGGGCTCAACTGGTTTTGCCTCTGGACCCAAATTCAACCCGGCTGTCGCTGGGAATGCTCCTAAGAACAAAATTCCTAGGCGTATCGTCAGAATTGATGAGGAAGAACATGAGCTAACCCATTTGTTCTTAATTTTGGGTTCGAGGTAGTGGTAAAATCTGATTTTGTTTTACTGTCCTTTGCAGCATGGCCAGATAGCGACAACCAGGCAGCAGCTTGCCTCTTGCCCGCTGCTTGCCATCCCAGGTTAATTAAGGGAGGTATTGAGGGCGACCTCATTAGGAAGAGAGGTATTCGGCAGCTGAGCGGCTCCCTGATCTGTGAACACAGACTGGCCTGAGGTCAGGCTGCATCCAGCCACTGCTACCATGTCTGTCAAAGGTTCAGTCTGTTACATGGTCCTAATGAAAGGCCCCACAGTTTGAAAATATGGCCTTTCATTTCCATGTTCCTGAAGTGTCAAGTGTTGGCTTTTGCACAGTATGTAGGGGGGAAACGTTTGCAAATTGCAATAGGCTAATATTACTAAGGTTGACCTGAGGGATTGTGTCTGACAGTGGCATGGCATGCTTACAGTAGCTGCTAAGATCACACCTCACTGCCAGAGAGGTGTAGCACGGCTGTTGACAGTCAGTTGTAAACCTCTGTTATGTTATCACGGTGGAGGAGGAGGCCACATATCCGCTGTACCACTACCTCCGTTCCATTCACAGAGAGCTACTTAGCCCCGTGGCTTTACCCTGACAGTCAGGAGTTTATCACACACTGTAAATACACTGCTTACAGAAGATGATGCATGTTGCTCAGGCTGTTTTTTGGTGTCTTCTACCTTCACAGCCTCTGTCCGTACGTTGCTAAGACCTGGCGTTGGCTGGCTGAGGGCTTTATGAGCTCAACGGCTCCGTGCATCGGTCTATAGAGTCAGCGCTGGTGGTAGCTCACTGAACGCACTCCCATTGACCTCATAAGAGACTCCAATTTGACTCGGTGTGATCAACTTCATCGAACCTGGCCAAGGCTTTCGACTCTGTCAATCACCGCATTCTTATCGGCAGACTCAACAGCCTTGGTTTCTCATATGACTGCCTCGCCTGGTTCACCAACTACTTCTCAGATAGAGTTCAGTGTGTCAAATCGGAGGGCCTGTTGTCCGGACTTCTGGCAGTCTCTATGTATATATCACTGATGTCGCTCATGCCGTTGGTGATTCTCTGATCCACCTCTACGCAGACGACACCATTCTGTATACATCTGGCCCTTCTTTGGACACTTTGTTAACAAACCTCCAGACGAGCTTCAATGCCATTACAACTCTCCTTCCGTGGCCTCCAACTGCTCTTAAATGCAAGTGAAACTAAGTGCATGCTCTTCAACCGATCGCTGCCCGCACCCGCCCGCCCGACTCGCATCACTACTCGGTTGGACGGTTCTGACCTAGAATATGTGAATAACTACAAATACCTAGGTGTCTGGTTAGACTGTAAACTCTCCTTCCAGACTCACATTAAACATCTCCAATCCAAAATTAAATCTAGAATCGGCTTCCTATTTTGCAACAAAGCCTCCTTCACTCATGCCGCCAAACATACCCTCGTAAAACTGACTATCCTACCGATCCTTGACTTCAGTGATGTCATTTACAAAATAGCCCCCAACACTTTACTCAGCAAATTGGATGCAGTCTATCACAGTACCATCCGTTTTGTCACCAAAGCCCCATATACTACCCACCACTGCGACCTGTATGCTCTCATTGGCTGGCCCTCACTACATATCAGTCGCCAAACCCACTGGCTCCAGGTCATCTATAAGTCTTTGCTAGGTAAAGCCCTGCCTTATCTCAGCTCACTGGTCACCATAGCAACACCCACCCGTAGCACGCGCTCCAGCATGTATATTGCACTGGTCATCCCCAAAGCCAACACCTCCTTTAGCCGCCATTCCTTCCAGTTCTCTGCTGCCAATGACTGGAACGAATTGCAAAAATATCTCCCTCTCTAACTTTAAGCATCAGCTGTCAGGTACAGTGAATCTGTAAGTAGCACACCCAACTACCTCATCCCCATATTATTACTTACCCTCTTGCTCTTTTGCACCCCAGTATCTCTACTTGCTCATCATCTGCACATCTATCACTCCAGTATTATTGCTAAATTGTAATTATTTCGCCTCTATGGTCTATTTTTTTGCCTTACCTCCCTAGTCTTCTACATTTGCACACACTGTGCTTAGATTTTTCAATTTTTCTTTTGTGTTATTGACTGCACGTTTGTTTGTGTAACTCTGTGCTGTTGTTTTTGTCGCACTGCTTTGCTTTATCTTGGCCAGGTCGCAGTTGTAAATGAGAACTTGTTCTCAACTGGCCTACCTGGTTAAATAAAGGTGAAATAAAATAATAAATATGATTGACGCCTCAGGGGCTTCAGTGCTGCTCTGCTCGTGTCCCTGGTTCTGGTTCATTTACTGTCAGTGGGATCCTCCGTGTGTTAGTTCTCTGAATGAGCCTGCTCCTGCTTTCCTTAATTTGCTTCCTAGTACTACCCTTTCCCTCCCTGTGAATTGCATCATGTGACAGGTGGCAGTGAAGTTTCCCTCGCCGCAGCTGGTTGCCATGGATTTATCATGAACCTCTTAAACGTGGTCCAAAGTCAGCGACTCAGCGCTGCTCTCCGAGGGCTGTGGAGGGGGAGCTCCGAGCTGGGCTGCTGCTGGCTGATTGCACCTCTTTTTTGGGGGGTGTTTTTTACACTTCCCTCCATTGCTTCTCTCAGGTTGGCTTCCTGGTACTTGGTTTTAAAATAGCTGAGCTGTGGCGGTGTTGAGATGAATATTTCTTAGTGGTTAGCACACTCAGAGGAGGATGAAGAGGTGAGCTGGCACCTGCTGTGCCCTGCTGATGCCCCCATGGGGTGGCTGTTGTAGGTGGATCGGGGTGAAAGAATGGGTGCCTGCAATGTAAGGTGTATGGAATGAATTGAGGACACTGTGGCTGTGTTAGCTAGCGGTTCTGCTCAAGATTTCTTTGACTGAGGCAGTGACACGGTGACTGAACTGAACTGCAGCACAGTCTGACTGTCTGGCCTGCCTAGTGACACAGTGCCTACTGCCAAGCCTACACTCCTCAAATGGGGCGGGGGCTCTCTCTCTCTTTTATCCATCTCTCTCTGGCCCAAGGCACCAGCACCAGAATCAAAACCAGAGAAAAAAGTATGTTGTTTTAAAATACAATTCTGTCTGTTTCTCTGTCTGTGTGTCTGTCGCTCTCTCTGTGTGTATGTGTGTCTCTGTGTCCGGCTCGGCTCTCTGTCTCTTTGTCCCTGTCGGTCTCTCTGTCCCTATCGGTCTCTCTGTCCCTATCGGTCTCTCTGTCCCTATCGGTCTCTCTGTCCCTATCGGTCTCTCTGTCCCTATCGGTCTCTCTGTCCCTATCGGTCTCTCTGTCCCTGTCTGTGCCGCTCTGTCCCTGTCTGTGCCGCTCTGTCCCTGTCTGTGCCGCTCTGTCCCTGTCTGTGCCGCTCTGTCCCTGTCTGTGCCGCTCTGTCCCTGTCTGTGCCGCTCTGTCCCTGTCTGTGCCGCTCTGTCCCTGTCTGTGTCGCTCTGTCCCTGTCTGTGTCGCTCTGTCCCTGTCTGTGTCGCTCTGTCCCTGTCTGTGCCGCTCTGTCCCTGTCTGTGCCGCTCTGTCCCTGTCTGTGCCGCTCTGTCCCTGTCTGTGCCGCTCTGTCCCTGTCTGTGCCGCTCTGTCCCTGTCTGTGCCGCTCTGTCCCTGTCTGTGCCGCTCTGTCCCTGTCTGTGCCTCTCTGTCCCTGTCTGTGCCTCTCTGTCTGTCTCCTTGTCTGCCTGTCTGTCTCTTTCTCTGCGTCTCTGTGTCTCTCTCTTTCTCTGTGTCGGTCTCTCTCTCTCTGTCTCTTTCTCTGTGTCGGTCTCTCTCTCTCTGTCTCTTTCTCTGTGTTGGTCTCTCTCTCTCTGTCTCTTTCTCTGTGTCGGTCTCTCTCTCTCTGTCTCTTTCTCTGTGTTGGTCTCTCTCTCTCTGTCTCTGTGTGTGGGCCAGAGTGATGGGGATTTCAGGTAGCTAACCCTGCATCCATGCATCCATCCATCAGCCTCCACATTAGCAGCAGCTCTGTGGTGTTGCCCCCCAGGCAAGTTAGCCTGGTTAAAGACCAGGCTAACTTGCCTTTAACTCTAGGCCAGATCCATGGAACACCGGTTCAAACCCCCCCTGTGTGCATGTCTGCTCTGAGCCTCGTGCGAGAGACAGCCTCAGTCTCTCCTATATCTCACTCCTCCTGACAGGCAGCCAGAGCGGGAACAGAGCTAGGTCTAAATGCTGATGAGTCTGTCTGATCACAGGTTGATCAGCTAGGCCCTCCTGTATGAATGTGACATAGTATATTAATGACTCCGCGTGGTGTGAATGGCTCCCATTCATCTCCCTGCAGCTAGGGAACATTTCACACATGTTTCTACGGTAAATGGCTTCTTGTCGTTATGCCTACAGGAAGTGTTGTTTCGGTTTGAATAGGTCAAGTGTCCAGATGTTTTTACTGTGCAGTGTAAATATGCATCCCGGCTTCAGGCCTATTGCACACACCAGTGGACCCTTAATCAATTAGAACACCTCCTAGTTGTAATGTAGGTACCGTTAAACATTCACTAGTCTAGAATGTCAACCATGCATGCTTCTCACCCAATTCCCTTTCTCTACCAAATACATTCGAATTGTGTAAGTGTCTCCGGTCTAGTTGATTTGGTCCAGAGGCATGTCGGAGTGGTCTTGTATTGCACAGGAATCACAGGCCCAGTGTGCTGGAACCCTAGTTTAACCGTCGATGGCGCTGACGTCACACTGACGCAGACAGGACTCCCGTGATGTCATGTGACGTCCAGCGACCTAGGTGTCAAACAGTCGTGACTTTTTCGTTGTTATCTGACATTTTGGAGCCGGTCGGCTCCTTGTCCTGAGAGAGAACAGTGAGGCTAGACAGTCAGCACTATATATGTCAGCGTGGACAACGTGTTGTGTTTCTCTTCCTGAGTTACCTCTCTTTGAATATTTAATATGGCCATCAGGCATTGGCTCATCTGCCTAGCTGTTGCAGGTTGTTATTCTGCAGCTGCTTCTCCCACATGGGGACTCAACAGCTGCTCTGCTCTGACTGGGAACAGGAGATTTTCCTGCACACGATCAGGAACAGTCAGTCGCGTGAAACTCTTAGACCCAAGGTAGGATTCCTTTTCGTATTCCGTTGTGATTGATTTTTTGGGGGGAGTTTCATTTTCAGTGTAGAATACTTACTCCGGTAGCCCACTTCTTAACTCCTCTGGGATATGGCCCGTATTCTACTACTTCCCCCCCACAGAGTGACTCAATAGTACTCTTGTGGCTTACTATCGTTTAAGATACAAAGCATTAGCTCTGTGTACGGACTGCCATTGCCAAGAGGCGGATTAGCGATTGGCCGAGTGGAATTACAAATAAACTGTTTGGAATAGGAACTGACCCCGGGTCTGTTCTTTGCTGTTGAACTTGTCCCGAACTCCTTTAGCCACACTCACACCAACACCTTCCTCTCCTCTCTGCTCCTCTGTACTGAGAGAGGTGCTATTGTGTCGGGATCAGTGAAACGTTGGCACTCGCTCACTTCCACACACAGAGAGGTCTCTCTGAGGAGTCAGATCAGAGAGCAGCACTATCTGAGCAGCAGTCTCTCCTCCTGTTCCCCTCAACAGTGAACAGCAGGACATCTCCTCTCCTCACATATCCATCCATCCGCCGTAACAGTCAGTGCTGTGTGTAAATGACAGATGAATGGCTGGTGTTAGCCACGTTCTCCCTCCTGTTTCCCCATGCAGTCAGGCAGCTCAGCTCTGTGTTGATCCTGTAGCTGTTGTATTTTCTCTGAAGGATTCAATATAATATCAGCCTCCTGCATTCTCCGTACCTGCAGAACCGGTGCTACGTCCATCGGTATGACAACAAGAGAACCGAGAGCCCATTGAGTGGGGGGAGGGGGTCCCACAGGGTTCAATACAGCCCTACCAAAACTCATGAAAGCACTAACCGTGCAAAGGAAGTCCATTGAAATGCACCAGTGTAAACAGCAGATCAACAGTACTGTATTGTCTGTGTGGAAGATCTCTTGAGAATTCTTCCCTCTGTCAGAAATCGTCCCGTCTTCTCTGTGAACTTGCCTCTTGCTCCATCCGTCACGCTCCACAACCTGGCGAGAGGGATTTGAGCAGATGGAGAGCAGTGTGCGAGGTAGAAAGAGCCGGATGACAGGCTCTGATGGGTCTGTGACATGCAGGACGTTAAACAGAAATGACCCAGCTCCACGCTCGCACGCACGCACACACACATACGCACGCACACCACCTCATGTTCAAGTGATTGGCGTAAACACAGATCTAGGTCAATCTATCAAATTCAGATGTTGATAATGGACAGACATGTAAACTATGTTGGTTGTTGACTAGAAGTTCCACATTCCAATTTCCCAAGCACACAATTTCCAAACTAGCCAGGTTGGCTAATCGTTAGAACAACATGTTTGTTATTGCATGTATGTACAACTCCATGTGTATTAAGCCACTCTGTGAAGCTACTTTGTTGTCCAAAGAAGAACTCCCCCTGGACAATAAAGGTTAGTGGGTTTAGTGGGTCTCCTGACTGCTGTAGGACAGGAATATGGGAGGAAGTGACCTGGGAATGGCTTTATCACCTGACCAATGACCTGCCGCTTGCACGCGTGCACTCTTTTCTCTTTTATGCTCCCTCTTTCACACACACACACACACACACACACACACACACACACACACACACACACACACACACACACACGACCCTCAAGCCCTCCTGATTCCCTCCTTCCCTGAGGATGTGCCTGCTGGTCCTCTCTCCTCTCCTGTTCTCTCCCAGCAGGCTAGTGGGTTAGTGGGTGGGTACTGCTGCTGATGAGTCAACATGTATTCCTGAGCGGCAGACAGGAAGCGCTCCAACACAATGAACAGTGCTGAAAAGTGGACCATGTGAGGTGCTGAGATAAGAGCGCTGCCTTGGCCCTTGGTACTGGGTCTGTACTGTCTTTCGTCACTTGGAATAGAGCTGGTAAGGTGCAGAGCACAGTGTGTGTGTTATTATTCCAGCCCCTGTCTGAATAGAGACCTTTTGTATTTTCACCTTCAGGTTATTAGACCTGAAAGTTATTCATTAGACCTAGTAGTCTAAGGCTAGCTAAAATGCTCAATGATTTTGGCTGGCTCATTGGATCTATTCCTAGATCTACCACTGATTTGTTGTGTCTTGTGAAGGCGTCCGCACGCTTCGGTTTGGCTGGCGGCTACCCCAACTCGGCTAGTGTTGCTCATATACGCCCTTAAAAGACCTTCACTTGAAAAAAGAGACACCGTAGCCAGTATACACTTCCTGAAAATAGTCAGAATTCATCTGGTCATTTTAAGAAATCTGTCATAAATTTTGCAAAGGATATCTTAGTCGCGCAATTTTGCATCTGACTCGGATGTTTGGTGCAGTATTTCTCAAGTGAACAAAATGTGAATGAGGTCGAGTCATCTCTCGTTGAATGACAGCAGGCACATTATTGAAGAATTCCTACGGTTGACCAATTGCCGATGGGGACACTGACTTGGGCGTTTGACTTGGGCTTGCCATGAGAGGTGGGGGGGGGGGGGGGAATGTGTGCCCGAACAGCCGAAAAACCCCTTGCTGAAGTCCTAAACGAACAAAAACGTCACAAAATGTTGTCATAATATATGCACAAACTGTTCCGAACTGTTTTGGCTGGGAAGCACGCGGACGACTTAAAGCAGACACTGAGTTTTGTATTGATGGGCTGAGGGGTGTGTGTGTTTTAAGTATGACAGCGTGGTGTGAACTTAAAGGACTGTGTGATTAGCTCAGTGACTGCATACCAGCACCGGCATGCCAAATGAGAGAGGGGGAGATGGGATGGATGTCGGGAGAGAGGCAGTGTCAAGCCCCCCTCCAAATGATTCACAATCTTTCGAAAGTGCTTAGTGTGCTAGTGAACGTGTGCAGGAAAGGGTGTTATGCCAGTGTGTTAATAGGATCTGAATGGAATTTCCCTTGTTGCGAAATATGACACTTTGTGTGAAGGAGACGTATCTGCCGTGCTGTTGTTTTTTGCACACGGCTTAGGGCAGTCAGGTCAAGTGTAATGTTTAACCTGATCGAGTAGTCTATTATTTTGTAAACATTGCTTGAAGGATTTGGAAATCTGTCTATAGCTGGTCGGGGATGTGCAGAATGTAATTGAAGGAAGAGTATGCAGGCTTGAGAATGGTCATCTCTGCTCTACATTTTGTTGTGTTCTCCCTCCCTAGTCCCAACATTTCACTGATTTATGTGCTACTGTGTGTTTTTCCCTGTTTTGCTGCCGATATTAAAAGTGTCACATGGGAATACTGCAGTATAAAATGGGCTACTCTGCTTCTTCTGGCGTTTTGTTGTTATTATGGTTTTAATAGTTAGCCTAGCATTGCGTATTGTGTTGCACGTGGTGCTGCATTTCCACTCTGTTGCAGATGATTGTGATGGACGTTCCAATATCAGGCCTTATTCTATATTCCGATTCAATCAGAGCTGCAGTCAGATTAGCCTGAGAAATAAGGACAAGAGCAGCTCCTGTCTCATCCAGGACCAGTTACTCTGTGATGGCTGTTGTTTGCCTTTAACTTTAGGCCAGATCCATGGAACACCGGTTCAAACTCTATTGCCAGGGTGATATCCATGATTCATCATTATCAGGGTTTTAATCTGGGGGCAAACATAAATCACAAGACAGACTGTCATTGTCCCACAGTGGCTTCCAGCAGTCCCCCTGAGCCATTTACTGGAGACTATCTGGGCTAGGTTCGGGCCCCGTCCAGTTGACTGGTGGTTGATGGTGTATTGAACAGAACTGAGGACCAGGACAGACTAGAGCCTCAACAGAAGGTGAATCTTAATTGCTCAATTAGGGGGAAGAAGTCTCCCCCTGTTAAATGTTCTCATCACAGTTGAGTGTAGCTTGGAAGAGAAAGGTTATGTGACTGATGCCAAGCCTGATTCTGAATTGGTTTACATCCTAATAGGAACATGATGACATTCTAGCCTGGTCGCAGAGCGATGTGCTTTTTAGTCATCTTTGTCATGTTGTTTTCAGCATGCCAACGAATACAAGAGGAGTTGATCTGAAGAATAGATCTGCTAGCAGGCTAGAGCTAGCCAAGACCTACTGTGTGTGTATGACTGCTGCTGGTCCTGTTCCCCCAGCCATCACCTGAGGTCAACATGCCTCGACCCTGGCCTTGAAACCTCTACACTCTCTCCCCATCTCCATAACAGATCACCCTCAACCACCAGCACAGCACCGCTCACACACCACACATGGCTAAGAGCTTTTACAGTTTGGTGAGCTATTAGTTTCATTTCAACTAATTTAACAAACAAATAAACAAAAAAACATCTTTGAATCAAGGTGTTATGCAGAGGATTGGAAGAGAGTTTTACGGAATGTAGGTTAAAGTAAGGTTGTCCCAGATTCTGGAATTGGACACAGCTTGCGCAAGTGAAGTCCCATTGACAGATGTGTAATGGGCCTGTCCTCATAGAGCGAGGCCTACGTTCTCAGTTAGAATTCTATGGCTCTGCCCTCCCCTGTACCTCAGTATGTCCCTGCTCATCAGTGATGCTCCTTGGGGATTCCATTCTCCACTCAGCCACGTGTATCCCTCCCTTTTTAATGATCTGAACCATTTAAACAGACAGCATCCACTGAGTTAACCACTTTCTTTATAGCATGGTGGGCTAGCCTAATTAGACGTTTTCCCTCTCAAACTCCTTGGTGTGCTGTTATGTAAATCCTCACAGCCGTTGAATTACCAAGGATGTTTAAGCTTCTGATTTATGTATGACAACATATGTTTGATTGAGACATGGGAGAGAATTATGGATAATCTTCTCACTGGAATCTTTCATTGTTAGACTGTAATGGCAGCGATTTTTACATTTTGGCCAGTTTCACTAAACAACAATCCTTGTATTTTGTTTGTCTGGCAGTTGACAATTGATCTGACGGCGTGTGTTTGTCTGTTTCCTTTTGCAGATATCATTGAGAAGAGTGAATTGAAGACCTTCTTCGAAAGCAACTGTTCGCAGATTTATTTTATCTTCTATGAAAATTTCATTACACTGGAAAGTAACTTAAAGCAAAAAGGTAAGGAAGGTGTGCTGCCTGTGTGTCTGTTTAAAAAAAGGGCCTATAACTACTACCCCAGTATCTAGCCCAGTGGTAGAGTGTATAACTAGCTGGGTAAACTACCCCAGTATCTACCCCAGTAGTAGAGTGTATAACTAGCTGGGACTACTACCCCAGTATCTACCCCAGTGGTAGAGTGTATAACTAGCTGGGTAAACTACCCCAGTATCTACCCCAGTGGTAGAGTGTATAACTAGCTGGGTAAACTACTCCAGTATCTACCCCAGTAGTAGAGTGTATAACTAGCTGGGTAAACTACCCCAGTATCTAGCCCAGTGGTAGAGTGTATAACTAGCTCGGTAAACTACCCCAGTATCTAGCCCAGTAGGGGAGTGTATAACTAGCTGGGTAAACTACCCCAGTATCTACCCCAGTAGTAGAGTGTATAACTAGCTGGGTAAACTACCCCAGTATCTAGCCCAGTGGTAGAGTGTATAACTAGCTGGGTAAACTACCCCAGTAGTAGAGTGTATAACTAGCTGGGTAAACTACCCCAGTAGTAGAGTGTATAACTAGCTGGGTAAACTACCCCAGTAGTAGAGTGTATAACTAGCTGGGTAAACTACCCCAGTATCTAGCCCAGTGGTAGAGTGTATAACTAGCTGGGTAAACTACCCCAGTATCTAGCCCAGTAGGGGAGTGTATAACTAGCTGGGTAAACTACCCCAGTATCTACCCCAGTAGTAGAGTGTATAACTAGCTGGGTAAACTACCCCAGTATCTAGCCCAGTGGTAGAGTGTATAACTAGCTGGGTAAACTACCCCAGTATCTAGCCCAGTGGTAGAGTGTATAACTAGCTGGGTAAACTACCCCAGTATCTAGCCCAGTGGTAGAGTGTATAACTAGCTGGGTAAACTACCCCAGTATCTAGCCCAGTAGGGGAGTGTATAACTAGCTGGGTAAACTACCCCAGTATCTACCCCAGTAGTAGAGTGTATAACTAGCTGGGTAAACTACCCCAGTATCTAGCCCAGTGGTAGAGTGTATAACTAGCTGGGTAAACTACCCCAGTATCTAGCCCAGTGGTAGAGTGTATAACTAGCTGGGTAAACTACCCCAGTATCTAGCCCAGTAGTAGAGTGTATAACTAGCTGGGTAAACTACCCCAGTATCTAGCCCAGTGGTAGAGTGTATAACTAGCTGGGTAAACTACCCCAGTATCTAGCCCAGTGGTAGAGTGTATAACTAGCTGGGTAAACTACCCCAGTATCTAGCCCAGTGGTAGAGTGTATAACTAGCTGGGTAAACTACCCCAGTATCTAGCCCAGTAGTAGAGTGTATAACTAGCTGGGTAAACTACCCCAGTATCTAGCCCAGTGGTAGAGTGTATAACTAGCTGGGTAAACTACCCCAGTATCTAGCCCAGTAGTAGAGTGTATAACTAGCTGGGTAAACTACCCCAGTAGTAGAGTGTATAACTAGCTGGGTAAACTACCCCAGTATCTAGCCCAGTAGGGGAGTGTATAACTAGCTGGGTAAACTACCCCAGTATCTAGCCCAGTGGTAGAGTGTATAACTAGCTGGGTAAACTACCCCAGTATCTAGCCCAGTGGTAGAGTGTATAACTAGCTGGGTAAACTACCCCAGTATCTAGCCCAGTAGGGGAGTGTATAACTAGCTGGGTAAACTACCCCATTATCTACCCCAGTAGTAGAGTGTATAACTAGCTGGGTAAACTACCCCAGTATCTAGCCCAGTGGTAGAGTGTATAACTAGCTGGGTAAACTACCCCAGTATCTAGCCCAGTAGGGGAGTGTATAACTAGCTGGGTAAACTACCCCAGTATCTAGCCCAGTAGGGGAGTGTATAACTAGCTGGGTAAACTACCCCAGTATCTAGCCCAGTGGTAGAGTGTATAACTAGCTGGGTAAACTACCCCAGTATCTAGCCCAGTAGTAGAGTGTATAACTAGCTGGGTAAACTACCCCAGTATCTAGCCCAGTAGTAGAGTGTATAACTAGCTGGGTAAACTACCCCAGTATCTAGCCCAGTGGTAGAGTGTATAACTAGCTGGGTAAACTACCCCAGTATCTAGCCCAGTAGTAGAGTGTATAACTAGCTGGGTAAACTACCCCAGTATCTAGCCCAGTGGTAGAGTGTATAACTAGCTGGGTAAACTACCCCAGTATCTAGCCCAGTGGTAGAGTGTATAACTAGCTGGGTAAACTACCCCAGTATCTAGCCCAGTGGTAGAGTGTATAACTAGCTGGGTAAACTACCCCAGTATCTACCCCAGTAGTAGAGTGCATAACTAGCTGGGTAAAATACCCCAGTATCTAGCCCAGTAGTAGAGTGCATAACTAGCTGGGTAAACTACCCCAGTATCTAGCCCAGTAGTAGAGTGTATAACTAGCTGGGTAAACTACCCCAGTATCTAGCCCAGTAGTAGAGTGTATAACTAGCTGGGTAAACTACCCCAGTATCTAGCCCAGTAGGGGAGTGTATAACTAGCTGGGTAAACTACCCCAGTATCTAGCCCAGTAGTGGAGTGTATAACTAGCTGGGTAAACTACCCCAGTATCTAGCCCAGTAGTAGAGTGTATAACTAGCTGGGTAAACTTCCCCAATATCTACCCCAGTAGTAGAGTGTATAACTAGCTGGGTAAACTAACCCAGTAGTAGAGTGCATAACTAGCTGGGTAAACTACCCCAGTATCTAGCCCAGTAGTAGAGTGCATAACTAGCTGGGTAAACTACCCCAGTATCTAGCCCAGTAGTAGAGTGTATAACTAGCTGGGTAAACTACCCCAGTATCTAGCCCAGTAGTAGAGTGTATAACTAGCTGGGTAAACTACCCCAGTATCTACCCCAGTAGTAGAGTGTATAACTAGCTGGGTAAACTACCCCAGTATCTAGCCCAGTGGTAGAGTGTATAACTAGCTCGGTAAACTACCCCAGTATCTAGCCCAGTGGTAGAGTGTATAACTAGCTGGGTAAACTACCCCAGTATCTAGCCCAGTAGGGGAGTGTATAACTAGCTGGGTAAACTACCCCAGTATCTAGCCCAGTAGTAGAGTGTATAACTAGCTGGGTAAACTACCCCAGTAGTAGAGTGTATAACTAGCTGGGTAAACTACCCCAGTATCTAGCCCAGTAGGGGAGTGTATAACTAGCTGGGTAAACTACCCCAGTATCTAGCCCAGTAGTAGAGTGTATAACTAGCTGGGTAAACTACCCCAGTATCTAGCCCAGTAGTAGAGTGTATAACTAGCTGGGTAAACTACCCCAGTATCTAGCCCAGTGGTAGAGTGTATAACTAGCTGGGTAAACTACCCCAGTATCTAGCCCAGTAGTAGAGTGTATAACTAGCTGGGTAAACTACCCCAGTATCTAGCCCAGTGGTAGAGTGTATAACTAGCTGGGTAAACTACCCCAGTATCTAGCCCAGTAGTAGAGTGTATAACTAGCTGGGTAAACTACCCCAGTATCTAGCCCAGTGGTAGAGTGTATAACTAGCTGGGTAAACTACCCCAGTATCTAGCCCAGTGGTAGAGTGTATAACTAGCTGGGTAAACTACCCCAGTATCTAGCCCAGTGGTAGAGTGTATAACTAGCTGGGTAAACTACCCCAGTATCTAGCCCAGTGGTAGAGTGTATAACTAGCTGGGTAAACTACCCCAGTATCTACCCCAGTAGTAGAGTGCATAACTAGCTGGGTAAACTACCCCAGTATCTAGCCCAGTAGTAGAGTGCATAACTAGCTGGGTAAACTACCCCAGTATCTAGCCCAGTAGTAGAGTGTATAACTAGCTGGGTAAACTACCCCAGTATCTAGCCCAGTAGTAGAGTGTATAACTAGCTGGGTAAACTACCCCAGTATCTAGCCCAGTAGTAGAGTGTATAACTAGCTGGGTAAACTACCCCAGTATCTACCCCAGTGGTAGAGTGTATAACTAGCTGGGTAAACTACCCCAGTATCTACCCCAGTAGTAGAGTGTATAACTAGCTGGGTAAACTACCCCAGTATCTAGCCCAGTGGTAGAGTGTATAACTAGCTCGGTAAACTACCCCAGTATCTAGCCCAGTGGTAGAGTGTATAACTAGCTGGGTAAACTACCCCAGTAGTAGAGTGTATAACTAGCTGGGTAAACTACCCCAGTATCTAGCCCAGTAGGGGAGTGTATAATTAGCTGGGTAAACTACCCCAGTATCTACCCCAGTAGTAGAGTGTATAACTAGCTGGGTAAACTACCCCAGTATCTAGCCCAGTGGTAGAGTTTATAACTAGCTGGGTAAACTACCCCAGTATCTAGCCCAGTGGTAGAGTGTATAATTAGCTGGGTAAACTACCCCAGTATCTAGCCCATTGGTAGAGTGTATAACTAGCTGGGTAAACTACCCCAGTATCTAGCCCAGTGGTAGAGTGTATAACTAGCTGGGTAAACTACCCCAGTATCTAGCCCAGTAGGGGAGTGTATAACTAGCTGGGTAAACTACCCCAGTATCTACCCCAGTAGTAGAGTGTATAACTAGCTGGGTAAACTACCCCAGTATCTAGCCCAGTGGTAGAGTGTATAACTAGCTGGGTAAACTACCCCAGTATCTAGCCCAGTAGGGGAGTGTATAACTAGCTGGGTAAACTACCCCAGTATCTACCCCAGTAGTAGAGTGTATAACTAGCTGGGTAAACTACCCCAGTATCTAGCCCAGTGGTAGAGTGTATAACTAGCTGGGTAAACTACCCCAGTATCTAGCCCAGTAGGGGAGTGTATAACTAGCTGGGTAAACTACCCCAGTATCTAGCCCAGTAGGGGAGTGTATAACTAGCTGGGTAAACTACCCCAGTATCTAGCCCAGTGGTAGAGTGTATAACTAGCTGGGTAAACTACCCCAGTATCTAGCCCAGTAGTAGAGTGTATAACTAGCTGGGTAAACTACCCCAGTATCTAGCCCAGTGGTAGAGTGTATAACTAGCTGGGTAAACTACCCCAGTATCTAGCCCAGTGGTAGAGTGTATAACTAGCTGGGTAAACTACCCCAGTATCTAGCCCAGTGGTAGAGTGTATAACTAGCTGGGTAAACTACCCCAGTATCTAGCCCAGTAGGGGAGTGTATAAATAGCTGGGTAAACTACCCCAGTATCTACCCCAGTAGTAGAGTGTATAACTAGCTGGGTAAACTACCCCAGTATCTAGCCCAGTGGTAGAGTGTATAACTAGCTGGGTAAACTACCCCAGTATCTAGCCCAGTAGGGGAGTGTATAACTAGCTGGGTAAACTACCCCAGTATCTAGCCCAGTAGGGGAGTGTATAACTAGCTGGGTAAACTACCCCAGTATCTAGCCCAGTGGTAGAGTGTATAACTAGCTGGGTAAACTACCCCAGTATCTAGCCCAGTAGTAGAGTGTATAACTAGCTGGGTAAACTACCCCAGTATCTAGCCCAGTGGTAGAGTGTATAACTAGCTGGGTAAACTACCCCAGTATCTAGCCCAGTAGTAGAGTGTATAACTAGCTGGGTAAACTACCCCAGTATCTAGCCCAGTGGTAGAGTGTATAACTAGCTGGGTAAACTACCCCAGTATCTAGCCCAGTAGGGGAGTGTATAACTAGCTGGGTAAACTACCCCAGTATCTACCCCAGTAGTAGAGTGTATAACTAGCTGGGTAAACTACCCCAGTATCTAGCCCAGTGGTAGAGTGTATAACTAGCTGGGTAAACTACCCCAGTATCTAGCCCAGTAGGGGAGTGTATAACTAGCTGGGTAAACTACCCCAGTATCTAGCCCAGTAGGGGAGTGTATAACTAGCTGGGTAAACTACCCCAGTATCTAGCCCAGTGGTAGAGTGTATAACTAGCTGGGTAAACTACCCCAGTATCTAGCCCAGTGGTAGAGTGTATAACTAGCTGGGTAAACTACCCCAGTATCTAGCCCAGTAGTAGAGTGTATAACTAGCTGGGTAAACTACCCCAGTATCTAGCCCAGTGGTAGAGTGTATAACTAGCTGGGTAAACTACCCCAGTATCTAGCCCAGTGGTAGAGTGTATAATTAGCTGGGTAAACTACCCCAGTATCTAGCCCAGTGGTAGAGTGTATAACTAGCTGGGTAAACTACCCCAGTATCTAGCCCAGTGGTAGAGTGTATAACTAGCTGGGTAAACTACCCCAGTATCTAGCCCAGTAGGGGAGTGTATAACTAGCTGGGTAAACTACCCTAGTATCTACCCCAGTAGTAGAGTGTATAAGTAGCTGGGTAAACTACCCCAGTATCTAGCCCAGTGGTAGAGTGTATAACTAGCTGGGTAAACTACCCCAGTATCTAGCCCAGTAGGGGAGTGTATAACTAGCTGGGTAAACTACCCCAGTATCTACCCCAGTAGTAGAGTGTATAACTAGCTGGGTAAACTACCCCAGTATCTAGCCCAGTGGTAGAGTGTATAACTAGCTGGGTAAACTACCCCAGTATCTAGCCCAGTAGGGGAGTGTATAACTAGCTGGGTAAACTACCCCAGTATCTACCCCAGTAGTAGAGTGTATAACTAGCTGGGTAAACTACCCCAGTATCTAGCCCAGTGGTAGAGTGTATAACTAGCTGGGTAAACTACCCCAGTATCTAGCCCAGTAGGGGAGTGTATAACTAGCTGGGTAAACTACCCCAGTATCTAGCCCAGTAGGGGAGTGTATAACTAGCTGGGTAAACTACCCCAGTATCTAGCCCAGTAGGGGAGTGTATAACTAGCTGGGTAAACTACCCCAGTATCTAGCCCAGTGGTAGAGTGTATAACTAGCTGGGTAAACTACCCCAGTATCTAGCCCAGTAGTAGAGTGTATAACTAGCTGGGTAAACTACCCCAGTATCTAGCCCAGTGGTAGAGTGTATAACTAGCTGGGTAAACTACCCCAGTATCTAGCCCAGTGGTAGAGTGTATAACTAGCTGGGTAAACTACCCCAGTATCTAGCCCAGTGGTAGAGTGTATAACTAGCTGGGTAAACTACCCCAGTATCTAGCCCTGTAGTAGAGTGTATAACTAGCTGGGTAAACTACCCCAGTATCTAGCCCAGTAGTAGAGTGTATAACTAGCTGGGTAAACTACCCCAGTATCTACCCCAGTAGTATAGTGTATAACTAGCTGGGTAAACTACCCCAGTATCTAGCCCAGTAGGGGAGTGTATAACTAGCTGGGTAAACTACCCCAGTATCTAGCCCAGTAGGGGAGTGTATAACTAGCTGGGTAAACTACCCCAGTATCTTCCCCAGTAGTAGAGTGTATAACTAGCTGGGTAAACTAACCCAGTAGTAGAGTGCATAACTAGCTGGGTAAACTACCCCAGTATCTAGCCCAGTAGTAGAGTGCATAACTAGCTGGGTAAACTACCCCAGTATCTAGCCCAGTAGTAGAGTGTATAACTAGCTGGGTAAACTACCCCAGTATCTAGCCCAGTAGTAGAGTGTATAACTAGCTGGGTAAACTACCCCAGTATCTACCCCAGTAGTAGAGTGTATAACTAGCTGGGTAAACTACCCCAGTATCTAGCCCAGTGGTAGAGTGTATAACTAGCTCGGTAAACTACCCCAGTATCTAGCCCAGTGGTAGAGTGTATAACTAGCTGGGTAAACTCCCCCAGTATCTAGCCCAGTAGGGGAGTGTATAACTAGCTGGGTAAACTACCCCAGTATCTAGCCCAGTAGTAGAGTGTATAACTAGCTGGGTAAACTACCCCAGTAGTAGAGTGTATAACTAGCTGGGTAAACTACCCCAGTATCTAGCCCAGTAGGGGAGTGTATAACTAGCTGGGTAAACTACCCCAGTATCTAGCCCAGTAGTAGAGTGTATAACTAGCTGGGTAAACTACCCCAGTAGTAGAGTGTATAACTAGCTGGGTAAACTACCCCAGTATCTAGCCCAGTAGGGGAGTGTATAACTAGCTGGGTAAACTACCCCAGTATCTAGCCCAGTGGTAGAGTGTATAACTAGCTGGGTAAACTACCCCAGTATCTAGCCCAGTGGTAGAGTGTATAACTAGCTGGGTAAACTACCCCAGTATCTAGCCCAGTGGTAGAGTGTATAACTAGCTGGGTAAACTACCCCAGTATCTAGCCCAGTAGGGGAGTGTATAACTAGCTGGGTAAACTACCCCATTATCTACCCCAGTAGTAGAGTGTATAACTAGCTGGGTAAACTACCCCAGTATCTAGCCCAGTGGTAGAGTGTATAACTAGCTGGGTAAACTACCCCAGTATCTAGCCCAGTAGGGGAGTGTATAACTAGCTGGGTAAACTACCCCAGTATCTAGCCCAGTAGGGGAGTGTATAACTAGCTGGGTAAACTACCCCAGTATCTAGCCCAGTGGTAGAGTGTATAACTAGCTGGGTAAACTACCCCAGTATCTAGCCCAGTAGTAGAGTGTATAACTAGCTGGGTAAACTACCCCAGTATCTAGCCCAGTAGTAGAGTGTATAACTAGCTGGGTAAACTACCCCAGTATCTAGCCCAGTGGTAGAGTGTATAACTAGCTGGGTAAACTACCCCAGTATCTAGCCCAGTAGTAGAGTGTATAACTAGCTGGGTAAACTACCCCAGTATCTAGCCCAGTGGTAGAGTGCATAACTAGCTGGGTAAACTACCCCAGTATCTAGCCCAGTAGTAGAGTGTATAACTAGCTGGGTAAACTACCCCAGTATCTAGCCCAGTGGTAGAGTGTATAACTAGCTCGGTAAACTACCCCAGTATCTAGCCCAGTGGTAGAGTGTATAACTAGCTGGGTAAACTACCCCAGTATCTAGCCCAGTAGGGGAGTGTATAACTAGCTGGGTAAACTACCCCAGTATCTAGCCCAGTAGTAGAGTGTATAACTAGCTGGGTAAACTACCCCAGTAGTAGAGTGTATAACTAGCTGGGTAAACTACCCCAGTATCTAGCCCAGTAGGGGAGTGTATAACTAGCTGGGTAAACTACCCCAGTATCTAGCCCAGTAGTAGAGTGTATAACTAGCTGGGTAAACTACCCCAGTAGTAGAGTGTATAACTAGCTGGGTAAACTACCCCAGTATCTAGCCCAGTAGGGGAGTGTATAACTAGCTGGGTAAACTACCCCAGTATCTAGCCCAGTGGTAGAGTGTATAACTAGCTGGGTAAACTACCCCAGTATCTAGCCCAGTGGTAGAGTGTATAACTAGCTGGGTAAACTACCCCAGTATCTAGCCCAGTGGTAGAGTGTATAACTAGCTGGGTAAACTACCCCAGTATCTAGCCCAGTAGGGGAGTGTATAACTAGCTGGGTAAACTACCCCATTATCTACCCCAGTAGTAGAGTGTATAACTAGCTGGGTAAACTACCCCAGTATCTAGCCCAGTGGTAGAGTGTATAACTAGCTGGGTAAACTACCCCAGTATCTAGCCCAGTAGGGGAGTGTATAACTAGCTGGGTAAACTACCCCAGTATCTAGCCCAGTAGGGGAGTGTATAACTAGCTGGGTAAACTACCCCAGTATCTAGCCCAGTGGTAGAGTGTATAACTAGCTGGGTAAACTACCCCAGTATCTAGCCCAGTAGTAGAGTGTATAACTAGCTGGGTAAACTACCCCAGTATCTAGCCCAGTAGTAGAGTGTATAACTAGCTGGGTAAACTACCCCAGTATCTAGCCCAGTGGTAGAGTGTATAACTAGCTGGGTAAACTACCCCAGTATCTAGCCCAGTAGTAGAGTGTATAACTAGCTGGGTAAACTACCCCAGTATCTAGCCCAGTGGTAGAGTGTATAACTAGCTGGGTAAACTACCCCAGTATCTAGCCCAGTGGTAGAGTGTATAACTAGCTGGGTAAACTACCCCAGTATCTAGCCCAGTGGTAGAGTGTATAACTAGCTGGGTAAACTACCCCAGTATCTAGCCCAGTGGTAGAGTGTATAACTAGCTGGGTAAACTACCCCAGTATCTACCCCAGTAGTAGAGTGCATAACTAGCTGGGTAAACTACCCCAGTATCTAGCCCAGTAGTAGAGTGCATAACTAGCTGGGTAAACTACCCCAGTATCTAGCCCAGTAGTAGAGTGTATAACTAGCTGGGTAAACTACCCCAGTATCTAGCCCAGTAGTAGAGTGTATAACTAGCTGGGTAAACTACCCCAGTATCTAGCCCAGTAGTAGAGTGTATAACTAGCTGGGTAAACTACCCCAGTATCTACCCCAGTGGTAGAGTGTATAACTAGCTGGGTAAAATACCCCAGTATCTACCCCAGTAGTAGAGTGTATAACTAGCTGGGTAAACTACCCCAGTATCTAGCCCAGTGGTAGAGTGTATAACTAGCTCGGTAAACTACCCCAGTATCTAGCCCAGTGGTAGAGTGTATAACTAGCTGGGTAAACTACCCCAGTAGTAGAGTGTATAACTAGCTGGGTAAACTACCCCAGTATCTAGCCCAGTAGGGGAGTGTATAATTAGCTGGGTAAACTACCCCAGTATATACCCCAGTAGTAGAGTGTATAACTAGCTGGGTAAACTACCCCAGTATCTAGCCCAGTGGTAGAGTGTATAACTAGCTGGGTAAACTACCCCAGTATCTAGCCCAGTGGTAGAGTGTATAATTAGCTGGGTAAACTACCCCAGTATCTAGCCCAGTGGTAGAGTGTATAACTAGCTGGGTAAACTACCCCAGTATCTAGCCCAGTGGTAGAGTGTATAACTAGCTGGGTAAACTACCCCAGTATCTAGCCCAGTAGGGGAGTGTATAACTAGCTGGGTAAACTACCCCAGTATCTACCCCAGTAGTAGAGTGTATAACTAGCTGGGTAAACTACCCCAGTATCTAGCCCAGTGGTAGAGTGTATAACTAGCTGGGTAAACTACCCCAGTATCTAGCCCAGTAGGGGAGTGTATAACTAGCTGGGTAAACTACCCCAGTATCTACCCCAGTAGTAGAGTGTATAACTAGCTGGGTAAACTACCCCAGTATCTAGCCCAGTGGTAGAGTGTATAACTAGCTGGGTAAACTACCCCAGTATCTAGCCCAGTAGGGGAGTGTATAACTAGCTGGGTAAACTACCCCAGTATCTACCCCAGTAGTAGAGTGTATAACTAGCTGGGTAAACTACCCCAGTATCTAGCCCAGTGGTAGAGTGTATAACTAGCTGGGTAAACTACCCCAGTATCTAGCCCAGTAGGGGAGTGTATAACTAGCTGGGTAAACTACCCCAGTATCTAGCCCAGTAGGGGAGTGTATAACTAGCTGGGTAAACTACCCCAGTATCTAGCCCAGTGGTAGAGTGTATAACTAGCTGGGTAAACTACCCCAGTATCTAGCCCAGTAGTAGAGTGTATAACTAGCTGGGTAAACTACCCCAGTATCTAGCCCAGTGGTAGAGTGTATAACTAGCTGGGTAAACTACCCCAGTATCTAGCCCAGTGGTAGAATGTATAACTAGCTGGGTAAACTACCCCAGTATCTAGCCCAGTAGGGGAGTGTATAACTAGCTGGGTAAACTACCCCAGTATCTACCCCAGTAGTAGAGTGTATAACTAGCTGGGTAAACTACCCCAGTATCTAGCCCAGTGGTAGAGTGTATAACTAGCTGGGTAAACTACCCCAGTATCTAGCCCAGTAGGGGAGTGTATAACTAGCTGGGTAAACTACCCCAGTATCTAGCCCAGTGGTAGAGTGTATAACTAGCTGGGTAAACTACCCCAGTATCTAGCCCAGTAGTAGAGTGTATAACTAGCTGGGTAAACTACCCCAGTATCTAGCCCAGTGGTAGAGTGTATAACTAGCTGGGTAAACTACCCCAGTATCTAGCCCAGTAGTAGAGTGTATAACTAGCTGGGTAAACTACCCCAGTATCTAGCCCAGTGGTAGAGTGTATAACTAGCTGGGTAAACTACCCCAGTATCTAGCCCAGTGGTAGAGTGTATAACTAGCTGGGTAAACTACCCCAGTATCTAGCCCAGTGGTAGAGTGTATAACTTGCTGGGTAAACTACCCCAGTATCTAGCCCAGTGGTAGAGTGTATAACTAGCTGGGTAAACTACCCCAGTATCTACCCCAGTAGTAGAGTGCATAACTAGCTGGGTAAACTACCCCAGTATCTAGCCCAGTAGTAGAGTGCATAACTAGCTGGGTAAACTACCCCAGTATCTAGCCCAGTAGTAGAGTGTATAACTAGCTGGGTAAACTACTCCAGTATCTAGCCCAGTAGTAGAGTGTATAACTAGCTGGGTAAACTACCCCAGTATCTAGCCCAGTAGTAGAGTGTATAACTAGCTGGGTAAACTACCCCAGTATCTACCCCAGTGGTAGAGTGTATAACTAGCTGGGTAAACTACCCCAGTATCTACCCCAGTAGTAGAGTGTATAACTAGCTGGGTAAACTACCCCAGTATCTAGCCCAGTGGTAGAGTGTATAACTAGCTGGGTAAACTACCCCAGTATCTAGCCCAGTAGGGGAGTGTATAATTAGCTGGGTAAACTACCCCAGTATCTACCCCAGTAGTAGAGTGTATAACTAGCTGGGTAAACTACCCCAGTATCTAGCCCAGTGGTAGAGTGTATAACTAGCTGGGTAAACTACCCCAGTATCTAGCCCAGTGGTAGAGTGTATAATTAGCTGGGTAAACTACCCCAGTATCTAGCCCAGTGGTAGAGTGTATAACTAGCTGGGTAAACTACCCCAGTATCTAGCCCAGTGGTAGAGTGTATAACTAGCTGGGTAAACTACCCCAGTATCTAGCCCAGTAGGGGAGTGTATAACTAGCTGGGTAAACTACCCCAGTATCTACCCCAGTAGTAGAGTGTATAACTAGCTGGGTAAACTACCCCAGTATCTAGCCCAGTGGTAGAGTGTATAACTAGCTGGGTAAACTACCCCAGTATCTAGCCCAGTAGGGGAGTGTATAACTAGCTGGGTAAACTACCCCAGTATCTACCCCAGTAGTAGAGTGTATAACTAGCTGGGTAAACTACCCCAGTATCTAGCCCAGTGGTAGAGTGTATAACTAGCTGGGTAAACTACCCCAGTATCTAGCCCAGTAGGGGAGTGTATAACTAGCTGGGTAAACTACCCCAGTATCTACCCCAGTAGTAGAGTGTATAACTAGCTGGGTAAACTACCCCAGTATCTAGCCCAGTGGTAGAGTGTATAACTAGCTGGGTAAACTACCCCAGTATCTAGCCCAGTAGGGGAGTGTATAACTAGCTGGGTAAACTACCCCAGTATCTAGCCCAGTAGGGGAGTTTATAACTAGCTGGGTAAACTACCCCAGTATCTAGCCCAGTGGTAGAGTGTATAACTAGCTGGGTAAACTACCCCAGTATCTAGCCCAGTAGTAGAGTGTATAACTAGCTGGGTAAACTACCCCAGTATCTAGCCCAGTGGTAGAGTGTATAACTAGCTGGGTAAACTACCCCAGTATCTAGCCCAGTGGTAGAGTGTATAATTAGCTGGGTAAACTACCCCAGTATCTAGCCCAGTGGTAGAGTGTATAACTAGCTGGGTAAACTACCCCAGTATCTAGCCCAGTGGTAGAGTGTATAACTAGCTGGGTAAACTACCCCAGTATCTAGCCCAGTAGGGGAGTGTATAACTAGCTGGGTAAACTACCCCAGTATCTACCCCAGTAGTAGAGTGTATAAGTAGCTGGGTAAACTACCCCAGTATCTAGCCCAGTGGTAGAGTGTATAACTAGCTGGGTAAACTACCCCAGTATCTAGCCCAGTAGGGGAGTGTATAACTAGCTGGGTAAACTACCCCAGTATCTACCCCAGTAGTAGAGTGTATAACTAGCTGGGTAAACTACCCCAGTATCTAGCCCAGTGGTAGAGTGTATAACTAGCTGGGTAAACTACCCCAGTATCTAGCCCAGTAGGGGAGTGTATAACTAGCTGGGTAAACTACCCCAGTATCTACCCCAGTAGTAGAGTGTATAACTAGCTGGGTAAACTACCCCAGTATCTAGCCCAGTGGTAGAGTGTATAACTAGCTGGGTAAACTACCCCAGTATCTAGCCCAGTAGGGGAGTGTATAACTAGCTGGGTAAACTACCCCAGTATCTAGCCCAGTAGGGGAGTGTATAACTAGCTGGGTAAACTACCCCAGTATCTAGCCCAGTGGTAGAGTGTATAACTAGCTGGGTAAACTACCCCAGTATCTAGCCCAGTAGTAGAGTGTATAACTAGCTGGGTAAACTACCCCAGTATCTAGCCCAGTGGTAGAGTGTATAACTAGCTGGGTAAACTACCCCAGTATCTAGCCCAGTGGTAGAGTGTATAACTAGCTGGGTAAACTACCCCAGTATCTAGCCCAGTAGTAGAGTGTATAACTAGCTGGGTAAACTACCCCAGTATCTAGCCCAGTAGTAGAGTGTATAACTAGCTGGGTAAACTACCCCAGTATCTAGCCCAGTAGTAGAGTGTATAACTAGCTGGGTAAACTACCCCAGTATCTAGCCCAGTCGGGGAGTGTATAACTAGCTGGGTAAACTACCCCAGTATCTACCCCAGTAGTAGAGTGTATAACTAGCTGGGTAAACTACCCCAGTATCTAGCCCAGTAGGGGAGTGTATAACTAGCTGGGTAAACTACCCCAGTATCTAGCCCAGTAGTAGAGTGTATAACTAGCTGGGTAAACTACCCCAGTATCTAGCCCAGTAGTGGAGTGTATAACTAGCTGGGTAAACTACCCCAGTATCTAGCCCAGTAGTAGAGTGTATAACTAGCTGGGTAAACTTCCCCAATATCTACCCCAGTAGTAGAGTGTATAACTAGCTGGGTAAACTAACCCAGTAGTAGAGTGCATAACTAGCTGGGTAAACTACCCCAGTATCTAGCCCAGTAGTAGAGTGCATAACTAGCTGGGTAAACTACCCCAGTATCTAGCCCAGTAGTAGAGTGTATAACTAGCTGGGTAAACTACCCCAGTATCTAGCCCAGTAGTAGAGTGTATAACTAGCTGGGTAAACTACCCCAGTATCTACCCCAGTAGTAGAGTGTATAACTAGCTGGGTAAACTACCCCAGTATCTAGCCCAGTGGTAGAGTGTATAACTAGCTCGGTAAACTACCCCAGTATCTAGCCCAGTGGTAGAGTGTATAACTAGCTGGGTAAACTACCCCAGTATCTAGCCCAGTAGGGGAGTGTATAACTACCTGGGTAAACTACCCCAGTATCTAGCCCAGTAGGGGAGTGTATAACTAGCTGGGTAAACTACCCCAGTATCTACCCCAGTAGTAGAGTGTATAACTAGCTGGGTAAACTACCCCAGTATCTAGCCCAGTGGTAGAGTGTATAACTAGCTGGGTAAACTACCCCAGTATCTAGCCCAGTGGTAGAGTGTATAACTAGCTGGGTAAACTACCCCAGTATCTAGCCCAGTGGTAGAGTGTATAACTAGCTGGGTAAACTACCCCAGTATCTAGCCCAGTAAGGGAGTGTATAACTAGCTGGGTAAACTACCCCAGTATCTACCCCAGTAGTAGAGTGTATAACTAGCTGGGTAAACTACCCCAGTATCTAGCCCAGTGGTAGAGTGTATAACTAGCTGGGTAAACTACCCCAGTATCTAGCCCAGTAGGGGAGTGTATAACTAGCTGGGTAAACTACACCAGTATCTAGCCCAGTAGGGGAGTGTATAACTAGCTGGGTAAACTACCCCAGTATCTAGCCCAGTGGTAGAGTGTATAACTAGCTGGGTAAACTACCCCAGTATCTAGCCCAGTAGTAGAGTGTATAACTAGCTGGGTAAACTACCCCAGTATCTAGCCCAGTGGTAGAGTGTATAACTAGCTGGGTAAACTACCCCAGTATCTAGCCCAGTGGTAGAGTGTATAACTAGCTGGGTAAACTACCCCAGTATCTAGCCCAGTAGTAGAGTGTATAACTAGCTGGGTAAACTACCCCAGTATCTAGCCCAGTCGGGGAGTGTATAACTAGCTGGGTAAACTACCCCAGTATCTACCCCAGTAGTAGAGTGTATAACTAGCTGGGTAAACTACCCCAGTATCTAGCCCAGTAGGGGAGTGTATAATTAGCTGGGTAAACTACCCCAGTATCTACCCCAGTAGTAGAGTGTATAACTAGCTGGGTAAACTACCCCAGTATCTAGCCCAGTGGTAGAGTGTATAACTAGCTGGGTAAACTACCCCAGTATCTAGCCCAGTGGTAGAGTGTATAACTAGCTGGGTAAACTACCCCAGTATCTAGCCCAGTAGGGGAGTGTATAACTAGCTGGGTAAACTACCCCAGTATCTACCCCAGTAGTAGAGTGTATAACTAGCTGGGTAAACTACCCCAGTATCTAGCCCAGTGGTAGAGTGTATAACTAGCTGGGTAAACTACCCCAGTATCTAGCCCAGTAGGGGAGTGTATAACTAGCTGGGTAAACTACCCCAGTATCTAGCCCAGTGGTAGAGTGTATAACTAGCTGGGTAAACTACCCCAGTATCTAGCCCAGTGGTAGAGTGTATAACTAGCTGGGTAAACTACCCCAGTATCTAGCCCAGTAGTAGAGTGTATAACTAGCTGGGTAAACTACCCCAGTATCTAGCCCAGTGGTAGAGTGTATAACTAGCTGGGTAAACTACCCCAGTATCTAGCCCAGTGGTAGAGTGTATAACTAGCTGGGTAAACTACCCCAGTATCTAGCCCAGTAGGGGAGTGTATAACTAGCTGGGTAAACTACCCCAGTATCTAGCCCAGTAGGGGAGTGTATAACTAGCTGGGTAAACTACCCCAGTATCTACCCCAGTAGTAGAGTGTATAACTAGCTGGGTAAACTACCCCAGTATCTAGCCCAGTGGTAGAGTGTATAACTAGCTGGGTAAACTACCCCAGTATCTAGCCCAGTGGTAGAGTGTATAACTAGCTGGGTAAACTACCCCAGTATCTAGCCCAGTGGTAGAGTGTATAACTAGCTGGGTAAACTACCCCAGTATCTAGCCCAGTAGGGGAGTGTATAACTAGCTGGGTAAACTACCCCAGTATCTAGCCCAGTAGTAGAGTGTATAACTAGCTGGGTAAACTACCCCAGTATCTAGCCCAGTGGTAGAGTGTATAACTAGCTGGGTAAACTACCCCAGTATCTAGCCCAGTAGGGGAGTGTATAACTAGCTGGGTAAACTACACCAGTATCTAGCCCAGTAGGGGAGTGTATAACTAGCTGGGTAAACTACCCCAGTATCTAGCCCAGTGGTAGAGTGTATAACTAGCTGGGTAAACTACCCCAGTATCTAGCCCAGTAGTAGAGTGTATAACTAGCTGGGTAAACTACCCCAGTATCTAGCCCAGTGGTAGAGTGTATAACTAGCTGGGTAAACTACCCCAGTATCTAGCCCAGTGGTAGAGTGTATAACTAGCTGGGTAAACTACCCCAGTATCTAGCCCAGTAGTAGAGTGTATAACTAGCTGGGTAAACTACCCCAGTATCTAGCCCAGTAGTAGAGTGTATAACTAGCTGGGTAAACTACCCCAGTATCTAGCCCAGTAGTAGAGTGCATAACTAGCTGGGTAAACTACCCCAGTATCTAGCCCAGTAGTAGAGTGTATAACTAGCTGGGTAAACTACCCCAGTATCTAGCCCAGTAGTAGAGTGTATGACTAGCTGGGTAAACTACCCCAGTATCTAGCCCAGTAGTAGAGTGTATAACTAGCTGGGTAAACTACCCCAGTATCTAGCCCAGTAGGGGAGTGTATAACTAGCTGGGTAAACTACCCCAGTATCTAGCCCAGTAGGGGAGTGTATAACTAGCTGGGTAAACTACCCCAGTATCTAGCCCAGTAGTAGAGTGTATAACTAGCTGGGTAAACTACCCCAGTATCTAGCCCAGTAGTAGAGTGTATAACTAGCTGGGTAAACTACCCCAGTATCTACCCCAGTAGTAGAGTGTATAACTAGCTGGGTAAACTACCCCAGTATCTAGCCCTGTGGTAGAGTGTATAACTAGCTGGGTAAACTACCCCAGTATCTAGCCCAGTAGTAGAGTGTATAACTAGCTGGGTAAACTACCCCAGTAGTAGAGTGTATAACTAGCTGGGTAAACTACCCCAATAGTAGAGTGTATAACTAGCTGGGTAAACTACCCCAGTATCTAGCCCAGTAGGGGAGTGTATAACTAGCTGGGTAAACTACCCCAGTATCTAGCCCAGTGGTAGAGTGTATAACTAGCTGGGTAAACTACCCCAGTATCTAGCCCAGTGGTAGAGTGTATAACTAGCTGGGTAAACTACCCCAGTATCTAGCCCAGTGGTAGAGTGTATAACTAGCTGGGTAAACTACCCCAGTATCTAGCCCAGTGGTAGAGTGTATAACTAGCTGGGTAAACTACCCCAGTATCTAGCCCAGTGGTAGAGTGTATAACTAGCTGGGTAAACTACCCCAGTATCTAGCCCAGTAGGGGAGTGTATAACTAGCTGGGTAAACTACCCCAGTATCTACCCCAGTAGTAGAGTGTATAACTAGCTGGGTAAACTACCCCAGTATCTAGCCCAGTGGTAGAGTGTATAACTAGCTGGGTAAACTACCCCAGTATCTAGCCCAGTAGGGGAGTGTATAACTAGCTGGGTAAACTACCCCAGTATCTAGCCCAGTAGGGGAGTGTATAACTAGCTGGGTAAACTACCCCAGTATCTAGCCCAGTGGTAGAGTGTATAACTAGCTGGGTAAACTACCCCAGTATCTAGCCCAGTAGTAGAGTGTATAACTAGCTGGGTAAACTACCCCAGTATCTAGCCCAGTAGTAGAGTGTATAACTAGCTGGGTAAACTACCCCAGTATCTACCCCAGTAGTAGAGTGCATAACTAGCTGGGTAAACTACCCCAGTATCTAGCCCAGTAGTAGAGTGTATAACTAGCTGGGTAAACTACCCCAGTATCTAGCCCAGTAGTAGAGTGTATAACTAGCTGGGTAAACTACCCCAGTATCTACCCCAGTGGTAGAGTGTATAACTAGCTGGGTAAACTACCCCAGTATCTACCCCAGTAGTAGAGTGTATAACTAGCTGGGTAAACTACCCCAGTATCTAGCACAGTGGTAGAGTGTATAACTAGCTCGGTAAACTACCCCAGTATCTAGCCCAGTGGTAGAGTGTATAACTAGCTGGGTAAACTACCCCAGTAGTAGAGTGTATAACTAGCTGGGTAAACTACCCCAGTATCTAGCCCAGTAGGGGAGTGTATAATTAGCTGGGTAAACTACCCCAGTATCTACCCCAGTAGTAGAGTGTATAACTAGCTGGGTAAACTACCCCAGTATCTAGCCCAGTGGTAGAGTGTATAACTAGCTGGGTAAACTACCCCAGTATCTAGCCCAGTGGTAGAGTGTATAACTAGCTGGGTAAACTACCCCAGTATCTAGCCCAGTGGTAGAGTGTATAACTAGCTGGGTAAACTACCCCAGTATCTAGCCCAGTAGGGGAGTGTATAACTAGCTGGGTAAACTACCCCAGTATCTAGCCCAGTGGTAGAGTGTATAACTAGCTGGGTAAACTACCCCAGTATCTAGCCCAGTGGTAGAGTGTATAACTAGCTGGGTAAACTACCCCAGTATCTAGCCCAGTAGTAGAGTCTATAACTAGCTGGGTAAACTACCCCAGTATCTAGCCCAGCGGTAGAGTGTATAACTAGCTGGGTAAACTACCCCAGTATCTAGCCCATTGGTAGAGTGTATAACTAGCTGGGTAAACTACCCCAGTTTCTAGCCCAGTAGTAGAGTGTATAACTAGCTGGGTAAACTACCCCAGTATCTAGCCCAGTGGTAGAGTGTATAACTAGCTGGGTAAACTACCCCAGTATCTAGCCCAGTGGTAGAGTGTATAACTAGCTGGGTAAACTACCCCAGTATCTAGCCCAGTAGGGGAGTGTATAACTAGCTGGGTAAACTACCCCAGTATCTAGCCCAGTAGGGGAGTGTATAACTAGCTGGGTAAACTACCCCAGTATCTACCCCAGTAGTAGAGTGTATAACTAGCTGGGTAAACTACCCCAGTATCTAGCCCAGTGGTAGAGTGTATAACTAGCTGGGTAAACTACCCCAGTATCTAGCCCAGTGGTAGAGTGTATAACTAGCTGGGTAAACTACCCCAGTATCTAGCCCAGTGGTAGAGTGTATAACTAGCTGGGTAAACTACCCCAGTATCTAGCCCAGTAGGGGAGTGTATAACTAGCTGGGTAAACTACCCCAGTATCTAGCCCAGTAGGGGAGTGTATAACTAGCTGGGTAAACTACCCCAGTATCTAGCCCAGTGGTAGAGTGTATAACTAGCTGGGTAAACTACCCCAGTATCTAGCCCAGTAGTAGAGTGTATAACTAGCTGGGTAAACTACCCCAGTATCTAGCCCAGTAGTAGAGTGTATAACTAGCTGGGTAAACTACCCCAGTATCTACCCCAGTAGTAGAGTGCATAACTAGCTGGGTAAACTACCCCAGTATCTAGCCCAGTAGTAGAGTGTATAACTAGCTGGGTAAACTACCCCAGTATCTAGCCCAGTAGTAGAGTGTATAACTAGCTGGGTAAACTACCCCAGTATCTAGCCCAGTAGTAGAGTGTATAACTAGCTGGGTAAACTACCCCAGTATCTACCCCAGTGGTAGAGTGTATAACTAGCTGGGTAAACTACCCCAGTATCTACCCCAGTAGTAGAGTGTATAACTAGCTGGGTAAACTACCCCAGTATCTAGCACAGTGGTAGAGTGTATAACTAGCTGGGTAAACTACCCCAGTAGTAGAGTGTATAACTAGCTGGGTAAACTACCCCAGTATCTAGCCCAGTAGGGGAGTGTATAATTAGCTGGGTAAACTACCCCAGTATCTACCCCAGTAGTAGAGTGTATAACTAGCTGGGTAAACTACCCCAGTATCTAGCCCAGTGGTAGAGTGTATAACTAGCTGGGTAAACTACCCCAGTATCTAGCCCAGTGGTAGAGTGTATAACTAGCTGGGTAAACTACCCCAGTATCTAGCCCAGTGGTAGAGTGTATAACTAGCTGGGTAAACTACCCCAGTATCTAGCCCAGTGGTAGAGTGTATAACTAGCTGGGTAAACTACCCCAGTATCTAGCCCAGTGGTAGAGTGTATAACTAGCTGGGTAAACTACCCCAGTATCTAGCCCAGTGGTAGAGTGTATAACTAGCTGGGTAAACTACCCCAGTATCTAGCCCAGTAGGGGAGTGTATAACTAGCTGGGTAAACTACCCCAGTATCTAGCCCAGTGGTAGAGTGTATAACTAGCTGGGTAAACTACCCCAGTATCTAGCCCAGTGGTAGAGTGTATAACTAGCTGGGTAAACTACCCCAGTATCTAGCCCAGTAGTAGAGTCTATAACTAGCTGGGTAAACTACCCCAGTATCTAGCCCAGCGGTAGAGTGTATAACTAGCTGGGTAAACTACCCCAGTATCTAGCCCATTGGTAGAGTGTATAACTAGCTGGGTAAACTACCCCAGTTTCTAGCCCAGTAGTAGAGTGTATAACTAGCTGGGTAAACTACCCCAGTATCTAGCCCAGTGGTAGAGTGTATAACTAGCTGGGTAAACTACCCCAGTATCTAGCCCAGTGGTAGAGTGTATAACTAGCTGGGTAAACTACCCCAGTATCTAGCCCAGTAGGGGAGTGTATAACTAGCTGGGTAAACTACCCCAGTATCTAGCCCAGTAGGGGAGTGTATAACTAGCTGGGTAAACTACCCCAGTATCTACCCCAGTAGTAGAGTGTATAACTAGCTGGGTAAACTACCCCAGTATCTAGCCCAGTGGTAGAGTGTATAACTAGCTGGGTAAACTACCCCAGTATCTAGCCCAGTGGTAGAGTGTATAACTAGCTGGGTAAACTACCCCAGTATCTAGCCCAGTAGGGGAGTGTATAACTAGCTGGGTAAACTACCCCAGTATCTAGCCCAGTAGGGGAGTGTATAACTAGCTGGGTAAACTACCCCAGTATCTAGCCCAGTAGTAGAGTGTATAACTAGCTGGGTAAACTACCCCAGTATCTAGCCCAGTGGTAGAGTGTATAACTAGCTGGGTAAACTACCCCAGTATCTAGCCCAGTGGTAGAGTGTATAACTAGCTGGGTAAACTACCCCAGTATCTAGCCCAGTGGTAGAGTGTATAACTAGCTGGGTAAACTACCCCAGTATCTAGCCCAGTAGGGGAGTGTATAACTAGCTGGGTAAACTACCCCAGTATCTAGCCCAGTAGTAGAGTGTATAACTAGCTGGGTAAACTACCCCAGTATCTAGCCCAGTGGTAGAGTGTATAACTAGCTGGGTAAACTACCCCAGTATCTAGCCCAGTAGGGGAGTGTATAACTAGCTGGGTAAACTACACCAGTATCTAGCCCAGTAGGGGAGTGTATAACTAGCTGGGTAAACTACCCCAGTATCTAGCCCAGTGGTAGAGTGTATAACTAGCTGGGTAAACTACCCCAGTATCTAGCCCAGTAGTAGAGTGTATAACTAGCTGGGTAAACTACCCCAGTATCTAGCCCAGTGGTAGAGTGTATAACTAGCTGGGTAAACTACCCCAGTATCTAGCCCAGTGGTAGAGTGTATAACTAGCTGGGTAAACTACCCCAGTATCTAGCCCAGTAGTAGAGTGTATAACTAGCTGGGTAAACTACCCCAGTATCTAGCCCAGTAGTAGAGTGTATAACTAGCTGGGTAAACTACCCCAGTATCTAGCCCAGTAGTAGAGTGCATAACTAGCTGGGTAAACTACCCCAGTATCTAGCCCAGTAGTAGAGTTTATAACTAGCTGGGTAAACTACCCCAGTATCTAGCCCAGTAGTAGAGTGTATAACTAGCTGGGTAAACTACCCCAGTATCTAGCCCAGTAGTAGAGTGTATAACTAGCTGGGTAAACTACCCCAGTATCTAGCCCAGTAGTAGAGTGTATAACTAGCTGGGTAAACTACCCCAGTATCTAGCCCAGTAGTAGAGTGTATAACTAGCTGGGTAAACTACCCCAGTATCTAGCCCAGTAGTAGAGTGTATAACTAGCTGGGTAAACTACCCCAGTATCTACCCCAGTAGTAGAGTGTATAACTAGCTGGGTAAACTACCCCAGTATCTAGCCCAGTAGTAGAGTGTATAACTAGCTGGGTAAACTACCCCAGTATCTAGCCCAGTCGGGGAGTGTATAACTAGCTGGGTAAACTACCCCAGTATCTAGCCCAGTCGGGGAGTGTATAACTAGCTGGGTAAACTACCCCAGTATCTAGCCCAGTCGGGGAGTGTATAACTAGCTGGGTAAACTACCCCAGTATCTACCCCAGTAGTAGAGTGTATAACTAGCTGGGTAAACTACCCCAGTATCTAGCCCAGTAGGGGAGTGTATAACTAGCTGGGTAAACTACCCCAGTATCTAGCCCAGTAGGGGAGTGTATAACTAGCTGGGTAAACTACCCCAGTATCTAGCCCAGTAGTAGAGTGTATAACTAGCTGGGTAAACTACCCCAGTATCTAGCCCAGTAGTAGAGTGTATAACTAGCTGGGTAAACTACCCCAGTATCTACCCCAGTAGTAGAGTGTATAACTAGCTGGGTAAACTACCCCAGTATCTAGCCCTGTGGTAGAGTGTATAACTAGCTGGGTAAACTACCCCAGTATCTAGCCCAGTAGTAGAGTGTATAACTAGCTGGGTAAACTACCCCAGTAGTAGAGTGTATAACTAGCTGGGTAAACTACCCCAATAGTAGAGTGTATAACTAGCTGGGTAAACTACCCCAATAGTAGAGTGTATAACTAGCTGGGTAAACTACCCCAGTATCTAGCCCAGTAGGGGAGTGTATAACTAGCTGGGTAAACTACCCCAGTATCTAGCCCAGTGGTAGAGTGTATAACTAGCTGGGTAAACTACCCCAGTATCTAGCCCAGTGGTAGAGTGTATAACTAGCTGGGTAAACTACCCCAGTATCTAGCCCAGTGGTAGAGTGTATAACTAGCTGGGTAAACTACCCCAGTATCTAGCCCAGTAGGGGAGTGTATAACTAGCTGGGTAAACTACCCCAGTATCTACCCCAGTAGTAGAGTGTATAACTAGCTGGGTAAACTACCCCAGTATCTAGCCCAGTGGTAGAGTGTATAACTAGCTGGGTAAACTACCCCAGTATCTAGCCCAGTCGGGGAGTGTATAACTAGCTGGGTAAACTACCCCAGTATCTAGCCCAGTAGGGGAGTGTATTACTAGCTGGGTAAACTACCCCAGTATCTAGCCCAGTGGTAGAGTGTATAACTAGCTGGGTAAACTACCCCAGTATCTAGCCCAGTAGTAGAGTGTATAACTAGCTGGGTAAACTACCCCAGTATCTAGCCCAGTAGTAGAGTGTATAACTAGCTGGGTAAACTACCCCAGTATCTACCCCAGTAGTAGAGTGCATAACTAGCTGGGTAAACTACCCCAGTATCTAGCCCAGTAGTAGAGTGTATAACTAGCTGGGTAAACTACCCCAGTATCTAGCCCAGTAGTAGAGTGTATAACTAGCTGGGTAAACTACCCCAGTATCTAGCCCAGTAGTAGAGTGTATAACTAGCTGGGTAAACTACCCCAGTATCTACCCCAGTGGTAGAGTGTATAACTAGCTGGGTAAACTACCCCAGTATCTACCCCAGTAGTAGAGTGTATAACTAGCTGGGTAAACTACCCCAGTATCTAGCCCAGTGGTAGAGTGTATAACTAGCTGGGTAAACTACCCCAGTATCTAGCCCAGTGGTAGAGTGTATAACTAGCTGGGTAAACTACCCCAGTATCTAGCCCAGTGGTAGAGTGTATAACTAGCTGGGTAAACTACCCCAGTATCTAGCCCAGTGGTAGAGTGTATAACTAGCTGGGTAAACTACCCCAGTATCTAGCCCAGTGGTAGAGTGTATAACTAGCTGGGTAAACTACCCCAGTATCTAGCCCAGTAGGAGAGTGTATAACTAGCTGGGTAAACTACCCCAGTATCTAGCCCAGTGGTAGAGTGTATAACTAGCTGGGTAAACTACCCCAGTATCTAGCCCAGTGGTAGAGTGTATAACTAGCTGGGTAAACTACCCCAGTATCTAGCCCAGTGGTAGAGTCTATAACTAGCTGGGTAAACTACCCCAGTATCTAGCCCAGCGGTAGAGTGTATAACTAGCTGGGTAAACTACCCCAGTATCTAGCCCATTGGTAGAGTGTATAACTAGCTGGGTAAACTACCCCAGTTTCTAGCCCAGTAGTAGAGTGTATAACTAGCTGGGTAAACTACCCCAGTATCTAGCCCAGTGGTAGAGTGTATAACTAGCTGGGTAAACTACCCCAGTATCTAGCCCAGTGGTAGAGTGTATAACTAGCTGGGTAAACTACCCCAGTATCTAGCCCAGTAGGGGAGTGTATAACTAGCTGGGTAAACTACCCCAGTATCTAGCCCAGTAGGGGAGTGTATAACTAGCTGGGTAAACTACCCCAGTATCTACCCCAGTAGTAGAGTGTATAACTAGCTGGGTAAACTACCCCAGTATCTAGCCCAGTGGTAGAGTGTATAACTAGCTGGGTAAACTACCCCAGTATCTAGCCCAGTGGTAGAGTGTATAACTAGCTGGGTAAACTACCCCAGTATCTAGCCCAGTAGGGGAGTGTATAACTAGCTGGGTAAACTACCCCAGTATCTAGCCCAGTAGGGGAGTGTATAACTAGCTGGGTAAACTACCCCAGTATCTAGCCCAGTAGGGGAGTGTATAACTAGCTGGGTAAACTACCCCAGTATCTACCCCAGTAGTAGAGTGTATAACTAGCTGGGTAAACTACCCCAGTATCTAGCCCAGTGGTAGAGTGTATAACTAGCTGGGTAAACTACCCCAGTATCTAGCCCAGTGGTAGAGTGTATAACTAGCTGGGTAAACTACCCCAGTATCTAGCCCAGTGGTAGAGTGTATAACTAGCTGGGTAAACTACCCCAGTATCTAGCCCAGTAGGGGAGTGTATAACTAGCTGGGTAAACTACCCCAGTATCTAGCCCAGTAGTAGAGTGTATAACTAGCTGGGTAAACTACCCCAGTATCTAGCCCAGTGGTAGAGTGTATAACTAGCTGGGTAAACTACCCCAGTATCTAGCCCAGTAGGGGAGTGTATAACTAGCTGGGTAAACTACACCAGTATCTAGCCCAGTAGGGGAGTGTATAACTAGCTGGGTAAACTACCCCAGTATCTAGCCCAGTGGTAGAGTGTATAACTAGCTGGGTAAACTACCCCAGTATCTAGCCCAGTAGTAGAGTGTATAACTAGCTGGGTAAACTACCCCAGTATCTAGCCCAGTGGTAGAGTGTATAACTAGCTGGGTAAACTACCCCAGTATCTAGCCCAGTGGTAGAGTGTATAACTAGCTGGGTAAACTACCCCAGTATCTAGCCCAGTAGTAGAGTGTATAACTAGCTGGGTAAACTACCCCAGTATCTAGCCCAGTAGTAGAGTGTATAACTAGCTGGGTAAACTACCCCAGTATCTAGCCCAGTAGTAGAGTGCATAACTAGCTGGGTAAACTACCCCAGTATCTAGCCCAGTAGTAGAGTGTATAACTAGCTTGGTAAACTACCCCAGTATCTAGCCCAGTAGTAGAGTGTATAACTAGCTGGGTAAACTACCCCAGTATCTAGCCCAGTAGTAGAGTGTATAACTAGCTGGGTAAACTACCCCAGTATCTAGCCCAGTAGTAGAGTGTATAACTAGCTGGGTAAACTACCCCAGTATCTAGCCCAGTAGTAGAGTGTATAACTAGCTGGGTAAACTACCCCAGTATCTAGCCCAGTAGTAGAGTGTATAACTAGCTGGGTAAACTACCCCAGTATCTACCCCAGTAGTAGAGTGTATAACTAGCTGGGTAAACTACCCCAGTATCTAGCCCAGTAGTAGAGTGTATAACTAGCTGGGTAAACTACCCCAGTATCTAGCCCAGTCGGGGAGTGTATAACTAGCTGGGTAAACTACCCCAGTATCTAGCCCAGTCGGGGAGTGTATAACTAGCTGGGTAAACTACCCCAGTATCTAGCCCAGTCGGGGAGTGTATAACTAGCTGGGTAAACTACCCCAGTATCTACCCCAGTAGTAGAGTGTATAACTAGCTGGGTAAACTACCCCAGTATCTAGCCCAGTAGGGGAGTGTATAACTAGCTGGGTAAACTACCCCAGTATCTAGCCCAGTAGTAGAGTGTATAACTAGCTGGGTAAACTACCCCAGTATCTAGCCCAGTAGTAGAGTGTATAACTAGCTGGGTAAACTACCCCAGTATCTACCCCAGTAGTAGAGTGTATAACTAGCTGGGTAAACTACCCCAGTATCTAGCCCTGTGGTAGAGTGTATAACTAGCTGGGTAAACTACCCCAGTATCTAGCCCAGTAGTAGAGTGTATAACTAGCTGGGTAAACTACCCCAGTAGTAGAGTGTATAACTAGCTGGGTAAACTACCCCAATAGTAGAGTGTATAACTAGCTGGGTAAACTACCCCAGTATCTAGCCCAGTAGGGGAGTGTATAACTAGCTGGGTAAACTACCCCAGTATCTAGCCCAGTGGTAGAGTGTATAACTAGCTGGGTAAACTACCCCAGTATCTAGCCCAGTGGTAGAGTGTATAACTAGCTGGGTAAACTACCCCAGTATCTAGCCCAGTGGTAGAGTGTATAACTAGCTGGGTAAACTACCCCAGTATCTAGCCCAGTGGTAGAGTGTATAACTAGCTGGGTAAACTACCCCAGTATCTAGCCCAGTGGTAGAGTGTATAACTAGCTGGGTAAACTACCCCAGTATCTAGCCCAGTAGGGGAGTGTATAACTAGCTGGGTAAACTACCCCAGTATCTACCCCAGTAGTAGAGTGTATAACTAGCTGTGTAAACTACCCCAGTATCTAGCCCAGTGGTAGAGTGTATAACTAGCTGGGTAAACTACCCCAGTATCTAGCCCAGTAGGGGAGTGTATAACTAGCTGGGTAAACTACCCCAGTATCTAGCCCAGTAGGGGAGTGTATTACTAGCTGGGTAAACTACCCCAGTATCTAGCCCAGTGGTAGAGTGTATAACTAGCTGGGTAAACTACCCCAGTATCTAGCCCAGTAGTAGAGTGTATAACTAGCTGGGTAAACTACCCCAGTATCTAGCCCAGTAGTAGAGTGTATAACTAGCTGGGTAAACTACCCCAGTATCTACCCCAGTAGTAGAGTGCATAACTAGCTGGGTAAACTACCCCAGTATCTAGCCCAGTAGTAGAGTGTATAACTAGCTGGGTAAACTACCCCAGTATCTAGCCCAGTAGTAGAGTGTATAACTAGCTGGGTAAACTACCCCAGTATCTAGCCCAGTAGTAGAGTGTATAACTAGCTGGGTAAACTACCCCAGTATCTACCCCAGTGGTAGAGTGTATAACTAGCTGGGTAAACTACCCCAGTATCTACCCCAGTAGTAGAGTGTATAACTAGCTGGGTAAACTACCCCAGTATCTAGCCCAGTGGTAGAGTGTATAACTAGCTCGGTAAACTACCCCAGTATCTAGCCCAGTGGTAGAGTGTATAACTAGCTGGGTAAACTACCCCAGTAGTAGAGTGTATAACTAGCTGGGTAAACTACCCCAGTATCTAGCCCAGTAGGGAGTGTATAATTAGCTGGGTAAACTACCCCAGTATCTACCCCAGTAGTAGAGTGTATAACTAGCTGGGTAAACTACCCCAGTATCTAGCCCAGTGGTAGAGTGTATAACTAGCTGGGTAAACTACCCCAGTATCTAGCCCAGTGGTAGAGTGTATAACTAGCTGGGTAAACTACCCCAGTATCTAGCCCAGTGGTAGAGTGTATAACTAGCTGGGTAAACTACCCCAGTATCTAGCCCAGTGGTAGAGTGTATAACTAGCTGGGTAAACTACCCCAGTATCTAGCCCAGTGGTAGAGTGTATAACTAGCTGGGTAAACTACCCCAGTATCTAGCCCAGTGGTAGAGTGTATAACTAGCTGGGTAAACTACCCCAGTATCTAGCCCAGTAGGGGAGTGTATAACTAGCTGGGTAAACTACCCCAGTATCTAGCCCAGTGGTAGAGTGTATAACTAGCTGGGTAAACTACCCCAGTATCTAGCCCAGTGGTAGAGTGTATAACTAGCTGGGTAAACTACCCCAGTATCTAGCCCAGTAGTAGAGTGTATAACTAGCTTGGTAAACTACCCCAGTATCTAGCCCAGTAGTAGAGTGTATAACTAGCTGGGTAAACTACCCCAGTATCTAGCCCAGTAGTAGAGTGTATAACTAGCTGGGTAAACTACCCCAGTATCTAGCCCAGTAGTAGAGTGTATAACTAGCTGGGTAAACTACCCCAGTATCTAGCCCAGTAGTAGAGTGTATAACTAGCTGGGTAAACTACCCCAGTATCTACCCCAGTAGTAGAGTGTATAACTAGCTGGGTAAACTACCCCAGTATCTAGCCCAGTAGTAGAGTGTATAACTAGCTGGGTAAACTACCCCAGTATCTAGCCCAGTCGGGGAGTGTATAACTAGCTGGGTAAACTACCCCAGTATCTAGCCCAGTCGGGGAGTGTATAACTAGCTGGGTAAACTACCCCAGTATCTAGCCCAGTCGGGGAGTGTATAACTAGCTGGGTAAACTACCCCAGTATCTACCCCAGTAGTAGAGTGTATAACTAGCTGGGTAAACTACCCCAGTATCTAGCCCAGTAGGGGAGTTTATAACTAGCTGGGTAAACTACCCCAGTATCTAGCCCAGTAGTAGAGTGTATAACTAGCTGGGTAAACTACCCCAGTATCTAGCCCAGTAGTAGAGTGTATAACTAGCTGGGTAAACTACCCCAGTATCTACCCCAGTAGTAGAGTGTATAACTAGCTGGGTAAACTACCCCAGTATCTAGCCCTGTGGTAGAGTGTATAACTAGCTGGGTAAACTACCCCAGTATCTAGCCCAGTAGTAGAGTGTATAACTAGCTGGGTAAACTACCCCAGTAGTAGAGTGTATAACTAGCTGGGTAAACTACCCCAATAGTAGAGTGTATAACTAGCTGGGTAAACTACCCCAGTATCTAGCCCAGTAGGGGAGTGTATAACTAGCTGGGTAAACTACCCCAGTATCTAGCCCAGTGGTAGAGTGTATAACTAGCTGGGTAAACTACCCCAGTATCTAGCCCAGTGGTAGAGTGTATAACTAGCTGGGTAAACTACCCCAGTATCTAGCCCAGTGGTAGAGTGTATAACTAGCTGGGTAAACTACCCCAGTATCTAGCCCAGTGGTAGAGTGTATAACTAGCTGGGTAAACTACCCCAGTATCTAGCCCAGTGGTAGAGTGTATAACTAGCTGGGTAAACTACCCCAGTATCTAGCCCAGTAGGGGAGTGTATAACTAGCTGGGTAAACTACCCCAGTATCTACCCCAGTAGTAGAGTGTATAACTAGCTGTGTAAACTACCCCAGTATCTAGCCCAGTGGTAGAGTGTATAACTAGCTGGGTAAACTACCCCAGTATCTAGCCCAGTAGGGGAGTGTATAACTAGCTGGGTAAACTACCCCAGTATCTAGCCCAGTAGGGGAGTGTATTACTAGCTGGGTAAACTACCCCAGTATCTAGCCCAGTGGTAGAGTGTATAACTAGCTGGGTAAACTACCCCAGTATCTAGCCCAGTAGTAGAGTGTATAACTAGCTGGGTAAACTACCCCAGTATCTAGCCCAGTAGTAGAGTGTATAACTAGCTGGGTAAACTACCCCAGTATCTACCCCAGTAGTAGAGTGCATAACTAGCTGGGTAAACTACCCCAGTATCTAGCCCAGTAGTAGAGTGTATAACTAGCTGGGTAAACTACCCCAGTATCTAGCCCAGTAGTAGAGTGTATAACTAGCTGGGTAAACTACCCCAGTATCTAGCCCAGTAGTAGAGTGTATAACTAGCTGGGTAAACTACCCCAGTATCTACCCCAGTGGTAGAGTGTATAACTAGCTGGGTAAACTACCCCAGTATCTACCCCAGTAGTAGAGTGTATAACTAGCTGGGTAAACTACCCCAGTATCTAGCCCAGTGGTAGAGTGTATAACTAGCTCGGTAAACTACCCCAGTATCTAGCCCAGTGGTAGAGTGTATAACTAGCTGGGTAAACTACCCCAGTAGTAGAGTGTATAACTAGCTGGGTAAACTACCCCAGTATCTAGCCCAGTAGGGAGTGTATAATTAGCTGGGTAAACTACCCCAGTATCTACCCCAGTAGTAGAGTGTATAACTAGCTGGGTAAACTACCCCAGTATCTAGCCCAGTGGTAGAGTGTATAACTAGCTGGGTAAACTACCCCAGTATCTAGCCCAGTGGTAGAGTGTATAACTAGCTGGGTAAACTACCCCAGTATCTAGCCCAGTGGTAGAGTGTATAACTAGCTGGGTAAACTACCCCAGTATCTAGCCCAGTGGTAGAGTGTATAACTAGCTGGGTAAACTACCCCAGTATCTAGCCCAGTGGTAGAGTGTATAACTAGCTGGGTAAACTACCCCAGTATCTAGCCCAGTGGTAGAGTGTATAACTAGCTGGGTAAACTACCCCAGTATCTAGCCCAGTAGGGGAGTGTATAACTAGCTGGGTAAACTACCCCAGTATCTAGCCCAGTGGTAGAGTGTATAACTAGCTGGGTAAACTACCCCAGTATCTAGCCCAGTGGTAGAGTGTATAACTAGCTGGGTAAACTACCCCAGTATCTAGCCCAGTAGTAGAGTCTATAACTAGCTGGGTAAACTACCCCAGTATCTAGCCCAGCGGTAGAGTGTATAACTAGCTGGGTAAACTACCCCAGTATCTAGCCCAGTGGTAGAGTGTATAACTAGCTGGGTAAACTACCCCAGTTTCTAGCCCAGTAGTAGAGTGTATAACTAGCTGGGTAAACTACCCCAGTATCTAGCCCAGTGGTAGAGTGTATAACTAGCTGGGTAAACTACCCCAGTATCTAGCCCAGTGGTAGAGTGTATAACTAGCTGGGTAAACTACCCCAGTATCTAGCCCAGTAGGGGAGTGTATAACTAGCTGGGTAAACTACCCCAGTATCTAGCCCAGTAGGGGAGTGTATAACTAGCTGGGTAAACTACCCCAGTATCTACCCCAGTAGTAGAGTGTATAACTAGCTGGGTAAACTACCCCAGTATCTAGCCCAGTGGTAGAGTGTATAACTAGCTGGGTAAACTACCCCAGTATCTAGCCCAGTGGTAGAGTGTATAACTAGCTGGGTAAACTACCCCAGTATCTAGCCCAGTGGTAGAGTGTATTATTAGCTGGGTAAACTACCCCAGTATCTAGCCCAGTAGGGGAGTGTATAACTAGCTGGGTAAACTACCCCAGTATCTACCCCAGTAGTAGAGTGTATAACTAGCTGGGTAAACTACCCCAGTATCTAGCCCAGTGGTAGAGTGTATAACTAGCTGGGTAAACTACCCCAGTATCTAGCCCAGTAGTAGAGTGTATAACTAGCTGGGTAAACTACCCCAGTATCTAGCCCAGTAGTAGAGTGCATAACTAGCTGGGTAAACTACCCCAGTATCTAGCCCAGTAGTAGAGTGTATAACTAGCTGGGTAAACTACCCCAGTATCTAGCCCAGTAGTAGAGTGTATAACTAGCTGGGTAAACTACCCCAGTATCTAGCCCAGTGGTAGAGTGTATAACTAGCTGGGTAAACTACCCCAGTATCTAGCCCAGTAGTAGAGTGTATAACTAGCTGGGTAAACTACCCCAGTATCTACCCCAGTAGTAGAGTGTATAACTAGCTGGGTAAACTACCCCAGTATCTAGCCCAGTAGTAGAGTGTATAACTAGCTGGGTAAACTACCCCAGTATCTAGCCCAGTCGGGGAGTGTATAACTAGCTGGGTAAACTACCCCAGTATCTAGCCCAGTCGGGGAGTGTATAACTAGCTGGGTAAACTACCCCAGTATCTAGCCCAGTCGGGGAGTGTATAACTAGCTGGGTAAACTACCCCAGTATCTACCCCAGTAGTAGAGTGTATAACTAGCTGGGTAAACTACCCCAGTATCTAGCCCAGTAGGGGAGTGTATAACTAGCTGGGTAAACTACCCCAGTAGTAGAGTGTATAACTAGCTGGGTAAACTACCCCAATAGTAGAGTGTATAACTAGCTGGGTAAACTACCCCAGTATCTAGCCCAGTAGGGGAGTGTATAACTAGCTGGGTAAACTACCCCAGTATCTAGCCCAGTGGTAGAGTGTATAACTAGCTGGGTAAACTAACCCAGTATCTAGCCCAGTGGTAGAGTGTATAACTAGCTGGGTAAACTACCCCAGTATCTAGCCCAGTGGTAGAGTGTATAACTAGCTGGGTAAACTACCCCAGTATCTAGCCCAGTGGTAGAGTGTATAACTAGCTGGGTAAACTACCCCAGTATCTAGCCCAGTAGGGGAGTGTATAACTAGCTGGGTAAACTACCCCAGTATCTACCCCAGTAGTAGAGTGTATAACTAGCTGGGTAAACTACCCCAGTATCTAGCCCAGTGGTAGAGTGTATAACTAGCTGGGTAAACTACCCCAGTATCTAGCCCAGTAGGGGAGTGTATAACTAGCTGGATAAACTACCCCAGTATCTAGCCCAGTAGGGGAGTGTATAACTAGCTGGGTAAACTACCCCAGTATCTAGCCCAGTGGTAGAGTGTATAACTAGCTGGGTAAACTACCCCAGTATCTAGCCCAGTAGTAGAGTGTATAACTAGCTGGGTAAACTACCCCAGTATCTAGCCCAGTAGTAGAGTGTATAACTAGCTGGGTAAACTACCCCAGTATCTACCCCAGTAGTAGAGTGCATAACTAGCTGGGTAAACTACCCCAGTATCTAGCCCAGTAGTAGAGTGTATAACTAGCTGGGTAAACTACCCCAGTATCTAGCCCAGTAGTAGAGTGTATAACTAGCTGGGTAAACTACCCCAGTATCTAGCCCAGTAGTAGAGTGTATAACTAGCTGGGTAAACTACCCCAGTATCTACCCCAGTGGTAGAGTGTATAACTAGCTGGGTAAACTACCCCAGTATCTACCCCAGTAGTAGAGTGTATAACTAGCTGGGTAAACTACCCCAGTATCTAGCCCAGTGGTAGAGTGTATAACTAGCTCGGTAAACTACCCCAGTATCTAGCCCAGTGGTAGAGTGTATAACTAGCTGGGTAAACTACCCCAGTAGTAGAGTGTATAACTAGCTGGGTAAACTACCCCAGTATCTAGCCCAGTAGGGGAGTGTATAATTAGCTGGGTAAACTACCCCAGTATCTACCCCAGTAGTAGAGTGTATAACTAGCTGGGTAAACTACCCCAGTATCTAGCCCAGTGGTAGAGTGTATAACTAGCTGGGTAAACTACCCCAGTATCTAGCCCAGTGGTGGAGTGTATAACTCGCTGGGTAAACTACCCCAGTATCTAGCCCAGTGGTAGAGTGTATAACTAGCTGGGTAAACTACCCCAGTATCTAGCCCAGTGGTAGAGTGTATAACTAGCTGGGTAAACTACCCCAGTATCTAGCCCAGTGGTAGAGTGTATAACTAGCTGGGTAAACTACCCCAGTATCTAGCCCAGTGGTAGAGTGTATAACTAGCTGGGTAAACTACCCCAGTATCTAGCCCAGTAGGGGAGTGTATAACTAGCTGGGTAAACTACCCCAGTATCTAGCCCAGTGGTAGAGTGTATAACTAGCTGGGTAAACTACCCCAGTATCTAGCCCAGTGGTAGAGTGTATAACTAGCTGGGTAAACTACCCCAGTATCTAGCCCAGTAGTAGAGTGTATAACTAGCTGGGTAAACTACCCCAGTATCTAGCCCAGCGGTAGAGTGTATAACTAGCTGGGTAAACTACCCCAGTATCTAGCCCAGTGGTAGAGTGTATAACTAGCTGGGTAAACTACCCCAGTTTCTAGCCCAGTAGTAGAGTGTATAACTAGCTGGGTAAACTACCCCAGTATCTACCCCAGTAGGGGAGTGTATAACTAGCTGGGTAAACTACCCCAGTATCTACCCCAGTAGTAGAGTGTATAACTAGCTGGGTAAACTACCCCAGTATCTAGCCCAGTAGTAGAGTGTATAACTAGCTGGGTAAACTACCCCAGTATCTACCCCAGTAGTAGAGTGCATAACTAGCTGGGTAAACTACCCCAGTATCTAGCCCAGTAGTAGAGTGTATAACTAGCTGGGTAAACTACCCCAGTATCTAGCCCAGTAGTAGAGTGTATAACTAGCTGGGTAAACTACCCCAGTATCTAGCCCAGTAGTAGAGTGTATAACTAGCTGGGTAAACTACCCCAGTATCTACCCCAGTAGTAGAGTGCATAACTAGCTGGGTAAACTACCCCAGTATCTAGCCCAGTAGTAGAGTGTATAACTAGCTGGGTAAACTACCCCAGTATCTAGCCCAGTAGTAGAGTGTATAACTAGCTGGGTAAACTACCCCAGTATCTAGCCCAGTAGTAGAGTGTATAACTAGCTGGGTAAACTACCCCAGTATCTACCCCAGTGGTAGAGTGTATAACTAGCTGGGTAAACTACCCCAGTATCTACCCCAGTAGTAGAGTGTATAACTAGCTGGGTAAACTACCCCAGTATCTAGCCCAGTGGTAGAGTGTATAACTAGCTCGGTAAACTACCCCAGTATCTAGCCCAGTGGTAGAGTGTATAACTAGCTGGGTAAACTACCCCAGTAGTAGAGTGTATAACTAGCTGGGTAAACTACCCCAGTATCTAGCCCAGTAGGGGAGTGTATAATTAGCTGGGTAAACTACCCCAGTATCTACCCCAGTAGTAGAGTGTATAAGTAGCTGGGTAAACTACCCCAGTATCTAGCCCAGTGGTAGAGTGTATAACTAGCTGGGTAAACTACCCCAGTATCTAGCCCAGTGGTGGAGTGTATAACTCGCTGGGTAAACTACCCCAGTATCTAGCCCAGTGGTAGAGTGTATAACTAGCTGGGTAAACTACCCCAGTATCTAGCCCAGTGGTAGAGTGTATAACTAGCTGGGTAAACTACCCCAGTATCTAGCCCAGTGGTAGAGTGTATAACTAGCTGGGTAAACTACCCCAGTATCTAGCCCAGTGGTAGAGTGTATAACTAGCTGGGTAAACTACCCCAGTATCTAGCCCAGTAGGGGAGTGTATAACTAGCTGGGTAAACTACCCCAGTATCTAGCCCAGTGGTAGAGTGTATAACTAGCTGGGTAAACTACCCCAGTATCTAGCCCAGTGGTAGAGTGTATAACTAGCTGGGTAAACTACCCCAGTATCTAGCCCAGTAGTAGAGTGTATAACTAGCTGGGTAAACTACCCCAGTATCTAGCCCAGCGGTAGAGTGTATAACTAGCTGGGTAAACTACCCCAGTATCTAGCCCAGTGGTAGAGTGTATAACTAGCTGGGTAAACTACCCCAGTTTCTAGCCCAGTAGTAGAGTGTATAACTAGCTGGGTAAACTACCCCAGTATCTAGCCCAGTGGTAGAGTGTATAACTAGCTGGGTAAACTACCCCAGTATCTAGCCCAGTGGTAGAGTGTATAACTAGCTGGGTAAACTACCCCAGTATCTAGCCCAGTAGGGGAGTGTATAACTAGCTGGGTAAACTACCCCAGTATCTAGCCCAGTAGGGGAGTGTATAACTAGCTGGGTAAACTACCCCAGTATCTAGCCCAGTAGTAGAGTGTATAACTAGCTGGGTAAACTACCCCAGTATCTAGCCCAGTAGTAGAGTGTATAACTAGCTGGGTAAACTACCCCAGTATCTACCCCAGTGGTAGAGTGTATAACTAGCTGGGTAAACTACCCCAGTATCTACCCCAGTAGTAGAGTGTATAACTAGCTGGGTAAACTACCCCAGTATCTAGCCCAGTGGTAGAGTGTATAACTAGCTCGGTAAACTACCCCAGTATCTAGCCCAGTGGTAGAGTGTATAACTAGCTGGGTAAACTACCCCAGTAGTAGAGTGTATAACTAGCTGGGTAAACTACCCCAGTATCTAGCCCAGTAGGGGAGTGTATAATTAGCTGGGTAAACTACCCCAGTATCTACCCCAGTAGTAGAGTGTATAACTAGCTGGGTAAACTACCCCAGTATCTAGCCCAGTGGTAGAGTGTATAACTAGCTGGGTAAACTACCCCAGTATCTAGCCCAGTGGTGGAGTGTATAACTCGCTGGGTAAACTACCCCAGTATCTAGCCCAGTGGTAGAGTGTATAACTAGCTGGGTAAACTACCCCAGTATCTAGCCCAGTGGTAGAGTGTATAACTAGCTGGGTAAACTACCCCAGTATCTAGCCCAGTGGTAGAGTGTATAACTAGCTGGGTAAACTACCCCAGTATCTAGCCCAGTGGTAGAGTGTATAACTAGCTGGGTAAACTACCCCAGTATCTAGCCCAGTAGGGGAGTGTATAACTAGCTGGGTAAACTACCCCAGTATCTAGCCCAGTGGTAGAGTGTATAACTAGCTGGGTAAACTACCCCAGTATCTAGCCCAGTGGTAGAGTGTATAACTAGCTGGGTAAACTACCCCAGTATCTAGCCCAGTAGTAGAGTGTATAACTAGCTGGGTAAACTACCCCAGTATCTAGCCCAGCGGTAGAGTGTATAACTAGCTGGGTAAACTACCCCAGTATCTAGCCCAGTGGTAGAGTGTATAACTAGCTGGGTAAACTACCCCAGTTTCTAGCCCAGTAGTAGAGTGTATAACTAGCTGGGTAAACTACCCCAGTATCTACCCCAGTAGGGGAGTGTATAACTAGCTGGGTAAACTACCCCAGTATCTACCCCAGTAGTAGAGTGTATAACTAGCTGGGTAAACTACCCCAGTATCTAGCCCAGTAGTAGAGTGTATAACTAGCTGGGTAAACTACCCCAGTATCTACCCCAGTAGTAGAGTGCATAACTAGCTGGGTAAGCTACCCCAGTATCTAGCCCAGTAGTAGAGTGTATAACTAGCTGGGTAAACTACCCCAGTATCTAGCCCAGTAGTAGAGTGTATAACTAGCTGGGTAAACTACCCCAGTATCTAGCCCAGTAGTAGAGTGTATAACTAGCTGGGTAAACTACCCCAGTATCTACCCCAGTAGTAGAGTGCATAACTAGCTGGGTAAACTACCCCAGTATCTAGCCCAGTAGTAGAGTGTATAACTAGCTGGGTAAACTACCCCAGTATCTAGCCCAGTAGTAGAGTGTATAACTAGCTGGGTAAACTACCCCAGTATCTAGCCCAGTAGTAGAGTGTATAACTAGCTGGGTAAACTACCCCAGTATCTACCCCAGTGGTAGAGTGTATAACTAGCTGGGTAAACTACCCCAGTATCTACCCCAGTAGTAGAGTGTATAACTAGCTGGGTAAACTACCCCAGTATCTAGCCCAGTGGTAGAGTGTATAACTAGCTCGGTAAACTACCCCAGTATCTAGCCCAGTGGTAGAGTGTATAACTAGCTGGGTAAACTACCCCAGTAGTAGAGTGTATAACTAGCTGGGTAAACTACCCCAGTATCTAGCCCAGTAGGGGAGTGTATAATTAGCTGGGTAAACTACCCCAGTATCTACCCCAGTAGTAGAGTGTATAAGTAGCTGGGTAAACTACCCCAGTATCTAGCCCAGTGGTAGAGTGTATAACTAGCTGGGTAAACTACCCCAGTATCTAGCCCAGTGGTGGAGTGTATAACTCGCTGGGTAAACTACCCCAGTATCTAGCCCAGTGGTAGAGTGTATAACTAGCTGGGTAAACTACCCCAGTATCTAGCCCAGTGGTAGAGTGTATAACTAGCTGGGTAAACTACCCCAGTATCTAGCCCAGTGGTAGAGTGTATAACTAGCTCGGTAAACTACCCCAGTATCTAGCCCAGTGGTAGAGTGTATAACTAGCTGGGTAAACTACCCCAGTATCTAGCCCAGTAGGGGAGTGTATAACTAGCTGGGTAAACTACCCCAGTATCTAGCCCAGTGGTAGAGTGTATAACTAGCTGGGTAAACTACCCCAGTATCTAGCCCAGTGGTAGAGTGTATAACTAGCTGGGTAAACTACCCCAGTATCTAGCCCAGTGGTAGAGTGTATAACTAGCTCGGTAAACTACCCCAGTATCTAGCCCAGTGGTAGAGTGTATAACTAGCTGGGTAAACTACCCCAGTAGTAGAGTGTATAACTAGCTGGGTAAACTACCCCAGTATCTAGCCCAGTAGGGGAGTGTATAATTAGCTGGGTAAACTACCCCAGTATCTACCCCAGTAGTAGAGTGTATAAGTAGCTGGGTAAACTACCCCAGTATCTAGCCCAGTGGTAGAGTGTATAACTAGCTGGGTAAACTACCCCAGTATCTAGCCCAGTGGTGGAGTGTATAACTCGCTGGGTAAACTACCCCAGTATCTAGCCCAGTGGTAGAGTGTATAACTAGCTGGGTAAACTACCCCAGTATCTAGCCCAGTGGTAGAGTGTATAACTAGCTGGGTAAACTACCCCAGTATCTAGCCCAGTGGTAGAGTGTATAACTAGCTGGGTAAACTACCCCAGTATCTAGCCCAGTGGTAGAGTGTATAACTAGCTGGGTAAACTACCCCAGTATCTAGCCCAGTAGGGGAGTGTATAACTAGCTGGGTAAACTACCCCAGTATCTAGCCCAGTGGTAGAGTGTATAACTAGCTGGGTAAACTACCCCAGTATCTAGCCCAGTGGTAGAGTGTATAACTAGCTGGGTAAACTACCCCAGTATCTAGCCCAGTAGTAGAGTGTATAACTAGCTGGGTAAACTACCCCAGTATCTAGCCCAGCGGTAGAGTGTATAACTAGCTGGGTAAACTACCCCAGTATCTAGCCCAGTGGTAGAGTGTATAACTAGCTGGGTAAACTACCCCAGTTTCTAGCCCAGTAGTAGAGTGTATAACTAGCTGGGTAAACTACCCCAGTATCTAGCCCAGTGGTAGAGTGTATAACTAGCTGGGTAAACTACCCCAGTATCTAGCCCAGTGGTAGAGTGTATAACTAGCTGGGTAAACTACCCCAGTATCTAGCCCAGTAGGGGAGTGTATAACTAGCTGGGTAAACTACCCCAGTATCTAGCCCAGTAGGGGAGTGTATAACTAGCTGGGTAAACTACCCCAGTATCTACCCCAGTAGTAGAGTGTATAACTAGCTGGGTAAACTACCCCAGTATCTAGCCCAGTGGTAGAGTGTATAACTAGCTGGGTAAACTACCCCAGTATCTAGCCCAGTGGTAGAGTGTATAACTAGCTGGGTAAACTACCCCAGTATCTAGCCCAGTGGTAGAGTGTATAACTAGCTGGGTAAACTACCCCAGTATCTAGCCCAGTAGGGGAGTGTATAACTAGCTGGGTAAACTACCCCAGTATCTACCCCAGTAGTAGAGTGTATAACTAGCTGGGTAAACTACCCCAGTATCTAGCCCAGTGGTAGAGTGTATAACTAGCTGGGTAAACTACCCCAGTATCTAGCCCAGTGGTAGAGTGTATAACTAGCTGGGTAAACTACCCCAGTATCTAGCCCAGTGGTAGAGTGTATAACTAGCTGGGTAAACTACCCCAGTATCTAGCCCAGTGGTAGAGTGTATAACTAGCTGGGTAAACTACCCCAGTATCTAGCCCAGCGGTAGAGTGTATAACTTGCTGGGTAAACTACCCCAGTATCTAGCCCAGTGGTAGAGTGTATAACTAGCTGGGTAAACTACCCCAGTATCTAGCCCAGTGGTAGAGTGTATAACTAGCTGGGTAAACTACCCCAGTATCTAGCCCAGTAGGGGAGTGTATAACTAGCTGGGTAAACTACCCCAGTATCTAGCCCAGTAGGGGAGTGTATAACTAGCTGGGTAAACTACCCCAGTATCTACCCCAGTAGTAGAGTGTATAACTAGCTGGGTAAACTACCCCAGTATCTAGCCCAGTGGTAGAGTGTATAACTAGCTGGGTAAACTACCCCAGTATCTAGCCCAGTGGTAGAGTGTATAACTAGCTGGGTAAACTACCCCAGTATCTAGCCCAGTGGTAGAGTGTATAACTAGCTGGGTAAACTACCCCAGTATCTAGCCCAGTGGTAGAGTGTATAACTAGCTGGGTAAACTACCCCAGTATCTAGCCCAGTAGGGGAGTGTATAACTAGCTGGGTAAACTACCCCAGTATCTACCCCAGTAGTAGAGTGTATAACTAGCTGGGTAAACTACCCCAGTATCTAGCCCAGTGGTAGAGTGTATAACTAGCTGGGTAAACTACCCCAGTATCTAGCCCAGTAGGGGAGTGTATAACTAGCTGGGTAAACTACCCCAGTATCTAGCCCAGTAGGGGAGTGTATAACTAGCTGGGTAAACTACCCCAGTATCTAGCCCAGTGGTAGAGTGTATAACTAGCTGGGTAAACTACCCCAGTATCTAGCCCAGTGGTAGAGTGTATAACTAGCTGGGTAAACTACCCCAGTATCTATCCCAGTAGTAGAGTGTATAACTAGCTGGGTAAACTACCCCAGTATCTAGCCCAGCGGTAGAGTGTATAACTAGCTGGGTAAACTACCCCAGTATCTAGCCCAGTGGTAGAGTGTATAACTAGCTGGGTAAACTACCCCAGTTTCTAGCCCAGTAGTAGAGTGTATAACTAGCTGGGTAAACTACCCCAGTATCTAGCCCAGTGGTAGAGTGTATAACTAGCTGGGTAAACTACCCCAGTATCTAGCCCAGTGGTAGAGTGTATAACTAGCTGGGTAAACTACCCCAGTATCTAGCCCAGTAGGGGAGTGTATAACTAGCTGGGTAAACTACCCCAGTATCTAGCCCAGTAGGGGAGTGTATAACTAGCTGGGTAAACTACCCCAGTATCTACCCCAGTAGTAGAGTGTATAACTAGCTGGGTAAACTACCCCAGTATCTAGCCCAGTGGTAGAGTGTATAACTAGCTGGGTAAACTACCCCAGTATCTAGCCCAGTAGGGGAGTGTATAACTAGCTGGGTAAACTACCCCAGTATCTAGCCCAGTAGGGGAGTGTATAACTAGCTGGGTAAACTACCCCAGTATCTAGCCCAGTGGTAGAGTGTATAACTAGCTGGGTAAACTACCCCAGTATCTAGCCCAGTGGTAGAGTGTATAACTAGCTGGGTAAACTACCCCAGTATTTAGCCCAGTGGTAGAGTGTATAACTAGCTGGGTAAACTACCCCAGTATTTAGCCCAGTGGTAGAGTGTATAACTAGCTGGGTAAACTACCCCAGTATCTAGCCCAGTGGTAGAGTGTATAACTAGCTGGGTAAACTACCCCAGTATCTAGCCCAGTAGTAGAGTGTATAACTAGCTGGGTAAACTACCCCAGTATCTACCCCAGTAGTAGAGTGTATAACTAGCTGGGTAAACTACCCCAGTATCTACCCCAGTAGTAGAGTGTATAACTAGCTGGGTAAACTACCCCAGTATCTACCCCAGTAGTAGAGTGTATAACTAGCTGGGTAAACTACCCCAGTATCTACCCCAGTAGTAGAGTGTATAACTAGCTGGGTAAACTACCCCAGTATCTACCCCAGTAGTAGAGTGTATAACTAGCTGGGTAAACTACCCCAGTATCTACCCCAGTAGTAGAGTGTATAACTAGCTGGGTAAACTACCCCAGTATCTACCCCAGTAGTAGAGTGTATAACTAGCTGGGTAAACTACCCCAGTATCTAGCCCAGTAGTAGAGTGTATAACTAGCTGGGTAAACTACCCCAGTATCTAGCCCAGTAGTAGAGTGTATAACTAGCTGGGTAAACTACCCCAGTATCTACCCCAGTAGTAGAGTGTATAACTAGCTGGGTAAACTACCCCAGTATCTACCCCAGTAGTAGAGTGTATAACTAGCTGGGTAAACTACCCCAGTATCTAGCCGAGTAGGGGAGTGTATAACTAGCTGGGTAAACTACCCCAGTATCTAGCCCAGTAGGGGAGTGTATAACTAGCTGGGTAAACTACCCCAGTATCTAGCCCAGTAGTGGAGTGTATAACTAGCTGGGTAAACTACCCCAGTATCTAGCCCAGTAGTAGAGTGTATAACTAGCTGGGTAAACTTCCCCAATATCTACCCCAGTAGTAGAGCGTATAACTAGCTGTGTAAACTAGCCCAGTAGCAGAGTGTATAACTAGCTGGGTAAACTACCCCAGTATCTTGCCCAGTAGTAGAGTGTATAACTAGCTGGGTAAACTACCCCAGTAGCAGAGTGTATAACTAGCTGGGTAAACTACCCCAGTAGTAGAGTGTATAACTAGCTGGGTAAACTAGCCCAGTAGCAGAGTGTATAACTAGCTGGGTAAACTACCCCAGTATCTAGCCCAGTGGTAGAGTGTATAACTAGCTGGGTAAACTACCCCAGTATCTAGCCCAGTAGTAGAGTGTATAACTAGCTGGGAAAACTACCCCAGTATCTAGCCCAGTAGCAGAGTGTATAACTAGCTGGGTAAACTACCCCAGTATCTTGCCCAGTGGTAGAGTGTATAACTAGCTGGGTAAACTACCCCAGTATCTAGCCCAGTGGTAGAGTGTATAACTAGCTGGGAAAACTACCCCAGTATCTAGCCCAGTAGTAGAGCGTATAACTAGCTGGGTAAACTACCCCAGTATCTAGCCCAGTAGTAGTGTTTAACTAGCTGGGTAAACTACCCCAGTATCTACCCCAGTAGTAGAGTGTATAACTAGCTGGGTAAACTACCCCAGTATCTAGCCCAGTAGTAGAGTGTATAACTAGCTGGGTAAACTACCCCAGTATCTAGCCCAGTAGTAGAGTGTATAACTAGCTGGGTAAACTACCCCAGTATCTAGCCCAGTAGTAGAGTGTATAACTAGCTGGGTAAACTACCCCAGTATCTAGCCCAGTAGTAGAGTGTATAACTAGCTGGGTAAACTACCCCAGTATCTAGCCCAGTAGTAGAGTGTATAACTAGCTGGGTAAACTACCCCAGTATCTAGCCCAGTAGTAGAGTGTATAACTAGCTGGGTAAACTACCCCAGTAGTAGAGTGTATAACTAGCTGGGTAAACTACCCCAGTAGTAGAGTGTATAACTAGCTGGGTAAACTACCCCAGTATCTAGCCCAGTAGTAGAGTGTATAACTAGCTGGGTAAACTACCCCAGTATCTAGCCCAGTAGTAGAGTGTATAACTAGCTGGGTAAACTACCCCAGTAGTAGAGTGTATAACTAGCTGGGTAAACTACCCCAGTATCTAGCCCAGTAGTAGAGTGTATAACTAGCTGGGTAAACTACCCCAGTATCTAGCCCAGTGGTAGAGTGTATAACTAGCTGGGAAAACTACCCCAGTATCTACCCCAGTAGTAGAGTGTATAACTAGCTGGGTAAACTACCCCAGTAGTAGAGTGTTTAACTAGCTGGGTAAACTACCCCAGTATCTAGCCCAGTAGTAGAGTGTTTAACTAGCTGGGTAAACTACCCCAGTATCTAGCCCAGTAGTAGAGTGTATAACTAGCTGGGTAAACTACCCCAGTATCTAGCCCAGTAGTAGAGTGTATAACTAGCTGGGTAAACTACCCCAGTATCTAGCCCAGTAGTAGAGTGTATAACTAGCTGGGTAAACTACCCCAGTATCTACCCCAGTAGTAGAGTGTATAACTAGCTGGGTAAACTACCCCAGTATCTAGCCCAGTAGTGGAGTGTATAATTAGCTGGGTAAACTACCCCAGTAGTAGAGTGTATAACTAGCTGGGTAAACTACCCCAGTATCTAGCCCAGTGGTAGAGTGTATAACTAGCTGGGTAAACTACCCCAGTATCTAGCCCAGTAGTAGAGTGTATAACTAGCTGGGAAAACTACCCCAGTATCTACCCCAGTAGTAGAGTGTATAACTAGCTGGGTAAACTACCCCAGTATCTAGCCCAGTGGTAGAGTGTATAACTAGCTGGGTAAACTACCCCAGTATCTAGCCCAGTGGTAGAGTGTATAACTAGCAGGGTAAACTAGCCCAGTAGCAGAGTGTATAACTAGCTGGGTAAACTACCCCAGTATCTACCCCAGTAGTAGAGTGTATAACTAGCTGGGTAAACTACCCCAGTATCTAGCCCAGTAGTAGAGTGTATAACTAGCAGGGTAAACTAGCCCAGTATCTAGCCCAGTAGTAGAGTGTATAACTAGCTGGGTAAACTACCCCAGTATCTAGCCCAGTAGTAGAGTGTATAACTAGCTGGGTAAACTACCCCAGTATCTAGCCCAGTAGTAGAGTGTATAACTAGCTGGGTAAACTACCCCAGTATCTAGCCCAGTAGTAGAGTGTATAACTAGCAGGGTAATGACGTTTTCAGCTCGTTCAGAGCCGGTGTGTTCAATTCTGGAGGGGGGGTTGTAGTTTTCATTCCAACGACTTCCCTTAGCTGTTCAAAGCCAATTAGATTAACATAAATTCAGATCTGGTATTACATTGCAGCAGGTTAATGATTTGAGTGTGCAACCAAGGTGATGTTCAGTGATTTTGGGACCATTCAGAGGTGAAAAAGACAACTAGCAAGACGAGGCACAAAACCCTAAAGGGTTTGTTTCATACAGTTGAAGTCGGAAGTTTACATACACTTAGGTTGGAGTCAAAACTCGTTTCTGTTAGGACAGTTACTTTGTCCATGACACAAGTAATTTCCCCCAATTTTTTTTACAGACATATTATTTCACTTATAATTCACTGTATCACAATTCCAGTGGGTCAGAAGTTGACATACAATAAGTTGACTGTGCCTTTAAACAGCTTGGAAAATTCCAGAAAAGGATTTCATGGCGTTAGAAACTTCTGATAGGCTAATTGACATAATTTGAGTCAATTGGAGGTGTACCTGTGGATGTATTTCAAGGCCTACCTTCAAACTCAGTGCCGCTTTGCTTAACATCATGGGAAAATCAAAAGAAATCAGCCAAGACCTCAGAAAAAGAATTGTAGACCTCCACAAGTCTTGTTCATCCTTGGGAGCAATTTCCAAACGCCTGAAGGTACCACGTTCATCTGTACAAACAATAGTACGCAAGTATAAACACCATGGGACCACGCAGCCATCATACCGCTCAGGAAGGAGACGCGTTGTGTCTCCTACAGATGAATGTACTTTGGTGCGAAAAGTGCAAATCAATCCCAGAACAACAGCAAAGGGCCTTGTGAAGATGCTGGAGGAAACAGGTACAAAAGTATCTATATCCACGGTAAAACGAGTCCTATATCAACATAACCTGAAGGCCGCTCAGCAAGGAAGAAGTCACTGCTCCAAAACCGTCATAAAAAAGCCAGACTACGGTTTGCAACTGCACATGGGGACAAAGATCGTACTTTTTGGAGAAATGTCTTCTGGTCTGATGAAACAAAAATAGAACTGTTTGGCCATAATGACCATCGTTATGTTTGGAGGAGAAAGGGGGAGGCTTGCAAGCCGAAGAACACCATCCCAATTGTGAAGCACGGGGGTGGCAGCATCATGTTGTGGGGGTGCTTTGCTGCAGGAGGGACTGGTGCACTTTACAAAATAGATGACATCACGAGGAAGGAAAATTGTGGCTATATTGTAGCAACATCTCAAGACATCTGTCAGGAAGTTAAAGCTTGGTCGTAAATGTATCTTCCAAATGGACAATGACCCCAAGCATACTTCCAAAGTTGTGGCAAAATGGCTTAAGGACAACAAAGTCAAGGTATTGGAGTGGCCATCACAAAGTCCTGACCTCAATCCTATAGAAGATGTGTGGGCAGAACTGAAAAAGCGTGTGCGAGCAAGGAGGCCTACAAACCTGACTGAGTTACACAAGCTCCGTCAGGAGGAATGGGCTAAAATTCACCCAACTTATTGTGGGAAGCTTGTGGAAAGCTACCCAAAACGTTTGACCCAAGTTAAACAATTTAAAAGGTAATGCTACCAAATAATAATTGAGTGTATGTAAACTTCTGACCCACTGGGAATGTGATGAAAGAAATAAAAGCTGAAATAAGTAATTCTCTCTACTATTATTCTGACATTTCACATTCTTAAAATAAAGTGGTGATCCTAACTGACTTAAAACAGGGACATTTTACTAAGATTAAATGTCAGGAATTGTGAAAATCTGAGTTTAAATGTTTTTGGCTAAGGCGTATGTAAACTTCCGACTTAAGCTGTATATTTGTATATCTTCTGTCCACTGAAATATATCCGTACACAACAGAATGTGTAAAATGTTCCAGAGTAGAAAGTGTGTATTAGTACAGGGGTTCCCAAACTTTCTTGCGTCTGGGACCCCTTCTGTGATAGCAAATTCATCAGGGACCTCATCATATCACAACACGACTCCTACTTTAGAGTTCATTAAAAATAGCATATATGCAGTTTTTACCTTGACTTCTGCCGTGCCTGGTCGGACTAATCAAGTCTCGGGTCCTGGGAAAGAACATTTTAAATGCCCCCCTCTTGGCATCACAGAGAACATTTAGCAGTTTCCAATCTACTTTCCCACAATTCTACACATGTTGCCTTGGTGCAGAGAACAACATTTTTGGTGAATACAGGAAGAATGGAGTTGACGAAATTGATCAATGATTGAGTGCTGTGGATACCAATATCCCTGTGAGCCTCCCAGGCCCATGTTGTGCATCTAAAGGTTTAAGAACGTAAATTGTGGATGAATAATATAACATTGTATGTACCCTACAAACTTTTTCCATGGATCTCTTGTCCAAAATGTGTTTGTTGCTAGCAATATTCATAAAAAACATCTAAATGCATTATAATAATATTTTCAGATCTGGCTGCAGACCTCTGCCGTACTTCACTTTGGGAACCCCTGGATTAGTATTGCTGGGAGCTAATAATAACCTAGAAAGTGCATCACAGCAATCGTACATTTCCCAGAACCCTCTCCTTCTCAGAACACACGCCGCACTCCACACTGACATTACTCCTTGAGTTTGGTGCAGGATTCTCACAGACAAGTACTCTAGGTAAACCCGTTTAGAAAGAGGGAGGAGAACAGAGAAGAGCTTGATTTGGCCCGTTGTCTGGCCCGTTATCTAACCCAAGGTGGAGCTACACTACACTCCGATCCAAGTGCTTAGTGGGTACGGCACAGCCAGGGGTGGTTTCTGGACAGGGCCTTCTCTACCCCCCCTGTTGTCAGTCTGTTTGTTGATGAATGGGCTCTGTAACGCACACCCCTCTGTGGGTCCTCTCCCCAAGTCCCCTTCCAGCACTTACTCTGAGTCTCCTGGGTGACTACCTCCATGTTTAATGCATGCTCCATCGTAGGGCCTTCAATAATTAACCCCCATTCTCACTACTCTCTAACGCACTGTTCTGATGACATGGTTGAGAGGGATGACTTCAGCTTCCACGTTCTCCTCCTCAGAGCTTCAGACCCTAGCTCTATTTTGATCATGACCTTGGGAGGAAGTGACCTCTTTGTAGTGCTCATAACTCGTAGAGATCTTTTACCCACACACACAGACACAGACACACACAGACTGTGAAGACAGAACACACACACACTACACAGACTAGATCATGAAAGTCACACAACTGTCAGGGCTTTGGATTGATGAAATATGTTAGTCACATTCATCCTGGCCCTAGAGAGCTGCAGGGTCTGCCAGTTCTCATCCAAGTCAATATGTCTCACTTCATTGTAAGAGAGAACTCGCATCCCATCCCCAGTGTTGTGATCAATTAGGACTTACAAAAGTGATCTGGATGATAAGCAGATGCTGGACTACAGAAGGAAGTTTGGAAACCACTGAAGTGAAATGAACAACACATTTCTGACAGGTTCCAAACCCCAATGTTGAACTGTCTCTCCTCTTTTATGGATGAAACTGACTCTCTTCTCTCTTTCAGGGAACAAATCTCAGAGGGAGGAGCTGGACTCGATCCTCTTTATTTTTGAAGTAAGTTGCTGTACCTTTCGGTTCTGAATCATGGTGATGATTCCCTGTCTGTCTAGTGACCGTTCCAGCCATAGACATGGATCAGATCTGTTTCAACCTGTTTACTCAGCTTTGCATTCAGCTGAAGGGAGGGGCCAACACCGTTTCCTTGGTGCTAATTCGACCTGCCTGCCTACTTCCTGAATTCACCTCAAATAGAAAAGGAAACGGGGTTGTTAAGGAATTAATAGACCCAGCTTGATTGTTTTTCACCCGTGTTGAAGGCAGCACACAGAGATGATAAAAACCATGCTGTGTACTGTATTCATTTGCAGGGTTTTTGTTCAGCAGAGATGAGTGTTGTGTGGGCTACATGGTTTATAAACAGCTTGACTGATGTCATTCTCCAGTCTGGTGCTTCTTCTGGAGGTTAAAGTCCCCCACCTTGTTTTCCCACCTGACTCAAACAGCAGCTCCAGTTTCCAATACAAACAGTTAGCTCTCCACTAACATTTGGTCCTGGCAGAGCCGGGCTGGCTGGCAGTCTCTGGAAGAGAGGCGGAGAGAAGCTAGAAGAGAGCATATGTCAAGGTCCTTTCAGTGGAAATGGAGTCTCTGTGTGAGAGGAGTGTTCTTCTCACTGTGTCGACAGAGGTCATTTCTAGCAGGGCAGGACAGAGGAAGAGGAGCCCAGGGCTGAGGTCTGGACATGGGCCCACTGGTCTCTGTGTGAGATCGAGGCTAAACGGTGTCAGCAGGTCATATACTCTACTCCAGGGACGGGCAACTGGCAGCCACTGTGGCCCCTCATGATGAGTTCAGATTCTTTGTGGCCCCCACTCCAATCAAAGTTGCCTGTCCCTTCTCTACTCTGTCAGAGAGCTACCCAGGCATCTTCAACGTATTATAATTTGACATAAAATGTATCACCATATGTGGACTGCATTTGGCTTGTTATTCGCAAACTTACTGGTGTGAGGTGCAGAACATGCTATATATATATATATATTGTGCTTTATTGGCATGCTGGTATTGCAGGTGTACGCGATATCCTTTGTTATTGACGGTCAGCTGCTTACAGTCTTTCTCCTGTATTGACTGTTGAGTGAGAACGTCACGAACGGAGTTCAAACTGTATTTGTGATACCTGACTTTCACCTGACTGAACTTCTCTCTCCGTACATTTTGAAACCTGGGCTCCAGTCAAGCTGACATCCAACCCGGTATTGACAGGAAGTGCTCTCTGTCTGTTCATGTGGCATGAAGCTAGGCTTCAGTCTGGCTTTCTCTGCCTCCCTCCACAGCATGAGAAGTCTGTCTCCCTCCACACGCGCCCAGTCATATGGCCTCAGATTCCACATGCCTTTTAAAAATATTTCCTAGTTATCCTTTGAAAAAGAACTAAAATTGAAAGCAGCTTAGCCCAAGTGTGTTCCCCTTTAGCCCCGTGTGCTTTTACAGTGTGCCGAGAAGATAAGCTCACTGAGTGGTGTGTACAGTACCGATACGAACAGCTTTGATCCTCAACTGACACACTGTGTTCCCTTCTCTCTGAGCTGCTAGATTAGACATGTTGGATCGGACGTGGCTGTTTATAACAATACGGACTTGATATACCAGGTCTATCTGCGAGCGTACGCCTGGCACTAATGGGTGTTGCTTTGTGTTCGGCCACCAAAGAAAGCATTCACTTTACAGTTTAAGGGGATAGATTGTACAGTAGAAAAGGCCTGGAAATAAGTTCCTAGAAGACGGTTTTGAAGGTGTGCACAGGTTTATTTCCTTCTGTTCTCAAGGGAGGGCATGTGCCTGTTGTCTGGCCCTTCTGTGCTGTGTCTTTATACTCTTACTTTTGGATCAGATTCAAATTGCCGACATCTTGTGCTGTGAACTGCAATGCCCCTAGTACTGTAGCAGGTCTGTATCATCAGTTTTAGTTATGCTCGTCAATCAACCATAAAGTCATCCGCAGACAGCACAGAGGTGGGTATGTGACTGGATGGCTGCAAGGATAAAGCCATTAGTGACTCCACCACGCTTTGTGACACACTTTTTAATTTGGGTTGACAGACGGGCCAAGAATAAAGAATCTCTCTGCCTTCAATAACCCACTTCATGAATTCATCCCTGTAAGTCTCTAGATACCTCACTAAAGGTAGCAAGCTCCTAGCTCCAGTTGTCTCAGCTCTCCAAGGAACGATGAGAAACTAGGCTACAGATTCCCCATCCGTCAAACTAAGACCCCATCTCTGGGCCTGCTTGACGTGTCCCCAGCGTGTTATTGTTTTTGACCTGGCTGTGCTGTGGAGATGACCTTACTGTCACCGTGGTTCGGTATGTGAGCCCCCTTTCTGAGTGTGGTTGGGGAGGGGTCATCCTCTGTGTAGCAGGGGTAATGGGTCTTTCTGTTCTCCCTCAACCCAGCACCCCCACCCCCTGCCGTCGTCACCCGCCACCTCCCTGCTCTCTCTCTGTGTGGTGGCATTGTCAGGGGCAGCTTGCGCTGTTGCACTGGCGTGTAGTGTGGTTACACCACGGTATGATGAGGCGCAGAGAGCCTGTGTACTGCTCTTCATGCCACAGACACAGAATGTCATAGCATACCTGTACGTCTGCCCTTCAATACACCTCCTAACACACACAGTTAAAGAGTTCAGTAACCAGCCTAATCATTACCTGCCCCTGACAATACCGAACCGATCTCCGTGCCGTCCCTTATTCAGTCCATGTTTTGGACAACCTATTAGTGCTACAGTCAAATGCCTGTTTTCTCTTGAATGATCTCACTCACTGATCTAATGCACAACAAAAACGGACTGAGTCCTCTCAGCCAGACGCATCACATTAACCGCGTATCACACGTTCAAAGGTAACCATTAGAGGAGATGTCGCAGCGTGACATAAAAGCTGAGGACAGAGGGCTGCTAGCCTGCACTACACGCTGCATGTTTGCTAAGTCATGCTGTGAATAGCACCTCTGTTGAACTTGATCGACCCTGGCTGCCTCCCATGGAACACTTGCCTGCCTTCACTCTCAGATTGGCAGTGGGCATAACGGCTGCTTTCTCCTAGCCCTGGCCTGCCTCTCCCCATCACTTCCTCACTTTCCTCCGTGTCTTCACTGCCAAGAGGGAGCAGGCTTTGGCTAGGCCACTACAGCGGACACTACACGCTAGAATAGGTACACACTGACTGCACAGTATCTGCCCCTAGCCTACAAGTGGGCTAATCAGTCAATGACAACGTTCTTGGAGTAGTTCATATGTCGAGGCCACACTGGATGTAGATGCTTTAGGTTGTGTGTGTGTGTGTGTGTGTGTGCACACCTTCCTAATATTGAGTTGCACCCCCTTTTGGCCTTAGAACAGCCTCAATTGGTCGGGGAATGGACTTTACAATGTTGACTCCAATGCTTCCCACAGTTGTCAAGTTGGTTGGATGTCCTTTGGGTGGTGGACCATTCTTGATACACACAGGAAACTGTTGAGCCTGTAAAACCCAGCAGCGTTGCAGTTCTTGACGCACTCAAAGTGGTGCGCCTGGCACCTACTACCATACCCCGTTCAGAGGCACTTCAATCTTTTGTCTTGCCCATTCACCCTCTGAATGGCACGCATACACAGTCCACGGCTTGTCTCAAGGCTTACAAATGATTCTTTAACCTATCTTCTCCCCTTATTCTACACTGATTTGAAGTGGATTTAACATGTGACATCAATAGGGGATCATAGCTTTCACCTGGTCAGTCTGTGTCATGGAAAGAAGAGGTGTTCATTAATGTTTTGTACAGTCAGTGTAGATACAGAACATCAGCATCGGCATCAGTCTTCACACTTCTCAATTAATTACAGATTATTTCCTGCTGTACCGACAAATTGCAGCACATTTGAGTAGGTGGATGAGGAACAGTTGTGAAACGCTGTGGAAGACCGGCACTAATTACAGCAAGTGTATGTAGGTGGAAGTCATGGAACATCGCTCTAGACCTCTGGCGTCATTGTCACAAGACGGGAGCTCTGTGGTCACATGACAGGACTCCCAGACCCACTGACACATGGTTATTTACCCTCCCTCATGGCAGAGGTCCTGTCCACTGAACCGTCACGTCATTGGAAATTTGTGAGAGGCACACACAAAAAGTTATTTTGCAGTACACAAGTTTGTATACAGTGCATTTCAATCACAGATAAAGACTTTTGTTGATCTCGGGGTTGTGAGACTGGCTGTAGCCCTGTGGTTCTGACCAGGTTAGGGGTTGTGAGACTGGCTGTGGTTCTGACCAGGTTAGGGGTTGTGTGATTGGCTGTGGCCCTGTGGTTCTGACCAGGTTAGGGGTTGTGAGACTGGCTGTGGTTCTGACCAGGTTAGGGGTTGTGAGATTGGCTGTGGCCCTGTGGTTCTGACCAGGTTAGGGGTTGTGTGATTGGCTGTGGCCCTGTGGTTCTGACCAGGTTAGGGGTTGTGAGACTGGCTGTGGTTCTGACCATGTTAGGGGTTGTGTGACTGGCAGTGGTTCTGACCATGTTAGGGGTTGTGAGACTGGCTGTGGTTCTGACCAGGTTAGGGGTTGTGAGACTGGCTGTGGCCCTGTGGTTCTGACCAGGTTAGGGGTTGTGGTACTGGCTGTGGCCCTGTGGTTCTGATCAGGTTAGGGGTTGTGTGACTGGCAGTGGTTCTGATAATGTTAGGGGTTGTGGGACTGGCTGTGGTTCTGACCAGGTTAGGGGTTGTGAGATTGGCTGTGGCCCTGTGGTTCTGACCAGGTTAGGGGTTGTGAGATTGGCTGTGGCCCTGTGGTTCTGACCAGGTTAGGGGTTGTGAGACTGGCTGTGGCCCTGTGCTTCTGACCAGGTTAGGGGTTGTGAGACTGGCTGTGGTTCTGACCAGGTTAGGGGTTGTGAGACTGGCTGTGGCCCTGTGGTTCTGACCAGGTCAGGGGTTGTGAGACTGGCTGTGGTTCTGACCATGTTAGGGGTTGTGAGATTGGCTGTGGCCCTGTGGTGCTGACCAGGTTAGGGGTTGTGAGATTGGCTGTGGCCCTGTGGTTTTGACCAGGTTAGGGGTTGTGAGACTGGCTGTGGCCCTGTGGTTCTGACCAGGTTAGGGGTTGTGAGACTGGCTGTGGTTCTGACCAGGTTAGGGGTTGTGAGACTGGCTGTGGTTCTGACCAGGTCAGGGGTTGTGAGACTGGCTGTGGCCCTGTGGTTCTGACCAGGTCAGGGGTTGTGAGACTGGCTGTGGTTCTGACCAGGTTAGGGGTTGTGAGACTGGCTGTGTCCCTGTGGTTCTGACCAGGTTAGGGGTTGTGAGACTGGCTGTGGTTCTGACCAGGTTAGGGGTTGTGAGACTAGCTGTGGTTCTGACCAGGTTAGGGGTTGTGTGACTGGCAGTGGTTCTGGCCATGTTAGGGGTTGTGAGATTGGCTGTGGACCTGTGGTTCTGACCAGGTTAGGGGTTGTGTGACTGGCAGTGGTTCTGACCATGTTAGGGGTTGTGAGACTGGCTGTGGTTCTGACCAGGTTAAGGGTTGTGAGACTGGCTGTGGCCCTGTGGTTCTGACCAGGTTAGGGGTTGTGAGACTGGCTGTGGCCCTGTGCTTCTGACCAGGTTAGGGGTTGTGAGACTGGCTGTGGTTCTGACCAGGTTAGGGGTTGTGAGACTGGCTGTGGCCCTGTGGTTCTGACCAGGTCAGGGGTTGTGAGACTGGCTGTGGTTCTGACCAGGTTAGGGGTTGTGTGATTGGCTGTGGCCCTGTGGTTCTGACCAGGTTAGGGGTTGTGAGACTGGCTGTGGTTCTGACCAGGTTAGGGGTTGTGAGACTGGCTGTGGTTCTGACCAGGTTAGGGGTTGTGAGATTGGCTGTGGTTCTGACCAGGTTAGGGGTTGTGTGATTGGCTGTGGCCCTGTGGTTCTGACCAGGTTAGGGGTTGTGAGACTGGCTGTGGTTCTGACCATGTTAGGGGTTGTGTGACTGGCAGTGGTTCTGACCATGTTAGGGGTTGTGAGACTGGCTGTGGTTCTGACCAGGTTAGGGGTTGTGAGACTGGCTGTGGCCCTGTGGTTCTGACCAGGTTAGGGGTTGTGGTACTGGCTGTGGCCCTGTGGTTCTGATCAGGTTAGGGGTTGTGTGACTGGCAGTGGTTCTGATAATGTTAGGGGTTGTGGGACTGGCTGTGGTTCTGACCAGGTTAGGGGTTGTGAGATTGGCTGTGGCCCTGTGGTTCTGACCAGGTTAGGGGTTGTGAGATTGGCTGTGGCCCTGTGGTTCTGACCAGGTTAGGGGTTGTGAGACTGGCTGTGGCCCTGTGCTTCTGACCAGGTTAGGGGTTGTGAGACTGGCTGTGGTTCTGACCAGGTTAGGGGTTGTGAGACTGGCTGTGGCCCTGTGGTTCTGACCAGGTCAGGGGTTGTGAGACTGGCTGTGGTTCTGACCATGTTAGGGGTTGTGGGACTGGCTGTGGTTCTGACCAGGTTAGGGGTTGTGAGATTGGCTGTGGCCCTGTGGTGCTGACCAGGTTAGGGGTTGTGAGATTGGCTGTGGCCCTGTGGTTTTGACCAGGTTAGGGGTTGTGAGACTGGCTGTGGCCCTGTGGTTCTGACCAGGTTAGGGGTTGTGAGACTGGCTGTGGTTCTGACCAGGTTAGGGGTTGTGAGACTGGCTGTGGTTCTGACCAGGTCAGGGGTTGTGAGACTGGCTGTGGCCCTGTGGTTCTGACCAGGTCAGGGGTTGTGAGACTGGCTGTGGTTCTGACCAGGTTAGGGGTTGTGAGACTGGCTGTGTCCCTGTGGTTCTGACCAGGTTAGGGGTTGTGAGACTGGCTGTGGTTCTGACCAGGTTAGGGGTTGTGAGACTAGCTGTGGTTCTGACCAGGTTAGGGGTTGTGTGACTGGCAGTGGTTCTGGCCATGTTAGGGGTTGTGAGATTGGCTGTGGACCTGTGGTTCTGACCAGGTTAGGGGTTGTGTGACTGGCAGTGGTTCTGACCATGTTAGGGGTTGTGAGACTGGCTGTGGTTCTGACCAGGTTAAGGGTTGTGAGACTGGCTGTGGCCCTGTGGTTCTGACCAGGTTAGGGGTTGTGAGACTGGCTGTGGCCCTGTGCTTCTGACCAGGTTAGGGGTTGTGAGACTGGCTGTGGTTCTGACCAGGTTAGGGGTTGTGAGACTGGCTGTGGCCCTGTGGTTCTGACCAGGTCAGGGGTTGTGAGACTGGCTGTGGTTCTGACCAGGTTAGGGGTTGTGTGATTGGCTGTGGCCCTGTGGTTCTGACCAGGTTAGGGGTTGTGAGACTGGCTGTGGTTCTGACCAGGTTAGGGGTTGTGAGACTGGCTGTGGTTCTGACCAGGTTAGGGGTTGTGAGATTGGCTGTGGTTCTGACCAGGTTAGGGGTTGTGTGATTGGCTGTGGCCCTGTGGTTCTGACCAGGTTAGGGGTTGTGAGACTGGCTGTGGTTCTGACCATGTTAGGGGTTGTGTGACTGGCAGTGGTTCTGACCATGTTAGGGGTTGTGAGACTGGCTGTGGTTCTGACCAGGTTAGGGGTTGTGAGACTGGCTGTGGCCCTGTGGTTCTGACCAGGTTAGGGGTTGTGGTACTGGCTGTGGCCCTGTGGTTCTGATCAGGTTAGGGGTTGTGTGACTGGCAGTGGTTCTGATAATGTTAGGGGTTGTGGGACTGGCTGTGGTTCTGACCAGGTTAGGGGTTGTGAGATTGGCTGTGGCCCTGTGGTTCTGACCAGGTTAGGGGTTGTGAGATTGGCTGTGGCCCTGTGGTTCTGACCAGGTTAGGGGTTGTGAGACTGGCTGTGGCCCTGTGCTTCTGACCAGGTTAGGGGTTGTGAGACTGGCTGTGGTTCTGACCAGGTTAGGGGTTGTGAGACTGGCTGTGGCCCTGTGGTTCTGACCAGGTCAGGGGTTGTGAGACTGGCTGTGGTTCTGACCATGTTAGGGGTTGTGGGACTGGCTGTGGTTCTGACCAGGTTAGGGGTTGTGAGATTGGCTGTGGCCCTGTGGTGCTGACCAGGTTAGGGGTTGTGAGATTGGCTGTGGCCCTGTGGTTTTGACCAGGTTAGGGGTTGTGAGACTGGCTGTGGCCCTGTGGTTCTGACCAGGTTAGGGGTTGTGAGACTGGCTGTGGTTCTGACCAGGTTAGGGGTTGTGAGACTGGCTGTGGTTCTGACCAGGTCAGGGGTTGTGAGACTGGCTGTGGCCCTGTGGTTCTGACCAGGTCAGGGGTTGTGAGACTGGCTGTGGTTCTGACCAGGTTAGGGGTTGTGAGACTGGCTGTGGCCCTGTGGTTCTGACCAGGTTAGGGGTTGTGAGACTGGCTGTGGTTCTGACCAGGTTAGGGGTTGTGAGACTAGCTGTGGTTCTGACCAGGTTAGGGGTTGTGTGACTGGCAGTGGTTCTGGCCATGTTAGGGGTTGTGAGATTGGCTGTGGACCTGTGGTTCTGACCAGGTTAGGGGTTGTGTGACTGGCAGTGGTTCTGACCATGTTAGGGGTTGTGAGACTGGCTGTGGTTCTGACCAGGTTAGGGGTTGTGAGACTGGCTGTGGCCCTGTGGTTCTGACCAGGTTAGGGGTTGTGAGACTGGCTGTGGCCCTGTGCTTCTGACCAGGTTAGGGGTTGTGAGACTGGCTGTGGTTCTGACCAGGTTAGGGGTTGTGAGACTGGCTGTGGCCCTGTGGTTCTGACCAGGTCAGGGGTTGTGAGACTGGCTGTGGTTCTGACCATGTTAGGGGTTGTGGGACTGGCTGTGGTTCTGACCAGGTTAGGGGTTGTGAGATTGGCTGTGGCCCTGTGGTGCTGACCAGGTTAGGGGTTGTGAGATTGGCTGTGGCCCTGTGGGTTTGACCAGGTTAGGGGTTGTGAGACTGGCTGGTGGCCCTGTGGTTCTGACCAGGTTAGGGGTTGTGAGACTGGCTGTGGTTCTGACCAGGTTAGGGGTTGTGAGACTGGCTGTGGTTCTGACCAGGTTAGGGGTTGTGAGACTGGCTGTGGCCCTGTGGTTCTGACCAGGTCAGGGGTTGTGAGACTGGCTGTGGTTCTGACCAGGTTAGGGGTTGTGAGACTGGCTGTGGCCCTGTGGTTCTGACCAGGTTAGGGGTTGTGAGACTGGCTGTGGTTCTGACCAGGTTAGGGGTTGTGAGACTAGCTGTGGTTCTGACCAGGTTAGGGGTTGTGAGACTGGCTGTGGTTCTGACCAGGTTAGGTGTTGTGAGACTGGCTGTGGCCCTGTGATTCTGTAACCAGGGGACGTCCGAGTGAAGTGTGTGTGCTTCCCCAGTATCTGGGCTGCGACCTGACTCTGAGCCTAGCCATCCGTCACCCAGCCCGACTCACCACTCTGAGCCCAGCCATCCGTCACCCAACCCCTGACTCACCTCTCTGAGCCCAGCCATCCGTCACCCAGCCCGACTCACCACTCTGAGCCCAGCCATCCGTCACCCAGCCCGACTCACCACTCTGAGCTCAAGGCTGCTCTGACCTACAGACTGGGAAAGCCCCAGTCTGTCCAGAATACACTTCAATAGGGTGGTGCTCAGAGGGTTTTTAATATACCTTATTTGATGCAACAAATATGCCTTTGGGTAAAGGAGAGCAGATAGAAATGGAGAGCTCTGTGAGCTAAATTGATGTTACTTTTCTCCACTATTTCTGGATATCAGCCAGTGACTGAACACTCTGTGGTTTTCTGTGTGTAGACCCTTGGGACTCAGGCCAGCCTACTCTCCAGTCAGTGCTGTAGTGGAGAGACAGGACGGTAATCATGTTATGAAGGAAAGAGGACATGGAGGAGTAGGAACGCGCTCGATTTACACAGCTCTCATGATTTACTGTGCTTGTCTCTGCCGTCGCTCACGGGGGCAGACGATTGGCCGTGATTGATGTCAGTTTAACCGCTCGCTGCAGAGCCGAACCATTAAAATGCAGGGTATGTAAATGTGAATGTTCCAAGTAGGTCATGAATAAAATAATGTCAACCTGTGGCTGCCCGTCAATGCCTCTCCTCTGTGTCTCTGGGTTAATGGCCTCATCTTCCCCTTCGTCCGCATCAAGGGTGGAAGAGCTCAATGGCTTTTTATTGGCTTGTTTTCTACTAGCCAATATCCTTCAGGAGAATGTACATGGAGCCATTGTGCGTTTTCCTCCTCTCCGGTTTCGATTAGGATTGTCAGATCTTCCGCAGGAGACTTCTGGTGCAAGTATCAATGCTTTTTTACAAGCGTTGGAGCTTGCAAAGCCAATGGTCGTGGGTTCGATTCCCACCGGGGCCACCCATATGTTAAAAGGTATGCACGCATTGACTGTAAGTGTCTGCCAAATAGCAAAAATGTAAGCCTTCACCTGACCATACTAGAGAGTTTAGATTTGTCATTTGATGCATTGCTGTCGAGTAGTAGTCTAGGCCTTCGTTTTGTAGGTTGCTCTTATTGTCTAAACTTCTGGGTATCTATTAGGCAACCATCACTGGGTTGATTTGCCTACTCCGCCTCACTGGCAGTGGGTTGAACTTGTACTCACCGGCCCTGTCAAAAACAAATCCTAGCTGATCATTAAAAGTTATTTTTAAGACCTGCTATGAAACGTAAGGGTCAGCAAATTCCGCTTGCTTTGACTTTGACAAAAGTGGAATATGTGAGTACTGATCGGACTGGTAATCATTAGCTTGAGGAAGAGCTACAGTGTATTGTTGCTGCCACCTACTGGTCAGAGTAGTATGAAGCCGTTTCACGAATGCCCTTTTGGTTATATGTGTGCTACATTGCATGTCTGATAAGTTTGTTACGACCAAATTTAGATATCGCTCAAGCAAGAACTCCGTTTGATAGGCTACTTAACCAATCCGATCAGAACCATATTAGGCCTACTTCTATTTGATAGGCTATAGGCTGTCATCAGTTGAGCTCAGTATCTACTTCTACAAACGGCTCGTGATTTGGTTTCCATGTAAATGAGTAATCCACTGTTTACACTGTGGGGGTTGGCCTGGAAACATTTTCAGTTTTTCACTGTATGACCGGACATTTTACTGTCACATATTATTTCACCCAGGCCTCCAGGCCTAGTGATCTACTTAACTGCCCTACACATTTGAGTTACATTTTCAATGCAGGTTCATGCGATAGTTGAATAAATGACAGTGAACTGTGACCCTGCTCTATTTGCCTGCTGTGGCTCTCTGGGCTGTGATGGTCACATGCCTGCCATGCCATTCACTCCCAACTCCACTGTGACTCTTGACAATAAGGTTGATGAAATCCGAGCAAAGGTAACATTCCAGAGAGACATCAGAGATTGTAACGTTCTCTGCTTCACGGAAACATGGCTCACTCAAGAGACGCTAACGGAGTCGGTGCAGCCAGCTGGTTTCTTCACGCATCGCGCCGACAGAAACAAACATCTTTCTGGTAAGAAGAGGGGCGGGGGTGTATGCCTTATGATTAACGAGACGTGGTGTGATCATAACAACATACAGGAACTCAAGTCATTCTGTTCACCTGATCTAGAATTCCTCACAATCAAATGTCGACCGCATTATCTACCAAGGGAATTCTCTTCGATTATAATCACAGCCATATATATTCCCCCCCAAGCAGACACATCGATGGCCCTGAACGAACTTTATCTGACTCTTTGTAAACTGGAAACCACACACCCTGAGGCTGCATTCATCGTAGCTGGGGATTTTAACAAGGCTAATCTGAAAACAAAACTCCCTAAATTCTATCAGCATATCGATTGTGCTACCAGGGCTGGTAAAACCTTGGATCATTGTTATACTAACTTCCGCGACGCATATAAGGCCCTCCCCTGCCCTCCTTTCGGAAAAGCTGACCACGACTCCATTTTGTTGCTTCCAGCCTACAAACAGAAACTAAAACAACAAGCTCCCGCGCTCAGGTCTGTTCAACGCTGGTCCGACCAATCTGATTCCACGCTTCAAGACTGCTTCGATCACGTGGATTGGGATATGTTCCGCATTGCGTCCAACAACAATATTGACGAATACGCTGATTCGGTGAGCGAGTTCATTAGAAAGTGCATTGACGATGTCGTACCCACAGCAACGATTAAAACATTCCCAAACCAGAAACCGTGGATTGATGGCAGCATTCGTGTGAAACTGAAAGCGCGAACCACTGCTTTTAACCAGGACAAGGTGACCGGAAACATGACCGAATACAAACAGTGTAGCTATTCTCTCCGCAAGGCAATCAAACAAGCTAAGTCCCAGTATAGAGACAAAGTAGAGTCGCAATCCAACAGCTCAGACACAAGAGGTATGTGGCAGGGTCTACAGTCAATCACGGATTACAAAAAGAAAACCAGCCTCGTCGCGGACCAGGATGTCTTGCTCCCAGACAGGCTAAATAACTTTTTTGCTCGCTTTGAGGACAATACAGTGCCACTGACACGGCCCGCTACCAAAACCTGCGGGCTCTCCTTCACTGCAGCCGAGGTGAGTAAAACATTTAAACGTGTTAACCCTCGCAAGGCTGCAGGCCCAGACGGCATTCCCAGCCGCGTCCTCAGAGCATGCGCAGACCAGCTGGCTGGTGTGTTTAAGGACATATTCAATCAATCCTTATCCCAGTCTGCTGTTCCCACATGCTTCAAGAGGGCCACCATTGTTCCTGTTCCCAAGAAAGCTAAGGTAACTGAGCTAAACGACTACCGCCCCGTAGCACTCACTTCCGTCATCATGAAGTGCTGAGAGACTAGTCAAGGACCATATCACCTCCACCCTACCTGACACCCTAGACCCACTCCAATTTGCTTACCGACCCAATAGGTCCACAGACGACGCAATCGCAACCACACTGCACACTGCCCTAACCCATCTGGACAAGAGGAATACCTATGTGAGAATGCTGTTCATCGACTACAGCTCAGCATTTAACACCATAGTACCCTCCAAACTCGTCATCAAGCTCGAGACCCTGGGTCTCGACCCCGCCCTGTGCAACTGGGTCCTGGACTTCCTGACGGGCCGCCCCCCAGGTGGTGAGGGTAGGTAACAACATCTCCACTTCGCTGATCCTCAACACCGGGTCCCCACAAGGGTGCGTTCTGAGCCCTCTCCTGTACTCCCTGTTCACCCACGACTGCGTGGCCATGCACGCCTCCAACTCAATCATCAAGTTTGCGGACGACACTACAGTGGTAGGCTTGATTACCAACAACGACGAGACGGCCTACAGGGAGGAGGTGAGGGCCCTCGGAGTGTGGTGTCAGGAAAATAACCTCACACTCAACGTCAACAAAACAAAGGAGATGATTGTGGACTTCAGGAAACAGCAGAGGGAGCACCCCCCTATCCACATCGACGGGACAGTAGTGGAGAAGGTGGAAAGTTTTATGTTCCTCGGTGTACATATCACGGACAAACTGAATTGGTCCACCCACACAGACAGCGTTGTGAAGAAGGCGCAGCAGCGCCTCTTCAACCTCAGGAGGCTGAAGAAATTCGGCTTGTCACCAAAAGCACTCACAAACTTCTACAGATGCACAATCGAGAGCATCCTGTCGGGCTGTATCACCGCCTGGTACGGCAACTGCTCCGCCCACAACCGTAAGGCTCTCCAGAGGGTAGTGAGGTCTGCACAACGCATCACCGGGGGCAAACTACCTGCCCTCCAGGACACCTACACCACCCGATGTCACAGGAAGGCCATAAAGATCATCAAGGACAACAACCACCCAAGCCACTGCCTGTTCACCCCGCTATCATCCAGAAGGCGAGGTCAGTATAGGTGCATCAAAGCAGGGACCGAGAGACTGAAAAACAGCTTCTATCTCAAGGCCATCAGACTGTTAAACAGCCACCACTAACATTTAGTGGCCGCTGCCAACATACTGACTCAACTCCAGCCACTTTAATAATGGGAATTGATGGAAATTATGTAAAAATGTACCACTAGCCACTTTAAACAATGCCACTTAATATAATGTTTACATACCCTACATTACTCATCTCATATGTATATGTATATACTGTACTCTATATCATCTACTGCATCTTGCCATCTTTATGTAATACATGTATCACTAGCCACTTTAAACTATGCCACTTTATGTTTACATACCCTACATTACTCATCTCATATGTATATACTGTACTCTATACCATCTACTGCATCTTGCCTATGCCGTTCTGTACCATCACTCATTCATATATCTTTATGTACATATTCTTTATCCCTTTACACTTGTGTGTATAAGGTAGTAGTTGTGGAATTGTTAGGTTAGATTACTTGTTGGTTATTACTGCATTGTCGGAACTAGAAGCACAAGCATTTCGCTACACTCGCATTAACATCTGCTAACCATGTGTATGTGACAAATAAAATTTGATTTGATTTGACTGACTGCGCTATAGAAACTAATGTCTCTGGCTCATATATGGCTGGTTTAAGAAAGTTTCCTCATGTTTTCTGGAAAGTAAGCTCAGTCTTAACATGAGTTGAAACTCCACCGAATCCTGTTGCCTTATTCACCAACTTTTCTCATTGTTGCGTCAAAACAAGGATGAGAGACTCCACAGGTGCGGTGTTACATCCTACCAAAGTGAAGCTTAAATCAGTGGGTACAATGACAAAAACAAAGTCTTCAAAGTTCTCCTGAGCCTGTCTGTGAGCGCTGGAAAGCCCTTGTGGAACACCTCTGGTAGAAGTGTATTCTGAGTCATGTACGCCCTGTGGCTGGAAACCTAAGTACGGATCATGTAAATGTGGTAGGAGTTGGACGCGTCCCTCCGTAATACCCCATCTTTATGCCTGGAGTACGTCTCCAGATTAGAGTAACTCAGTCAGCCCGCTCTGCTCAGCCCCTTTGTCAGTCTCACAGCGCTTCATATCAGCCAGTAAAGTCCCATTGTTGCGGCTGCCATTCCCACCGCCGCGGGGAGTCTCCCCGCTTCTGCTCCAGCATTCCCTGCCTTCCCCTGGACGAAGGGTGGGTGTTACACACACACACACACACCACCCTCCCTCTCTGGAAACCACACAGGCTTAGACTGACCCCCCACTGTTTTACCACCTAGAGTAATGTGTCTGCATCTCCAAGGAGAGCATCAGTGCTGGGAGCTGGGCATGTCTAATCCCAGCCGGGATCAATAGAAAGGTGCAATAGAGAAGGACATGTATCATCACGCTCTGGATCAGAGAGGAGTCAACCAGGACACAGGGACACCAGGAGTGATGGCTGTCTGTCAGATTTCTGTTTCCATCACTGAGAAGAATAGGGATTTAGACGGAGAGTGGAGTAGACACGAGGAGAGAGAGGTGGAGGAGGGGAGAAATACAGAGCGGGGGGAGGTGTTTATAAACCGAGATGTGCTGTACTCGAAACATGAGATGAGTTTTGGAAGCCATAATGTGGCATGGCTGCTCTCCTCTTGGCTACTGATCCAGGATATGGTCTCTCTCGCTCTTTCTCCGTGTTCTGCATGTGTGGACTCTTCCTTCAGTCTCTCTATTTGTCAAGACTCTGCAAATTCAGTTTGCATGTATAGCTACTGCTGGTGAGGACTTAATGTTCAGAGGCCTCTCTCTCGCTCTCTCTCTCGCTCTCTCTCTCGCTCTCTCAGCGCTTTATCATGCAGGGTTGCTCTACCAAGTGGTTCATCAATTACCCACAATCCACTGGCCATTATCGGACCAGCCGCCACACACTGCACATTCCACAGTGGTGTCCTCTCTTCTCATCCCCCCGTCTCTTTTTTATCCCCCCAGAGGGACCCAGTTAACCCCTCCCTCAGTGGAGGAGTAATTATAGCCTGCTGAAAGGTCACACGCTCTAATTGAGTTGTAAATTCCATGGTTGGCGAGGTGATGACATTTCCAGCGTTGTCCCGTGTCACCGGGGCCACCCCTATAGCAGGCCAGAGACACACACGGAGGAACGGAGAGCAGTGACTACTGGTTGACTGACAAGGCTGCTATGCTTTTTTTAAGTGATCTCTGTTTAGGATGTATGGCTGAGCAGCTTAGCAACATGGCCCTGTCTAGAGTGTGGTGTGCAAATTAGTGCAAAAGTGAGTTGTTTAAAGCCTATCGAGTACATTTTTGCTGTCCTCTCTCCATCTGTGATCAGGTTTCTCTGCTCTGTCTCTGTGTTCTGATTTGTCTGTTCGGAGAAAGACACTTCAGGCATTTGTGCTAATATTTTACACGTTCCTTCCCATCTTCTCCAGAAAATTCTGCAACTTCTACCAGAACGAATCTACAGTCGATGGCAGTTCCACAGTATAGGTATGTACCAATGAATCAGCTGTTTCTAAGTTGGTACTCACTCTACCCTTCTTGAATAGGCCTACAGTGGTAATATTTGCATTCTTCCGCATGGGTACATTAGTCAAAGGTCTGTCCCCTCCTGTGTTACTACAACCACCGAAATAAACCACGGAAGCATAGATTATCGGCACAACCACGCTTTAACAGTTTGTGTGAGAAGAAAATAATTAGTCGCGGAAGGAGAGGTAAATGAAAAATGCAAATGAGAGCTTCATTTGAAATGCAAATTGGTAATTGAATTATGCGTCGCTCGGTTTCATCCTCGCAAGCAGCGATAACCTCAATTATAATCTTCTGTTTGTCAGCCGTTTCCCTAAAGCGATGAGGCAGAGATCGTCGCCGCGGATCAACCCCTGGGGCTTATTGCTCCCACTATGGAGGCTCATCTTCCCTCGGCAGTCCCCAAACACGCTCCCTAGTCCACAAAACACCAGCTAAAAACTGTCCCTCCTTCCCTAGCCTCATCCTTAAGGAGTCACCTCACCTAGACAACTGTTGCCTATCATTGACCCTGCTGCCCAAAGTAGGTAGAGGACAAAACTCCTTAACAACACGGACAAGGAACGTCGTAAGCTGTATAGAAAGACAGGGCCCAGTGATGTCTTTTTAGGGTCCCCTCCACTAGAGAAACAAGCATTTACAGACCGTCACCTGGTGGAAAATGTATCTCGGTCTCTCCTTATGTCTCATTTCCAATCTCTTGGAGCCTAGGAGTTGGGATTGGAAGCAATTTATTCTTCATTTTTTTTCAACGCATTGATTTAACCTGATGAGTGGAGAAGCAGGCATTTAGCAATCAGAGCAATGTCTCATTTGATTACCGCAGACCTGATTGGCTTCATAACTGCACGCCAGGCAATTGATGTTCATTTTCATCAGGAGAATGAGCAGCCTTCCCTCCCTGACTGGTTTATCACCACCCCCAAGGTCAATATTTACTGATGGAACAGACCGACGTGCTTGTCTCTGTGTTAAGTGTAACTATGTGCAGAGAGTAGTGTGTTGTATCTCTAGTACACATCAGGTGGAAGGCATATCTCTTTTGTTGGTGTCAGGGTTGTCCTCTGTTCGTCATGCTTTCTCGCTTTCCGTTGCAGGTTCTATTCTGAAAAAGCTTTTGCACACTGGAAACTCGTTCAAGGTGAGACTTGTTTTGCGTTTTCTAACACAAACTTGCACATGTTACTCCCACGTGACTGTGAAGGAGACGGAGCAGTCTGATCCTGTTCCGTGTACAGTAACCTGTCCCCTGTTCTCCTGCATGCAGATCAGATGTGAGGGAATTCGTCTGTTCCTGCTGTGGCTGCAGGCCCTGCAGAATAACTGTGCAGAGGAGCAGTTCCTCATCTTCGCCTGCCTGGTGCCAGGCTTCCCTGCCGTGCCCTCCACCAGAGGACCCTGTACCCTGGATACCATCATCTACAACCCTTTCTCCAACCCGCCTGATGGTGAGACCCCTCAACGTCTCTCACTCACATTTGTTTTACTATTGTTGTCGGGACCAAGCGATTGATTTCCATTCAACATCCTATTTTCCTTAACCCTAACCTTAACCCATAACCCTAACACCTAAGCCTAAAATAGCTTTTTTCCTTGAGGGGACCAGCAAAATGTCCCCAGTTGTCCTGAATTTTCCTTGTTTTACTATCCTTGACTTTTTGTCCCCACAAGGATAGTAAAACCACACACACACGCTCAGCACACCCCAAGGCTCTCCATGCTCCGTCTTCTGGTCCCCTGTCCTTACAGTTGAATGTGTCTCAGTTTGCTGTTCAGACCTGTTTCAGTGCCATCTGGAAGTTGTGCAATTTGAGCTGGGGCAGCTGACTGTGATTGTCTGGGTCCTGGGCAACTACACTGATTATTTCATGAAATGGGCTGCTGGAGTGAGATGAAGGCCGTCCTCACTCCTCATTCCCTCTCTCGCTCTGTTTCTCTCTCTCTGGCTCAACAGCCAAGGTGGTTCCTGAGGAGATTACCCCGCTGGTGCCAGCTGTGCCAGGGGAGAAGCTGGCAGACGACCAGACCTGCTACATCCTCCAAACCCTGCTCAAGTTTATGGTTGTCCAGGTGAGGCTCCTGCTACAATATTGTCCTTCCTAGACAACACTGGATCACTCTGTGGCCTTGGTCGAATACTTTCAAAATGCATAATCTCATCAAATGAGGCCATTCCTTCCTGTAAAAACAAAGTAATGTATCCAGTACCAAGCTTGTATTGGGCCTATTGTCTGGCTGTGTTGTGACTCAGTCTGCCTCTTTGTGTCTGAAAGGCATCCAGTTTAGAGTGGAAGAACAAAGACAACCAGGACACCGGCTTCAGGTTTCTCTTCAGTCTGTTCAAGAAGTACTACCTTCCTCACCTCTTCCCTTCCTTCACCAAGCTCACCAACCTTTACAAGCCGCTTTTAGGTAGGGGTGTGGGTGTGGGTGAGTCTGTGCATGTGGGGTTGTATTCCCTTTTTCCTAAGAGCAGTCTTTTTTTTATACCGTTATGTCACCGTGGGTCAATTTGCAAAAACTCAAGGGCTTACTCCATTTGAGATTCTGAATGTGCAGCTTGACTCTCTAACACACTCCTGGTAGCTTTTTACATTTTTCTTCTTTTTTTTTAAAGTGGCATGCAAATTGGGTATTAGCTACTCTCCTGAGAAGCAGCTTTGGATAAATGTTTTTTTTTTTTTTGGAGGGGAAGTGTAATATCATGCTCCTCTATTAAACCAGGCAAGTCAGAAGTTCTAATTTATAATTGCAGCAACAGGCCTTTGCCAAGTCAAAAACTTGACCCAAAAGCTAATTACTACAGTCGATGCACACAGATTCCTGAGGCCAGGCAATTTAGACATCTTGTCATGAACTTGATGTTTTCCTCCATTTCCCCTGTTCTAATGATCTACTCTCTGTCTGAGAGGGAATGTCTATTTTTAGCTAATTGCCAGTCAATTCAAAGGTATTCAACCCATGTTTAAATGAGGTTTCATGAATTATAGAAATTAAAATCCTTTGAAACATTAACCTGGTCCACGAGGCTGTGGTTCACTGTAATTATCAGGGTTGTTCAGGTCAGTTACTTTGTGGGCTGAATTAAATATTTTCATATAATGGCCAGTAACAGCAAAAAAAAACTGATGTTGACTGAAAGAGCAGCGTATTTAGATCTAGTGTAATTTCCTTATCTTTCTCTAACTCCCACTGTGTCTTTCACCTGCTGTATATATCACCCTTGTTTCCCTCTCTGTGTCTCTGACCCTTCCCTCTCCCTACCTCCCCCAGACCTCCCCCACCACAGACCAAAGCCTCTGTATGTCCCAGTGACCCGTAACAACGAGAGCACGTTCTGTACGAGAGACCAGTACCTGGCTCCCCGTGTGGCCTTCATCACCTGGCTGGTCACCTTCTTCCTGGAGAAGAAGTATGTCAGCACCGCCACCCCCAGCGCCAAGAACGGCACTAACGAGGTCATCCCCAAACTCATCCAGGTAGGTCCGATGTCAAACATGCTAGTAGATACTAGAGGTTGACCAATTATGATTTTTCAACGCCGATACCAATTATTGGAGGACCAAAAATGCCGATACCGATTAATTGGCCGATTTAAAAAAATATATAATAATAATAATAAAAAAAAAACAATAAAAAAAACATGTATTTGTAATAATTACAATTACAACAATACTGAATGAACACTTATTTTAACTTAATATAATACATCAATAAAATCAATTTAGCCTCAAATAAATAATGAAACATGTTCAATTTGGTTTAAATAATGCAAAAACAAAGTGTTGGAGAAGAAAGTAAAAGTGCAGTATGTGCCATGTAAGAAAGCTAACGTTTAAGTTCTTTGCTCAGAACATGAGAACATATGAAAGCTAGTGGTTCCTTTTAACATGAGTCTTCAATATTCCCAGGTAAGAAGTTTTAGGTTGTAGTTATTATAGGAATTATAGGACTATTTCTCTCTATACCATTTGTATTTCATTAACCTTTGACTATTGGATGTTCTTATAGGCACTTTAGTATTGCCAGTGTAACAGTATAGCTTCCGTCCCTCTCCTCGCTCTTACCTGGGCTCGAACCAGGAACACATCGACAACAGCCAGCCTCGAAGCAGCGTTACCCATGCAGAGCAAGGGGAACAACTACTCCAAGTCTCAGAGCGAGTGACGTTTGAAACGCTATTAGCGCGCACCCCGCTAACTAGCTAGCCATTTCACATCGGTTACACCAGCCTAATCTCGGGAGTTGATAGGCTTGAAGCACAGCGAAGAGCTTCTGGCAAAACGCAGGAAAGTGCTGTTTGAATGAATGCTTACGAGCCTGCTGGTGCCTACCATCGCTCAGTCAGACTGCTCTATCAAATCATAGACTTAATTATAACATAATAACACACAGAAATACGAGCCATAGGTCATTAATATGGTTGAATCCGGAAACTATCATCTCGAAAACAAGACATTTATTATTTCAGTGAAATACGGAACCGTTCCGTATTTTATCTAACGGGTGGCATCCATAAGTCTAAATATTCCTGTTACATTGCACAACCTTCAATGTTATGTCATAATTACGTAAAATTCTGGCAAATTATTTCGCAACGAGCCAGGCTGCCCAAACTGTTGCATATACCCTGACTCTGCGTGCAATGAACGCAAGAGAAGTGACACAATTTCACCTGGTTAATATTGCCTGCTAACCTGGATTTATTTTAGCTAAATATGCAGGTTTAAAAATATATACTTCTGTGTATTGATTTTAAGAAAGGCATTGATGTTTATTGTTAGGTACCTTTTTTGCGAATGTGCACCGCATCGATTATATGCTACGCAGGACACGCTAGATAAACTAGTAATATCATCAACCATGTGTAGTTAACTAGTGATTATGATTGATTGATTGTTTTTTATAAGATAAGTTTAATGCTAGCTAGCAACTTACCTTGGCTTCTTACTGCATTCGCGTAACAGGCAGGCTCCTCGTGGAGTGCAATGAGAGGCAGGTGGTTAGAGCGTTGGACTAGTTAACAGTAAGGTTGCAAGATTGAATCCCCAAGCTGACAAGGTAAAAATCTGTCGTTCTGCCCCTGAACAAGGCAGTTAACCCACCGTTCCTAGGCCGTCATTGAAAATAAGAATGTGTTCTTAACTGACTTGCCTAGTTAAATAAAGATTAAATAAAGGTGTAAAAAAAAAAACGTGCAAAACGGTGTCCAAAAATACCGATTTCCGATTGTTATGAAAACTTGAAATCGGCCCTAATTAATCGGCCATTCCGATTAATCGGTCGACCTCTAGTAGATACCTATACCTATAGACTTCCAGTCACTGCGCTAACGCTAGTTAGCATTGGCTCGCGAAACTACCTCTAACTTCCTTCATACTGGACGCAGAGACATACAAATGGTATCCACAAGTTCATCTGACTCTAGGGAAGTAGATAAAGTATCCCTTTTAATGCAGGTAGAATTGAATGGTCAATTCCAAGGCGAGGTTTATTTTAATAAATAAATAATGAATAATTTTATTCAACCAACAGTTAATGCTGTGTTTGTCTTGGTCTTTATAATTTATACTGGAACCCAGCCCTATACCCTCTCGCTGGTACCCTGTCCAACCCGCTGCCTGTGCTGTGTGTGTGTTCAGACTGTCACTGCAGGCAGTAGCAGTCAGGAGAAGGATAAAGACCGTGGTGGCGAGGGGGAGCCCAACGGCCCCACAGAGCCAGAGAAGAGCCACTCTAACAGTAGCACGCTGTCTGACCGGCGCCCCAGCGACTCCAGCCTGTGCAGCATCGACGAGGAGCACCGCAGCGTCTACGACATGGTGCACGCCATCCTACTCTCCACACGGGACAACATCAACTTCGTCAATGAGGTCTTTCACCAGGTACAGCCCACAGAGAGATGATGACAAAGTGTTTCCAAGTGACCTCAATGAGAGTATAAACTAGGCTTTTCCTCTGCAGGAGCAGTTTTAGTTGTGAAGCTGATTTCCTTTGGTACCCCACTAGCTTTGGAACATGATGCTGAGTAGGAAACCATCTTATCTGTTGTGTGCTGCCCTCTAGTGCAAAGACACTATCACTACATCAAAGCAATCCTCTTCGCTGGAGCAAATTCAATAATTCAAGTTAATTCAAGTTAAATGTCCTTAACCACCACATCTGCTTCGTGCCATTTAGCAAACACCTTATTAGGATCCTGAAAATACATTTATTCATTATCCAACGCCCATTATCCTATTTTCTCTTGCATTATACTGTGTAATATCTGTCTGTATCTCCAGGCTTTCCTGTTGCCCTCCTGTGAGGCGTCAGCGACCCGGAAGGTGATCAAGGTGTACAGGAAGTGGATCCTGCAGGAGAAGCCAGGCTTCATGACGGAGCCGGAGAAGAGCAGACAGGCCGAGGTGGAGGAGAACCCAGAGCAGCTGCTCATCACTGAGACCGATAGCACACACACACAGGTAATGACAGTGATACACAGACAAACACACACAGGGCGGAAGGTAGCCTAGTGGTTAGAGCGTTGGGCCATTAACGTAAAGGTCGTTAGTTCGAATCCATGAGCCGACAAGGTGAACAATCTGTCAATGTGCCCTTGAGCAAGGCACTTAACCCTAATTGGTCCAAGGATCACCTTTGATAATGGCTGACCCTGGCTGTGACCCCACTCTCTGAAGGTGTTTGCAAAAAACAAATTTCTGCTCATTGGGATATACAAAAAACACCTTCTGCTCATTGGGATATACAAAAAAACACCTTCTGCACATTGGGATATACAAAAAACACCTTCTGCACATTGGGATATACAAAAAAACACATTTCCATTTCACGTGTATAAAACAAATATAAACACTAACCTAATTATTATTACTACACACAGACACACATACAGCACAAGTTAGTGGATGCACAGACTAAAATTAACTCTGAACACTCAATTTCATACTCGCCACGCTGACTGGACGGTCGTGTCCTCCTGCAGGCGTTGGAAAGTCATGGTCACAAGCGCTCGTCCAGTTGGGGCAGAACATACTCCTTCAGCAGTGCCATCAGCCGGGGCTGTCTCACTGAGGAACAGAACAGAGATATCAAGGCTGGCATCCAGCCCACCCTGCAGGTATGTACGTGCAAGCGTGTTTTGTCTTTTGAAACGTTGTTGTTGTTGTTGTGCGTGTCCAGATGTATCTCGTAAACCCCTGACCGTAGTTTTATCTCCTTGCTCTACCCCCCCAGGTGTTCCTGACCAACTCGGCCAACGTGTTTCTGCTGGAGCCGTGCCAGGACGTGGCCAAACTACTGGACAACCAGGTGGAGGTGTGCAAAGGGGTGCTGAGCATCTACCGCCACGTGATCATGGAGCACGCCATGAACACACAGACATGGTACGTCAGTCAGCACCTCATCAACGTACATACTGATATACACTAAACATTATCAATAAAACGTCACAATAGCATTCCGTTTGGCTGCTGGGGCCCCCGGTGGGGGGCAAGGAGATCCCCATCTACACTAAATCCATTGACCACGACGTGCTGTTTTCAAGAATAATTACAACTATTTGGTTGTAATATCTCCTCTTGAAGAGCCTAGTCAAAACTACACATTTCTGATTATTCCACATTTAGCTCTATCATCAGAGTTATATAGCAATTATATAGTAAACATCAATTGATCATGTATTTTCAGATGCGTGAGGGTAGCCAGATCCGTTTGTAGCTCGCTAGCAGAAGAAATGTGTCATTTAGCTTTATCAGAGATTAGGCTTTTGGAAAGAGCTTGACATCGTCCTGGTAAAGTTGTCCGTCGGACTACTGTCATCACCCTAAATCAAACAATATTTAGATATAGTCATCTAGTTTATCCCCTGAAAGTTAGCTTGATTGACGTGGTCTGTTATTAGCTAGCTAGCCAATTTGACGTGGTCCGTCAATCAATGTAGCCTGTCATGTTTGTCAGCAGCAATCGTGACTAAACACTATTTAAAAACAATGTTGAAAAAGGAATAATGTTAGGCCTACCAAGCGAAGTTAGCTATGTCGGTTGGAGAAAAAGTACATACTTCTACATAGCGGTCTACTTACCGCTATGTTAAGCCAACTGTACAAAGTTTCTACCGGTAGCTGGTGCTTGACAGGCAGATCCCACAAAGGATGGGACAATTAACCTAAACCACTCACACTTGTCAGGTATAGCTCACTTTTTATTTTACGGCACTCAAATATCCAATTAATGGTGGCCAATATTTTGAGATATCTTGAGGCTACCCTCCAGGTTTTTCACAATTTCTAAACAGGTTTTTAGGAATTTTTGCTAATTTCTTAAAAATAACTGACCCTTTACAGACCCTTTACTCAGTACTTTGTTGAAGCACCTTTGGGAGCGATTACAGCCTCGTGTCTTCTTGGGTATGACGCTACAAGCTTAACACCTGTATTTGGGGAGTTTCTCCCATTCTTCTCTGCAGATCCTCTCAAGCTCTGTCAGGTTGGCTGGGGAGCACCACTGCACAGCTATTATCAGGTCTCTCCAGAGATGTTAGATCGGGTTCAAGGTCGGGGTCTGGCTGGGCCACTCAAGGACATTCAGAGACTTGTCCTGAAGCCACTCCTGCGTTGTCTTGACTGTGTGCTTAGGGTTGTTGTCCTGTTGGAAGATGAACCTGTGACGACACAGTCTGAGGTCCTAAGCGCTCTGGAGCAGGTTTTCATCAAGCATCTCTGTACTTGGCTCCGTTCATCTTTCCCTCGATCCTGACTAGTCTCCCAGTCCCTGCTGCTGAAAAACATCCCCACAGCATGATGCTGCCACCACCATGCTTCACCGTAGGGATGTTGCCAAGTTTCCTCAAGACATGACGCTTGGCATTCAGGCCAAAGAGTTCAATCTTGGTGTCATCAGACCAGAGAACCTTGTTTCTCATGGTCTGAGTCCTTTAGGTGCCTTTTGGCAAACTCCAAGGGGCTGTCATGTGCCTTTTACTGAGGAATGGCTTCTGTCTGACCACTCTACCATAAAGGCCTGTTTGGTGGAGTGCTGCAGAGATGGTTGTCCTTCTCGAAGATTGTTACATCTCCTCAGAGAAACTTTGGAGCCATGTCAGAGTGACCATCGGGTTTTTGGTCACCTCCCTGACCAAGGCGCTTCTCCCCCGATTGCTCAGTTTGGCCGGGCGGCCAGCTCTAGGAAGTGTGTTGGTGGTTCCAAACTTCTTCCATTTAAGAATGATGGAGGCCACTGTGTTCTTGGGGATCTTCAACTTCGACCAATTACTACGACCTCATGACTTGGTTTTTGCTCTGACATGCACTGTCAACTGTGGGACCTTTTTATATAGACAGGTGTGTGCCTTTCCAAATCATGTCCAATCAATTGAGTTTACCACAGGTGGACTCCAATCAAGTTGTAGAAACATCTCAAGGATGATCAATGGAAACAGGATGCACCTGAGCTCAATTTCGAGTCTCATAGCAAAAGGTCTGAATACTTATGTAAATAAGGTATTTCTGTTTTTTATTTGTATAAATTTGCTAAAAATTCGAAGCACCTGTTTTCACTTTGTCATTATGGGCTATTGTGTGTAGATAGATGAGGAATAAAAAATAATTTTATAAATTTTAGAACAAGTCTGTAATGTAACAAAATGTGGAAAAAGGGGTCTGAATACTTTCCGAATGCACTGTATATACTGTTTGTGTACACCCACTGGTTTAAATAGGAAAACAAATTCTAAACCATGCGGTTGCTTTTACCTGAAGGACAGACCTGGACAATTCCACTGTGTTATATGATCATCTACTGATACACAATGATGGACTAATTATATCTTCTGGTGTGTGTCTGGTGTGTGTAGGGAGCAGATGCTACAGGTGCTGCTGAGGATCACTGAGTCGGTGATGAAGAGGCCTCAGGAGAACCAAAGAAAAGACATCTTTGCTGAGAGCCTGGCTGCCATCCTTTTCCGGGTCAGTCAGCCTGGGGATCATATAGCCTCTCTTACTGTTACAGAGTTGTTCTGATACCTCTGTTAGAGGAAGTCCAGCTAAGCTCCTGGAAATGGTTGTTGCCCATGATGTTAATATAATGTGGAAACAATGTTACAGCTCTAATGGCTTGTTAGTGTTTTGATTACAAGCCAATAAGAACCAGCTGCCTGCCTATGGTGATTAATGAGATGTTCTGTTTCGTCCTCCTGTCTTTGTGCCCCTGTACATCCTCCCCCAGACGATCATCGTGGCGTGGGTACGGGCCAACCTGTGTGTGTTCATCTCTCGGGAGCTGTGGGACGAGCTGCTGTCTGTGCTGTCGTCTCTGACAGGCTGGGAGGAGCTGGTGACCGAGTGGGCCAGCATCATGGATTCTCTGACCGCGGTCCTGGCCCGCTCCGTTTACGGACTGGACATGAGCAACCTGCCCCTGGACAAACTCAGCGAACAGAAGGAGAAGAAACAGAGGGGACGGGGTGAGGAGGCAGGGGAGAGAGAGGGGGGTGGAGGCAGGGCTCTAAAGTGCAACCCTTTTGGTCGCGAATGCTCCTTAATATTTTAATATGGGAGCACCATTGCGCCTAGAAAACAAATCTGCCATATAACAATTATTATAATGGTTAGGCGTAGCTGTATTGCTGTTTAGGAGTTCCCTAGAGGAAACGCACAGATTCGTGACCGTGGTGTTTGCAGAGAAAGCCACTTGTCTCTAGCCCAAACCATTCCAAAGTTGTGATCCATATCACCGCCTCTAGGTTTTTTTCTCTTCTATCGCGCATTGGCGCCGCAGCGGGATGCATTTCCATTGGCGGTCCGTATTTTTTACATCCATAAACCACGTCGTGGGACGTGCTAAAACGATTCTAAAACAGCTTGTTCAGTTATGTTACCTCATTATCTAGCTAGCTAACAACCTGGTAACTTTACCATTACATCCAAACATTTAGCGGAACAGAAACAATGGAAAAGGGATAGCTTAGGAAATGTTGCTTTTTAAACCATGTAGAAACCTAATATTCCACAAATTACTTTGTAATTTCAATGACAGGTATTTGTATCAACATTTTAGCTTTTATAATAAACAATTGGCTTTATAGGCTTGTTCATTTCTAGGGCACAACATAAACTCAGCAAAAAAAGAAGGACCCTGTCTTTCAAAGATAATGCGTAAAAATCCAAAAAACTTCACAGATCTTCATTGTAAAGGGTTTAAACACTGTTTCCCATGCTTGTTCAATGAACCATAAACAATTAAATAACATGCACCTGTGGAACGGTCGTTAAGACACTAACAGCTTACAGACGCTAGGCAATTAAGGTCACAGTTATGAAAACTTAGGACACTAAAGAGGCCTTTCTACTGACTCTCAAAAACACCAAATGAAAGATGCCTAGGGTCCCTGCTCATCTGCGTGAATGTGCCTTAGGCATGCTGCAAGGAGGCATGAGGACTGCAGATGTGGCCAGGGCAATAAATTGCAATGTCCATACTGGGAGACGCCTAAGACAGCGTTACAGGGAGACAGGATGGACAGCTGATCGTCCTCGCAGTGGCAGACCACGTGTAACAACACCTGCACAGGATCGGTACATCCGAACATCACACCTGCGGGACAGGTACAGGATGGCAACATCAACTGCCCGAGTTACACCAGGAACGCACAATCCCTCCATCAGTGCTCACACGGTCCGCAATAGGCTGAGAGAGGCTGGACTGAGGGCTTGTAGGCCTGTTGTAAGGCAGGTCCTCACCAGACATCACCGGCAACAACGTCGCCTATGGGCACCAACCCACCATCGCTGGACCAGACAGGACTGGCAAAAAGTCCTCTTCACTGATGAGTCGCGGTTTTGTCTCACCAGGGGTGATGGTCGGATTCGCGTTTATGGTCGAAGGAATGAGCGTTACACCGAGGTCTGTACTCTAGAGCGGGATCGATTTGGAGGTGGAGGGTCCGTCATGGTCTGGGGCAGTGTGTCACAGCACCATTGGACTGAGCTTGTTGTCATTGCAGGCAATCTCAACGCTGTGCGTTACAGGGAAGACATCCTCCTCCTTCATGTTGTACCCTTCCTGCAGGCTCATCCTGACATGACCCTCCAGCATGCCAATGCCACCAGCCATACTGTTCGTTCTGTGTGATTTCCTGCAAGACAGGAATGTCATTGTTCTGCCATGGCCAGCGAAGAGCCCGGATCTCAATCCCATTGAGCATGTCTGGGACCTGTTGGATCGGAGGGTGAGGGCTCCCAGAAATGTCTGGGAACTTGCAGGTGCCTTGGTGGAAGAGTGGGGTAACATCTCACAACAAGAACTGGCAAATCTGGTGCAGTCCATGAGAAGGCGATGCACTGCAGTACGTAATGCAGCTGGTGGCCACACCAGATACTGACTGTTACTTTTGATTCTGACCCCCCCCCCCCCCCCTTTTGTTCATGGACACATTTTTCCATTTATGTTAGTCACATGTCTGTGGAACTTGTTCAGTTTATGTCTCAGTTGTTGAATCTTGTTATGTTCATACAAATATTTACACATGTTAAGTTTGCTGAAAATAAACGCAGTTGACAGTGAGAGGACGTTTCTTTTTTGCTGAGTTTCGCTAGCACCAATACAACCAGCCTGAAAACCATGACCAGTAGAAACTGCAGTCATTTTCATTATTCTTAGCAATGATTTAGGAATCCTTGTGAGTAAGTATTATCTCGATTGCCACTTGTTGTTCGCCTATTGAAATTGAACTTCAGTTTGCCTTCAAATAAAAGTGTCATTGACAATGATGCAAATGAATACAAATAGTTGAATTATGCTGAAGGCTAACTGAAAATAAACGCAGTTGACAGTGAGAGGACGTTTCTTTTTTTGTTGAGTTTAGCTAGAATTCATACCGGCCCAATAAAGGCTGTATCTCAATTTGTCTAGTGCTCCTAGATGTTATGTGGTGCTCCTAACTTGTTTAAGTTGGAAGCACCAACGCTACCAACACACTTTTTTAAATTGAGATCCCTGGATGGATGGAGGGATGAAGGGATTGAGGGGGATGATGCTGTGTAAGCCTCAGAGAATAGAGCAACAATGGTCGAAAGATTCAGTTTCTCTTTTTGCTTCTGTATTTATATTATTTGCGTGTGTCTGTCTGTCTCGTCTGTGTCTCAGGGGTGATCCAGGACTCCCAGAAGGCAGCAGCGGTGGCCAGGTCCTTCTCTTTGAGCTGGAGGAACCAGGGAGACCAGCAGGGGGTCCAGGAGCCCATGAGGTTCCGCAGCGCTACCACCTCAGGGGCCCCCGGCGTGGAGAAGGCACGCAACAACGTACGACAGAAAGCCACAGGTGAACATACACACACATGCTACTGTAATGAAGTCATATTTGACAAGTGCCAGATCTCAGAGTCCCTCTATGGCACTACAGTGTAGACCAGACTTTCCATAGACTCAACAGTGAGTGAGTGTATATAAAAGCAGGGCATGTGTACGTTAGCCCAGGTGCTGGTGAAGGGCTCAGCTCTAAGCACAAAGCGACAGCAGATGGTCTCAGATTTTTGGTCAGATGTCATTGGCCAAAGTCAACATGTTTCTGTGTCAGTTCTCCGGCTCACACACACTCCCCTGGTGACATGTTGGAGATGAACATTGTTACTTCATTGTTCAGATAAAGTGAACAACATCCACTTGACTGATGGAGACGTCTCAGTCTAATGATCAGTTGAGCTCTCAGGCGATCCAGAGCAGAGATGAGCTGTCTCTAAACTAGCTAATCCCTAACGGAAGGGGATGAAAGAGTGACACGCCTTGCTTGTTTCCTCACCCTCCTCCTTTCTCCTCGCTCTCGCTCTCTCTCGCTCTCGCTCTCGCTCTCTCTCTCGCTCTCTCTCTCGCTCTCTCTCTCGCTCTCTCTCTCGCTCTCTCTCTCTGTCTGTCTCTCTGTCTGTGTGTGTAATGACTGATAGCATCTCTGCTCGCTGAAGAGCTTGTTGAGCCTGGACCAGATGTAGTTGGGCCTGAAGGAGGACTCTTAAATGTGTGTGTGTGCATGCAGACAGACAGAGACCGACATGAAACGCCACCGCCTTAAATTCTTCCTTTTCTCTCGTCTAATTGGATTTCTCCCACATTGATCATCAAACATCCCGATATCCCTCCTCCTTCTCCTTGAGAGAGGGCCCACACATCAATCCGTGGACGTTTTTGATAGTTTCATTAAGAGTGTAATTAATGCTCATTAATATGCATAAAACGGGTAACAGTAGCGGTCTGTAGTGGAGACGATGCTATCTCCAAATGAAAGCGACTAATTAAAGTGTGGTGTAGGCAGAGATTAGAATCCTCTTTCTCTTGCAATGCTCCTCTCTCTTTTATATTAGGTCTGAAGTGCTGTCCACACACACTTCCCCAACGCCTTATCTTTGAAAACTGAAAATGTGTGTAATCTCATTTATGCCAATACGTACTTGGCAATGTTTTTCTGATGAGTATTTCCTGCGACATGGTGTTGAAATTACTGGGAGCTAATAATAAATATGGTCATATTGTCCTGTTGACTGACTACAGATGTATGATCTTAGTTTGAGCCAGGTTGCTACAGCAGGAAAATAGTCCCGCAGTGACAGGAAATGTGGATTATAGTACATTTACATTTTTGTAGGGGTTGATCAATTTTTCGTAAGGGAAAATCAAGTCTGAAATTGCAAAGTGGAAATGTACAAACTTCAGAAACCTTTTTAAACCTCAATTACACGACACATTTCAAATGTCCTGCATTGCAGGAAGGTTCTCCTGCAACAGGGTGATCAAATGAATATCCTAGGTCTACTCATTTCAAACCAGTACCTTATTCTTATTATGGAAATAATGTACTGGAATGCAATATGTGCGACACATGAATTGTATCACTGTAAAAACTTGCGCGTCCCAGCCCTTTCCAGCTGCCTTTTGCTTTTCTATTTGTTAGTGTATTTTTAGGAGATAACATTACAAAGTTGTGTGTGGATGGAAATAAGTCGTCTTTACTGTGATGCACTCAAAGCCAGTTGTATTTGTCCTCTTCTGTCATGTGCATAGAGAACGAATTAATCTGGGCTTCAAATAAAATCAACGCGTTGCATAAATGACGTCTCTCAAATGTAGACGGGTTCATAACAAAAAAAAAATGTTTTAGAATATGCAACAACAAATCTGGTAGAGCAGTGTCTTTGTTTAGGTGAAGAGCCCTCAAGTGTCAAATGAACATGAGATCCAGCCTCGGGGTTTAGGCTTTAATATATTCTATTTATCTTCTCTTTACACTGAAGTCTCAGTTATTAGTTCTTAATTTCCTGTCTCAGTAATTTCACTCTGCCTGTTTGTTTCACTCTTAATGCCTTCGGGCTGAAGTTGGAGTCGCACAAAAACAAAACGCTCTTCTTACATGTTTCGAGCAAATTGACATGAATGACAATTCAAGTAACACCTGCAGATCTCCAATTAGGACTCAACCCTTAGTGGATTTTGTCTTCTTTGGTCATATTTTTCTGCACTATTTCTTCCCCTCTTACAATTTTTATGCAAAGTGTTAAATGTATTTGCCAGTGGTGTACTTCTGCCATTCTGCTCTATATGATCTTATTGACTTCTCTCCCCTTCTCTCTTCCTCTTATTTTTCCTCCTTCCCTCTCTTTCTCTCTCTCTCTCTCTCTATCTCTCTGATGGAAGCTAAGCGAAGCCAGTCTATCAGCAGCTGTGTCCATCTTTACGAGGCTCTGCCCGCTACTAAAAGCGTTCCTATGCTGCTTCACACTGTGAGCTCTTTCTTGCCTGGTCTCTCCTCCTCTTCTGGTAACTCTTGCTCTCACAGGCTTTCAGGTAAAGTGTTTCTGAGAGCTGTCTGTGTGGTGTCCTCCCTCCTTCGCCCTGTCTGTCTCTTCCGTCTGTCTGTCACTACTCTTATCTCCCGTCTCCTATTCTCCTGTCAGTCCCTCACTGTTTTATTAACACTCAGTGAAGTGGAAACGCTTGTTTCTCACGGCTACTTACTGTCGTTTTGGATTGAAAGTAAAAAAGGACAATTGTCTGAGAATTCTATACTAATCTGTTCTAATGGTTATTACTGCATGTTCCTATTCCATCTCACTGTGGCTAAAACAATGGAACCATTTTATCATTTTAAAGGTGCTACACAAGATTTTCTAGAATTTTTGGATTGTAATTTCAGAAAATGTCCATAATATATCTGGCACTAATAGTAGAATGATAGTGTTTCACAGTATTACTTACCCACCAGTGTTGTGATTGGCTAAGATATTCGCCTATTGATTTCTCCCACCGGAGCGTCATCTGTTGTCAAACTGGGAAGGCTGTTTTTGGCTATGTTATCTAAACTTTGGCTGACTTTGGCTATGTTATCTAAAAGTACAGTATGTGTACAACTGCTCGTCAGACATCTCATTACAAAATAATGGGCATTATTGTTGGAGTTGGTCCCCCTTCGCTGCTATAACAGCCTCCACTCTTCTGGGAAGGCTTTCGACTAGATGTTGGAACATTGCTGCGGGGACTTGCTTCCATTCAGCCACAAGAGTGTTAGTGAGGTCGGGCACTGATGTTGGGCGATTAGGCCTGCCTCACAGTCTGCGTTCCAATTCATCCCAAAGGTGTTCGATTGGGTTGAGGTCAGGGCTCTGTGTAGGCCAGTCAAGTTCTTCCACACCGATCTCAACAAACCATTTCTGTATGGACCTTGCTTTGTGCACGGGGGCATCGTCATGCTGAAACAACAGGAAAGGGCCTTCCTCAAACTGTTGCCACAAAGTTGGAAGCACAGAATCGTCTAGAATGTCATTGTATGATGTAGCGTAAAGATTTCCCTTCACTGGAACTAAGGGGCCTGGCCCAAACCATGAAAAACAGCCCCAGACCACTATTTCTCTTCCACCCAACTTTACAGTTGGCACTATGCATTGGGGCAGGTAGCGTTCGCCTGGCATCCACCAAATCCAGATTTGTCCGTCAGACTGCCAGATGGTGAAGCGGGATTCATCACTCCAAAGAATGCGTTTCCACTGCTCCAGAGTTCAATGACTGCGAGCTTTACACCACTCCAGCCGACACTTGGAATTGTGCATGATGATCTTAGGCTTGTGTGTGGCTACTCGGCCATGGAAACCAGAGGCAGTTTGGAACTCTGTAGTGAGTAATGGAGCACAGGCAAAAAAAATTACGCGCTTCAGCACTCAGCATCCCGTTCTGTGAGCTTGTGTGACCTACCACTTCGCAGCTGAGTTGTTGTTGCTCCTAGACGTTTTCACTTCACAATAACAGCTCTTACAGTTGAAGGGGCAGCTCTAGCAGGGCAGACATTTAACAAAATGACTTGCATCCTATAACGGTGCCACGTTGAAAGTCACTGAGCTCTTCAGTAAAGCCATTGTACTGCCAATGTTTGTCTATGGCGATTGCATGGCTGTGTGCTCGATTTTACACACCTGTCAGCAACGGGTGTGGCTGAAATAGCAGAATCCACAAATTTGAAGGGGTGTCCACATACTTTTGTGTGTATATATATATAGTGTAGCGGAAATAGCTAATTTCCTGGTTGCTAAAATTCTACTGTTCGCTCTATTTCAGTTTTTATGAGAGAAAAACAAAGCACTGAAGAGTGTAGGGAATCATTGTAATATCTAAACTGAAAAAAATATCATTTTTACAGGTGTTTGAAGCTGGTGGACCAAAACCGAAAGTAACTTTCATTTTGGTCCACCAGCTTGAAACGGCTGTAAAAACGATATTTCACAGCGATTTTGATGGTGCAATGATTCCCTACACTATTCAGTGCTTGTTTTCTCAGATAACTTCTTAGGGCTGCAATCCCGTTAACGGGATCGATATGACAACAGCCAGTGAAAAGTGCTGGGCACCAAATTCAAACAACAGAAATCTCATAATTAAAATTCCTCAAGCATACAAGTATTTCACACCATTTTAAAGATACTCTTCTTGTTAATCCCACCACAGTGTCCGATTTTCAAAAAGGCTTTACAGTAAAAGCACCACAAACGATTGTTAGGTCACCGCAAAATCACAGAAAAACACAGCCATTTTTCCAGCCAAAGACAGGAGTCACAAAAAGCAGAAATAGAGATAAAATTAATCACTAACCTTTGATGATCTTCAACAGATGACACTCATAGGACTTCATGTTACACAATACATATATGCTTTGTTCAATAAAGTTCATATTTATATCCAAAAACCTCAGTTTACATTGGTGCCATGTTCAGAAATGCCTCCAAAATATCCGGAGAAATTGCAGAGAGCCACATCAAATAACAGAAATACTCATCATAAACTTTGATGAAAGATGCATGTTTTACATAGAATTAAAGATAAACTCGTTCTTAATGCAACCGCTGTGTCAGATTTCAAAAAAGCTTTACGGCAAAAGCACAATATTCAATAATCTGAGAACAGCGTTCAGCCACTAAAGGAAGCCATACAGTTACCCGCCAAATTGTGGAGTCAACAAAAGTCATAAATAGCATTATAAATCTTCACTAACCTTTGCTGATCTTCGTCGGAATGCACTCCCAGGACTCCCACAAGAAATGTTCGTTTTGTTCGGTAATGTCCATCATTTATGTCCAAATAGCTACTTTTGTTAGCGTGTTTGGTAAACAAATCCAAAGTCACGAAGCGCGTTCACTAAAAGCAGACGAAATGTCAAAAAGTTCCGTAACAGTCAGTAGAAACATGTCAAACGGTGTATTGAATCAATCTTTAGGATGTTTTTAACATAAATCTTCAATAATGTTCCTACCGGAGAATTCCATTGTCTTCAGAAGTGCGATGGAACAGAGCTCCCTCATGTGAACGCGCATGGTCAGCTCATGGACCTTGCTCATTCCCGTCTCCTTCGGCCCCACTTCACAGTAGAAACATCAGACAAGGTTCTACAGACTGTTGACATCTAGTGGAAGCCGTAGTAAGTGCAAACTGACCCATATCCCACTGTGTATTCGATAGGCGATGAGTTGAAAACCTACAAACCTCAGATTTCCCACTTCCTGGTTGGATTTTTTTCTCAGGTTTTTGCATGCCATATGAGTTCTGTTATACTCACAGACATCATTCAAACAGTTTTAGAAACTTCAGAGTGTTTTCTATCAAATACTATAATAATATGCATATATTAGCAACTGGGACTGAGGAGCAGGCAGTTTACTCTGGGCACCTTTTCATCCAAGCTACTCAATACTGCCCCTGCAGCCATAAGAAGATAAACTGAAATTGAGCGAACAGTGTAGAATTTTAGCAACCAGGACATGACAGAGCGATATTCAGTAGATAACACAAACACAAAGTCAGAACCATTTTCCCGGTTTGACAGCAGATGTCGCTCCGTCGGGTGAAATCAATAGCCGAATATCACAGCCAATCACAACACTGGTGGGTAAGAAATACTGTGAAACACTATCATTCCACTATTAGTGCCAGATATATTATAGACGTTTTCCGAAAAATCCTATGTGTCTCACCTTGAAGTTGCCGGAATTCTGTGTGGTAGAGCATGTGTAGTGTGCCGGATATGAGATGCCTGATGCATTGCTCTTAACCCTCTGTCCTCTCCTGGCTCCCTGGTCGTGGTGCTCAGATGTGGAGGAGGGCCAGCTGTCTGAGTGTGGGGGAGACGGGGAGCTGGAGGCTGGAGACAGCCCTCTACCACGCAGCAGCAGCACCTCCGACATCACACAGCAACTGACTGACACCTTCCCAGGTAGGGATACACCAATGAGTGCGCGAACACACACAGCGTGAGGGCGTGTTCTAACGTAGGCCATTTTTGCTGCCCTCTAGTGGAAGTATCTATACTGCTGCTAACAATGTGTCCATCTATACAGTGATGTGCTTTGAAGCCTACAGGCTACAACAGTGGTTCCCAACCAGGGGTACTAGGACCCCTGGGGGTACTTGGTCTATCCACAGGGGGTACTTGAGAAGACTGATGAGAACATAGGTCTGCTGATTAAATGTACATGAGGGGGTACTTAAGGGGTACTCCGGGCAGAGCTAAATTCAGTTGGTGGTACAGTAACCGAAAAAAGGTTGGAACCACTGGGCTACAACTCATTCTGATCATGCATCTAGAGGATGCAGGGATGAGACTAGAACAGTATTTATGACCAGGGGCTGTCTGCTGTGGGGGGGCTGTGTGTGTGTCCAGTGTGATTAACAGTCACTGTGACCTCCAGGCCACAAGAGGGAGTACTCCCCCAACAACTCCTGTGGCTCCGATGGCAGGGCGTCGGAAGCGAGGACAGACGGCGACCCGCCAGTGGTGAGAAACACACACCTGACGCAAAATCTGTGACCATCTTACTTTGTTTGGTTATTTCAGCAGGGCATCTGTTGCGGTCTGATAGAGGCATCTCTGGAACAACCACTGATGACTTATTCCTCTGTGCTCCCAGATTCTGATCCGGAGGAGCAGCAGTCCGGCCGAGCTGGACTACTCTGTAGAGGGACACAACTATGCAAGGCCCACGCTCCAGGAAAAAAGTGTGAGTGTGAGCAGCGAGACGTCCAACGGCTACTTGAACGACGCTGACGGCAGCCTGCTGGCCTGGCAGGCCTTTGAGGAGGAGGCAGACACTCAGTCAGCCCAGATAGATGTCACAGCAGACACAGGGAGCCAGAGGAACCTGCTGCTCAGCCACAATGAGGCCCTGGCAGGTACTGGACTGGACTGGGGTGGGGGGTGGGGTGTCTGGGTAAGGTTTCTGGGGGGACTGATTTTGGTAACCGAGGCTAGGAGGGCATTGGTTTATATGGGATAAATACTGTAGCATATGGCCTTCAGGTTCAGTAGATTTGTATTCTGTGGGGTTTGTCAGGTTCAGGTGTTTGTCCGTGGGTCGTGTGGGGATTATTCTCAGAGCAGCCTGACCTTTCAGAGGATTAGCATAACCTTCATAGCCAGCCTCTGTCTACTCTACAGTATCTTCCCCTGCCCTGCCTGCCCTCCCTCACCCTGGCCTATGAAGCTCTAAAGAGAAAACACTCCCTCTCTCTCCACTTCTATCTAGCCTTGGACGTGTTCTGCTCAGGGGTCTTTACTCAGCAGGCAGCTGGGCCTTTTGTTTATTAAGCTGTCTTTGGTATTAGGTTAACGCGTTATGGCTATTGAGGGAGGACACATAAAGATGGATTGGTTACTACTGTTACATGTTTACTGGGCAATGTTAGGTAAGAGTCTCCTTGCTATTAAGAAATGTTAGGTGAGAGTCTCCTTGCTATTAAGAAATGTTAGGTACGTCTTTGGAAAGTATCCCGAAATATTATCGTGGTTCAGCGTAGGTGAATATTTGGAAAAAACAGCTGTGGCTAATAGCTGTCAATTCTTGTCAAATGAAAGAGTACCTCAGCTGTAACCCCTGACCCTTAGCGTAACCCCTGACCCTTAGTGTAACCCCTGACCCGACACCATCCCCACCTCGTCTGTGCTCTTACATTGATTCATTGTGAATTCACTGTCCTCTGTCATCTTGTGATTGTGCGCCGTCAAGCTCCACTGTCTTCTGGTTGTCGTCTTGTTTTCTTTCCTGAGTGTTTTCTCTCCCCACTCCGCACCCCTGTCCCACCACCAGCAGCACCCCTGTCCCACCACCAGCAGCACCCCTGTCCCACCACCAGCAGCACCCCTGTCCCACCACCAGCAGCACCCCTGTCCCACCACCAGCAGCACCCCTGTCCCACCACCAGCAGCACCCCTGTCCCACCACCAGCTTTGCTCGTGCACACTGAGTGCCGGGACTTCCCCCATCTGCTGGAGGACACCATACATCAGTCTGTGTTACACATGCCTCAGGACCAGGGTACTGCTACTGCCCCTACACACCCCCTTTCTAGCCTGAACAGCCCACCACCCTCTGTGTTGCGCTGTGTTAATCCTATAGCCACCCATCACGTGTGTTCAGCTGTGTGTGACTCTGGTGACTGGGAAAAATCAACCTCTGTGTTGAATCACCTGGGTCCGGGGTGTGGACAGGCCTAGAGTTCTAGTGTTATACTATAGAGTTTATACAGTAGTAAATCAGAGTTCTAGTGTTATACTATAGAGTTTATACAGTAGTAAATCAGAGTTCTCTCTCTGCTCTATCTGGTCTTGCAGACAGCCGTGAGTGTCTGACTGATGATGTCAGCATCATCGCAGGCGGGAGCCTGACCGGCTGGCACGCTGACTCCGCCTTTGTGCTCTGGAGAAGGATTCTGGGTATCCTGGGGGACGTCAACAGCATCCGCTGCCCCAGGATCCACGCCAAGATGTTCAGTTACCTCTACGACCTCTGGCACAAACTGGCTAAGGTAAGCACTGCCCAGCCTTCAAACACTCTTATCAGCCCTGATGACATGTCATGTACAGTAAATTTGTCTCAGTCAATATTTTGTTCTGTAGATTTTCAGTCTGGCTAATGCAGTACTGCCCTAATTGCAGATCCGGGACAACCTGGGCATCAGTGTGGATAACCAGTCATCTCCTCCCCGGCCTGTCTTCATCCCTCCTCTCAGAATGCTGGCCTCCTGGCTCTTCAAGGTGACTCAGCGGTTCAGAGGTCCACTGCCTCTACATGCATCACCTATCAAAGACATGCATGTGACTATAACCGTGTGACCTGGTCTCTCTCCCTCTGTCCTCCTCTCCCTTTTCCCCCAGGCCACCATGCTGCCTGCAGAGTTCAAGGCGGGTAAGCTGCAGGCCTATAAACTAATCTGTGAGATGATGACCAGGAACCAGGACGTGCTGCCCAACAGTGACTTCCTGGTCCATCTCTACCACGTCATGCACAAGGGCTTCACCAGCGTGGACCAGGTAATTTTCTGTTTTATCCTAAGCATGCTTTAACTAGCCAGTAGGAGGGGTTCATGTGAGACAGGTAAGGCCAAGAGGAAGCCTGACGAAGAGCCACAGTGGTTGAAACATTGCCTCTAAAACTCTGATAGCACCTAAACTGTGCTATCATTCTCCTGTGTTCATGTGCTTTTCTTGATGTAGATTCCAGTAACTAAGGCCAGAAGAGGGAGACACTGTCAAACACAAGAGAATGGGACTGCTCTTGCAGCCACCTGCCAATAAACTGTACAGCTGGGATCTGTTGCATTGTGGTTGTACTTCCACTCATAACCACTAGATGGGGCTATCATCAAAGGCATCTTAGCTTTTGTTCCATAGTCCTCTGGATAGAGGAGGAGAATGATGAGATGCTCGGTTGCCGGTACATAGCACATGTTTGTTGGCATGTCTTGTCATGTGTTGACATATGTCCTGCTGATTATGACATTGTGTATACCTAACCTTTACCGTTCTAACTTAATCTGGACTGGCTGAGGTAAATGTGAAGATAGTTGATGAAGCTGGTGAAGTATTATATTGTGTGTAGGTAAGGCTCACCTGGGTTCAGATCAGTGGAGTTAAGTGTTCTCTAGTCCTCTACTCAACTCTCAGCTGGATCTCTCTAGACCTCTCTCTCTGTCTCTTTGGGAGGACAGCCAACCGGTGGTGATTGTGATGGCTCACTGTTTTGGCATGTTGTCTCCTCTCAATTCAGCATGGTCCTCCTCTAGCTAGCCACTCCCTGCCTAGCTGGCTGGCTGCTCTTCACATTTGGCGGAGGTCCAGTCCAGCCTGCTGAGTGGGGATAAAACAGGAGCCCCCCCCACACACACACACAAAACAAAGACAGGCAAGGGAGAGAGAGAAAGAGATTGATGAGGAAAGGGGGGGAAACTGAATAAATTAGTTTGTTTTGTGCGTGTATGCTCTGCCCACGGGTTTATATTGCGCTTTGGCAGAGCGACAAGCTTATTAGAATGTTTTCCATGTCGTTAAATAATGTTTGAGCTCCTGCCGTCTATACGTGATTAATTAAGGATTGACGTCTGTTGCACTCCGTTGGAGTGACACGTTGGCTGGGGCTGAAGAGGACGGGGGGGGGGGGGGGGGGCTGAGGTCCTGGGGAACGCGCTGTGGAGAAATGAGGGGGCCGGTGTAGAGGGACAGCGTGGCATTCTCCTTTCCAGCTTTTGTTGTGCCTAAATATAATATGGGGCCTGGGCCGCCAGTGTTGAGCTGGCTGGGCGCTGGAGCGTGCTCAAATTGGCCAGAGAAAGAGTCCTAATGCCACACAATGGAGGGACAGCCCAGCCGCACGCCTGCTTTACATAAGAACGTGCCTCTTACTCCATCCCCCTCCCTCTATCCCAGGGATGTTAAACTCATTTTGTTTATTTCCTTGCCGTCACAATTTGCTGAAGATAGTCCTCTATCCGTCGTTTTTGGAATTGTCGATACTCCCTGTCGTCCCCGACTGTCTAGCTAAATTTGTATGATCATTAGGGAGCTGGACAAAGTCAAGAAACGGTATAAATATAGGTCCATTATCGCTACACAGTTTTGATATGGCTTTAGTCATTTTAAAATATATTGAGTTTCCCCCCCCCCCCCCGAAAACCACCAGATTGGACCCTTCCTGTGTATGTTGTACGTTTGACCCCTGCTCTATCCGCTCTATCCACCCTCCCTACAGTATCCCTCCAAATCTAATGTTCTTCTCTCTTTAGTCTACTCTGTCCCACTCCTACGCTCCCCACATATTTGTCCACATTTCTTTGTTTTTAATGGGCTGTCTAGTACTTTTTAAAGCACTGCACGTTTGCAAATATAACGTGGCAACGTTTTTCACTGAAAAGGAGGGGCTGTGAAGGAGTGTACACCTCCTGGCTGCCAAGGTCAATGGTATTGTCCAGGCTCTCTCGGTCTCAGTCCACTGAGCCTGCAGTGGCATGGCCACGAGACAATTGGCATGGCCTTGGGCCAATGGTAGTAATCTATTTTCTAAGAGTGCTGTATGTATGTACATCAGCCTAATGTGAGGGGTTGTTGTTTTTTGTGCATCAAAATGGGCCTTCTATGAACCGTGTGTTTTGTTTGCTGGGTGTGAGCCAGTCAGTAAACATCTCTCTCACACCTGCTCTCCCTATGCACAACCATAGGTTTTTCTAATCACCTCAACTTATCAGTGAAGAGAAAACAGGGATTGTTTCATCTGTGTAACGGAGGCCTGGGGAGAGGGAGGGAAAATGTGACGGTTGAGTTCTGTTGCGGTTCAAAACCTCAGCGGCTTCGTTGATGATTAAACCTTTCAAAAGGACCTCTACACCTTGACAGATTAACAGGAGGGGTCTATCTATTAGCCTGGACTGGGAAACCCCTATTTTACACACACTTTCTGTGATCACAACTTAAAGTAATGCTATGATTTCAGTCTCATACAATAATGACCAGTAAATTGTGAAATATTTCATTCCATTTGTACAGAGCCTTTAAAAAGTATTCACACCCCTTGACTTTTTACAAAAAGTGTGATTAAAATTGTGACAGTATTTTGTGTAGATCATTGACAAAAAAAAGAATGTCAAAGTGGAATAAAAATGCGAACATTTGTAAAACATATATAAAAAAAAATAAAAAAATAAAAAACTCTAATACAGTGGTTTTAGAAAGTATTCATACCCTTTGACTTATTCCTCATCTTGTTCTTACAGCCGGAATTGAAAAGTTGTGAAATTATTATTTTTTTCTCACCCATCTACCCATGACAAAATATAAAATATACTTTTTTTAATTTTTTTATAGAACATTTATTGAAAATGAAATTCAGAATTATTTCATTTACATAAGTATTTGCACACCTGAGTCAATACTTTGTAGAAGCATATTTTGCAGCAATTACAGCTGCAAGTCTTTCTGAGAGCTTTCCACACCTGGATTCTGCAACATTTGCCCATTAAAAAAAAAATATATAGATATATATATATATATATATATATTTAAAAATTCTTCAAGCTCTGTCAAACCATTTTCAGGTCTTGCCATAGATTTTGAAGCAGATTTAAGTACACACTGTAAGTTCAATTCAGGAACATTCACTATCTTCTTGGTAACCAACTCCAGTGTAGATTTGGCCTTGTGTTTTAGGTTAGTTTAGGTTACTGCTGAATTAAATTATCTCCCAGTGTCTGTTAGAAAGCAGACTGAACCAGGTTTTCCTCTAGGATTTTGCTTGTGCTTAGCTCCATTCCCTTTTTTTAAATTCTGAAAACGCCCAGTCCTTAACGACTACAAGCCTATCCATAACATGATGAAGCCACCACTATGCTTGAAAATATGGAGAGTGGTACTCAGTAATATGTTTGGGGCAAATCCAATACAACACTTTGTATTCAGGACAAAAAGTGAATTGCTTTGCCACATTTTTTGCAGTATTACTTTAGTGCCTTGTTGCAAACAAGATGCATGTTTTGGTATATTTTTATTCTTTACCAGCTTACTTCTTTTCACTCTGTAATTTAGGTTAGTATTGTGGAGTAACTAAACTCAGCAAGAAAAGAAACGTCCCTTTTTCAGGACCCTGTCTTTCAAAGATAATTCGTAAAAATCCAAATAACCTCACAGATCTTCATTGTAAAGGGTTTAAACACTGTTTCCCATGCTTGTTCAATGAACCATAAACAATTAATGAACATGCACTTGTGGAACGGTCGTTAAGACACTAACAGCTTACAGACGCTAGGCAATTAAGGTCACAGTTATGAAAACTTGCCCAGCGTCCCTGCTCATCTGCGTGAACGTGCCTTAGGCATGCTGCAAGGAGGCATGAGGACTGCAGATGTGGCCAGGGCAATAAATTGCAATGTCAGTACTGTGAGACGCCTAAGACAGCGCTACAGGGAGACAGGATGGACAGCTAATCGTCCTCGCAGTGGCAGACCACGTATAACAACACCTGCACAGGATTGGTACAGGATGGCAACAACAACTGTCCGAGTTACACCAGGAACGCACAATCCCTCCATCAGTGCTCAGACTTTCCACAATAGGCTGAGAGAGGCTGGACTGAGGACGTGTAGGCCTGTTGTAAGGCAGGTCTTCACCAGACATCACCGGCAACAACGTCACCTATGGGCACAAACCCACCGTCGCTGGACCAGACAGGACTGGCAAAATGTGCTCTTCACTGACGAGTTGCGGTTTTGTCTCACCAGGGGTGATGGTCGGATTCACGTTTATGGTCGAAGGAATGAGCGTTACACCGAGGTCTGTATTCTGGAGCGGGATCGATTTGGAGAGTGAAGGGTCCGTCATGGTCTGGGGCAGTGTGTCACAGCATCATTGGACTGAGCTTGTTGTCATTGCAGGCAATCTCAACGCTGTGCGTTACAGGGAAGACATCCTACTCCCTCATGTTGTACCCTTCCTTCAGGCACATCCTGACATGACCCTCCAGCATGCCAATGCCACCAGCCATACTGCTCGTTCTGTGTGTGATTTCCTGAAAGACAGGAATGTAATTCTTCTGCCATGGCAAGCGAAGAGCCGGGATCTCAATCCCATTGAGCATGTCTGGGACCTGTTGGATCGGAGGGTGAGGGCTCCCAGAAATGTCTGGGAACTTCCAGGTGCCTTGGTGGAAGAGTGGGGTAACATCTCACAACAAGAACTGGCACATCTGGTGCAGTCCATGAGGAGGAGATGCACTGCAGTACTTAATGCAGCTGGTGGCCACACCAGATGGTGAATTTTTGTCCCCCCTCTTTGTTCAGGGACACGTTATTCCATTTATGTTCGTCACGTGTCTGTGGAACTTGTTCAGTTTATGTCTCAGTTGTTGAATCTTATGTTCATACAAATATTTACACATGTTAAGTTTGCTGAAAATAAACGCAGTTGACAGTGAGAGGACGTTTCTTTTTTTTGCTGAGTTTACTATGTTGTTGATCCGTCCTCAGTTTTCTCCTATCGCAGCCATTAAACTCTGTAACTGTTTTAAAGTCACTATTGGCCTCATGGTGAAATCCCTGAGTGGTTTTCTTCCTCTCCAGCAACTGAGTTAGGAAGTACACCTGTATCTTTGTAGTGACTGGGTGTATTGATACACCATCCAAAGTGTAATTAATAACTTCACCATGCTCAAAAGGATATTCAATGTCTGTTTTTGTTTTTTTACTCATCTACCAATAGGTGCCCGTCCTTTGTAAGGCTTTGGAAAACCTCCCTGGTCTTTGTAGTTTAACCTGTGTTTGAAATTCACTACTCGACTGAGGAACCTTAGTGTGGGGTACAGAGACGAGGTAGTCATTCAAAAATCATGTTAAAGCTGCAGTATGTTACTTTTTGGGCCACCTAACCAAATTCACATAGAAATGTGAGGTATAGCCTCCCGAGTGGCGCAGTGGTCTAAGGCACTGCACCGCAGTGCTAGCTGTGCCACTAGAGATTCTGGGTTCGAGTCCAGGCTCTGTCGCAGCCGGCCCCGACCGGGAAACCCATTGGGCGGCGCACAATTGGCCCAGCGTCGTCCGGGTTAGGGGAGGTTTCGGCCGGCAGGGATGTCCTTGTCCCATCTCACACTAGCGACTCCTGTGGCGGGCCGGGCGCAGTGCACACTGACATGGTCGCCAGGTGCACGGTGTTTCCTCTGACACATTGGTGCGGCCTTACTGGTTAAGTGGGCATTGTGTCTCGAAGCAGGTTGCTTGGGTTGTGTTTCGGAGGATGCAGGGCTTTTGACCTTCGCCTCTCCTGCGTCCGTATGGGAGTTGCAGCGATAAGAAGACTGTAACTACCAATTGGATACCACAAAATTGGGGCGAAAAAGCGGTAAATGTAACAACAACAACAAAAAATGTGAGGTATAGATCTATCATTCTCATTGACAGCAAGTCTAAGAAGCGGTAGATCTGTTTGCTCTATTTCCATGTCTATTTCCTGTTCTTTAAGTTTTGTTTTTGCACATCAGCTTTCAACAGCTGAAAATACAATATTTTTGGTTATTGGAAAGATATTTCCCAGTAGTTTAGATGGTACAGTGATTCTCTACACTGCTTGCTTGTTTTGTCACAAACTTAAATTTGGCAAACTATTTGAATTTTTGCGATTTCTGCGTATTGTACCTGTTAAATGCAAAAATTATTTTTATTAGTATTCAACGAAGGGGTTGAATACTTATCGACTCAAGACATTTCAGCATTAAAGTTTTATTAATTTGTAAAAACATAATTCCACTTTTGGCATTATGAGGTATTGTGTGTAGGCCAGTGACAACAAACATCTACATGTAATGCATTTTTAATTCAGTCTGTAACACAACAAAGTGGAAAAAGTCCAGGGGTGTCAATACTTTCTGAAGGCACTGTAAAGACTGAGGCTCATTTCCTGTGTGCCTTCAAACACGGCAGAATGAAAGGGTTTTAAGAAGCCTCCTGTCGAGGTAGTGTTAATGCACCTTTTGTTGAGCAGAGCAGGCCAATCCCACTGCCAACCCTCAGCCCCACCACACAGGACCAATTCCCATCTCTACTACCACACATTCATTTCACAACCAGCTCCCTCTACTTACATGCACAATGGAAATGCTTTGTAGGTTTGTCGCTTGCCTTAAAATGCTCATTTCAGGCAATCAGCCGACAGTTTGTTGGCAGCTAATTACCACAGACTGTTCACCACATTACGCCTTTCAGAGGTCAATTACGTCAGAGATGACGGTAAAATGGACCTCCAAGCCCTAATGCTCCAAACCAATTTTTGTCGTCTGCCGGCACTGTGTATGTTTTGACTTGTTCCTTATTGCCTGCTTGTTTTTATATTCCTCCTTTGTTCCCCCTGCTCTGTGTTTACAAAGGCTTAATTTGAGGTGATTAATGTAGCGGGTGGGTGGGTTGGGAGGGGCAGAGTGGGGGTGGAGGTGTGCGGAGTGTGCCGGGTGTTTGTTGAGGTGCACTGGGGTTTAGGACTCGGGAAGACACGGCCACTGTTTGAACGACCTGATTTACACACATTTACAGCTACCCAGAAGGCAGGTGTTCCCGGGCCTGGATTTTGTCTGACACACACACACACACACACACACACACACACACACACACACACACACACTGGCTTAGCAAAGATAAGCGGGCAAACCAATCTCCCCTTATGTAGAACTTTTCCATTCTTATCTCATAAAGAATTTCAGTTCACTCCTGACATTTAAGGCAACATGACTGTACTTTGACTAGCCATCGGGGTAATAAGATGGTCGTCGACCATTGTTATTATGGAGCTGTACGATCTACCCACGTATAGAGAAATCTCTCTTTAATGTCAGCACCCATCTGGCACAGAGAGCGCACTGTGTACCTGAACAATACCTTATCCCTGGCTTTAATTACGTGTGTGTGGAAAGTTGCAGGTCTTTTGTTCCACCATTCTCCCTCCTTTGTGCTGTTATCAACCCATCTGCTGCCTCTTTCTCCCATTCCTCTCTTTTCCTCCTCCACCTTGTTCTCACTCTCATTTTTTGTTTTGTAAAAGATGGACTGTGAAATTCTGTGCTTTCCTGAGTGCACTGTTGTCATATTTATGCTAATTTGGGAAGGACTACTATGCTACCATTCCTTTCCAGAGCTCAGTGCCTGTCCATTCCTCCAAATAAACTCAGAAATACATGCAGCCTGCTTACAAAACAGGTGTGGTTTTACTGATCGTTCTACCAATCAATCCATTGACCATAACCATCTGTGTGTGTGTGGTGTGTGTGTGTGTGATCCCTCCCAGGACGTTCTGAACACGGTGATCCGTTCCTTTTCCCCGCGCTTCTTCTTCCTGGGCCTGCCTGGCTTCACCATGCTGGTGGGAGACTTCATCACCGCTGCAGCACGCGTCCTCAGCAACGACTCCTCCGAGGTACGCAGGTCTACACACACACACAATATGACAAGTCTTACATTGTAATAGCTACAACTGAATTGTATCAGTTGGCTAATGTAAATATTAAAATGCAATATTTGATGTAATAACATTTAAGGTCATTGAACATATTGTACTAAACATCATTGTGAAGTTCAGATTGGAGTGTGTTGAATGTACTGCGTTGAATTCAACACAAGGCCATTAAGCAGCCGCTCTTGGAAGAATTTCCTGGAAGCATAATGTTTCATGTTCTGTAGCCGTGATGATGGAAGTGTTTTATTTTCCTCTGAAAGGCTCCGAGGATAGAAGCACAGACCGTCCTTGGGTCGCTGGTCTGTTTTCCCAACCTTTACCTGCAGATTCCACTACTGCAGACCGTTCCCGGAACTGATGACATCGTCGTCGGGAACGAGGACATCAAGGTATTCAGAGTTCTTCTATGTCCTTTGACCTTTTAGTAAATACTCAGACAGCAAACCCATTTAAAAAAACAAAATGTATAGCAGTTCCCTGTAGTTACAAAATGTGTACTTTGATGGATAGGATGGAATGTTTGGATGGTATGTGAAGTGGATTGATCATTATCATGTCTTCTCTCTGCCCTTCAGGACTATCTGGTCAACGTCTTACTGAAGACGGCACGGAATGAACCTTATGAAGCGGCCAGGTATGGAGGGATAGGGGTGCAGAATAAAGGTGGTTTGGAAGCAACGGGACTGATTTGTATCGAGTGGGTTAAGGTTCATATAAGTAGTATATTGAAATAAAATATTTGATGAATTGTTTAATTCAAGAATTCAAGAACATAGTGTATATCAGTATTCTCACTGGTCTGCTGTGTGTTCTAGGTGTATAGCTGTATGTAGTCTGGGCCTGTGGGTATGTGAGGAGCTGATGCAGCAGAATATTCACCACCAGGTTGAGGATGCCATCAATGTTCTGGGCGTAACACTAAAGGTCAGTGCGTTTTATGCGTCAGCGCCTGTGAGTGACAACGTGCTCTGTGGTGTGACTGAAACATACTCTTTTTAAGACCTCTGCTTCCCTGTCTATCGGTGGTTAGATGCAGAGGGAACCAGTGCTTTCTGGGTTTCTTGGGGGAAAGAGCTCGAGGGTTGTGGCGTAATTTCCAGGCCACTCGCTCAGTGGATGCAGGCCAATTTAAGCAACCACATCTCCCCTCTAGTTTCCTACTATTGCAGTCCTTCCCTCTAATGGCGCAGTAATCACTTCCCAACCCAACTTGACACCCACTCAGCCGGCCCAAAATAAAGGAGATGTTGGGGGGGTGGAGGCGAGGGAGGGCTGCTTTTCTAAAAGCAGGTGCTAAAGTCTCACGGTCTCTTTTTGTGTTGGGCCATTTCTGCATTGTCTACCCTTGTTATATGTCAAGAGGCACTCAGCCAGAAAACAGGAAGTTGCATTTCTGTGCCCTGAATTCCAAATCACTATGTTCAGCTGTCTGCCAGTCAGTCCATTAATGAACTGTAATTTGAAAGGTCATTGCAGAACCAAGACATTTTCATACCTTTTTTCTGTTGTGCCAGATGGTCCACGTCCTAGTTTTGTACAACTACTTATCTTACGACTTCCCAGAGTTTTTAACCTGGATATCTTGTTCTCCTGTCCCTTCTCTGGTCAGTTTGGGAACAAAGCTGTGGCTCAGGTAGCCTGTGACCTGTTCCAGCTCCTCATCTCTCACTGGGAACACCTCCAGAGGCTAGAGCGCTCTCTCCCAAAGAAAATCATTGAGGCAGGTTTACACGGCTCCTCTTCACCTTCCTGATATGAGACATGCATATTCACTATCACTCGCGGAAAACATGTCGTCAAAGTATCCATATCTTTTTTTCGTCCCATGCAGATCTTTGTGGCCACTATAGCATTTCTGTTGCCGAGCGCAGAGCACTCGACGGTGGAGGCTGACAAAAAGGTACAGGAAATTGAACGAGCAAAAAATGGCTGAAGTCTGAAGGACCCTTTCTTCATAGATGTAGCAAGTGCATTTGCTCAGGAATCTTGTTCTGTCTCCCCCATCCTGCTTTCTGTCTCTTTCTCTCTCTCCGGCCCTGACTCTCTCACTTTCAGTCCCTCCTTACCTCTCCCCATTGCTCATCTCCTCCCTAGCTGCTTTGCTAATTATATTTGCCTGCATGAGGCTTCATTGTGTGAGTGGAGGGCACTGGGCTAATGGAAAAGCCTCTCCTCTCTTTGTGTGACTCAGCTAATGGTGTCTTTGCTGCTGTGCCTGCTGGACTGGTGCATGGCCATGCCCCTGACTATGCTGCTGGAGCCCATCACCATGCCCGTGCTGGAGGACCCCACATCCCACAAGGCCCCTCTGCTCGACTACATCTACAGGGTGGGTAAAAGAAAAGAATAGTGTCACAGTAATTTGTCTAACCCCCAACACAGCCCTCTTCAGAAGCCCTATTTGACATTTAAAATGTGTTCCATGCCGCCTTGGAAATTAAGTTTCCAATTTTTGCTTCCAGTTTCTACTGTTATGTGAGAATGTCCACCAAACCACCTCACCTGTTTGGTAATGCACATGTGATACTCAAAAACATTCATTTATAACAGGGAAGATTTTATCTGACTTTTTCCCCGATTGGGTGTTTGAACACTTATTTGGGGCGACAGGTAGCCTAGTGGTTATAGCGTTGGACTAGTAACCGGAAGATTGCAAGATCGAATCCCCGAGCTGACAAGATAAAAATCTGTCGTTCTGCCCCTGAACAAGGCAGTTAACCCACTGTTCCTAGGCCGTCATTGAAAATAAGAATTTGTTCTTAACTGACTTGCCTAGCTAAAATAAATTTAAAAAATAATAATTTTGTGATTAAACAGAAGTGGCTGAGCTAAATGAATGAGGTATTATTCAGTGGAGGTTTGACAGATGCGGTCAAAGACAAACCCTTATATGGATGTTACCCCTGATAAGAAATGGTCAAATTATTTAAATATGCCTTTGTCCTCTTGATAAGCCTGGATTTAAAAGCCTGTCTACTTTTGAATTGAATATCTCTTAATATGGGAGAGACTGCAGCTGCTATGTAGGAAATATATACATTTCATTGGTTGTTCTATTGTGCCCATACAAGTAAAGTGTCACTTAATATCATCATTGGTAAATCAGCGTTATCCTGATCTTACTGAAATGCTGGTCCTCTTGATTTATATTTGGACAACATTTAATGTAATAAAACCAGAAAAATATCACGCACACACAAAATACACGTCTCTACTGGTCTCCCATACCAAATGGACTTCAAACTATACTCCCCCCAAAAAACACTTTCTTTGAAATATTTTATACTCAGTGTTTTCAGCTAGGCACTCATTTACGTACCAGTAAACCTCACAAACTGAGTAAAGCGTTTTGTCTAGTTTGTGCATCTCTTTTGGATTTGTTATAGTAACTATTTAGTTGTTTCTCATACCAAATCCTCAATGAACAGATTCAACTTAAAAGTGACCCATTCATACGCTGATGAATAAAGATGGAACATTTCTGCACCTCTGCTGAGGATTTGAGCTTGGTAGTTGGTGTGTTTGTGTCTAACAGCATGAGGCTGGTCTGTGCAAAAGGCATGATTGCTCTGGACCTTATTGGTTCACTGGACCTCCATGCCGTGTCCTCCATCTGCTCTCTGCCTGCCTCAGCAGCTGCACCCTCGCTCTGTTTTTGTGTGTTGTGTGTTTGCTTGTGTGCATGTTTTTGTGCATCCATGAGTGTGTGTGCATATGTGTCTACACGTATCCATGTTTGTTCGGGTGTGTGTGACCTTCCTGGAACTGTTGCTATGCGAGGTGCAGCCACTTAGTCGTCAAGCAAGCAGAAGCTTTTTTTCCCGTCCACAGAGGAACCACTTTGGGGCTTTGGTGTGGCAGCTGTTTGGTTCTGGTCTTTTCACCATAACCCCCCCCCCCATGCCCAGAGGACTGTAAGGCATTATAATCCACATACTGTCTGCATTTCCCCACACAATACTGTTTCAGATGACAGGACCTGCACCTCTCCTCTCTGAGGCTCAGCCAAGTTTGCACGTGTGTGTCTGTGTGTGTGTGTGTGTGTGTGTGTTGAATGGGATTAGCCATTCATTTACATAGACCAGCCTCCACAATGGGTTTACCAAGTCCACCCACTCTGCTATTGTCTGGTATGTCAGGCGTAGCTTCCAAATGTTATTTTCCTTTTTACATTTTTTTTTTTTTTTACAATAATCAAAAACCTACTTTGACAAAAACCAGTAGACAACTTATCATTTACATACTTCCAAATACTTCCACCTACTTCCAAACACAGGTTTTTGTGTGAGTGTCTGAGTGCGTGTGTTTGTGTGTGCATGCATGTGTGTGTGTGGTTGCGTGTGTGTGTGGTTGCGTGTGCGGGTGCATGTTTGTGGCAACATGAGCAGAGGGATAAAGTCTTAATTAAATCAAACAGAGGTAACCTGGCCAATCAGTGTAATCAACTGGACTAGCACGTCTTATCTAGCCCTGCCAACCCAATGGACAGATGCCGCACCATCTGTTATGCAGATCGATACTCACTCATCACAGGAGAGATGTGGCAGTGAAGCACCTCTTCTCCCTCAGGTGGAGGCTCACCATGGCAACAGACCATATAGTACCCCTTCGTATGTACCTGAACCATTCAATGCTTGCGTCCCTACCCGGGAACCTCTGCGTTTGAGATTACTGTATCCTTTTACATTGACTTGCCTAGTTACTTCCTTACTCTGTTTCAGTTACTGGAAGGTCAATGTTGTTCAGGTGTTCACTGTCTCCCGCTGCCGGCCAGTCCCAACTGGTATTCTGTAACTCTCAGGCAGACTGAGTACTGTTTGTATGAGTGTGTAATGTGTTTAATTTCTGAGTCCCATGTATTTGTTGATGCTGTGCAGCAAGCCACACAAAGAAACCGCAGCAGTGACTGCATGCAAGGCTCCCACTGTCTTTCTCCTGTGGTGTTTTTAACCGCGCTAGGAGCTAACTCCTACCCTCTGTCCCGTAGGTGCTACACTGCTGTGTCTCTGGCTCCAACCTGCACACCCAGCAGAGCCACTACCTCCTGAGTCTGTCTGACCTCTCCACTGACTACGACCCCTTCCTCATGCTGGGCCAGGTCCAGAGCTCAGAGCCCCTTCTCTCGCACACCACTGCAGACTTGGGCAGCCTGCTCACCGTGGCCGAGGGTAAGGAGACCAGAGACCTCGCCGCCGTCACCGGCCTCACTACTGTCTCCAGCACAGCGTGAGGCAGAATGGGGAGACGAGTTGCCACCCGTTTAATACCTGCTGTGTGGGAGATTGCACTGGGCTGGCGGCGAAATGAAAGGAGGGCTGTGTGCGTTTGTGTGACTGTGTGTGTGTGTGTGACAGAGAGTGTGTGTTTGTGTGTGTGTGACTGACAGTGTGTGTTTGTGTGACAGAGAGAGATAATGCTTGTGAGTGCCCTGTCATCTAAGGTGTGTGTGCCCAGCTGCTGCTGTTGGTTTTCTACATTACTTTTCCTCTTCCAAACCACCTGGGAAATGAGCAGTGGGTGAACTACAGGGAGATGTAACCTTTAATATGTTCCCTTCCATTTGGAGCTTGCTACTCCATTAAATGTAAAAAATTTTAACTGACATTGACTAGACTAACTCATGGAATGGAATGTTTTAAGAGGTAGGCATTAGCGCTCTGCCCCAGGGAGAGGGCCCATTTATAAAAGAGACATCCGAAAATGATTTTTATTAGTGACCTTGTAGTGCCATTAGGTTATGTATTAGACTATTCCTCTGCTCATCCAGAAGTCCGTTGTTTCGACAACAAGAACCTACCCGTTGATGCAATGTTGGCTAAGCCTAGCTGAAATATCTAGCTTATGTCATTACTTTTCATACAGCGCTACAAAGTCCAGATAGAAATAACAAACGGCCTCAGAAGACCAGCCAAAGAGCACTATGCATTTCCCTTTCAGCTCACATTGATTAAGTCTCATCAAAGGCCCTGTGCGTCTACAATGCGGAGCACCGCCCGCTCTCTAAAGAGCTTTCTCCACTTTGAGCCATGGGTGGTATTGATAGCAGTCACTATGCAGAGCTTGTCTTGTTTTCCCCGCGTCGTAACACGGTATCCCTTTATCATTTTGGAGTAGTCCTGAGCATGTGGATCATTTACATAGATCTGATTCGGGGGAGTAGTGCTCTGTTCACTGTTGCTTTAAACTTGTCGTTCTCATTAGCACCCTGCTGGTCTTTTCTCTCCTCCCGTTGTAACAGACTCAATGGCCTTTTCAAAGTCGTCTCCTATGATTAGATGCTACCTACTTGCGGCAGAGGTGTGCCATTGTGAGAAATGAAAAACGACCCCATTAGTGATTGATAATGGGTAAGCTAGCTTTGTGTTGAAAAGGTGAGCGGATTGAGAGCACGTCTACACGTGGTAATGTGGTTCAGAAAGACAGTGGCCCAAGTTCAAGGTGTTCAATTCTGTATTTTGACTTCACTTTATGAAATACACTGATCACATCTGGCGACTGCACGCGGACTTTGAAATGGTTTGTCTCTGCCCTACAGAGAAGAAAAGGCGGAACGTGGAGCTGATCCCTCTGACGGCACGGATGATCATGACCCACCTTGTGAACCACCTGGGCCACCATCCCCTCAGTGGTGGTCCCGCCCTCCTACACAGCCTGGTCAGTGAGAACCACGACAACCCCTTTGTGGAGTCCTCAGAGCTCTCCTCTGAGGTGTTCAAGAGCCCCAACCTGCAGCTGTTTGTGTTCAACGACAGCACCCTGGTGTCTTACCTTCAGGTGCCCTCAGAGCCCTCTGGTCCAGGGGAACCCCACGACAACTCCTCCCAGGTACGCATCATCGTCAGGGACATCTCTGGAAAGTACTCCTGGGACGGAGGGGTTCTCTACCGCACCCAGGAGGAAGTCAATGGGATGCATCAGGCGAGTGAAAACTCCTCCAACCACTCCACCACCAAGCCCACCTCGCCGGGGACTTCTGAGCGCTCCTACCCCCCAGGCTGGGACTCCCAGTCAGGCTGTGAGGAGGTGGATGTCCTGGACCAACTCCTGGAGGAACTTGGCAACAGCAGCCCTGAGTGCCTGCCCCAGCCCCTGCTGAGGCTCAACCAGCCAGCCCCCTCTCCCTGTGGGATGAACCTGGAGCTGGAGGGGGCCATTGTGGAGGCCATCCTCAGGCAGACACAGCAGGAAGAAGAGCAGGTGAAGAGGTGGAATGCAGACGTGAGCGTCAAGGCCGCCAGCCAGAAAGAACCCACTCCACAGGAGCCCAAAGCCCCTTTCTACTTCTGCAGACTGCTACTCAACGACCTGGGCATGAACTCATGGGACCACAGGTACAGAGCCGAGCACAACACCACCACATCCACAGCTGTAGACTAGTTAGAAGAATACCTCGCAGAGAGAGAGAAAAAGAAAGACCGGAAAGGCATGGCAGGGTGTGTAGCCTGTTAATCTTCTCTCCACAGGGCAACTGTGCCCAACTGTTTTCACTCAGGTCCACCTTGGCAGGTGGCATCCTTGTAATGAGATGCTCGCACCTCTGGGGAAAGAAGCAGAGACCCCCTCCAGTAGATTAGTAATGTCTCCAAGCCCAATTTAAACCTCCACCTGTTATTCCTCAGACCAAAAACCCAACTGAAACATGAAACTTTCCTATCCTACTTTCAGTCTGTCTTTTACCATTCAAATAATAATTAACAGGCACAAGCTTTGCATTTGGTACACTGTAAAGTACCATCTGGTTGATCATTTTGAAAATTCTAATAATTGTCAATGGGTGCATTCAAGTTCAGTTTTGTTTATTCCTTTTCAGGAAAAGCTTTCATCTCCTGAAGAAGAACTCTAAACTCTTGAGAGAATTGAAGAATTTGGATTCCAGGCAGTGGTATGTTCTTACCCGCTAATTATTTAGGGCCTCTTCAGCACACATGTTATCTCTAGATAACATTGGCACACATGATGTGCTTATTGTTCTTTATTTTTTTACTAATTTACTGAATGATGTATCATAGAAATGAAACACTAATGAAGACCTTTTTTTTTTTTTTTTATAAAGCAACCTAGATTTCAGCTGGCTATATTCTAGTTAAGCCTGCATTCCATATCTGCCGTTTCTCTGAACCTAAGCCCACTAATGAAGCATCCCTTCCTCAAAATCAGTAAAGATCACACTCTCAAGGCGACACGTATTAAAACAGCTCCACACTTCTTTCCTCCTAATCCACACCATCTCAGGCTGATCACAGCTCGGCAGCACACACACACACACACACAGTGATCAATAGGCACTCCACACTGTTAATGACCGGGGCTTATTAAAGAATGCCCCCAGGATTGGGCCTCATTCTGCCAGACCAGCGAGCATACCTGGGCCGCTCATGGCAACCTGTGTCAAAATTCCTCCGATTTAACACAGAGCCACGCACCACCATGGCAACACTGAAGCACATGGGTGGAACTCTGTCTGCACTTGTTTTGTTTGTCAGATGAGGCGGGGGGGTATGGGGAAAGTAAACACACGTACTGTTGTGCACTCACTCTAACACACACGCTGCTCACTCTAATATTAGACCATATTTGCAGTATTGTGTGGAGGTGTACGTTTGGAGGTGTGTGGTTCACATTTCAGAGCACGCTGATCTTAACGGGGTTGAGTGTGGAGTAGGGATGTGCACGGATATTCAAATACTGAAGAAGAAAATTATAGGCCTATTGTAACACACAGGCTTTTTCGAAATGAAATTACAATATTAATGTGGCATTGTTACATACGAGGATATACCATGACATTTCAAATTATTAAGGTAATAAAAGCAAAAACGTTTCAATGTAGATTGTATGATGTGCGCCCCATGAAAATGACTGGTTGCCTTCGTGTGTAGTTTGTTAATGTTTGCCAATCAAAGCGACAAAGAGGCAACGTGTAGTGAGAGTTCACGAATGCAATGAGATATGGAATACAATTACGGAATTAAAAGTTAGCGAAATGAGAAGGAGTAGGCTACAACGAGCAACCAACAGATAGGCTGCTGTTTTATCCGAACGGGGTTGGGGAGAAAGCGCAAAACGTGACCTCATTAAGCTAGCTAGATTCTCTAGGCTACTCCAGTCAAGACAGACGAGCACTGTTATATGGAATGATACATAACATTGCGCCTGCTATAAGTTAGCTAGTCTTGATTTGTAGCCGAGTTGCGTCTCTCTCTCTGCCTCCATCTGCTCACTCCCAAATCACCAGCCGCTCCACAGCTGCAGCAATAGAGCGCCTCTCCATCTCGCAGCCGTGCTCAGGTTAAAAACGTACGTTACCAAAACCACACGTATTTAGAATATCCAGATATCCGACAACAATTCATCATACTATACTACAAACCCCTGGATGTAGAACAGTGTAACATCATCAGGGCCATTGTTCTAACAACAAGTCTTGTGTGTTGTGTCTTACAGCAGAGAGACGCACAAGATCGCTGTGTTCTACATCAGAGAGGGTCAGGAAGATAAGTGCTCCATCCTGTCCAACAGCGCAGGCAGCCAGGCCTACGAAGACTTTGTGTCTGGCCTGGGATGGGAGGTACACAAACACACACTCCTGCAGTGTCTCTCTCTCACACACACACTGACATCACTCTCCTAACCGTGTTGTGTGCCTTCAGGTTGATCTAGCCACACACTGTGGCTTCATGGGAGGGCTTCAGAGGAACGGCAGCACAGGACACACTGCTCCCTACTACGCTACCTCCACGGTGGAAGTCATCTTGCATGTGTCCACACGCATGCCGTCCAACTCGGACGACTGCCTCACCAAAAAGGTACTATTACTCCCTCTAGATCCAAGAAGTTAACGTCAGAAAAGCCTGCAAAAGGGAAGAAAATCAACAACAAAAACTTGTTTGTTGGTTTGCCATTGACTGAAAAAGCTCCTTAACCTAAACTGGTTTAAATACCTATCACTACACTAATAATGTAGCAAGGTCCACAGTCCTTCAAACAATGTAATGTCTGCGTACAAAACTAGGCTCCAAACACAGTGTATACAGAGTGAAATGGCCTCCGAGCCGTGCCCTGTCTGTCTGTGTGCCGTCTTGGGTCTTCAATCTGTGCTAAACTGAGGTCAGGTGGTGTAACTCCTGGGTTCTGGCACTGATTAGTAAACTCTGGGCAGGATGAGGAGTAGAGAGAGAAGCAGGCGTGTAAGAAGGGGCATGTGTGGCTATGGTAATGACCGTGATTCCCGGATCTGTTCCCCCCTCCCTGGGTGCTGTGACCGGAGCCCAGATTCAGCCATTAGCTGTCCCTGTCAGTGCAGGCGCCGGGCCGATGCCGGCAGGACGTTTTTATCCCAATCCGGCTGTGACTGCGGGAGAGATCGATGGCGATCAGCGGTTTACCTGGCTGTAGCACACCAGCAGCAGTTAGCATGGAGAAATGAGCCGCGAGGCCCCTGCCCGAGCCACCAGTCTTCTCATATGCTGTCCCACGGAGAGAGGAAATTCATCAGGCCATCCTCATATACCCCCAACCTCCATCGACACATCTGCCCTTCTCCCCCTAAAAAAACAGCCCTGCACCGACCCCATACTGAACCTGTGCTCAGCGGCTGCGGAAATTAGTTTCATTTTGGCTAGCTGGTGTGAGGCGCTGGAGGGGTCGGAGCATGCCTTCGGCCCGCTTCGATTCATTTGATTGGGAGCCCCTGTAATTGCCCCCCACGCTTCCCAGAACCCCGCGCTAGCCAAAGGCGAGACAGAAATTGGCAGCTCGGCGGCGCGTGTGTAGGCTAACAGGGACGGGAGGGAGGGGATAAGAAATTGGGATGAGAAAGAGGCTTTATCGGGCAGGAAGTTTCTGTCAATTTACAAATAAAACTTTCAGCCTCGCCCGACCGCCTGCTCTTAACTGCATACTGTGTCGGGTGGGGAAGGGCAATGCTTTCGCTGGCAAGAGTGTCTGAAGGAAAGAATCAATGGGCCCCAAGCTACACCAAGAAGGAAAACGGAAAAAAAACATAAATTCCTCCAATCCAATTGTGGGCTTTAGGGCAGAGTGGTGCAGCGCCTAGCAGCAGCTGGCTGTAGTAATGCGGTTGTTGGAGCGACCTGGGAGGTGGGGGTCAGGCCATGTAGGGTCCTAATGTCAGAGCGAGGGGCTCTCGGCCGGCCCCACACTCACAACCAGCACCAGGGCTTAACTGAGCTCTGTGTTTTTAGAAGGGAGCACTTGTGCTGCTGAGAGGCCTGCTGTGCTGTGTGGATGGGAGGTCACTGAGGGTTAATTGGACAAGGGCCTTTGACTTAGGCCACACACAGGTGTGATTCTATTGGCACATTTAGCTTCAGGGATGTGATTCTTCGCCTGATTTAATCAGAATTTCCTGCCTTTCACATCCCCCTTTACTCATATATCATTGAAATCTACCTACCCACAAACCAATATCCTCCTTTTCCTGACTTTCCATGTTCTCCTGACTCCTAATCACATCCCCTGGTCTTTTACTGAGTTACAGTTCATATGAGGAAATCAGTCAATTGAAATAAATTCATTAGGCCCTAATCTATGGATTTCACATGACTGGGAATACAGATATGCGTCTGTTGGTCACAGATACCTTAAAAGAAATGGGCATCACAATGGGCCTCAGGATCTCGTCATGGTATCTCTGTGCATTCAAATTGCCATCGATAAAATGCAATTGTGTTTGTTGTCCATAGCTTATGCCTGCCCATACCATCACCCCACCATCACCACGGGGCACTCTGTTCACAATGCTGACATCAGCAAACCACTCGCCCACCGGATAGAAATTAGAACATTAAATTCTCTGCCAACAGTTCTGGTAGACATTCCGGCGGTCAGCATGGCAATTGCACACTCCCTCAACTTGAGACATCTGTGGCAGTGTGTTGTGTGACAAAACTGCATATTTTAGAGTGGCCTTTTATTGTCCCCAGCACAAGGTGCACCTGTGTAATGATTGATGTTTAATCAACTTCTTGAAATGCCATGCCTGGCAGGTGGCTGGATTATCTTGGCAAAGGACAATTGCTCACTAACAGGGATGTAAACAAATTTGTGCACAAAATTTGAGAGAAATAATATTTTTGTGTGTATGGAAAATGTCTGTGATCTTTTATTTCAGCTCATGAAACATGGGACCAACACGTTACATGTTGCGTTTTATATTTTGGTTCAGTGTAATATTCAAATGTTAATTAAAATCCTTAGGATTTTTGTGGGTAACCTCGACATGCATATTCAACATTCTTGGTTAATTTGTGCCTGTCTGGTCTGACCTGACCTGCACTGGAGCCATTGATCCTTGTACAGATGAGATGAACCAGGGAGCACGGTGTTCAATCACCGTGTTGTGGATTTGTTGAACATTATACCATTACCATAATTAAGGGCTTATAATAGAATGTGCTAATTGCATTTTTTTGGGTGGCGAGGCCATGTTTTCTTAATGGCTCATTAGACCCAAGTACATTGGCAGATGTTTTCCTCCTCCTCTCAGTGAGTCAGTCGGTGAGGAGGCAAGGCCTTGATGTTGCCACATAATCAGGGACAGGAGTTTCTTGTCTAACCCTTACTAGGCCCAGTTTATCCTTATCCAGATCACAAACTAAAAAACAGGTTTCCCCACGAGTGATGGGTAAAGGCCAGTGAGGTTGGAATGGCCGCCCTTAAACCCATCACTCAATGTCCATGTCAGCCACAATACTGAGGGAAGACTGTTCTCTCACTTCCCCTCTGCCTTGGTTGAAAAAGAGTTCTACAGTACATTAACTGTCTGCCAATTTCCTGTCATTTGTGTAATTTCTGTCCTGACTTCATTTGTATTTATGAATAGAACATGGAAATTGGACGCAATTTTATGTCTTTGGAGTAAAGTTAATTTCAATGATTGGTTTTAAAATGCTCAATTGAAAGTTTTTTTGTGGTTTGAATTTCCAGTGGAAATTCAAGTGATAAGAAGCTTTGTCACAACACCCAGAGCTGTGGTAATCTCTAACCTAATATTAAAAACCTTTCTATAGGAATAACAAGATGTTCTTTCTGACCGTTGTGATCACTGTAGCCGTGTCTAAACCCTGTGGTTTGTTCTGGTGCAGCTGCGTCACCTGGGCAACGACGAGGTTCACATAGTGTGGTCGGAGCACAGCAGGGACTACCGACGCGGCATCATCCCCACTGACTTTGGAGACGTGCTGATCATCGTGTACCCCATGAAGAACCACACGTTCTTCATCCAGATCATGAAGAAACCACAGGTACTGGTACTAGAGATCAGCTGGCAGGCTCAAAACCTAAATGGCTTTTGGAGCTTGTTTCTGCACTTGCTTGATTATTTTCCACTCAATCTATGTTGTGTAATGGATACACTATTTTGCTTACTGTCTTTTTAGCATTAAACAAATATTATGGGACTCCTTCAACATTTCACTGCTTCAGCATATCCAACTCTTTGTTTGGAAAAAGGTATCAGCTGTCTGATCTTCACTTAGAGAACCCCTCTCCTTACTCATGTCCCTCCAGACTGCCTTGTTGGTTGAGAGGGTTACCTGTTTGTCTGTCGGTCTGCCTGTGTGACTCTGAGATGGACGCTCTAATGCCCTCCTCTTTCACTCCAGACCATTACCCTCACTGTGGGTATGTGCTCTGAGGCAGTCGGTGTCGCTCAGCTAGCTTTCATCTTGGTTCTGAGCCGCTGCACACACAGCGCTGGATAGACTGACTGGCTGGGTCAAAGACTACAGGTCACAATGTAACCATCTACGGTAGGCTAGGTTATTATATATAGTGCCTTCAGAAAGTTTTCACACCCCTTGACTTTTTCCAAACATTTGTGTGTTACAAAGTGGGATTAACATTTATTTAATTGTCCTTTTTTGTCAACGATCTATACAAAATATTCTGTCTAAGTGGAAGAAAAATGTGAACATAATATATCTTGATTAGATAAGTATTCAACCCCTGAGCTTCTTGATATGACACACCTGGCAGGTGGATGGATTATCTTGGCAAAGAACAAATGCTCACTAACACAAGGATGTAAACACATTTTTGCACAACATTTTTGAGAAATAAGCTTTTTGTGTTTTTTTGTGTCTTTTTTTTTTGTACGGGTGTGAATAGGTGTGAATATTTTCTTAAGGCACTATATACTTAGATTGGTAGACTCTAATATTCATCCTAAACGTGACCCCAAAAAACAATAGGAAGTCCGTCACTGGGACTTCCTCATCTCAGATCTATAAGAAAACCTCACACAATATCTCCAGTCTCTTCTAAAGAGGGCGAAAGAGACTTTGTCGGCCAAACGAGGGGCTTTGGTGTGTTGGAGCAAAAGATGGGGCCAGAATGCATGGCAGCTTTCTCATTCCACTGACCTGCCAGCAGGACTCTGCCAACCTGGGGATGATGCCCATACCCCTCTGTCTGGCCATCCACCTAGGCCTCCTCCCAATATCCACACAGACAGACAGAAAGACACCACCAACAACCACCCAGTCTGCAGCCCAAACCTCCACCATAGAATCCTACAGCCCCCATTACGCAGACACGTTCTTGTTCTAGGGCTTCATTGTCCTAAGTTGACCTCTAGAAGTTAGGCTTTTTTTTTTTTTTACACCAGTAGAGATTGAATGGGCTAGCTGTCAGTTTGAAGTGTGCTCTAATTATTGAAGTGGAGGGACTGTCTGTATAATGAGCTATGCCATGTCAAGTAGACAGCAGGACTTATGGAGAGGCTCTGACACGCACGTCACATTCCAGGTCAACGATCATTAAACTCAGCCGATTTAAGATCTCCCCAAAACGCATGAACAGACGCATGTGTCGCACACATACACACACATACACACACATGCACGCTGCTCTCAAACACAGAGAGCTCCCACTGTATTTGTTCAATAGTTCACCCAAAGTATTTTCTCCGGTATTGATTTGCATTAGATGTGTGTGTGGTTTCTATGCTAAATAAGCTCAACACTTAGTCCTAAGTCACTCAAACTTGAATCTAACCCTGTAGCAATATTAGATGTTGGGCTGGGAATTGCCAGGGACCCCAACAAGATAATATTATCATGATACTTAGGTGCCAATACCATATGTATTGCGATTTTCAAGATTCTGTATGTAATGCGATTCAATACTTCTAATTTATTGCAATTTGATGTTCCAAACATATTGCTCACTACAGTGGCACGAAAAAGTATGTGAACCATTTGGAAATACCTGGATTTCTGCATAAATTGTTCATAAAATTAGATTTCATTCATCTAGGTCACAACAATAGACAAACACAGTCTGCTTAAACTAAACACACAAACAATTATACATTTTCATGTCTTTAATTGAGCACACCGTGGAAAAAGTACATTTATTAAAAATAAAAAACAGAAATACCTTATTTGCATAAGTATTCAGACCCTTTGCTGTGAGACTCTAAATTGAACTCAGGTGCTTCCTGTTTCCATGAATCATCCTTGAGATGGTTCTACAACTTGATTGTAGTCCACCTGTGGTAAATTAAATGATTGGACATGATTTGGAAAGGCACACACCTGTCTATTTAAGGTCCCACAGTTTACAGTGCATGTCAGAGCACTGTAAACCTCCTTCGTGAGGTCGAAGGAATTGTCCGGAGAGCTCCGAGGCAGGATTGTGTCGATGCACCGATCTGGGGAAGGGTACCAAAATATTTCTGTAGCATTGAAGGTCCCCAAGATCACAGTGGCCTCCATCTTTCTTAAATGGAAGACTCTTCCTAGATCTGGCCGCCCGGCCAAACTGAGAAATCGGGGGAGAAGGTCCTTGGTCAGGGAGGTGACCAAGAACCCAATGGTCACTCTGACAGAGCATTGTTAATTGAAATGCATTCCAGGTGACTACCTCATGAAGTTGGTTGAGAGTATGCCAAGCGTGTGCAAAGCTGTCAAGGCAAAGGGTGGCTGCTTTTAAGAATCTGAAATCTCAAATATATTTTGATTTTAACACTGTTTTTGGTGTGTTATTTCATAGTTTTGATATCTTCACTATTATTCTACAATGTAGAAAATAGTTAAAAATATAGAAAATCACTAGAATGAGTAGGTGTGTCCAAACGTTTCACTGGTACTGCGTTTGAATAGCATTTTTATGACGCACATTTTCTCCTTCCCTCCGCTCCTGACTGCATGTGCTCATGCTGCATGGAGGGGAGCGTTGCCTAGGCAACCAGACTGGTTTGCTACAGCACCTTGCTTGTTTCAGCACGGAGCAACAAAGTTTCATCATGTTGTAATGAGTCCATGTAACCGCGGAAACGGACTCAACCACACGAATGCCCGGCCGTCCTGTCTTCACTCCGCTTTTCATTCCACAGAAAAAAGAAGAATTCAACGGTTATGACGGTTATTTAAGATGGTAACTTTCTCCCTCCCTCTCTCCTTCCCCTCGTAGGTCCCCTTCTTTGGGCCTCTTTTCAACGGCGCCATCGTCACAGGAATGTTGCTGCCCAGCCTTGTGCGTGCCACCTGCATCAACGCCAGCAGAGCTGTCAAGTCCCGCCTGACGCTTTACCAGAGCTTGTATCCTTTGCGTGAACTCTTTACTCTGTCTCCCCTACCCTTACAGCCCTGTCTGCTTCCACAAGGTTAACAACAGACCACAGAGCCTCAGCAGGTAGGCCGTGCAAGTTTTTCCAGGGACGGTTATCTTTTTCTATGTAAATTTTTTTTAGGTATTAATGTTATTCCTCACACTCTGATTGTTCTCATATGTGAAAATATTGAATTTCTAAACGGGTTGATTGTTGTTATTGCGGCGTTAGCCCTTCTAGTGGTTGGCCTGGGTGGATTCCCATGTGGTGCGTGTAGCGTGTTGGGTGATCTGCATGGGTGAGCACTGACACTGATCTTGATGCGCTGGCTGATTTGCATACAGCGATTAACAGCGCACAGGGTTGAGGTGTTGCGGTGTGTCGCGCAGCCCGTAGTGACATGTGAGGACGCATGTGTCTGTCTGGGTCTGTAATGAGGATCTTGTGTAACCTCTCTGTCGTCTTGTATGAAGCAGTGGGTTTAGACGACAGCAGCGGAGACATGACTGTCATTAACCCGTCCTCCCCTCCATCCCTGTAACAGCCTGCCTGTCGTTAAGGGTCTGATCTCCAGCTGTACATGTCAGTTGGTTTAAGACGAGCGTAATCAGCGATGGAGATGAATTTGCATGTGAATAAGTTGAGGACTGAAGGAGGGGAGGGATGGTTTTTTGGAGCGGACCCCGGTGGGTGAAATCTGATCTCCCACAAAGCCTTGCAGCTTTGCCTCTCCCCGGACAGGGACAGGCTGTACAGAGTGGCCTCGCAGGGACCACAGTAGCTCTCTGGGTGTTGCCATGGCGACCAGCAATCTCCAGCTTTTGAGGTTGGACCCAAGTTGTGCACCGCTCTCAAGTATTTTTTTGGCATCGCGGCAAAGGTCATTGGTTTACGGTTTGTAAGGAAAGTGGGCAAGGGTGCACGATAATGTCAGTAGCCTATAGTATGTTTTTAAGCTAATAATGTGCACTAAACTTTGGCTACAGGTGTATGTGGCTGTACATTCTGAGTGTTTGATGTGTATGTGCTTGCATTTGTATGCACGGGTGTCGCCCCCCCGCCCCCCCCATCCCACCCACCCATCAGCGAGGCTCATATCAGCCCCTCACAGGGTCCCTGGGGGCATCAGTGGGACAGCAGAGAGGCAGATGTCTGTAAACCAAATCCAAGTGAATTACTCCAGTGTGAGATGTGCTGAACTGCCAGCGGTGCCTAGCTACCATAGGCCAGTCTGCACTGGGAGCCAAGGGGGAAGGGAGCCAGCGCCAGACCAGGCCTACCTGGCATTCCTTAGCAAGAAGAGAGCATCACGACGGCCTGATCTGCGAGATGAGATGATCGCTGGCTGGGCTGGAGCGTTGGCAGTGTGAAGCAAACAGCCAGGCTGAAGCCCCACATACTGCAGATCTGGGAGATGAGCTGACAAACAGATGCTCCCTGCCAATGGATGCTGGCAATGCCAGCACTGGTGTCTGTGTGTGGGCCATTTTCCTGGATGGCTGGAGGATTACGTTTAAACAAAGAAATAGTCATGAGTCATCGAGGCGATGAGACCTATATTTTTTTTTATCAAGATAGGGCCCACACACAAACGCAAACTATTTTGCAATTCAAAAGATTTCTCAGGATTTGTTCAAAGAAAAAAACTCCTACCAGGAAATAAAGTTCTGACAATTTTTTGAAGAATGTTTTAAGATATATTTTAGAATGCTATTTGAGGTTTATTACCTCGAAAAAGAGCAGGAATACCAAAACGAATTATATACAGTTCCATCCGCCGTGTCTTTGTGAGACGCAGAGTAGGTGAATGGATGGTTTCTGCATATGTGATTCCCACCATTAAGCATGGAGTAGGTGGTGTGATGGTGCTTTGCTGGTGACAATGTTGGTGATTTATTTAGAATTCAAGGCACACTTAACCAGCATGGCTACCACAGCATTCTGCAGTGATATCCCATCCCGTCTGGTATGCGCTTAGTGGGACTCATTTGTTTTTCAACAGGACAATGACCCAACGCACCTCCAGGCAGTGTAAGGGCTATGTGACCAAGGAGAGTGATGGAGTGCTGCATCAGATGACCTGGCCTCCACAATCACCCGGCCTCAACCCAATTGAGATGGTTTGGGATGAGTTGGACCGCAGAGTGAAGGAAAAGCAGCCAACAATTGCTCAGCATATGTGGGAACTCCTTCAAGACTGTTGGAAAAGCATTACAGGTGAAGCTGGTTGCCAAGAGTGTGCAAAGCTGTCATCAAGGCAAAGGGTGGCTACTTTGAAGAATCATATATACAATATATTTTGATTTGTTTAACACTTTTGGTTACTACATGATTCCATATGTGTTATTTCATAGTTTTGATGTCTTCACTATTATTCTACAATGTAGAAAATAGTAAAAATAAAGAAAAACCCTTGAATGAGTAGGTGTGTCCAAGCTTTTGACTGGTACTGTATCTAGACTTGACCCAAAGGCATGACCCATTCCTCCTTCTGCTGAATGGTGTCTGCATTGTACCACTCCTCCATGTATGCTCCCTTCTCTTCCTCATCTCATCTGCCTCTCGTCTTCTGCAAAATGTAGGTGTTTTATTTTGGGTTGGAACAATGATCTTGGCTCTTTTCAGAGCAGGCTGTTTTTGTAGCCGAGATGAAATCCCTATCCAGCGTTTCCCCGCCCCGGCGCTCCCCAATCTGCTGTCTGTAGCCAGGCCGCTCTCCAAGGTCATTTGTTTAATGTTTCTACAAAGAAAAGCCACATGACCTCAGTGCGTCCACATAAAGGCAGGCCTGGCGCTGTGGTGCTCTCCTCTGTGGCGCTCTCTGGTGTCCTCTCTCCCGCTCCGTCCGCCACAGAACTGGAGTCTCCAGCAGCCAGGCGCTCTGCTGCACCATCACTCCGGCTAATTAGATTTGATATTGAAATATGACCACCAGCCACATTGCTGGAGACACACACACACACACACCAATCCTCCCTTCCTATTCAATCTGCTGTTTCCTTTTTGGCTCTACACCATGGTACATGGAGTAGTTTGTGTGTGAGAGTTTTTTTTTTTTTTTTTTTTTTGTGTGTCGGTGTATGTGTGACACATGGTCAGCGTTTAAGATGTCTATCCAAGTGGGTTTATGTGTGCCATTCCACTCCAATTATGTACAGCTTTCTGCTCTATTCAGTGACAACGCAGTGGTGTTATTTCAGAGCCCTCGGTGCTGTGGGACGTGAAAGAGACAGTCCTGACCCCACAGACCTTATATTACAAGGCTGTCAGAAATCACCTATATTGTGTCATTAACATGGCCCTATTGGAAGAGGCTGTGTGAATGGCTGTGTGAATCCTAATAGTCACCTTGTATGAACACTGAGCAGCGGGCTGGCGGGCTGCAGTCTCCTCCACTGCCAGAGGGGAACGCAAACTCACTGTGAGTGGTGAGGACCTGACATGCGGGAGGAGAATACTCTTGACAGCCAAGTTCCCGCTATATAAGTAGCACACCATATATCAAGAGAATTTCCCCTGACATGCAATGTGTCATTCATCCCCAACTACTGTATGTGGTCCTACTGTAGTTCAGTTGGTCTCGCATGGCGCTTGCAACGCCAGGATAGTGGGTCGCTTTGGATAAGTGTCTGCTAAATGTTGTGGACTTTCTCTGCTTCCACATAGCCTGTTGGGTTTCTGACGGGAGACTTGATCCAGTCACTAAGTGTTGTTCTCTCTCCTAAACAAGCACTCACTCCCGAGTAAACGTGTGCTGTGTGTTTAGGTAGCAGGAGCCTCTAATAGGGGGAGGCAAAGTAGAGCTGACCTTCATTCTGAAACGCAACTTCCCCGCTGGACAGAATCAATAGCTTTTTCGCCCCAGTGCCCTTACTACCCTCCCCTAAGACACGCACGCACACATACACAGAGAGATCCGTCTCCGGGCAGCAATCAATAGTCATAATCTGTTCCTGCATGTGGCCAGTCATGCGAGCCGGACTTTTAGGTGCCATTGTGGGGGACATGCAGTGTAGTAGCAGAGAGAGGTTTCATCTTCTCAGGGAAGCTCACAAAGCCCAGTGGAACCTAGGGCTGCTGCCAACCTCCAGAGGTGCAGGCCCTTGCCTCATCTAGCCAACCGTCTACCAGCTCTGGAGCGCTGCCTTTGCACGCTCATGAAAACATCATATGTGTGTGACTCTTGCCATTGATATTGGCCTACTGCGTTGTGTACCTTCTGAATAAGGCTTTGTTTCTCTCTCTCTCTCATTGTCCCTACATGGATAACAATGTGTTCTTTAGGACAAGAAGATTCATTACCTAGTCAGGAGGAAAGCATCTTTCGGAGTCTTTGAAAGGAGGCTATGAATGGGAGCTGCCATGTTAGTGTACTGTAGCTGAACATGTATTATTTAGTGTTGCTGATAGGCTCTTATTTGTCAGCTAGTGTGCCATAACAGTCTCCTGCAGCCATCTCCAAGCCCATGAACTGAGTGCTTGGCTTCTCACTGTGAGAAGGGTGTGCTGGGCCATCTTCTCTCTTTCATATGCCTCTCAGTGAGAAGTGATGTGTACAGCCCTAACTCTCCTCTGTGTCTTTGCATTTTGAATTAGAGGCTCTGTGACATTGTGTGGAAGAGCAACCTGCTTACATTAGGTTAGGGTCTTGTTCTGTGTCACGGTCCAGTTCTGTGTCACGGTCCAGTTCTGTGTCACGGTCCAGTTCTGTGTCACGGTCCAGTTCTGTGTCACGGTCCAGCTCTGTGTCACGGTCCAGCTCTGTCACGGTCCAGCTCTGTCACGGTCCAGCTTTCAGCTCTGTCACGGTCCAGCTCTCAGCTCTGTCACGGTCCAGCTCTGTCACGGTCCAGCTTTCAGCTCTGTCACGGTCCAGCTCTCAGCTCTGTCACGGTCCAGCTCTCAGCTCTGTCACGGTCCAGCTCTCAGCTCTGTCACGGTCCAGCTCTCAGCATTGTCACAGTCCAGCTTTCGGGGACGTCCATTCCCAATGACCACCCTGACCCAATAGGAACTCAGAAGTCTGGGGCAGGGTGGAGGTGGTCGGGGTTGTCAGAGGCGGTTGGGTTGGAGTCTGTTGTTGGGAGAAGCAGGACTTTGGTGGAGTTTGGTGGGGGCTGAGGAGTGGATGAAAGGGGTTCTATGGTTGGGGTTTATGACATTTTGGGATGGAGGGAGTTTCCTCTACTGAATATTTTAACCTAATCCCATGATCAGTGGGATTAGGTCCACTCCTCTGCCCTCAACCCCTCCACTCCTTCACCCTCAACTCCTCCGCCCTCCACTCCTCTGCCCTCAACCCCTCCACTCCTCCGCCCTCCACTCCTCCGCCCTCCACTCCTCTGCCCTCAACCCCTCCACTCCTCCGCCCTCCACTCCTCTGCCCTCAACCCCTCCACTCCTCCGCCCTCCACTCCTCCGCCCTCCACTCCTCTGCCCTCCACTCCTCTGCCCTCAACCCCTCCACTCCTCCGCCCTCCACTCCTCTGCCCTCAACCCCTCCACTCCTCCGCCCTCCACTCCTCTGCCCTCAACCCCTCCACTCCTCCGCCCTCCACTCCTCTGCCCTCAACCCCTCCACTCCTCCGCCCTCCACTCCTCCGCCCTCCACTCCTCTGCCCTCAACCCCTCCACTCCTCCGCCCTCCACTCCTCCGCCCTCCACTCCTCTGCCCTCCACTCCTCCGCCCTCCACTCCTCCGCCCTCCACTCCTCTGCCCTCAACCCCTCCACTCCTCCGCCCTCCACTCCTCCGCCCTCCACTCCTCCGCCCTCCACTCCTCTGCCCTCAACCCCTCCACTCCTTCACCCTCAATTCCTCCGCCCTCCACTCCTCTGCCCTCAACCCCTCCACTCCTCCGCCCTCCACTCCTCCGCCCTCCACTCCTCCGCCCTCCACTCCTCTGCCCTCAACCCCTCCGCTCCTCCGCCCTCCACTCCTCTGCCCTCAACCCCTCCACTCCTCCGCCCTCCACTCCTCTGCCCTCCACTCCTCTGCCCTCAACCCCTCCACTCCTCCGCCCTCCACTCCTCTGCCCTCAACCCCTCCACCCCTCCACCCTCCACTCCTCTGCCCTCAACCCCTCCACTCCTCCGCCCTCCACTCCTCTGCCCTCAACCCCTCCACTCCTCCGCCCTCCACTCCTCTGCCCTCAACCCCTCCACTCCTCCGCCCTCCACTCCTCCGCCCTCCACTCCTCTGCCCTCCACTCCTCTGCCCTCAACCCCTCCACTCCTCCGCCCTCCACTCCTCCGCCCTCCACTCCTCCGCCCTCCACTCCTCTGCCCTCAACCCCTCCACTCCTCCGCCCTCCACTCCTCCGCCCTCCACTCCTCTGCCCTCCACTCCTCTGCCCTCAACCCCTCCACTCCTTCACCCTCAACTCCTCCGCCCTCCACTCCTCTGCCCTCAACCCCTCCACTCCTCCGCCCTCCACTCCTCCGCCCTCCACTCCTCCGCCCTCCACTCCTCTGCCCTCAACCCCTCCACTCCTCCGCCCTCCACTCCTGCCCTCAACCCCTCCACTCCTCCGCCCTCCACTCCTCTGCCCTCCACTCCTCTGCCCTCAACCCCTCCACTCCTCCGCCCTCCACTCCTCTGCCCTCAACCCCTCCACTCCTCTGCCCTCCACTCCTCTGCCCTCAACTCCTCCGCCCTCAACTCCTCCGCCCTCCACTCCTCTGCCCTCAACTCCTCCGCCCTCCACTCCTCTGCCCTCAACTCCTCCGCCCTCCACTCCTCTGCCCTCAACTCCTCCGCCCTCCACTCCTCTGCCCTCAACCCCTCCACTCCTCTGCCCTCAACCCCTCCACTCCTCTGCCCTCAACCCCTCCACTCCTCTGCCCTCAACCCCTCCACTCCTCCGCCCTCAACCCCTCCACCCTCAACCCCTCCACTCCTCCGCCCTCCACTCCTCTGCCCTTAACCCCTCCACTCCTCCGCCCTCAACCCCTCCTCCCTCAACCCCTCCTCCCTCAACCCCTCTGCCCTTAACCCCTCCACTCCTCCGCCCTCAACCCGCCCCCACATCTCTCCAGCTGACCAGCTGTTCCTGGGGCTCACGACAATGTCTGATGTGTTCACATCACTGAGTCCCCTCCCCGCCCACACACCACCACTCCACGGCCGCTCCGCTCGGAGCAGCAGACAGCTCTGCCACTAGGGCCTAGAAGGGCCAAGGGGGCCAAGGGAGCGAGGGGGGGACACGCACAGACCTGTCAAACCCAGCCTTGACTCAGGAGGCAGCCTGGCCGGATGGCATATGGCGTCTAGCTTCATACAGCATGCAAAAGTACCCCCCCACCCACCCACCCCCCCGCTGCTAATGCAGAATGACTCACAGCATTATAGTTTTTTCCCTCCCCCCTCCATCTCCTCCCCACCCTGCCTCTAACAAAAGGTGTCCCCCACTCACCCTCCCAGTGAAAGCCCTGGGGGCCGGTGGCTGAGCGGCGGCTGAGCAGAGCAGGCCCACTCTTAAACACAGGTAGAGCAGGCATGGAAACAGACGGCTGATGGCAGCGGCTGGAGGGCTTGATGACAGCACAGGGCCCTGAAAGACCATAAAGACACTGTCTGTGTACTGATCTTGGGGATGAGAGCAGCACAGAGAGATGATGAGGAGTTACTGTGGGTTTGTCGGAAGCATTGAAGTGCTATTTCTGTTTCATATTGTTGTTGTGTTATAGGGTATGTTTTACTAAGGTTGTTAAACTGTCAATAGTCTCCAAATGGGAGAATGTATCCTATAATTTTGTCTGATCATTGTCCACTCGTTACTTAATTGTGTGTCACTCAAAATTGTGATTGTGTTACTCAAGGGAATTTTAAATGGGTCTTTTTGAAAAATGTTAGTTTAAAAAGATTTGCCGTCCGCCATTTGCAGAAGAGACCAATTTTTGTTTTCTATACATGTGCCACCCCATCACTAAATATTTCAAGTCCTGGGAATGTACACACATTACAGCACAGCATGTTACTGAAAGAATGTCATGCTCCGTGTATCTTTAAACTTGAACGCCTCACAACCCTCCCCTCCCCGCTCCGTCTGTTATGCATTCATGCCTGACATCTGTCTGTTTTGTAAGAGTGCAGTGAAAGGCTGAGAGGTTGCCAGGTCTGCGTGGGATCCCCCTCTCTCTCCCACCATCCAGCCAGCCAGCCAGCCCCGGTAGGGAGGTGTCGGGTAGCGTTACTAGTATCAGACTGGCTGTATCATTATGAACCTGTCAGGGGTGAAGCCACAGAGGTGTTTGGTATCCACTAGACACCCCTAGTTCTGATAACTGTGAAAGCTGTCTCTATCACCAACCATCAAAACCTAGGCCATTCTTCCATATCTTGTTGTTATGGAAATCATTTATGTTTTTATCTGTGGAGGAAAAACATACTTTGAAGGAATCCCTGGTTGAAAAGTATTTATCTGAGAGGACTGGTGCTGATGGATGCTAGGTGTTTTGGCTTTGTAAGCAGTCATAACCGTGGACTTCAGTGGTACTACTCTGTGCACATTCCACTGTTTAACTATGTTTTAGGCTGCATCAATACTTTTAGTCCTTGTATATGGAAGGCCATCCGCTCTGCCGATCACAGACTCCGTAACGGACTTCAGTGCTGGTAACGCACTACATTCCATTTTAACAGGACGTGTTAATAGGGATTGTGTGTGTGGTTCTACGGCGGGTGTAAAACCGGTCTGTCTGCTTTAAGTGATTAGCATCCAACTAGCCATTCCATCTGTTCCCCTGTTTAATTAATGAACTTTCTTTCTCCTCCCAGCCAGCCAAACACCACTAAAGGAAAGCTGTTAGCCCTCTCAGGTTATCCAAATTGATGCTTGTTCTTGTTTCCACTACAATGGCTGCATTGTCATTGATTAGTTCGGTTTTGTTTCTTCTCTTTTGTCTCAGGGTTCTTGAGGGAGGGTTAATGAGCTTCCCTGGGAAGCCTCCGCACATTTGAGTATTTTTAGTTTTTTGGGGGCAGAAAAACAGAACCGTGCAGGTGTGCACCTCCGTGTGTGGCATACGTGTTCATGTGTGTCTGTGTGGATATTTATGAATAGGATGGGGAAGGTTTTAGCGATGGAAGGGTCCTGGGAGTTTTCTGGTGTTGCTAGTCCATTATTCCTGATCAGAAGCAGAGGGCCTGGAGCACTCAAACACCGGGCTCTCTTCCCCTCCCTTCTCTAGTCTCCCGTCTCCTCAGGCCTGACATCTAGTAGAAGATGGAGGAAAGAATATATGTAAAGCCCCTCTCTCCTTCTCTCCCTTTCTCCCTCTGTCTCTCTCTTCCTCGTCCTCTCTCTCCGCTCTCCTTCTATCTCTCTCGTTACAACGAGGCACTGGACAGCCTTTGTCCACATAAAGCGGGCTTCTTTGTGTGCGCAGCCTTTTGCTAATCGGCGTGGTCGTGTGCCCGTGTTTTAGCCCACATTTCACGCGCAGCTCTCCTTTTGTCTGAGGCCTGCCCCGATAAGGATCCCAGTTCTAGGGCCGCTCTGATATTGAAATCCTTCAGCGTCGCGGAGAGAGCCTTCAATCATCCATTGTCTGCGCACCAGTTATTACCATTCAATCTCTGTGTCCCTCGTCATCATCCGCCAGAGCACTGAGACTGTCCCCTGAAAAGACCAGGGCTCTCTCTCCTCTCTCGCTCTCTTCTGTCACATTCAAGCATATCCACAGATATTTCTGTCGGCGTCTCGAGACGGCCCGTGTTCAATGCTACCGGGAAATGTCAGCAAAATGTCACTCCTCACATACCCCAGGATTCTCTCAGTCTCTGTGACGTGGCCCTGGGTTAGGGACTTCTTTTATCTAGAAACCTTTGGCCTTGCTCTGTTTTGTCCTAAAATTGGCATTAGGCTAGTTTTTCAATTCTCTTTTATCATAATGAGACTAGAACCACTGTTAGTCTAAAGATTTCCTTCACATTGCGTTAAATGTCACAGCCTTAATTGGTTATTTTAAAGAGGAATTAGTTATGTATATGTTGATTCTTTAAACAGTTGAAAGGCAGCACCTATTCCTCTCCTGGCCCGGCTCCATTGTTTCCCAGTGGAGGATGTCCTTGTCCTGAGCATTTGCATTTTTGCATTAAATGGAATTTTCCAAATAGAGAGACAAGCGAAACATTAAAGTGTATATAGTGCATTTTCTGCCATTTCCAGAAGGCTCCCTTTGATGTGGTAATGGAGAAAGTATGTGTACGTTGTCAAGTGGCAGCCATTGATTTGGCCACAGAGCAACATACTGTACAGTAAGCCTTTCTATGATTGGCATTGTCATTTGGTGGCCTGAATGTATTTGCTGTGCTGCTGTTGTTGCTCTGGATAAAGAGAAAGCTTGGTTGGTTATCTGGTCATCAGCTCTAGATTTATAACCTCTTAGTAGTCTCTTTCTAAAGCAAGACTTTCGTCTCCCTGTCATTGTAGATGTTCCTCTAGGTTTTTCCATTTTAAATGTTGACAGAAAACCTTGTTTACCAGACCTGCACTCCTCCAAAAGGCTTTGGCAGGAAAACAAAGGCCCTGAGCTCTTCAGATTTATGTGCTGTGCACATCTTCATTAGTTATGTATAGCCACTAATTACTATTGATGAGATTCTAGCAGTTTGGGCTACAAATCTATATGTATTGTCATTGTAATGAGTGTTATTTACTCTCAGATCTTCAGGGCAGGGGGATATAGATGGAATGGCCTTTGTGGAGGCAGATATGGCCCTGGCTGCTATAGTCAACACCCACTTGTTTTTGTATCTGCCGACTTTGACCAAATCCCGTTTCCCTCCCCCTACTTTGTCGCGGCCATCTGCAGAGATGTATAGCACTTCCCAGCTCCTCCATCTGTTTTTGTGCGTCCATGAAAAGGCCCATTATAATCCCTCGCTGTATGTGGACGCACCGCGAGTTGCTAAACAGGATGGAATCCTAGAGGCCTCAGTCCGTCGGTTAATTATTTGAGCTCCCTCTTAGAGATCTTCATTTGAACAAGATTTCTAAACAACTTTGTCTCCGTACATCCCCATAAAAAGACAGCCAGTCTTGGATGGGGCTGAGGCTGGTAAATGGGCTCCATGCAGCCAACACTAGGCTAAGACAGGCTCCTGATTAACTCTTGAGTGACTAGCTAATGTCATTGAAGTAGGACCACCTGGCGATGAGACTGTACAGTCAGCTGCCAGTGGAGGGCCAGAATGGGGAGGACCAGGTGTTAGGCTCCAGCCCCCTAATTGTTGCCATGTAATAGCCCGCTTGACTGCATAGTGTGGCCCCAGGGCTAGGATTAGAAAAGGCTGTTGCCAACACAGAAGACATCAGTTGTCTTTCTGCCCAGTTTTTTCCATACCTCTTTCTTGCCATCCCACCCCCACTAATCATTCCAGGTAGTAGGGAGGCTCCCCATCCCTCCCCCACCTCATTCACTCCAGGCCTACCCCACATCCGGCTGTGCTTTCAGGCCTGGGGAGGGGCGGCGGTGGGTGGGTTTGAGGAAAGCTGGAGAGAAAGACAATGAAAGAAAAGAGGGGGAGGAAAGAAAAAGAAGAAAGGGGGCGTCAGACAGAGCGGGGAGTTTTTCCAGTATTCCAGAACAGCCGAGTCCGTGTCTATACGGGAGCTTTTGGAACTCCATCTGCTCCTCCTAACCCTTCACACTGGGGACTAGAGGAGGGCCACATAGTTCTGCCCTTCACACTGTGGACTAGAGGAGGGCCACATAGATCTGCCCTTCACGCTGTAGACTAGAGGAGGGCCCCATAGTTCTGCCCTTTCGTATGCGCTCCCCTCATGTGTCACATACATTTATCTCACACTTCCTGTCGTCCAAACTGACACTCGCTCACAGCCGCATTATTACCGTGATCTTCAAGGAGAACAACGTGGAAACGATCCTGAGGACAAATTGGCCAGCGATACGGTCTGCTACTGGTTGTCATTTTTTGATAAGAGCCCCAACCTCATGATTGTAATGACATTGATTGGAATATGGCTGTATTGCAGAGATGAGGGCAAATGAATTCCCTTTTGTCCCTGTAACTAACCTTGGCTCTCCAATGCATTCATAACGCAATGATAACTGTGATCATCTGTAGCCCTGTGCTTATCATTAGCATTTCTGCTAAATGCCTGCCGTTTTGCATAAGGCTCGAGAGCTCTATTTACCCACTGAACCTTTCACTGCGAGGCTAATGTAGGGGCGAGAGAATGCACTCTGGAGCATGAATCCCAACACGGTCGGAAGCAGACGCCGACTCCACACGTGAACGCATAGCAATCATTTTCCCGCACATAAAAAGTTCAGAGGCCTCATCTGTGTGGTAAATGTTTCATTAGCGTTCTGTGGAACACTGTGTTATCGTTGGGTTAACTTTTCTGGGATATGTGGGATGCTAACGTCCCACTTGGCCAAAAGCCAGTAAAAATGCAGAGCGCCAAATTCAAATAAATTACTATAAAAATCAAACTTTCATGAAATCACACATGAAAGATACCAAATTAAAGCTACACTGGTTGTGAATCCAGCCAACATGTCAGAATTCAAATAGGCTTTTCGGCAAAAGCAAACGATGCTATTATCTGAGGATAGCAACAGAGTAAACAAAGAGAGAGAAGCATATTTCAACCCTGCAGGCGCGACACAAAACGCAGAAATAGAAATATAATTCATGCCTTACCTTTGACGAGCTTCTGTTGTTGGCACTCCAATATGTCCCATAAACATCACAAATGGTCCTTTTTGTTCGATTAATTCCGTCGATATATATCCAAAATGTCAATTTATTTGGCGCGTTTGATCCAGAAAAACACCGGTTCCAACTTGTGAAACGTGACTACAAAATATCTCAAAAGTTACCTGTAAACCTTGCCAAAACATTTCAAACTACTTTTGTAATACAACTTTAGATATTTCTTTATGTAAATAATCAATAAAATTGAAGACGGGATGATCTGTGTTCAATACAGGATTAAAACAAACTGTAGCTAGCTTTCTGGTCATGCGCCTCTAACTAACAGTACACTTCCAGTGACCCTCGTTCAAGATGGCCGTACTTCTTCATTACACAAAGCAAAAAACCTCAACCAATTTCTAAAGACTGTTGACATCCAGTGGAAGCGGTAGGAACTGCAAGAAGGTCAATTAGAAATCTGTTTTCCCAATGAAAACCCATTGAAAAGAGAGTGACCTCAAAAAAAATATTCTGAATGGTTTGTCCTCGGGGTTTCGCCTGCTAAATAAGTTCTGTTATACTCACAGACATGATTCATAATATGCATATCTTATCTTCTGGGGATGAGTAGCTGGCAGTTGAATTTAGGTATGCTTTTCATCCAAATGTGAAAATGCTGCCCCCTATCCTAGAGAAGTTAAACCAAAACCCTTTGGCATAACACCGTGTGGTATGTGGCCCTGCAGGCTATTAGGACGTCAGAATCTCTCTGTGGAGTGGGACTGACGTGTCAAACGGGCCAAAGACGGTCTCTCTCTGCTCTGTTGCTGGTTTGGGATTGAAGCAGGATACAGGTGGTACGACTCACATGTTGAGTACATGTCTGAAAATAGCCATTTTGGTCCATGGTTTCAAATTTGATGTGCATGTCATGGACACGCATGGTTCAAAGTCATGTCCACCCAGGCACTGCACATACATATTCACCTCCCCTGCTCTGTTGAGGCCCACCATTATTCCAGCCAAACAAAGTGCTCAGGCCACGGAAGCTTTCATCCAAACCTGATTACTTCAGATTGGACGAAAAAAGGACATCTTCAAAGGTTTCTCTGACCACCCCACTTCTAGTCTCTTTCTCCTTGAGCATGTCGACCAGGCAATCTTCTGTTAATGTGATGGAGCCCTGTGACTGGCTGCTTTTAATCATCTCTCTGGGTTTGATCAATCATGTCTCCATTGTGCTCCACATCTAAGGCGGACACGTTACTGGCACGGATCAATAGACGGCCCTTTGAACAGGAGATTTGTTACACATCGGAATACTCATCTGACTACACAACCAGCCCTGCCCGTTGATGGCGAACAGTTATGTTGGAATAACCAATTGACAATGTCCGAATTTATTACGTTATCAGAAAAAGGATAATTGTTATCCATTGATTTATAAACAACTTAGTTACCCATAAAGTATACCTTAATGTAAAGTGTTACCATCTCAACACTAAGAAGAAGTATCTATGGCTCACCATTCCCAGTTGACCCATCACTATGGCATAGTTTTTAGTCCAGTCGACCATAACTCTGGTAAAGATTGCGTTTATTTGATTTGCTATGAAGTACTAATCGATTTTTAGTGCGCCTCAGGGAACTGTAAGCTGGCGGCAACATGGCATGCTTGAGAGAATGGGCGACTTCTTCACTGTGGCCCAGTCATAAATAAGGGTCCATGCCAGCTAGCAGACACAGCCCTCTGTCTGGATTGGTGCTACTGTAGCAGTGATGTCACGGGTTAGTAGTGATGTCACGGCCATAACTCCTCGTGCCCCTGTCTCGCTCTCAGATGGACGGTGGTGAGGTGTGGAAGTTGGCTTGAGAGGCTGACGCCGAGGGAGACTCATCCCCCTGAAGGTGTCGTTAACCTGGCCTTAATGCCAGCGTAATCCCCTGGGGCTCTGATCCTAATTAGGCCCCTTGTTAAAGCTCCTGTAACCTGCCATTACACCACAGACTGTACAGAACATTTTGCATCTTAGCCAGGTCGTTTCTGGAAGCTTCTCAATTCACATCCCAGGTGACAGAATAGAAATACGTTTTTCTATCTTTCTCTCTCACCCACTCCTTTCTGATTCTCACAGGAACAATCTGTCTAATGAGACACCATGGGTACTTTGTGTACTTAGCATGCTGAGTAGTTTCTGGAATACGCTCTCTCGCACTCTTTATCCCCTCTTTGTGTATTTCGACAGTTCCTCTCTACCTGAAACCAAATTGTTCTCTGAAGCAATCGCGCCTCTCTCTCTGTTCAATTCAATTTAAACGGCTTTATTGGCATGGGAAACATATGTTTACATTGCCAAAGCAAGTGAAATAGATAAACAATAAAAATGAACAGTAAACATTACACTCACAAAAGTTTCAGAGCAATAGAGAGATTTAAAGTGTAATATAATGGCTATGTACAGTGTTATAACAATCTGAAAATAGTTGAAGTACAAAAGGGAAAATAAATAAACATAAATATGGGTTGTATTTACAATGGTGTTTGTTATTCACTGGTTGCCCTTTTCTTGTGGCAACAGGTCACAAATTGTGCTGATGTGATGGCACACTGGTATTTTACCCAATAGATATGGGAGTTTATCAAAATTAGATTTGTTTTCAAATTCTTTGTAGGTCTGTGTAATCTGAGGGAAATATCTGTCTCGAATATGGTCGTACATTTGGCAGGAGGTTAGGAAGTGCAGCTCAGTTTCCACCTCATTTTGTGGGCAGTGTGCACATAGCCTGTCTTATCTTGAGAGCCAGGTCTGCCTACAGCGGCCTTTCTCAATAGCAAGTCTATGCTCACTGAGTCTATACATAGTCAAAGCTTTCCTTAAGTTTGGGTCAGTCACAGTGGTCAGGTATTCTGCCACTGTGTACTCACTGTTTTTGTAAATTCTTTCCAATGTGTCAAGTAATTATCTTTTTGTTTTCTCATGATTTGGTTGCGTCTAATTGTGTTGCTGTCCTGTTTGTGAACAGAGACCCAGGACCACCTTGCCTCTTCTCTAGGTTAATCTTTCTGTATGTGATGGCTTTGTTATGGAAGGTTTGGGAATTTCTTCCTTTTAGGTGGTTGTAGAATTTAACAGATCTTTTCTGGATTTTGATCATTAGCAGGTATCGGCCTAATTCTGCTCTGCATTAATTATTTGGTGTTTTACGTTATACACGGATTATGTTTTTGCAGAATTCTGCATGCAAAGTCTCAATTTGATGTTTGTCCCATTTTGTGAATTCTTGGATGGTGAGCAGACCCCAGACCTCACAACTAAAAAGGGAAATGGGTTCTATAACGGATTCTAGTATTGTTAGCCAGATCCTAATTGGGATGTCAAATTTGATGTTCCTCTTGATGGCGTAGAAGGCCCTTCTTGCCTTGTCTCTCAGATCATTCACAGCTGTGTGGAAGTTACCTGTGGTGCTGATGTTTAGGCCGAGGTATGTATAGTTTTTTTGTATGCTCTAGGGCATGTATTCCCAAACTGGGGTACGCGCAATGCCGTCGGGGATACTCCAAATATAAAAGTGTTTTTATTTTTCACATTTTCAAACAGTCCGTTTAGATTTTCCAACGGGGCTATACATTTGGGTGAGTTTTTTTTTCACGCTTGAGTAGCCTCGTTTCACTGCTGAAAATAACATTTAACCATCTAGTGTTCAGTGAAATAACAACACAATGTCAAATACAGCTAGCCTAATCAAATAATTAACATCCAATCACATTACTCATGTACCGTTACATTACCGTTACACTCTCCACTAACACTCCTTATGTAGCTAAACGTAGCTACTACCAGCAGTACTACGCCAGCACCTGTCGACGACACAAGTTGTATTGCTTCCACGAGCACATCCAATGCTAGCATCAGTAATTCTACATTTGTTGTTAGTCCAGCTAGCATGGACACTGACAGTTGTCCATGCTAGCTGGACAAAGCACCAAACAACACAGGGAAACAATGCTGGGGCAAAGGCCAAAAAAACAATACAGACAATGTCTTCATCAAACAACACTGTTTCACGACGCGTCAGTGACATGGCAGGAGATGTTTTGAAACAATTACTGCTTCGCATACAAGCCAGTGAATTCTATGCGTTACAGCTGGATGAGTCAACAGACGTGGCGGGCCTGGCACAGCTCCTGTCCGTTATGTTTATGGGGGGTCAATTAAGGAAGACATCCTCTTCTGGAAATCAAAACAACAGGAGAGGATATTTGTTAAGTACTGGACAGCTTTGTGATATCAAATGGACTTTGGTGGTCAAGATGTGTTGGTATATTACATTTACATTTAAGTCATTTAGCAGACGCTCTTATCCAGAGCGACTTACAAATTGGTGCATTCACCTTATGATATCCAGTGGAACAACCACTTTACAATAGTGCATCTAACTCTTTTAAGGGGGGGGGGGTTAGAAGGATTACTTTATCCTATCCTAGGTATTCCTTAAAGAGGTGGGGTTTCAGGTGTCTCCGGAAGGTGGTGATTGACTCCGCTGACCTGGCGTCGTGAGGGAGTTTGTTCCACCATTGGGGTGCCAGAGCAGCGAACAGTTTTGACTGGGCTGAGCGGGAACTGTACTTCCTCAGAGGTAGGGAGGCGAGCAGGCCAGAGGTGGATGAACGCAGTGCCCTTGTTTGGGTGTAGGGCCTGATCAGAGCCTGAAGGTACGGAGGTGCCGTTCCCCTCACAGCTCCGTAGGCAAGCACCATGGTCTTGTAACGGATGCGAGCTTCAACTGGAAGCCAGTGGAGAGAGCGGAGGAGCGGGGTGACGTGAGAGAACTTGGGAAAGTTGAACACCAGACGGGCTGCGGCGTTCTGGATGAGTTGTAGGGGTTTAATGGCACAGGCAGGGAGCCCAGCCAACAGCGAGTTGCAGTAATCCAGACGGGAGATGACAAGTGCCTGGATTAGGACCTGCGCCGCTTCCTGCGTGAGCCAGGGTCGTACTCTGCGAATGTTGTAGAGCATGAACCTACAGGAACGGGTCACCGCCTTGATGTTAGTTGAGAACGACAGGGTGTTGTCCAGGATCACGCCAAGGTTCTTAGCACTCTGGGAGGAGGACACAATGGAGTTGTCAACCGTGATGGCGAGATCATGGAACGGGCAGTCCTTCCCCGGGAGGAAGAGCAGCTCCGTCTTGCCGAGGTTCAGCTTGAGGTGGTGATCCGTCATCCACACTGATATGTCTGCCAGACATGCAGAGATGCGATTCACCACCTGGTTATCAGAGGGGGGAAAGGAGAAGATTAATTGTGTGTCGTCTGCATAGCAATGATAGGAGAGACCATGTGAGGATATGACAGAGCCAAGTGACTTGGTGTATAGCGAGAATAGGAGAGGGCCTAGAACAGAGCCCTGGGGGACACCAGTGGTGAGAGCACGTGGTGCGGAGACAGATTCTCGCCACGCCACCTGGTAGGAGCGACCTGTCAGGTAGGACGCAATCCAAGCGTGGGCCGCGCCGGAGATGCCCAGCTCGGAGAGAACTCTCGCTCTCTTGAAGACGGAAGGGACGTAGCCAGCGGTCAAGGATGAGTTGATGAGCGAGGTGAGGTAAGGGAGAAGGTCTCCGGAAATGGTATTTAAAGTCATTCATATATGTATATGTATATATATGTATATGTACTGATGGTGCAAAAGCCATGACAGGGAGACATAGTGGAGTGGTAACACGTGTGCAAGCAGTTGCTCCTGATGCCACTTGGGTACACTGCAGCATCCACCGAGAGGCTCTTGCTGCCAAGGGAATGCCTGACCACTTGAAATAATTTTTTGGACACTACAGTGAAAATAGTTCACTTTGTTAAAGCAAGGCCCCTGAACTCTTGTGTATTTTCTGCACTATGCAATGATATGTGCAGCGACCATGTGTCGCTTATACAACATACAGAAGTATTGGCACGTTTTTTGAATTGAGAGACGAGCTTAAAGTTTTCTTTACTGACCATCATTTTTACTTGTCTGACTGCTTGCGTGATGACGAGTTTCTCACACGACTGGCCTATCTGGGTGATGTTTTGTCTCGCCTGAATGATCTGAATCTATGATTACAGGGACTATCCGCAACTATTCAATGTGCGGGACAAAATTGAGGCTATGATTAAGAAGTTGGAGCTCTTTTCTGTCTGCATTAACAAGGACAACACACAGGTCTTTCCATCATTGTATGATTTTTTTGTATGCAAATGAACTCAAGCTTACAGACAATGTCAAATGTGATATAGCAAAGCACCTGAGTGAGTTGGAGATGTGTCGTGGCTGGGTCTTCCAGCATGACAACGACCCGAAACAAACAGCCAGGGCAACTAAGGAGTGGCTCCGTAAGAAGCATCTGAAGGTCCTGGAGTGGCCTAGCCAGTCTCCAGACCTGAACCCCATAGAAAATCTTTGGAGGGAGCTGAAAGTCCGTATTGCCCAGCGACAGCCCCGAAACCTGAAGGATCTGGAGAAGGTCTGTATGGAGGAGTGGGCAAAAATCCCTGCTGCAGTGTGTGCAAACCTGGTCAAGAACTACAGGAAACGTATGATCTCTGTAATTGCAAACAAAGCTTTCTGTACCAAATATTAAGTTATGCTTTTCTGATGTATAAAATACTTATGTCATGCAATAAAATGCAAATTAATTACTTAAAAATCATACAATGTGATTTTCTGGATTTTTGTTTTAAATTCCGTCTCTCACAGTTGAAGTGTACCTATGATATAAATGACAGACCTCTACATGCTTTGTAAGTAGGAAAACCTGCAAAATCGGCAGTGTATCAAATACTTGTTCTCCCCACTGTATATGCATATTCTAGCATCTGGGCCTGAGAAATAGTCTGTTTACCTTGGGAACGTTATTTTTCCAAACATAAAAATTCTGCCCCCTAGCTGAAAGAAGTTAAATTGTTTAACTTGGGTCAAACGTTTCGGGTAGCATTCTGCAAGCTTCCCACAATAAGTTGGGTGAATTTTGGCCCATTCCTCCTGACAGAGCTCATGTAACTGAGACAGGTTTGTAAGGCCTCCTTGCTCGCACACACTTTTTCAGTTCTGACCACAAATTTTCTATTGGATTTAGGTCAGGGCTTTGTGATGGCCACTCCAATACCTTAACTTTGTTTTCCTCAACTTTGGAAGTATGCTTGGGGTTGTTGTCCATTTGGAAGACCCATTTGCGACGAAGCTTTAACTTCCTGACTGATATCTTGAGATGTTGCTTCAATATATCCACATAATTTTCCTTCCTCGTGAAGCCATCTTTTTGTGAAGTGCACCAGTCCTTCCTGCAGCAAAGCACCCCCACAACGTGATGCTGCCACACCCGTGCTTCACGATTGGGATGGTGTTCTTCGGCTTGCAAGCCTCCCCCTTTTTCCTCCAAACATAACGATGGTCATTATGGCCAAACAGTTCATTTTTGTTTCATCAGACCAGAGGACATTTCTCCAAAATGTTCGATCTTTGTCCCCATGTGCAGTTGCAAACCGTAGTCTGGCTTTTTTATGGTGGTTTTGGAGTAGTGGCTTCTTCCTTGCTGAGCAGCCTTTCATGTTATGTCGATATAGGACTCGTTTTACTGTGGATATAGATACCTTTGTACCTGTTTCCTCCAGCATCTTCACAAAGTCCATTGCTGTTGTTCTGGGATTTGCACTTTTCGTACCAAAGTACGTTCATCTCTAGGAGACAGAACGCGTCTCCTTCCTGAGCGGTATGGCGGCTGTGTGGTCCCATGGTGTTTATACTGGCGTACTATTGTTTGTACAGATGAACGTGGTACCTTCAGGTGTTTGGAAATTGCTCCCAAGGATGAACCCAACTTGTGGAGGTCTACAACTTTTTTTCTGAGGTCTTTGCTGATTTCTTTTGATTTTCCCATGATGTCAAGCAAAGAGGCACTGAGTTTGAAAGTAGACCTTGAAATACATCCACAGGTACACCTCCAGTTGACTCAAATGAAAGCCATGATATCATTTTCTGGAATTTTCCAAGCTGTTTAAAGGCACAGTCAATTTAGTGTATGTAAACTTCTGACCCACTGGAATTGTGATACAGTGAAATAATCTGTCTGTAAACAATTGTTGGAAAAATGACTTGTGTCATGCACAAAGTAGATGTTCTAAGTGACTTGCTATAGTTTGTTAACAAGAAATTTGTGGATTGGTTGAAAAACGAGCTTTGACTCCAACCTAAGTGCATGTAAACTTCTGACTTCAACTGTATGTGCATCCTTTCAAGCACACTCTTCTCATTAACCTGTGGTGATTTACTCATAATTTTCAAGTAACAAATAAGGTTTTATATGTATGATGGTTAAATAAATTGTATTATTTGTGCCCTGGTCCTGTAAGAGCTCATTGTCACTTCCCACAAGCCGGTTAATGAAAAAAAACTCACTCATTCTTATGTTTAATAAATGTGTCAGTTAGGAGGTGCAGGGGGAATAGGTGGTCTGTCGTATGATAATTTGGTAAAAAGCCAATTTGACATTTGCTCAGTACATTGTTTTCAGTGAGGAAATGTACGAGTCTGCTGTGTTGACACACATTCCACGGTAGTTATTTGGCTTAAATATGTCTCCACACCATGGATTCTTCAATGACATTGAGCTGATTTCTGACGTGCTGTTCCTTCTTTTTTCCGTACTGTATTTCTGTATTATTTTAGTGATTCACCATAGTGAAGGCATAGGCTCAGGTTTTCTGGGTCTTTATGTTTTTGGTTGGATAGGTTTCTCAATTTATTCTTAGGTTTTTGAATTCTTCATCAAACCATTTGTCATTATAATAGTTTTTTCTTAGGTTGTCTGCTTGACATTTTTTGTTTTGATAGGGAAGCTGGAAGGTCAAATATACTGTTTAGGCTTTCTACTGCCAAGTTTATACAATGAAATGTTTTCAGGAAGTTGTCTAAAAGGGATTGTATTTGTTGTTGCCTAATTGTTTTTTGGTTGGTTCCTACACTACTATAGCATTCCTCAATATTTTGCAGTTCCTTTTGGTTTTGATGACTCATGGTTGAGTATTGCTCAGTTCAAGTAGACTTTGATTTTACTATGATCTGATAGGGGTGTCAGTGGGCTGACTGTGAACGCTCAGACAGACTCTCGGTTGTGGTCAGTCATAAAGTAATCTACAGTACTACTGCCAAGCGATTAGCTGTAGGTGTACCTACCATAGGAGTCTCCACGAGTCTTACCATTGACTATGTACAGACCCAACGTGTGACAGAGCTCTTTCTCTCTCTTTCTTTCTCTCTGTCAATTCAAAGGGCTTTATTGGCATGGGAAACAGTAAACAAAAGGGTAATTAACAAGGGACAAATGTGTAAACATTACACTCACAAAAGTTTTAAACGAATATAGACATTTTGAAATGTCTCTCTCTCTGTCCCTCTTCCCCATAATCACCTCACACATCTGGGTCTTTCCACTGGGACGAGCTTCACACCTTGGCCTGCTCTGTGACAACCGGTACCGCTGGCCTGCCTGGCACTCACCACCCAGCCCCTGTCCAATTAACACCTGCACTCTCCCTCTCTCTTTCTCCCTCACTCTCCTTATCGCTCTCACTCCCTCTCTCTTAAGCATCTCTCTACTACACTCTGCCTGTGTAATGGCTGGTGTCTCCTTTCCTCCTCTCCACACCATTTATTTTTAGGAGATGACACCTTGACACTTTATTTATTTGAATGTCTTCATGCAATGTCATACAAACCTGCCAGGACCAAATTAATGAGATATGTACATAATCCACTTTGACTAATGGATGGTGGGTGTGTAGGGGGATAGGGGTGGTACATTTAATTCAGGAGGTGTGTGTGTGTGGTATTCCTGTTCATGCGGCACTAACATCGCTGAAGTATCAGGACTTCCGATTATGTGACTGCTGCTAGTAAATGCAGTGGCCGCCCCCACTCTCCTCTCCTATGGAAGGTCAAGCTGATTGGGAGATTAATGGGCAGATCTGAGCGAGAAAGGGTGAGAGTGGGGTTCAAGCACCCACAGGTAGTCTACCCCGTCTTCAAACTGCGAGAGGTCATTTAGCAAGAGGACTTTTATACCAGCAGGATTAACCTTGGCTCTTCATCCTCAGCAGTTACTTACTCTCTAGTGTTGTAGGAGAGACAGAATTCTCTGTGCGATTCTGTAATTACCTTGTTGGTAGAGTGTAATACAAATAATAGATGGTGAAAGGTCGGTTGAAAAGGATAGTGAAATGGTACCAAACCTAGTGGCTACTGACTGCTTAAATAGAGGCTAGTTGAGTGTCTCTTGGTTCAATCGTTCACATGTATCATAGCAGCTCAGTGGGGTGTGGGTAGCAGCTTGGAGCGGAGTGTGATGTGCGTACCACTCAGAGCAAAGACAGCCTCTCCTCCCCATAGAGAGAGGCCAGAGCCTGGCCGCCAAGGTCCTTGATCTCCTTCAGGCTACTGCCCTGGGGCCCTATAGTATAATGTTTCTAACCTGGCTCCCAGTCAAGTCAGGTTGAGGGGACTCTGGCCACTACATAGGCTCCCCACTGCAGGCTCTGAGTGGAGCTAATTGACCTGTATGGCTCCTGTAGTATCTTGAATAGACCAACATACAGTGGGGAGAACAAGTATTTGATACACTGCCGATTTTGCAGGTTTTCCTACTTACAAAGCATGTAGAGGCCTGTAATTGTTATCATAGGTACACTTCAACTGAGAGACGGTATCTAAAACAAAAATCCAGAAAATCACATTGTATGATTTTTAAGTAATTAATTTGCATTTTATTGCATGACATAAGTATTTGACACATCAGAAAAGCAGAACTTAATATTTGGTACAGAAACCTTTGTTTGCAATTACAGAGATCATACGTTTCCTGTAGTTCTTGAGCAGGTTTGCACACACTGCAGCAGGGATTTTGGCCCACTCCTCCATACAGACCTTCTCCAGATCCTTCAGGTTTCGGGGCTGTCGCTGGGCAATACGGACTTTCAGCTCCCTCCAAAGATTTTCTATTGGGTTCAGGTCTGGAGACTGGCTAGGCCACTCCAGGACCTTGAGATGCTGCTTACAGAGCCACTCCTTAGTTGCCCTGGCTGTGTGTTTCGGGTCGTTGTCATGCTGGAAGACCCAGCCACGACCCATCTTCAATGCTCTTACTGAGGGAAGGAGGTTGCTGGCTAAGATCTCGCGATACATAGCCCCATCCATCATCCATCCTCCCCTCAATACGGTGCAGTCGTCCTGTCCCCTTTGCAGAAAAGCATCACCAAAGAATGATGTTTCCCCCTCCATGCTTCACGGTTGGGATGGTGTTCTTGGGGTTGTACTCATCCTTCTTCTTCCTCCAAACACGGCGAGTGGAGTTTAGACCAAAAAGCTCTATTTTTGTCTCATCAGACCACATGACCTTCTCCCATTCCTCCTCTGGATCATCCAGATGGTCATTGGCAAACTTCAGACGGGCCTGGACATGCGCTGGCTTGAGCAGGGGGACCTTGCGTGCGCTGCAGGATTTTAATCCATGACGGCGTAGTGTGTTACTAATGGTTTTCTTTGAGACTGTGGTCCCAGCTCTCTTCAGGTCATTGACCAGGTCCTGCCGTGTAGTTCTGGGCTGATCCCTCACCTTCCTCATGATCATTGATGCCCCACGAGGTGAGATCTTGCATGGAGCCCCAGACCGAGGGTGATTGACCGTCATCTTGAACTTCTTCCATTTTCTAATAATTGAGCCAACAGTTGTTGCCTTCTCACCAAGCTGCTTGCCTATTGTCCTGTAGCCCATCCCAGCCTTGTGCAGGTCTACAATTTTATCCCTGATGTCCTTACACAGCTCTCTGGTCTTGGCCATTGTGGAGAGGTTGGAGTCTGTTTGATTGAGTGTGTGGACAGGTGTCTTTTATACAGGTAACGAGTTCAAACAGGTGCAGTTAATACAGGTAATGAGTGGAGAACAGGAGGGCTTCTTAAAGAAAAACTAACAGGTCTGTGAGCGCCGGAATTCTTACTGGTTGGTAGGTGATCAAATACTTATGTCATGCAATAAAATGCAAATGAATTACTTAAAAATGATACAATGTGATTTTCTGGATTTTTGTTTTAGATTCCGTCTCTCACAGTTGAAGTGTACCTATGATAACAATGACAGACCTCTACATGCTTTGTAAGTAGGAAAACCTGCAAAATCGGCAGTGTATCAAATACTTGTTCTCCCCACAGTATAATTGGAGGTCACAGGATGTAATCTTTACTTGTCCTTTATTAGGAACTGATTTACACCGCTGTCTATCATGGAGACCAATACTCAACTAGCTCTATTGCTCACAGAGCGGTTACCAACCTAGGACCGGTGATAGCGCCGCCTATTGGTTAGATGAGCCAGCATCATTTATCACTCCAACACTCCTTCCCCCATAAATCTGGACTAACTCTTGGTTAGTTTAACATTTTCAGATCTAACACCTACTGTATGAGTATTCCAATAACAGTAACCATTCTCATTGTAGCTGGTAAGTAATCTCTTCACTTATCATTAACATAACCTTCCAGTGTGTTATATCAACTGAACAACTGATTCAATGTTTGCATTGTCATTTCACTTTTGTTTATTGGAAGCAAGGGTAGACTACCTTACTTCCTAAAGGAGAAACAAATATATCCATTACTTTCCAAACTCTCCAAAATGAGCTGGAGGTTTCCTAACTCTTTGAGAGTGTCGCAATTCCCCTCTAGGTGAACCTTTGTTGGTTTCCTTAACAAGTGCATTGTCCGTTGGTGGCCGTGGAGTACCTGTGTCCTGTGGTAACTCCTTGCCTGCTGGACTGAGCTTTGTGTTGCATGTCACTGGCTCTGCATAGTCTTGTTCCTGTCTGCTGAACAGCTGATCACCATGCCTACGTACTCCTCTACTATCCCCCACTATCACAGTGTATGAAACAGACCCAGTGATTTCCCATTTAGGTCCACACCCAAAGTTCTTGGTATACACTGAGTCTCCGACTACAAAACTGCAAGCTTTTGCGTGTTTGTCATGCTAAGTTTTCTGTCCTGCTTGCTTAGCCTGCACCTTACTCTTTAGGTCTGGGTGTATCAAGTCTAACGTGCACCTCAACTTTCCTCCCCATCATCATCTCAGCCGGTAAAAGTCCAATGTGCTGTGACGCGATGGCTAAACAACGCTCTGCTCAGTTTTGTCTCCAACGAGTCACCTGCTCTCTTTTTCATTAGCTCTTCGAACGTCTGAACGTCTCTCTACCCAACCATTCGACGCAGGATGGTGTGGTGCCCAAGTGACGTGTGTGTGATTCCATTCTTTGTCATGATCTCCTTACTGTTCTCACACACAACACTGAGCATTGTCTGAAACAATCATCTCTGGAATGCCATGAATAGTGAAACTGTTCCTGAGGCACGGTAGCAGCAGATGTAGCTGGGCTCACTGGATATACGTCCAGCCATTTTGAGTGAGCGTCTACGATCACCAAAAACATCTTCCCCATGAAAGGACCTGCATAGTCTGTGTAGCCTCCTCCAGGGCTTACTGGGCCACTCCCATGGATGGAGTGGTGCTCTAGCAGGTGTTTTCCTTTGCTCTTGACATGTGGTGCATGACTTGACCTTCTTTTCATTGTCAGAGTCCATATTAGGCCTCCACATGTAGCTCCTGGCCATGCCTTTCATTCTGGTCATGCCGAGATGACTCTGATGTAGCTACTCCATCATCACTGTGTGTCCTCTCTCTGGAATGATGACACGAGCTTCCCACAGCACACAGCCGTCCTGGACACTGAGCTCGTGCTGTCTCTGTTGGTATGGAGCAAACTCGGGTCCCACGTTGTGATCTGGCCACCTCCTCAGTGTGTCCAGCTCTGGATTTGTTGGGAGGTCATCAGTGGGCGGTTCTCCTGGTCCAACATCCGCACTCGTTCCTCCGGAGGCGGACTGCTTGGACACTGGGAGAGGGAGGCGGCTGAGAGCATCTGCATTACCATTGTCCTCGCCTGCTCTGTAAGTAATAACATACTCATATGCTCGTAGTGTTACTGCCCATCTCATTCTTTTCCGAATATGATAGCTAACCCCTCCTTATCAAGTTGTGAATAGTTCTTCTCTGCAGGTGATAGTGCTTGATACAAACCCTATTGGCTCCCCCCCCCCCCCCCCCCCCCCCCCCCCTCCCATACTGGCATGGGATGAGACATTAACGCCCCTACCCCGTAGGGTGAGGCATCACAGGAAAGTATCAGTTATTTTCCTTCATCATAATGCACTAACACTCTGCTCGACTGCAACAGTTCTTTTGACAGTTTGAAGGCCTTTTGTTGTTCTGATCGCCGACACCATGGCTTGTCCTTCCTCAGCAGCTTGTGCATAGGAGCCAATAGTGTCGACAGATTCAGTAGGAAACTCTTATAGTAGTTTAATAGGCCCAGATACGATTTCAGTTCTGTGACTGTGGTAGGCATTGGTGCCGTCCAGTAGCGTCCACCCTGTGTCCTAGGAATGTCACTTTCTTCTCCATGAAGCTGCACTTACTCCGTTTCAAGCGTAGCCCAGCCTCCTCCAGTCGCTGTAACACTCTGTCCAGTATTCGGATGTGGTCCTGATAATTTCTTCCTGTCAGGAGAATATCATCGAGAGACTCTGGGTAATCCCTTGTAGAGTCTCCTCCATAGTGCGCTGGAAGATAGCGGGACTGGAGCTGACGCCGAAGGGGAACTTGGCATATGTGAACAGTGCCTTGTGCGTGTTCACTGTGACATATTTCTTTGAATCTTCATCTAGCACAATCTGCTGGTAAGCATGACTCATGTCTAGTTTGCTACATTTTTCTCCTCCTTCTAAGGACATGAACATGTCCTCCATTTTAGGAATCGGGTACTGTTCTAGTAATGAAACTCTGTGTGGTGACTATAAAGTAACGGTAAACAATCTCACTGTACCGTCTGGTTTTAACACTGGGACTAACGGTGCTGCCCAGTCTGAGAACTTCACTGGTTCCATGATTTTGTTGTCCTGGCAACGATCTATCTTAGTTTTCATTTCAAACGGTACTGATTTTGGTTTGAAGAAACGGGGTGTGGCATCACTTGATACATGTATCTTTGCTGTGAATCGTTTCAACGTGCCCAACTTATCCATGAACACTTCCTCATGTTTCTTTAACACTTCCTGTAGAGCATCTTTTCTGTCAAGCATCCTATTCATGGTAGGCCAGTCCACATCCAACATGGCGATTCACCCTCGCCCCAGCAGGTTTGGTCCTGTACCCAGCTACAACTATTTGACTATTCCTTTGTGTTCAACTTTCACATTAGCTGATCCTACAATGTCCACTTTCTGTCCTGTATATGTTTTCAGAGTGATAAAATATGTACCTAGCTCTGGAACCTTTGCTTTCTTCCCTAGCCTAGCATACTCTGACTGACATGATTGTTACGCTACAGCCAGTATCTGTTTCTTATTTCACTTTTCATCCATGTACTGTTAAATACTGTCTAAGCGGAGGTACCTTAGTAATGGGTAGTGTCCGTATTGTGAATAGTAAACACATCCTCACAACGCTCTTCCTCTTCCTGTATGAAATTTGCACTTTTCAAATGTCTTTCTCTTCCCCCTCGAATCGTTATAGGAGCCTTCGTGCTAGTTTTGTCTGCGACTGTAATTCTGTGCTTTGTCAAATGTCCAAAATCTCCTCAGATAAAAGGCTCCACTGTATCTTATCCTCATTTACCCCAAATACTAATCAGTCACGTAGCATCACTGTGAGGGTGTCTCCATAGTTACAGTCCTGTGCTAGCTTCCTTAGCTCCGCCACATATTCAATACCACTTTCCTCTGGTTTCCTATTTCTTGAGTTGAATTTCCACCTTTGTACTATTTCACTCGGTTTAGGATTGAAATGTGTTTTCAGTAGACTTATCAAGTCCTCAAATGATTTCTCTCCTGGTTTTGCCGGTCTCATTAAATTCCTCATCAAGGTGTAGGTTTGCGCGCCCACGCAGCTTAGTAGAATGGCCCTTTTCAAAAAAATTGTTGAGAATTTCGCAATATTCTTCCCACAACTGTGTCTTGTTGTCAAATGGTGCCGCCGATCCTACTGTGCCTGCCATCCTGTCCATCGTCCAGTCACTGCTGCCAAAGAGAAGGCAAAGTATTTCCTAGCTTCCCCACGTCGATCGGTCTCACTCGTTTAGCCTTTCCTAGCTAACTAGCATGCTAATATTCACTCACGGTAGTTTCACCGTTCAACTCAAACTCCGTAGTCTCACCGAAAACTTCAGATTTTTGCCTCGTCGCCGAATGTAGTATCTTGAATAGACCAACATATAATTGGAGGACACAGAATGTAATCTTTACTTGTCATTTATTAGGAACCGATTTACAACGCTATCTATCATGGAGACCAATACTCAACATTCTTGATTGCTCACAGAACGGTTACCAACCTAGGACCGGTGATGGCGCCGCCTATTGGTTAGATGAGCCAGCATCATTTCTCACTCTATAACAGCTCCTGTCTAGCCTGTGAGAGGGCGACCTCAGGATGGGGTTTTAAAGCCCTTTTCTCCTCTGGACTCTAAACCAGTAGTGTGGAGCCCCCCTTCTGTGAGGCCCTCTCAACAGATTAACCTCTTGGTGTGTCCTGAACTCTCACACTGCCAGCTCCCATCCCAAAGCCTAAAATTGTGGTTTCCTTTTGTTTTGTACAATTCTCAGAGGATGAGAGGGCTGCTTTCCAGTCCTCTGGAAGTTCCACTTGACAGAAAAGGAAATACTTGTTTTCACGCTGCTATCCATTAACTCTGTCCTTGTGCTGTTCTGGTGGACTAATAATCCTACTCCTTTGGCCGGTATGAATGATAATCCCAGATGTATGCGTATGTCCCTCCCTACTCTGTGTGTAGAGCAGTATGTGTGAGTGATGTTGTGCAAGGTAGAGGTCTGCACGGGACTGATTTCTTTATCCCTCTCCCTCCCGCTACCGCAGCTTTTCATACTGCTCCCCCTGGCTTTCTGTCAGACTCAAACATGCTACAGCAAGAACTGCTCTCGAACCCAACCGCAGTCCCGCAAAGTTATTTTAGGCGTATGTGACACAGCTCACTTGACAGCCATGGTCCCAGCATTTGTGTGCCCTATGGACAATATCAAAATGCGTAAACATAACATACACTGGCTTTGACGATCATCGGATGTGGCAGGGCTTGTAAACTATTACGGACTGCAAAGGGAAACCCAGCCACGAGCTGCCCAGTGACGCGAGCCTACCAGATGAGCTAAATGTCTTTAACGCTCGCTTCGCGGCAAGCAACTCTGAAGCATGCATGAGAGCGCCAGCTGTTCCGGACAACTGTGTGATCACGCTCTCCGTAGCCGATGTGAGCAAGACCTTTAAACAGGTCAACATTCACAAGGCCGCGGGGGCCAGACGGATTACCAGGACGTGTACTCAGAGCATGCGCAGACCAACTGGCAAGTGTCTTCACTGACATTTTCAACCTCTCCCTGACCGAGTCTGTAATACCTACATGTTTCAAGCAGACCACCATAGTCCCTGTGCCCAAAAAAGTGAAGGTAACCTGAAATGACTACTGCCCTGTAGCACTCACATTGGTAGCCATTAAGTGCTTTCAAAGGCTAGTTATGGCTCACAACAAGACCACCATCCCGGAAACCCTAGACCCACTCCAATTTGCGTACCTTCCCAACAGATCCACAGATGACGCAATCTCAATTGCACTCCACATTGCTCTTTCCCACCTGGACAAAAGGAACATCTATGTGAGCATCCACTGTTCATTGACTACAGCTCAGTGTTCAACACCATAGTGCACACAAAGCTCATCACTAAGCTAAGGACCCTGGGACAAAACACCTCCCTCTGCAACTGGATCCTGGACTTCCTGACCGGCCGCCCCCAGGTGGTAAGGGTAGGCAACAACTCATCTGCCACGCTGGTCCTCAACACTGGGGCCCCTCAGGTGTGTGTGCTTAGCCCCTCCTGTACTCCCTGTTCACCCAAGACTGTGGGGCTGTCGTGGAGTTGGTCGACAGTTTCAAGTTCCTTGGTGTCCACATCACCAACAAACTATCATGGTCCAAACACACCAAGACAGTCGTGAAGAGGGTACGACAACACCTTTTCCCCCTCATGAGACTGAAAAGATTTGTCATGGGTCCCCAGATCCTCAAAGTTATACAGCTGCACCATCGAGAGCATCCTGACAGGTTGCGTCACCTCCTGGTATGGCAACTGCTCTGCATCCAACCGTAGGGCGCTACAGAGGGTAGCGCGTACAGCCCAGTACGTCACTGGGGCCAAGCTTCCTGACATCCAGGTCCTACATACTAGGCGGTGTCAGAGGAAAGCCCATAAAATTGTCAAAGACTCCAGTCACCCAAGTCATAGACTGTTCTCTCTGCTATTGCTCGGCAAGCGGTACCGCAGCGCCAAGTCTAGGTCCAAAAGGCTCCTTAACAGCTTCTACCCCCAAACTATAAGACTGCTGAACAATTAATTAAATGGCCATCCGGGCTAATGTTGCTTCCAAAGACAGTTTGGATCTCGGTAGTGAGTGTTGCAACCGAGGACAGGCGATTTTTACGCGCTTCAGCACTCGGCCATCCTGTTCTGTGAGCTTGTGTTGCCCACCACATCGCGGCTGAGCCGTTGTTGCTCCTAGAAGTTTCTTCTTCACAATAACACCACTTACAGTTGACCGGGGTAGCTCTAGCAGGGCAGAAATTTGATGAACTGACTTGTTGGAAAGATGGCATGCTGCGACATTGAAAGTCACTGAGCTCTTCAGTAAGGCCATTCTACTGCCAATGTTTGTCTATGGAGGTTGCATGGCTGTGTGCTCAATTGTATACACCTGTCAGCAACGGGTGTGGCTTAAATAGCCAAATCCACTCATTTGAAGGGGTGTCCACATGCTTTTGTATTTATAGGCAATGTATTAAACTATAGCCTAATTATATTTAAGTACATTTCCTTGGAAAGATAACTGCCTGTCATTCTCTGCCCGTGCAAGGTCAGTCTATTCTATTTCATTGAGACCACACATATACTAGGCACTCTTGATCTCGCACGCCCAACTAGAGAGAGAAAGGCTACTGGATTCTGAGAGTGTGAATAATGCAGCAAAGATGTCATTTTAATACAATAGGTAGGCTAACACATACAGTCGTGGCCAAAAGTTTTGAGAATGGCACAAATATTAATTTCCACAAAGTTTGCTGCTTCAGTGTCTTTAGATATTTTTGTCAGATGTTACTATGGAATACTGAAGTATAATTACAAGCATTTCATAAGTGTCAAAGGCTTTTACTGACAATTGCATGAAGTTGATGCAAAGAGTAAATATTTGCAGTGTTAACCCTTCTTTTTCAAGACCTCTGCAATCCACCCTGGCATGCTGTCAATTAATTTCTGGGCCACATCCTGACTGATGGCAGCCCATTCTTGCATAATCAATGCTTGGAGTTTGTCAGAATTTGTGTGTTTTTGTTTGTCTACCCGCCTCTTGAGGATTGGCCACAAGTTCTCAATGGGATTAAGGTCTGGGGAGTTTCCTGGCCATGGACCCAAAATATCGATGTTTTGTTCCCCGAGCCACCTAGTTATCACTTTTGCCTTATGGCAAGGTGCTCCATCATGCTAGAAAAGGCATTGTTCGTCACCAAACTGTTCCTGGATGGTTGGGAGAAGTTGCTCTCGGAGGATGTGTTGGTACCATTCTTTATTCATGGCTGTGTTCTTAGGCAAAATTGTGAGTGAGCCCACTCCCTTGGCTGAGAAGCAACCCCACACAGGAATGGTCTCAGAATGCTTTACTGTTGGCATGACACAGGACTGATGGTAGCGCTCACCTTGTCTTCTCCGGACAAGCTTTTTCCCGGATGCCCCAAACAATCGGAAAGGGGATTCATCAGAGAAAATGACTTTACCCCAGTCCTCAACAGTCCAATCCCTGTACCTTTTGCAGAATATCAGTCTGTCCCTGATGTTTTTCCTGGAGAGAAGTGGCTTCTTTGCTGCCCTTCTTCACACCAGGTCATCCTCCAAAAGTCTTTGCCTCACTGTGCATGGAGATGCACTCACACCTGCCTGCTGCCATTCCTGAGCAAGTTCTGTACTGGTGGTGCCCAGATCCCGCAGCTGAATCAACTTTAGGAGACGGTCCTGGCGCTTGCTGGTCTTTCTTGGGCGCCCTGAAGCCTTCTTCACAACAATTGAACCGCTCCCCTTGAATGTCTTGATGATCTGATAAATGTTTGATTTAGGTGCAATCTTACTGGCAGCAATATCCTTGCCTGTGAAGCCCTTTTTGTGCAAAGCAATAATGACGGCACGTGTTTCCTTGCAGGTAACCATGGTTGACAGAGGAAGAACAATGATTCCAAGCACCACCCTCCTTTTGAAGGTTCCAGTCTGTTATTCAAACTCAATCATCATGACAGAGTGATCTCCAGCCTTGTCCTCGTCAACACTCACACCTGTGCTAACGAGAGAATCCCTGACATGATGTCAGCTGGTCCTTTTGTGGCAGGGCTGAAATGCAGTGGAAATGGTTTTTGGGGATTCAGTTCATTTGCATGGCAAAGAGGGACTTTGCAATTCATCTGATCACTCTTCATAACATTCTGGAGTATATGCAAATTGCCATCATACAAACTGAGGCAGCAGACTTTGTGAAAATTCATTTGTCATTCTCAAAACTTTTGGCCACGACTGTACTTTCAAGCAAAGGAATATATCTGTAAGAAAGAGACTTAGAGCATCAGTCTTTCTATTCTAGGATGACACTAGCAGCTAGAAGGTGTTGGTGGTGGAAGAGTCATGGTACCAGATACCCAAGGCCCAATGCAGCCGTTTTTATCTTAACATCAAATCATTTCTGGGTTAAGTACCTTACTGCGATTGTTATCAATTAAAATAGTCTAAAACAAAAATAGCTTCTTGGCTAAGAGAAATTTCTCTGACAAGATTTCTGCTGGTCTGAGTGGGGAGGGGAAAACTGAAAAATAGCTGTTATCGGCAGAGAGGTTTGGAACTCTCTTTCTTATTGGTGTATTAACTAATTTACCAGGCAGGTCAAAACTGCATCCCACCAAAACAGGCTGAAATTTCAGCTGGTCTTTTCAAACAGCTCTTACACTAAAAGAGCATTATCACCATTTTCACAACTTCACAGTATTATTCCAACCTCATAGTGTGGAAATATATATAAAACAGAGTAAAATCACATTTTTGACTGCACTGGGCCTTTAATGGTTTTAATGTTTCTCTTGTAGGACCTCCAGTGAGCAATAGGGCAACAAAGTCTCTTTAAAAAAACGAATCTAAATATTAACATCTTCTTGAAGCTAAAATCCTTGATTGAAACAATAACAAAACAATCTGTTTTGGTAAAAAGCTGAGGGACGGGCCTGGAGAAATGTAACGACTCTCAAATTCATATACAGAGTTATGGATGCAAGGACTAACCATTCATGATATCAAAATGATAAGTTATATTCTTCAAGTATCAACAGGTATACACTCCCCTCCATATGTATTTGGACAGTGAAGCTACATGTTTGTGTTTGGCTCTGTCCTCCAGTATCTGCGATAGAATGTTTCATATAAGATGACAGTGAGTACAGAATGTCAGCTTTTCTTTCAAGGTATTTTCATACATGTCTGTTTCACCATTTAAAAATGAAAGCACTTTATGTATCTATTCCCCCATTTGAAGAAGCCATAAGTATTCAGACAAATTCACTTACAGGGTTTTAAAGTAGTCAAAAGTTTAGTCGTTTGTCCCATGTTTCTTGCACACAATGACAACGTTTAAGTTGTGACTACAATCGTGTAGGATGAATTTGCAGTTGGTTTTGGTTGTGTTTTGCATCATATTTTTCCCAATAGTAACTGAATGGTGAATAATGTCTTGTGCCATTTTTCAATCACTTTTATTGTAAGTAAGAATAGGAGATGTTTCTGAAAACGTTAGTTCTTCCCTATGTGAAATGTACATTTGGTCAAAGAGTCGATGAAGGAGCACCATAGTGCAACTCCAAGCAGTATCTGAGTAGGCCATGTTTATTTTTCTACAGGAGATGTCTCCATTGTATTTTAGGCCTACTCTGAGTTGACATATTTCGGACTGATTACACCTGTGATGCGTGCAATAGTGAGGCAGCAGACTTTGTGAAAATTTATATTTGTGTCATTCTCAACTTTTGGCCACGACTGTACAAAGCAGATAGACCACAGTTTCCAAATAATCTGCGGGGAAACAAAAATGTATCATCCCAAAGTTGTCTGTCTGAAATGCCCGATAGGGAGAGGACAAGGGCGTGGGGGATGCGCAGAGGTTCAATATAAGTCCCTCTGGACTGGGAGGATGCAGAGAGAGACTGAGGACGGATCCCTCTGGAGGGAGGGAGAGAGGGTGTAGGGGTCCTGGGCCAGAGCAGCCTGTTAAGAGCCATCTGAGGCCCTATTCACCTTGAACATGGCCCACTGCTGCTGCCTGACCTTGGTTTTGATCCATAAAGGCGCTTGACCCTGGATTCCCCCTTGGCCACCCTGCCATCTGGACATTACGCTCAAACACACACACACACATATGCATCATGCATTAACACATGCACACACACGTGCAGACACACATGCACACACACGTGCGCCCTCTGTTTCAGGGAACACATCGGCTTGTTTATAAGAGTGCCAGAGGTGGAGGCTCCATGTGTGGTGTGTGTACAATTCACATCACCCAACAGCCACACACCGGCTTTATCTGAGCCTTAAGTCACTGCCTTTTGTACCAGTGAGCACCATGGGGGCAGAGTTAGAGGAGGGGCTTGTATAGAGCTGGAGGATGACTTTTATCTACTAAATGCCTCCATTGTCGTTGCCATTGTCAAGTGGATTTGAAATGTGCTTTTTTTTGGTCATAACCAATACCTTTGTGATTTCTCCTTCTCTCACAGTTTCTTTTAAAGGCTGACCTTGTTGTTGAGTGACGTCAGAGCATTATTTTATGTTACAGGTTGTTTACAATCTCGTCTAACTGAAGAGGTTTGTTTGTCAGTTGCTCATGCAGCGTTCTGACACGCTTCACAGACAGGATATTCCCTCTCCTCTCCCTAATGGGAATGTGCAGCTCCTTGGAACTTGGGGGAATATTGGGAGATTCTTAGTGGTAGAACATGCTTCTGGAAGCCTCTCGACCACTCTTTTTTACTTAACAGTTCAACTGTGAAATGACAATTGTTCTACGGATGACTTGTATTGCGTTGATACCGCGGAAAGTTATTGTTGTTTTCATCCTGGCAAGGTCCCTGTAGTATAGCCTAATGGTTTTGAGTGCCAGGGGTCTGCAGTAGCCAGGGGTCTGCAGTAGCCAGGGGCCTACAGTAGCCAGGGGCCTACAGTAGCCAGGTACATCAGTAAATGATAAATAACATACCAACATAGCCATATCTCGAGTAATGGCCATTTCATCTGAAGAGGTAATTCCTTAACAGATATGTGTTGCCACAGAGAGAGAGAGACCGCATGTTTGTCGCCCAGGGAAGGGTCAGTGGGTTTGGCGAACGCGACGTGGATATGCTTTTTCCGTCGTTGTCCTTTGATTTAATTACTGGGTGCTAGGCAAGCAGGAACAGCTTTTGTGCACATGTAGGGGAACATTCTGTACCAAGCCTGTAAGTCGTTAGTGACAGAGACAGAGGGAGGGGACCATAGAAATAGAGTCTCTAGTTCAACATTACCACTCACCTTGTATCTGAGCTTTTCTAGGGATTTATGTGCTACAAGTTTCAAATCCGCAGAAGCCGTGCATTTACTGATTGCACTCAGTCGATTCTCTTTCCATCTCTTTCCTGATCTCTCTCTCCCCGTTGGTTATAGTGGGTAGAGGAATCGACAGAGTGTATGAGAGGTGTGTGTCAGAGGAGAGTGGAGGGCCACCCCAGCTGGAGTCAATATTTGCTTTAGGAATCTCAGTAATAGGCCGGGACACAGTCATCTGCATCTCTGATAATGGACAACCATATGGCTCTGTTGGCTCAGTGGACTGGAGTTCGCTCGTTCGCTCACTCTCTCTCGGTTTACAGATTTTCTCTTCCCCCCCCCCCCCCTCCTATCTCCACGTACATTCATAAAACCCGGGATTTGACCCGTCACATTGTGCTGTGACCTGGGTTGCCATGGCAGCAAAGTCTGTGATGTTCTCTATTGTGTCCCCACTCCTGGTTGAATCAGCGGGATCTGGAGGCAGGTAAAAGATGACTGTGCAGCCTCACAGCTATCTTTACTGGCAGCCTCACACACAGCTCAGGTGATCTTAACCCATGCCCTTGTGTTGCCCCTACTCCGTGGATTTAGAACAGACTTGCTGCACCAATGAAGCTTATCTCCCTCTCTTTCTCCATGCCACTCTCCCTCCCACCGTGTGGTGAGCAGCTTGCCTGTCCTCAGGCTGGCCCAGGCCCTAGGCTCAGGTGCCCGTCAGCCCCAGTTTGAAACGGCTGCCTTTCAGCCATTCGTCATGCCTGCCTCAACCCCTGCTGTGCCAGCATGTGCCCAGTCCATTCCATTTTAGCCAACCCAGCTTAGTCCAGCCCATACACATTCCCAGTAACATCCACTTCCAGTGCCAGCCCTTCTTCTCACCAACACTCTACCAGAGCAGAGGGGCCCTAGCAACAGCCTAGCAACACTTACTACAAGCAGCAGTCTGTTAATGAGAGCGGAATGAGCCCAGCAGGTTCCTGGAGTCGGGGGCTCTAGTAGATGCCTGTTTGGGTCGACTCTTGACGAGGTGACTGAATAACCATTTGTTAGGTGCAGTTATCTAGAAGGAAAGACAGAAACCTACAGCTAGCATAGTTAGTGACATTCTAACACACACACACACACACACACACACAGAGAGAGCAGCATTTTGAGCCCTTTTTGTTATTCTGTTATGTTCTATCCTGACTGACTGTCTGTATCCATCCGGCACCATATTCCCAGGTTGCTCTCCCTGCCTGCCACTCTGAATTTGAAATGTCTACAATTTTCCCCCTGACGGGTTGGAGAAGTGCCAGTGTGGGAGGGATGTCCGAGAGCATCTCTCTGTCTCCAGCAGGGGTTCTATTAGAGTGCCCAGGGATTTTTATTGTATTTTACCTTTATTTAACTAGGCAAGTCAGTTAACTTCTCACGAGTCACCAACCCTGATCCGGTAGCACCCCCCACCCCCCACCCCACTGAGTAGCATAGCTAGCATAGCGTCACAAGTAACTTGTAGCATCTAAATATCATTAAATCACAAGTCTAAGACACCAGATGAAAGATACAGGTCTTGTGAATAAAGCCACCATTTCAGATTTTTAAAATGTTTTACAGGGAAGACACAATATGTAAATCTATTAGCTAACCACGTTAGCAAAGGACACGATATTTTTACTCCCAACAGCTTTTTCCTGCGTCAGTAGCTATCACTAATTCGACTAAATAAAAATATATATAGCCACTAACCAAGAAACAACTTCATAAGATGACAGTCTGATAACATATTTATGGTATAGCATAGTTTTTTTTTGGAAAAATGTGCATTTTTCAGGTATAAATCACAGTTCTACATTGCAGCTGCAATCTGAAATAGTGCTGACCCAGCCAGAACAATTACAGAGACCAACGTCATATAACGAATTACTCATCTTAAAACATTTCAGAAAAATACACAGCGTACAGATATTGAAAGCCCAACATCTGGTGAATCCAAACAATATTTCAGATTTATGAAATGTTTTATAACGAAAACAAAATGTAGCGCTAAATTAGCATAGCTATACCAGGCAGATTCGGCTAGGCGCCCACGGCCAGTTCACATGCACAACAGATATGATATAACATCGTAAATTGGGTCTTACTATGGCTGATCTTTCATCAGAATGTTGATCAAAGTGTCCTTTGTCAAGATGAGTCGTTGGTTCCGTTCAGAATTGTTCCTTTCCCACTCCATTTAGCACAGGTACCGGTCGAGTGGCACGGATCTCTCAAACGTAAATAAATTCAGACAACGGAACACCACAAAACTCCCGAAAAAATTCAAATAATCTGATTAAACTATATTGAAAAAACATACATTACGATGATCTGGTCACATGTATCAAACAAACTTCGAGACGGAGATAGTTTTCATCCATAACGCCAGCAAAACAGTACACAATCGCAGCTCCAACTCGTGCGAATCAGAAAACAGGAAGTTGTCGGTCACGCCAAAGAAATAGGTCTTATTTCACGTCAGTACCAGATAAACAAAGAATTTCTCCTCTGACGTCCTCTTGACACCCAGAGGAAGGCCAATGAGGTGTGTTTCGGGTCATAGGGGGCACGACCATATATAGGCAGAGCGTTGAAGCTGGCATACACATCTTGCTTTTTTCTTCTTGGTCATGGAAAGTGCTGTCAAATGACTTCTGTATCACTCAGAGACAAAATTGAAACGGTTTTAGAAACTAGAGATTGTTTTCTTTCCAATGGTATTATTTATATGCATATAGTAAGAGCAATAATTGAATAAGAGGCAGTTTAATCTGTAGAGCAAATTATGCTAATGGGAAAATAGCACCCCCTGTATTCTCAAGAAGTTAAGAACAAATTCTTATTTTCAATGACGGCCTAGGAACAGTGGGTTAACTGCCTTGTTCAGGGGCAGAACCACCTTGTCAGCTCGATCTTGCAACCTTTCGGTTACTAGTCCAACGCTCTAACCACTAGGCCAAGGAGAGGCGAGGCGAGAGGAGGCTCATGCCTGTAGTGTTTTTATTTGGTGACTGCTTTCCCATTTGTGGCTGTGTGGCCAGGGTGATTGTCTCTCCAACGGTCTGGTTATTACTACTCCTCTGTCTACTCATGCTGCCTTTTGTCTGTGTCTGCTACTGTTGTTGGTCAGAGAGGCTCATTTCTCTATTATGTGACGGTGCGATGGGTTTTCTTCACCTGTTGTTTTGTCTTGATTGACTATGTTCCTGCATTGATGAATTGAGCGTTTTTGTTTCGATTCATTGGGCTGTAAATCAGCTGTTTTCTAGGTCTCTTCCTCTGGTTTTCCTTAACCCTGGCCCCAGCTATGAGGAGCGGGCGCTGTACCTGGAGGCCATCGTGCAGAACCACCGAGAGGTCATGACCTTTGAGGACTTTGCCTCGCAGGTCTTCTCCCCTTCACCCAGCTACTACCCAATGAGTGGGACAGGTAAGAATCCCATGCTCTCCTCCTCCACTTCCTCCACAGCAGCACACCTGTTAGCCCTCTTCAGGCCCCTCCATCTCTGTGTCCTGGTCCTTGTCTCCTCACACCCACACTCTGATGAATATCAAAGGCAGCAGGGCCAATCTCTCTCCACACTGTCTGAGCAGCAGCATCAAAGACTTCACCCGTGGCTCAACAACTTAGTCGGGCCCTGCTCCTTGTCTCGCTGTGTACTGTTTCATCTCACCTCCTCCTTTCTGGTTTTTATCTCCCTCTCATTTAATGAGCCTGATCGAAATATACATGTGACATGATTAAAGGTGGGTCAAGCCCCGTGCATGTGATCGGACTCTTCTTATCGGCGCCTCCGTCCCCGTACCAGAGATGTGTAGTAACTAACAGTCGACGGTGAACACTGGGTTCACACTGCTATCCTCCAGAGGTCAGGAGGAGGAGATGGAGGGGGACTTCATTAAACAATGTCTCCTCTTCCTGTCCTGCCTGGCCTAGATCTGATGGGTCTATAACAACAACACCACCACTAGCATCCAATCGATACAGCAAGGATAAAACTGGACACCTGTGCTGTTCTACTTTGTGATAACTGGATCTGTTATCGCGTGTGTCTGGTCTACGCGCGTACGTGCATGCCTTTTTCTGTGTGTGCGGTCGTGTGTGTGCGGTCGTGTGTGTGTGTGTGTGTGTGTGTGTGTGTGTGTGTGTTCAGATCTCAGCGAGCAGCCCCAGAAGGCAGGGTTGATAAGCAGACTGGCGGAGGCAGGGGGTAGCAGGTCTATTAACATAATTACAGTCTGCTCCCTTTACTGCAGAGGTGGACAGGAGTCCCAACCACACCTGCACACCGTTTTTATTTGTTTATCTGTATTGTTGTCTATCACTTGTTTACTTTGGTGCAAATAAATACATTCTAAAATAAAAGAAGTCCTAAACTGACCTCTATTGACCTTTTTCATCAACCAGAATACTAAACAGGGACTATTCCTCAGGGAGAGGGAGGGAGCGATAGAAAGGCAGAGGTAAACAGAAAGGGGAGAGATTGAACCAGTGAGTGAGAGAGAGTGATGGAGAAAAGACATGTAATTACCCAGCGCCGGGTCATGTCTATCCTCTGCTGTTGTGGGTTATTTCAGCAGTGGGCTCTTCTGTAGTGGGGCAGGAGTAGGATACCTGGTTGGCTTCTCATTGGGATTGTGGGAGCAGAGGCCAGACAATAAACCATTATTTTCTCATATTGTTAAATGAGGATTGGTTTCACAGTATTGTGCATCAGCTGTGTCTGCTGAGAGCAGCCAACAGCAAGACTTAATGTACTAACCCTCTTTAATGCAGTGGAAATATAGAAATTAATGGGCAAACATTGTTTTTGGGCTATTGCTTCTGTTTGTATGTCTATGTAAAAGTGTGTGTGGTGTATGCATACATTTGTGTGTCCAGGATTTAGGCTTTTGTCCACAGTGGGTTTGTAATCAGCTGGCCCTCTGCATCAACTGTTTCTAGGCACAGCACCACGCCACAGAGATGCAGGGCAATTTCAGGACTCATTCTTGGTCTGCATGCGGTCTTCACCTGGTAATCTTTTAAACAAGGGGGAGGTTAAGTCCTAGTAGTACACGCACACGCATACGGGCGGCAGGAAGCCTAGTGGTTAGAGCATTGGACTAGTAACCGAAAGGTTGCAAGATCGAATCCCCGAGCTGACGAGGTAAAAATCTGTCGTTCTGCCCCTGAACAAGGCAGTTAACCCACTGTTCCTAGGCCGTCATTGAAAATAAGAATGTGTTCTTAACTGACTTGCCTAGTTAAATAAAGGTAAAATAAACACAGACAGGTGCTCGCAGCTTCTTCCAGTGATAAACCAGGCATTCCCTTCTTTTCTGAGAAGTTGTTTTGAAATGGTATTTTTTTTGTCAACATATTTTCATGTATTTCTAGCAGTAGTGTGGATAATGTGCAACACATTTATGTTCATAACATGTCCTGTGTATGGTTCTATGCATCAACAGGTGGTCACTAATATATCCTCACAACAGGCTCCTTTAGTTTTCTCCCTGTTAGTGTATCGTTGCTGTGTACTACCCTCTAATACAGGGTTCCCTATTTTATTTTGCCCACCAAGTTTTTGAACAAGGAAAAACAACATATTGTTGGACATAAGACTGTTAAAAACACCAGCAAATCCGCTCCAAGTGATTTTAATTTAGGAAATCTGCTCCAAAGTATTCTCACGCATAATAGAGCGATATAAGTGATCGTATAGAAATGTAAGGTTTGAAATGATTGTTTTAGTCATATCTGTTTCAGCATACACCGAGTGTACAAAACATTATGAACAGCTGCTCTATCTATGACAGACTGACCAGGTGAATCCAGATAAAAGCTATGATCCCTTATTGATGTCACCTGTTAAATCCACTTCAAATCGGTGTAGATTAAGAAGAGACAGGTTAAAGAAGGATTCTTAGGTCGTAAGACATGGATTGTGTATGTGTGCAATTGAGGGTGAATGGGCAAGACAAAAGATTTAAGTGCCTGTGAACGGGGTATGGTAGTAGGTGCCAGGCGCACCGGTTTGAGTGTGTCAAGAACTGCAACGCTGCTGGGTGTTTCCACGCTCAACAGTTTCCTGTGAGTATCAAGAATGATCCACCACCCAAAGAACATCCAGCCAACTTGATACAACTGTGGGAAGCATTGGAGACAACATGGGCCAGCATCCCTGTGGAACGCTTTCAACACCTTGTAGAGTCCATGCCTCGACGAATTGAGGATGTTCTGTTTAGGTGTTCCTAATGTTTTGTGCACACAGTGTATATATTCTTGCGGTCGATTGACAAATTATTTGTAATTTGGTTCTGGCCCCCTGACCGTGCGTTTAAGAGGAAATCGTCCCGCAGCTGAATCTATTGTGGTGCTTGTCGTTCCATATGCTGCTGCAGTGTGTGTGCTTGTCAATACTCCTGCTTTGGCTCGTTGCTCCACTAACATGTCATCCATGATGCGCAGCGTGCAGGTGTTGGCCGGGGATGGTTTGGGACGTGGAGTACCCCTGGGCCAAGCTGGACTGTAAGACTCCTGCCTGTTTCCTCCACTAGGCATGATGCCCATTGTCCACCCTCCACCAGCAACATTAACCTGTCCTTCACCTCTGACCCCACAGCTACGCCATCTCAGTGAACCTCAATCACCCCCCCCCCCCCCCCATCTTCCTCCTCCTGCATGACCCATCTTATAACACACAGTAGATTGCTGTCATCCTCAGCACTGAGGGTCTACAATGTCACTCATTAGAGGGTTGTATTCTGTCTGTCTGGATTTGGATTCATGTGGTTTGAGTGTTTGTTGGCATGTTGGTTTGCCTATGGACTGTGTGTTTTCCTATGGAGTTCTACACTGGCTGCAATACATGTGAAGATGGAGTTAAACATGATTATTCAACGGGTTGAATAAATGTGGATTTTAAAAGAGGTAAACAACTTCTCTCATGAGACCCAGCTGCTAATGGATTCAAACTGAAGAGCTCTCAACTCCCCAGAGTCTAGACAGGCCTCCCTCTCTCACCCTTAAACCACTGTCTGTCTGGAGACAACAACTCTTCACCTGCTTTCCTCGTCTACCTCTGCTTTAAATGCATCGGTTGGCTACTGAAGAGCCGCTAGCTTTCACCATGTGTCGGAGAGGTCAACCTGGTCGGTGGTTTTTGTTTGTTCGCGGGACAGCACGTTGTATGTACTTCAGTGCAGATTAATTGTGTTATCATATACACAATCACAAGCACTGTTTCATTAGTACGTGGTATATTTAAGCACTAAGGCATGAGGGGCTGTGATATATGGCCAATATACCACGGCTAAGGGGTTTTCTTAAGCACGACGCGATGCGGAGTGCCTGGATACAGACCTTAGCCGTGGTATATTGACAATATACCACAAACCCCTGAGGTGCCTTATTGCTATTATAAACTGATTTACCAATGTAATTGAGCAGTAAAAATACATGTTTTGTCATACCCGTGGTATACGGTCTGATATACCACGGCTCTCAGCCAATCAGCATTCAGGGCTGGAACCACCCGGTTTATAATGATTTGTAAAACACAGATATGATAATATGCCTTTTTTTTCTCTAACACTGATCTCTATCTCATGGTGTTGAACTGGTTCAGGTGCTTTTCACATAATTCAGCCCAACATATTCTTATTTCATAATAAGCAGTCATACCAACCTATGCAATGTAAAGTTACAGAAATCATTTACCGATCAAGAGCACGCAAGAGACTCCAACCAACACAAAAGTGGACTTCTCGCTGTCTGATAATGCTGCCGTCTCTTAACATATTAAATGTCTTATTGGATGCGTCCTGTTTCCTTGTTTCTTGTATGACTGTGATCCTCACTGTGACAATATCTAACCACACAGGCTTCCTGAATGTCCCCCTCACCTCCCTCCCTGACTGTCGGTCTACAGCAGGGCTGTGTTGTGGTGACTGTCGGTCTACAGCAGGGCTGTGTTGTGGTGACTGTCGGTCTACAGCAGGGCTGTGTTGTGGTGACTGTCGGTCTACAGCAGGGCTGTGTTGTGGTGACTGTCGGTCTACAGCAGGGCTGTGTTGTGGTGACTGTCGGTCTACAGCAGGGCTGTGTTGTGGTGACTGTCGGTCTACAGCAGGGCTGTGTTGTGGTGACTGTCTGTCTTAATGTGACGCTCTACTGTCTGTTTTTCTTTTAGATTAAAACATGTTAAAGGTGTCATTACAGTAATTGAACAAGGTAAGCCCCGAGCACCGGCCGGAAGCTTGTGTGTCGCCCTAGAGCCTACCCTCGCTCGCCCGTTCACTCATCTCTGGTTTCTCCTTTATTTGGTACTAACGCTTTATTTACCCAACTACCGCTTTTTAAAGGAACGTTAACAAAACGGTGTATGGGGGGTTGATATGACGTTATATGGGGATTGTGTTCTCTATTTATCCAGGCGGTAATTGCGAGTGATGCTGCACGTTTCGGGACAATTAGCACCTGACTCAGTAGTAGCATGAGCAACACGGCCACTCTTCTCTCTGGCTAAGCTTCTGCATGTCACTCCTTTATATTTATCTCCCCAGTGCTTTTTTTCCTTCCTTGTTCATAATTTTTTTATCCCCTGTTTGCCTAGGGCAGAATGTGATACTAACACCTGCCGTACTGGAAGAAAACGTCTGTCATTTAAGCTTTTTTTGAATTGCTGCAGGGGACCGATGGGGATGAGGCCCATTTATGTCCTTAGTTTTTTTTTTGGGGGGGGGGGGGGTTGTCTCTCTCCTTTTTCTCTCTCACTTTCTTTCTCTCTCACTTTCTTTCTCTCTCTCTTTCTCTCTCTCCTTTCTTTCTTTCTTTCTTTCTTTCTTTCTTTCTTTCTATGAAAGGATCTCCGATTAAAGGCACCCTGTGCAGGTCTCTGCCCCATCATGGCCTCTGTCAGGATAGTTGTTAAAGAGGTAATTCAGGATTTTGACAATAAAGCCCTTTACCTACCTCCCCAGAGTCAGATGAACTCGTGGATACCATTTTTATGTCTCAGCAGGCAGTTTAAAGGAAGTTACTAACGGTAGCGCAATTGCTAACTAGCGTTAGCACAAAGACTGGACGTCTATGGAAACTGCTAGCATGCTAGTAGATATTGCAACGACTGGAAGTCGATGGTTACACTAGTTTGCACCGGCTTGCCAAACGACCTCTGACTTCCTTCATGCTGGATGCAGAGACATAAATTGTATCCCTGAGTTCATCTGACTCAGGGGAAGTTGCCAAAATCCCGAAGTATCCCTTTAAGGGGGAGCTCAGAGGAATTACCTTGGTTGCTCTGAGTCTTAGTGTTATGATGAACCAGTCAGACACCGGCCAACTGAAGTCTTGGGAGATTTTTGTTTCACCCTGGAGATATATTATGCATGTGTTATTTTAATAATCAACTTAAGTTTGGGTCATTTTTGGGCTGCATATGATATATGCAGCCCAAAGTGCTGCAATTTAAAACAAGCATGAGTGTGTTGTTAATGGGTATTAAACCGATCACTCAATCTATAGAGGTGTCCATTGCATGGGTGGGTTCTAGGTAGCATGCTGGTGGGCTAGTAAATGTAACGTCTGTGTGGAGGTCTTTACCTGAGAGGGTTATCTTATCTGCGGCCCACTTCCCTCCCCATTATCCAACAACTATACGAGAGGGTGGGGCGTGGCAGGGCCCAGCGGTGGATTGGTCAAAGTGGAAGCTAGTGGAATTCTGGAGTTGGACTTGGGTTAGGCCTGCCCCTACGTCGACTCACAGCCCTCCTCTGTTCTTTTCAGATGCATAATGAAGATCCATTCCGCTAACACACCCACACACACCCTTAACCCCTCTCCCTCTGAATGAGTGGAAGTCAGGGATGCTCGTGTCCACTGGGCTGAGTGTCTGTTACTGCAGCCATCTGCTGTCCCTTTTAGCTGCAGGAACTTGAGATGCTTCAGAAAGATGGAGAGAAAAAAGTGAAGGAAAGAAAATAGGCAACCAGATGCCATCTTGGCAAAGCAGGAAAGTTGTTTAAGCTTGAGGCATCGCTAAGATGCGTTGGGGGGTGTATGCAAAATATGTTTGCTCTTACTTGCTCTTACTGGCCTTTTCACTGCTTGCAGCCTGTAATCATTTTTATTTTGTATTTATTTAACCTTTACTTAACTAGGCAAGTCAGTTAAGAACAAATTCTTATTTACAATGACGGCCTACCCCGGCCAAACCCGGACGACGCTGGGCCAATTGTGCGCCGCCCTATGGGATTCCCAATCACGGCCTGTTGTGATACAGCCTGATATTGAACAGTGACCCCTCTAGCACTGAGATGCAGTGCTTTTAGACCGCTGCACCACTCGGGAGCCCCGATCCACAATGTTGAACAAAAGGCGTCTCTTCACATGCTCGCAACATGCCTGTCCAGTTAACATAATGTTCCATTCACTTTTTACAATACACCATTTTAAGACTTGAACAATCTGTCACATTCTCTTTATGCTGAACAGCGAAGGCAATTTTATTCTTAGGACCACGTGGTTTAAAATAGGTTGCTTTTTTCCCCCCTACTCATGCAAGCATCTGCCCACCCAAACCCAAAGTGTTGGGAGAAATATCCAGCTTCTCTCCCCTAGTAGCCTCTAGTCTAGCCAGTCAAAGCATGTGATGAAAGAATGGTGAACATTGCATCTATATGTGTATATAGCTGGATCTAGTCACGTGCCACTTTGAAAAGTGTGAGGAATTAAAGGTTCAAATCAATCTATACACTTGTTTCTGTTTTGTTTTGGTATTATACATTTGAGGGAGTAAGCAGTTTGGGGTGTCTGCTTTGGGGGACGGGGAGCGATGACATGCATGGCAGTCAGAACATGCTGGAGTATGCCAGTCTTATCAGCGCTATGTTAGCCTGCCACGTCTCACCACTTCTCTCCATCTTTCTCCCCTCTCTCTCCCCCACTCTATCCCTTCTCTCATCCCCTCCCTCTCTCTCTCCAGGCTCTCTCAGCGGCAGCACGAGTGCTGAGCTCAGTGTTTCTTTAGGAACGGACCAGGCGGACCAGGTCTCCCCCACGATTCCCCGTGCCACAAAGAACAGAGTTTCCGGAAAACTCCGCCGATCAGCCAGCGCCATAAGCAAATCTTCCAACTGAGCACTCTCGCCCGACCCACCTCCCAAACCTCCCCCGCTTCGTCTTTACTACAGGTCCTGCTGTGAAACCTCATACCTAACCCCTCATGACTGCAGTTTGGGTGTGTGCGTTGTTTGTTTTATATCTCGTTTAAACATATAACTGGAGCATATTGCAATTTTTTATTTATGTGGCAGTTATTGATACTTTGATACATTTCCAATTGTTTTACTGTTAAACTGCATATTTGACCTGAAGAAGAGATTGAAGTTTGTTCCGATGTTGCTGCATTTTCTGAAAGAATCTGATTAATATCACTTGTCAGTACAGCGATTAAATATGGACAGGGAATTGACTGAACAATCATGTCTGGTGGCTTAAAGTCCACATATCATCAACATTTCAAAATTCCCTTTCTATGTCACAACAAGGATCTCTATGGTGACATAGAAAAGGAATATGATCACCCATATGCATTTTGGTAAGGGTCTTTCCACAAAATGAGTTCCTTTTGTACCCCTTTTGATATTTTTAAGTAGAAATTGTGCACCAATATTGAATTTTAAAAGCCTCTTATATTAAATGAAGTGCTCTTTAAAAGACTCCACGTGGAGAATTCAATAAATCTGTTTTTCTTTCATGAATAAAGACTTGCTGAAGTGCCAAAATGCAGCGTTTTGACATTTCCCTCTGTGACTTTTCGGAAGATGTTAACCCACTTAACCCCCAAATTCCTCCAAGTTTTCACCATCATTGTAAAGCCCTAGTTATTTTCTTGCTTTAACAAAGTCATTTTTGCTATTTCATGTGATTAATTTTAAGTAAGAAAAAAACATTAACATTTTAAGGTCAATTCTACTATGATCTGAACTTTTAATATAGTGTACTAGTAATCATTTTTTCAGAAGAAACGTTGAACATATCATAGTGTAAAAGCAGGTTCTTGATGAGCTGGTTCTCTTTTTGCCCATTTTCTGGTGTTTTGTGGTGGAGAACTGAGCGGGTCGAGCATTACACATTAACCCTGTTACTCATAGATAGACAGGCTATAAATGTTTTTTATTTTATTTCTAAAATGGTGAAGCTGCATTCAATTGCCCCTCCCTGTCCCTGAACACAAGCTTCCAATCCCTCTGTCGCAAGGGGAATTATGGCTGATTTAAGAATTATTATTTTATTTTTTTTAACCTTTATTTAACTAGGCAAGTCAGTGAAGAGCAAATTCTTATTTACAATGACGGCCTAGGAACAGTGGGTTAACTGCCTTGTTCAGGGTGAAATCATCAACCCTGTTACTTTTGTTGGCACTTAATAGGCACTTAATCTTTGTATTTAACCTCTTGAGATGGTAAAACCTGTTTTTTATTAAGTTGAACATGTGTTCTTTATGAACACATGTTAAATGTTAAAATTATGTGAAATAAAACTTTTATTTTTCTTCACCAAGTTACACTACCCAAAAGGGACTCATTTCATGGTTTTCCCATTGACTGCCCCCCCCCCCCCCCCTTGCGATTCTGCTGTGTAAATCACTGATGATACTCTTGCTGTTGACAGGATAGGATCATATTTAAGTGTGTTGTTTTGTCCTTGGACTTGAGCCATGGAAGCCTGTGTGTCTGTTTGGACCATACTCATCCTCATGTTGTGTAAGGGCTGTGACATAGGAGGTGCTGCTCTAGCATAATGCTGCACCACACCACACACTTCCTGGTTACGGAGTGCTGTGAGCCAATGCAGCAGGAGTCTGTTTTTAATAGTTATGAACCTGGAGTGGACAATCAATGATGTCTTTCCAACCCCGAGGTGAATCAAAACTTTTTCTTCTTTTTTATCGCTAATGACCTTTTTAAATGGATTCCGATGGATTTTGTCTTCCTTTTGTTTTATCCAACTCTGCTGGAAATGAGAAAGGACTGCATTTCTAATTGTTTAGTGATGCTACCCTGTGTAGGATTGTTTCACCTGGGTTCATAACCTGTAATCCAGTATCTTCCATCTGGCTCTTCCTCTGCCATTGTTCTCTCGTGTTGTAAAGTTAAGAATGACATTCCAATGTTCCCACAGATGGTCTTTTGCACTCACTGTCATTGATAAACTAGCAATGAATGTGTATTTTCTCTTTATTCTTGGATGTAAATTGCTTTATTTGATGTTTGTAGTGTTGTATAATGTATACGTGTGTTGTTTTAGAGGAAAACGCCACCGGAGCCTCAGGTGAATCTTAACTCCATGCACTGGTGTGTGTATGCGCATCCGTGTGTGTGTCTGTATGGCTGTGTGTATTTGTGAAGGAGCTTCTCGCAGTGCCTGTGTAATGTCTGTCCACCAAGATCCATTCCAAGACCCCCACCACTGTAAACCACTGTTAGACATCATTGGATTTATTTTGTTTCTGTTCATTGCAAGAGCAAAACGGAGGACAGCTAGCCTTGCCTTGCTGTCTCATGTCTTTGTTATAGAGGGAGAGACTGTTTTTTCCCCCTGTGTGACTGTAAAGGTCAGTGTCTTGTCCTCCTCGTCCTCACACGTTTTATATGAACAGATTGACTGGGTTTGGCCCACTTTTGTTTCGTCTTTATTTGAGGATGTGCTCTGTTCTCCTTTCTCTCTGAATTGGAATCAAATGGCACCTACTCCTCCTATTTCCCATGATGCACTACGAGTAACCTCGTGAGGCCACAGTGGAGGGGTGGGGGGCTGCGGAGTTAGAAGGCGTACCAGCGCTGTGCTCTGGCGACCCTCTTAGCAACAGGCAGGCTGGCGCTATGCTACTCACGCCGCCTCCTCCGCCACAACCTGCGCCTTTGGGTTGCCATGGAAGCCAGGTGTTACTCACACATTATGCAGGGTTCCACCAGAGCTGCATCCCTGTCTGTTGCACTATTTTGCCTTACCTGTACATCCTCTCTTTCTTTCATTTTGTTCTCTCTTTTTTTTGTGTCCCTTTCTTTCCCAAGCACTGATTAATAACATAGGAGGCATGAACGGAGAGTTCGTTCAGAAATAATGAAGTCCATTTTGTGAATTTGAAGAATGTATGTAAATACTGACCTGAGTCAGATCAATGCTTTCACCTTCCCAGTAGCCACTGTAAAGAACTACCCAGCTCTTTTTACCGATCTTCTTATGGAGTCTAAATTGTAGATTAGATGTTGTGGATGGGATCCCTGTTATATATGGGAGTAAATGGGCGTAAGGTTTGATTTGACCAGGGCAATGATTGTGTCTTACTCAAGACTGGTTCAACTCATGTGAAGCAACAGAGTTAGTTGTTAATTCTAGGTTTTGGTTTAGGAATCCTGTACATTGTGTCAAATCGAGGGTTTCAGTCCTTTACCATAAATATATTAATGCCTGTAATATAATATTTGTATAAGAAGAGGGGGAAAAAGGCTTGAAGATTTCATTATTACTTGTTAACATATCAAACCGTTTTTAATGACTGAAGTCATGCTATCTTTATTAGAAATGTGAAAATCAAAAACATTTCATTAAATCAATTTCAAATCCTACGTGTTCTCTGTGTTATTTGTATGGGTCTATTGATTTTAATGTTTTTTTTTTTTCATAGCAGTGGCGCGGAAGTAGAGAAAGTAAATTCAACCTTTTCCTTTAAAACTGTCATTACAGAGATGGGTACTAGCCTAACCCTGTCACAGTAACGCCTATCCTCCATGAATCGTCTGGTGAGAATCTGCTGCTTTGGCTGCAGTGACAGGTTGACTGTAACCTTTGGGGGAAGGGGGGGGGGGGGGGTTGATGGGGTGGAGGGGTGACATGATGGTGCTGTTGTCTTGGTTTTTCAACCCTGGCCCAGAAGCAGCAGCCGGGGTAACCTGACCCCCTTCCCATCTGTCCCCCCTGCTGCTCCATGCAGCTCCAGGAGAGGAGGCTGGGATAATGGGCCCCCACCGAAGGTACAGGTGCAAAGTCTACAGCACCTAGCCTACACTGGGAGGATTGTTAATTGTTAAAGACTTAAGACGATAATTGGTGATGTGTGTCTGTCGGTCTATCTTGCCTGACCCTGTCCCTTTTGGACCGTCTGAAGCTCTCCTGCGTTTGTCTACATTATGTGATTGAATATTCACAAGTTAAGAAAGGAGACTAATTGTGATCTACAGTAGGTATAAGTTCAAGACACACTGAGTATACCAAACATTAGGAACACCTTCCTAATATTGAGTTTCACTCCCCCCCCCCTTTTTTTGCACTCACAGCAGCTTCAATTCATCGGGGCATTGACTACACAGTGATGCTGGCCCATGTTGACTCCAATGCTTCCCACAGTTGTGTCAAGTTGGCTGGATGTCCTTTGTGTGGTGGACCATTCTTGATACACACGAGAAACTGTTGAGCGTAAAAAATCTTGACACAAACCGGTTGGCCTGGCACCTACTACCATACCTCGTTCAAAGGCACTTAAATCTTTTGTCTTGCCCATTCACCCTCTGAATGGCGCACAGACACAGTCCATGTCTCAAGGTTTTAAAAAATCATCCTTTAACCTGTCTCCCCTTCATCTACCCTGATTGAAGTGGATATAACAAGTGGCATCAATAAGGGATCATAGCTTTCACCTGGATTCACCTGGTCAGTCTATTTCATGGAAAGAGCAGGTGTTTATAATGTTTTGTACACTCAGTGTATGTGGACTGTCTATTTTTCACATTGTGACATATCAAGAGTTCCACATGTCTACTGCCTAGAGGCCTGTCCTCATTAGTGAACTACATGACGGTATCCACAGTCATGACCTAACAATGATCATTACCCCCTCATGGGCTGGCTGAAGCCACACACGTGCTTCTGGAAGTTGTTACCAATCTTTCTCTTCATGGGGAGTGTATGTGAACCTGGATGTTCAGCCTACACAGTCAGCAAAAGGGGAAATCAAATTCTGAGTCTCAAGAAAAGACAAATGTCTTTCTGATCTTGAGGTGAGTTGTGTGGCCATCACCTCTTTGTCCTGAGCCATGTTCTGACCACGCATTATGGCAATTTATGACTGGAAGCTAAGTGCTCTCTGTCTCTTCTTTATAGAAACCAAAACAAGGCTTGAATCATCATATCAATAATACAGTGACAATCAATTTAGGGTATCTTTTCCGTTGCCTAGAGAAAAATGCTGGCATCGGATGCAATCACAGTTAAATGAAACCTGAAAGGGTCTAAGAGGAATTAGGTTGGTTTGTTTAGAGGAGTACAATCCTTGAAAAGTCTCTGTTTGACATCAGTCACATCATTGTAGAAATGATGCATCCGTAGTGAATGTGCCTGCATCATGGTTTGAGTATCCATGGTAATTAGGCTATTATACATCCTTTACTAATTACCCACTTGAGTATGCTTCATCTATGTTTTGTTTTGAGCTTTCACATAGCCTGAAGATTCATACAAATAGCCAAATTAATGTTGTGAAGCTGAGAGAAATAATATATGATATTTTGTTGTGTAGGCGAAGTCCAGTGGAGAAATTGAAAGAATAAGAATGATTTTCAAGACAACTTTTTCCCCATATGCACCCATTTCCCAATAGCCTACCATTTAGAATTATTCGGCTGAAGATTGTGTCTCTTGAGTTTCTATCCAGATGGATTTCTTAACACAATAAAAATGTTATTGTTTTGTTTTTCTAAAGGACAAATCATTCTTTCTGACATCCATTTGAATGAATACTTCCCTATAGGTCCGTTTCTTTTCTTGTTGATATGACTCGAAGTCAGGGAGGGCAGGCAGACCTGGGTGATGTAGGACTAGTATTATTCAAGACAGTTTGTGTCAATGTCAAACTATAGCAAAATAAATGGTTTCATTTTGAAAATATTTTTTTTATTTCGATTGGTAGATAGATGACAACAGTGTACACATACAATCAAAGCGCTATAAAAGCCAACATTTAAGAAAAAAAAAATGTTCATAGAAAAAGATTGCATCTAAGATAAGAGCTTTACGTTTTACAAGAGCTGTGGAGATTGAAGATTTAGACCGGTCCACGACAATTAGCACAACTCCTAATTTTGACAAAACATTTGGCTACCACATGTGAACTGCCAGAATGACACAGAATAATCACACAACACAACAATAAATTACAGAATAGAATTGCAAATAGAATAAATAAATAAATAAATACAAGTATTATGACGAAACAATATTGCAACATTTAATAATAAAATATGTGCCAGCATTCAAAATTAAAACAATCATTATGTTGACTTTTTTAAGGCAGTTGTACAGCAGAGTTTAGATGTGTTTAGGCTATATTCTAAAGGCATTTGTGGTTCTACTAAAAGGGAATGATTCGATATTTGTACGTTTTTAAGACAAAGTTGATAAGTCTGTCCTGTGATTCATAAGTTAGCATAAAGCTTAATGAAACAGAAATTCACAGTCTGTGAATTAAAAGGCTTTTATGAGGGAAAATGAAACAGTTCTTAGGTCTAGAAGCTATTAGGCTACTTGAGCACGTGTGCAGCTGTCCTAGGAAAATACCTTTAACAGTCAAACTAACACTTTATTTTCTTTCAATAAACTATTTGAGAGAAATCTCAAAATATATGCCTATTTTTTATTTCAAGAAATAGATAAGCATTCAATAACCATCTGATTGGCATGGATAGGACAGCTCTCATCGAACACACAATCTAAACATCAAGTTGCCTGTCTTTCAGTAGTGTAGGCAATTAACTTGTTTTCCAACGCTCCCTTTGCTCAGCAAGCGGGGCGCACGGGCATTTGAAGCAGGATCACCTGCCTATTTTCAGACGGATGACATTTGTTGATGTGCCTCGTGAGTCCGGGTGAGCTGTAGAAAGTGGCAGAGCAGTACTTGCAGGAATACACCTGGGAGGAGTGCATGAGACGCAGGTGTCTTTCCTGGCTGGCCCTGTTGGGGAAATTCTCCCCGCAAACGGGGCAGAGAAGGCAGTCCACGGGGCTTAGATTCAGGGGACTTTGGTTTGTATTTTCCTCTGAGGATAAGGACACTGGCACCTGCTCTTCCACTCTGTCGCTGTTTTGAAACGCGTGGTCCTCGAACATTTTATTCTGCAAGGCTTGGTGTCCCAGGATGTGTTTTCTTAGGTATGCTTGGCGCTTAAACCTCCTCCCACAGTATTGGCAGTTGTATAAACCGTCTTCTGAGCCCGATTCAGACATACCCGGGCTGGGGGTGTCTCTGTCACTCAGAAGCTCGATTCTTGGGTCTTTGGCTTCCTCTGGGGTGGACTTGACACCGGGGGGAATTTTGGCGATTTCAGATTTGATGCTCGGGGTAGATGGTATCCCGGCTGCACTCTGCGCTCTCGGTTTGTGCCAGCGCCGGTGAGAGGCGAGGTTAGCCGGGCAGCTGAACATCTTATCACACTCAGGACACCTGTACTCAACTCTCACTATCCTAGAGCACTTGTGCTGGGCCAAAGAAAATGGATCAGCGTATGCTTCCTTACACAATTGACAGACAAACTCTCCTAAAGGCTTCCCACCTGCCGACGTCTGCGTTCTGGGTTTAAAGTCGACAGGAGCCTCTTTGATTTTCAGACCAAGTACCGGAGACGTTGTCATTTCGTCTTCAAAATTCAGTTTTCTGATGGCTTTGGGTTTTTTGGAGGCAGGTTTGCTCTTGCGCTCAGTGTCGGATGCGGGCCTCTTAGTACCGCCCCTGATGGCTGTAGCAGGGATCCTGCTGGTGGTGCCGCTGCGGTTGCTGTTGCTAGTGCCTATTTTCAAATCCACGGGGGCGAACAGGAGATGATCTAAACTGCTGAGGGAGGCAGGTGTCGGGAATGATTCAGCAGAAATTGGCGAACCTAGATTAAAACTTCTTTCGTAATATCTCCTCTCGTGGTCCTTGCTGATGGGCCTGGTGGGGCTGTAGAGGGCTTGGTACACAGCCTCTTGGTTGCCAAACTGAACCCCTTTAGCATCCAGACTGGGGACCGGGGCGTCTGCTGTGATGTCTGGTGATGGAGCTGCGCGGTCCGGACTGGACGCAATAGAGACAGGGGGAGATGAGTCCACCTGACTCTGAAAGGCTGGGATGTGATGCTCCTGCTCATATTCATCTGTACGAGTCCTGTAGGAAACATGTGCTGATTTCTTGTTTCTTTTTACCAGGAATCCTTTGGGCATCTTTGCGAATGACAGAAAGGCACTTTGGAGAGGTGGGCGAAGGCTCGGATGATATCCAGGTTTGTGAAATTACAGTCACGCCAGGAGCCTCGGTTGCTAACTTATATTTTCGCTAAGCTATTGATCTCTGTGTTGCTGAAATGTTTTCGTCTCCAAGGCATAGCTGCACTCTTTTTATGCCAGAATGATGCTATTGTTCTCGCCCCTTGTTGCCGCATCCTCAACCAATCAGACGAAACGAAGATCCCAGTGGATTTGGATGTGGGAGGGTTCAAAGCCTGCGTTTGGTGGATTTCGTTGAAGGATGTGCAGATAGCTTAGCAGATGTACTTGCGGTTTATTACATTAATGTGTGCGCTCGGCCACTCCCCGACAGAGGCACACGCCGGGCCCTCCTCCTTTTACGGTTTGATGGTTCTCTATACAAATACACACGTGCCACGGCTTTGTGCCTCTCCTTTGGGGGCCACGGAGCTGCCAAAAGGAAATGTCCGTCACTGCCACAATCATCAGAATTGTGAATTAAGACGGGGACTGGACTGGAGAGGGGTCCGGTTGAGAAGGCAACAAAGACGTCGCAAGGGGTTATTTGCATTACTAGAATAAAAGACAACAAAATGAAAATCTAAAAACTAGGGCAGCAAGTGATGTCAGTGGCGATAGTAAAGCAATGGCACACACGTGGCTATTGTGGGCTATTGTGGTTTAATGGGACTTTTCCCCAGTCAAAAGCAAGCTTTACGCACGAACCTCCAACAATATAACAACATGTGACATTGATATAAGGCCCAATCTTCGAAAATTCGATAAGCAGTGTTATTATTTTACACAAACAAGGCAAGACTTCTTGAAAATAAACATTATTTGGTACGAATGTATTTATTTGGGCACGCGTCTGTCTCGGCAGTTTAACTGGAGTTATACATCAGACATCTCACTATAAGTAATAAGAATGGTTCTGGTCATGGTACACAATAGCCACGGGAACGTCTGCCCACGCTGGATATCCCGTTTTTGTTTGAAAAGCAAATTGACCCCTTCACTGTGAAATAGGACTCACCGCCAATCTGTCCTAGAGATAGGCGCGTGCTGTGTGTAATCACTGCCCGAGCGCGCCCAGTGTTGCTCTGTATGGAATGTGATATGGATGTTATGTGCAACGATTTAAAAAAATTATGTCTCTAAAAATATCATTTTACAAACTGTTCTTGTTTGATAAGGTTACGTTCTTGTTGGAAAAAATATCCATACATCTGTATCTTAGTATTATTCATTTTGTGAAATATTAGTTGGTTTTCAAAGTTTTACTCTGAAGTTTACATTTGGAATTAATATATCGTCTACCTTCTTCAAATCAAGATTGGTTTGATGTTTTTAATTTAGGCACTTTAAGTTGCATGTAGGCTATTATAAAACACTTTCAGACAATCAGAAAGTCTTGCATGGTTCAATTCTTTGAAAAATGTATTTACAAAGGATATGTAAATTGAGCATTTTCATACTGTGTTTTGTAGTCAGGGTTATTTCTGATAATTTATTGTCAGTTTTGTGCATACATTACATTTAAATGTAGGCCTATACAATTTTACAGCCATCAAGTTTAGAGAGTACGCTATATGCTTACAAGGTCGATCATCTACGATTATTTTTGTCTAGTGGGCCTAGAGTTATGGTTGCCTGCGTTTTATAATAATATCTTCAGATGAGCGTGCATGCGTCACTTGGCAGAGCGTGCTCTCTTTTTCTCTGCGTGGGGAAGCAAGGCAAGAATAATCGGGTAGGCCTATTGTTCTCCTGATTTGCATAAAGCTGCTGTATGACCAAGTCAAATAATTACACCATCCTTAGTTGAAACATGCGCCTTTTGAATGGGTGGCTCTGTTCTGAATGCGCTTTCGCTTGTTTGAATGAAAACCGTTAGCTTTGTGCAATTCACATTTTGTCTCTCTTAAATTATACATATATAGCAACGTCTTTCTACCTTTAACTTTTCACATTAACAAGTTTAAAACGAGTTTTCTCCCCTTATCAGGCCATAGTGTTATAAAAATGTGAAATAGTCAACAAATATATAGGTCTAGGCTAAAGGCCAGTCACATTATAGGCCCACGTAGGCCTACAACCGTTCATGAATCTGCCCTTATACAGTTGAAGTCGGAAGTTTACATACACCTTAGCCAAATACATTTCAACTCAGTTTTTCACAATTGCTGACATTTAAACATTTCCTGTCTTAGGTCAGTTAGGATCACCACTTTTTTTAGAATGTGAAATGTCAGAATAATAGTAGAGAGAATGATTTATTTCAGCTTTTATTTCTTTCATCACATTCCCAGTGGGTCAGAAGTTTACATACACTCAATTAGTATTTGGTAGCATTGCCTTTAAATTGTTTAACTTGGGTCAAACGTTTTGGGTAGCCTTCCACAAGCTTCCCACAATAAGTTGGGTGAATTTTAGCCCATTCCTCCTGACAGAGCAAGTGTAACTCAGTCAGGTTTGTAGGCCTCCGCTTTTTCAGTTCTGCCCATACAGAACTGAAAAAGCACACGCTTTTTCAGTTCTGCCCATACATTTTCTATGGGATTGAGGTCAGGGCTTTGTGATGGCCACTCCAATACCTTGACTTTGTTGTCCTTAAGCCATTTTGCCACAACTTTGGAAGTATGCTTGGGGTCATTGTCCATTTGGAAGACCCATTTGCGACCAAGCTTTAACTTCCTGACTGATGTCTTGAGATGTTTCTTCAATATATCCACATCATTTTCCTCCCTCATGATGCCATCTATTTTGTGAAGTGCACCAGTCCCTCCTGCAGCAAAGCATACCCACAACATGATGCTGCCACCCCCATGCTTCACGGTTGGGATGGTGTTCTTCAGCTTGCAAGCCTCCCCCTTTCTCCTCCAAACATAACGATGGTCATTATGGCCAAACAGTTCTATTTTTGTTTCATCAGACCAGAGGACATTTCTCCAAAAAGTACGATCTTTGTCCCCATGTGCAGTTGCAAACCGTAGTCTGGCTTTTTTATGGCGGTTTTGGAGCCGTGGCTTCTTCCTTGCTGAGCGGCCTTTCAGGTTATGTCGATATAGGACTTGTTTTACTTTGGATATAGATACTTTTGTACCTGTTTCCTCCAGCATCTTCACAGGGTCCATTGCAGTTGTTCTGAGATTGATTTACACTTTTCGCACCAAAGTATGTTGATCTCTAGGAGACAGAACGCGTCTCCTTCCTGAGCGGTATGATGGCTGCGTGGTTCCATGGTGTTTATACTTGCGTACTATTATTTGTACAGATGAACGTGGTACCTTCAGGTGTTTGGAAATTGCTCCCAATGATGAACAAGACTTGTGGAGGTCTACAATTTGTTTTCTGAGGTCTTGGCTGATTTATTTTGATTTTCCCATGATGTCAAGCAAAGAGATACTGAGTTTGAAGGTAGGCCTTGAAATACATCCACAGGTACACCTCCAATTGACTCAAATTATGTCAATTAGCCTATCAGAAGCTTCTAAAGCCTTGACATAATTTTCTGAAATTTTCCAAGCTGTTTAAAGGCACAGTTAACTTAGTGTATGTAAACTTCTGATCCACTGGAATTGTGATACAGTAAATTATAAGTGAAATAATCTGTCTGTAAACAATTGTTGGAAAAATTACTTGTGTCATGCACAAAATAGATGCCCTAACTGACTTGCCAAAACTATAGTTTGTTAACAAGAAATTTCTGGAGTGGTTGAAAAACGAGTTTTAATGACTCCAACCTAAGTGTACGACTTCAACTGTATATATTTTGGCTATAGTCCGTGTTTGTTCGACAAAGTTTTTGCTGGCAGTTATATTATTCGTGGTTCGTGGAGCTACACGCTTTGATGGCATTTTAAGCAGTTCCTCTCTCCCCCGTGATAATTTCTAAGAGCGCGTGGGCCGGTATGTTGGGGTTTCAGCGGATGCATGTGCGTGTTTGCTCAGTGGCGCGTGCTGCCCTGCAAGAGTGGAAGCACTGAAGGATCGGCGCATCATTAGCATACAGCTGCCTTTCCATCCATCCATAAAGTAAACTTCATTCGCCCCTAAATAGACTATATTTTTGGAGCCCTGAGCCCTACGCCACAACATCACTCGGCCTGGTTTAATGTTGGAACGGGGGTCTTCTCTCTAAATGTCAATGAATGTTTAGTGATGTGGGGAACCATTCATATCCAGAGTTTCTGCATGTTAGTGCTGCTCTTTTGATCGACTGATGTAGGCATATTTAACAAAACATAATTTCCTAATGTGCTGCAAGTGGCAACTTTTAATAAATTACACGAAAGTTAAATATCAAATATTGTATGCCACTTTTGTACAGCATAATGATACAGGCATACAGCATTTACTCATAATTAACCTCTTTCTGAGTTAATTCAATTCAGACTCAGCTCACAGTCTGCCTATTTTATTGCACCACCTACAGGTGAAATTAGGATGCAGAAATTGAAGGAAGGGGGATCACCCTGAATAACTGTTGGCTCCCTTCTGGTCGAATCCTTTTGGGTTGCCAGATATGAAACAGAATTTATTTCTCTTTAAGATAAATAACACCCTCTTAGGCCTCACTCCCCCTTATCTGAGATATCTACTGCAGTCCTCATCCTCCACATACAACATCCGTTCTGCCAGACACATTCTGTTAAAGGTCCCCAAAGCACACCCATCCCTGGGTCGCTCCTCTTTTCAGTTCGCTGCAGCTAGCGACTGGAACGAGCTGCAACAAACACTCAAACTGGACAGTTTTATCTCAATCTCTTCATTCAGTCATGGACACTCTTACTGACAGTTGTGGCTGCTTTGTGTGATGTATTGTTGTCTCTACCTTATTGCCCTTTGTGCTGTTGTCTGTGCCAAATAATGTTTGTACCATGTTTTGTGCTGCTAGCATGTTGTGTTGCTACCATGCTATGTTGTTGTTTTATGTCTCTCCTTATGTAGTGTTTTGTTGTCTCTCTTGTTGTGATGTGTGTTTTGTCCTATATTTATATTGTTTGTTTTTTTTTAATCCCAGGCTCCCTTCCCCACAGGAGGGCTTTTGCCTTTTGGTAGGCCGTCATTGTAAATAAGAATTTGTTCTTAACTGACTTGCCTAGTTAAATAAAGGATAAATATAAAATAAATAAATGATCTCGAGATATCCATTTCACCTATTCCATAGCCCACTGTCTGAATCTCACCCACCCCCATCCTGTTAGAATGCTCAAAGGATGTCACTGTAATTTACGCTCATCATGACATGGGCTCCATGAATGGCATTGTCAATCAATGATTGTAATGGATGAGCTGTAGGGCTATTGGGCTTTTGTGTAATCTGCTAGGGAGAATCCATTCAGCATCAAGGACAGGGCCAGTGAGGAATCTAGATTTAATCAGGGACTGGGGGTTTCTAAGAACCAGGGCAGCAAGTCTTATAGACTTTGTCTCCTTGCAGGTGGACAATATGTCTGTCCGACATTTGACCTATTAGATCCTAAAACAATATTTAGGAAATCATTGTTTTTTTTCTACAATATTTTACGATATACAGTACCAGTCAAAAGCTTGGACACACCTACTCGTTCAAGGGTTTATCTTTATTTGTACTATTTTATACATTGTAGAATAATAGTGAAGACATCAAAACTATGAAATAACACATATGGAATCATGTAGTAACCATTTTTTTTTTTAACAAATCAAAATATATTTTATATTCTTCAAAGTAGTCACCCTTTGCCTTGATGACAGCTTTGCACACTCTTAGCATTCTCTCAACTAGCTTCACCTGGAATGCTTTTCCAACAGTCTTGAAGGAGTTCCCACATATGCTGAGCACTTGTTGGCTGTTTTTCATTCACTCTGCGGTCCAACTCATCCCAAACCATTTCAATTGGGTTGAGGCCGGTTGATTGTGGAGGCCAGGTCATCTGATGCAGCACTCCATCACTCTCCTTCTTGGTCAAATAGCCCTTACACAGCCTGGAGGTGTGTTGGGTCTTTGTCCTGTTGAAAAACAAATGATAGTCCCACTAAGCGCAAACCAGATGGGATGGCATATCACTGCAGAATGCTGTGGTAGCCATGCTGGTTAAGTGTGCCTTGCATTCTAAATAAATCACAGACAGTGTAACCAGCAAAGCACCCCCACACCATCACACCTCCTCCTCCATTGCTTCACGGTGGGAACCACACATGCGGAGGTCATCCGTTCATCTACTCTGCGTCTCACAAACACACGGCGGTTGTTACCAAAAATCTCCCATTTGGACTCATCAGACCAAAGGACAAATTTCCACCGCTCTAATGCCCTTTGCTCGTGTTTCTTGGCCCAAGCAAGTCTCTTCTTATTATTGGTGTCCTTTAGTAGTGGTTTCTTTGCAGCAATTCGACCATTAAGGCCTGATTCACGCAGTCTCCTCTGAACAGTTAATGTTGAGATGTGTCTGTTACTTGAACTTTGTGAAGCATTTATTTGGGCTACAATTTCTAAGGCTGGTAACTCTAATGAACTTTTCCTCTGCAGCAGAGGTAACTCTGGGTCTTCCTTTCCTGTGGCGGTCCTCATGAGAGACAGTTTCATCATAGTGCTTAATGTTTTTTGCGACTGCACTTTAAGAAACTTTTAAAGTTCTTGACATTTTCTGCGTTGACTGACCTTCATGTCTTAAAGTAATGATGGACTGTCATTTCTCTTTGCTTATTTGAGATGTTCTTGTCATAATATGGACTTGGTATTTTACCAAATAGGGCTATCTTCTGTATACCCCCCTTACCTTGTCACAACACAACTGATTCGCTCAAATGCATTAAGAAGGAAAGAAATTCCATAAATTTACTTTAACAAGGCACACCTGTTAATTGAAATGCATTCCAGGTGACTACCTCATGAAGCTGGTTGAGATAATGGCAAAAGTGTGCAAAGCTGTCATCAAGGTAAAGGGTGGCTACTTTGAAGAATCTAAAATGTAAAATATATTTTGATTTGTATAAAACTTTTTTGGTTACTACATGATTCCATATGTGTTATTTCATAGTTTTGATGTCTTCAATATTATTCTACAATGTAGAAAATAGTAAAAATAAAGAAAAACCCTTGAATGAGTAGGTGTGTCCAAACTTTTGACTGGTACTGTACAAATATCTGAATTGTACACTGATTTCCTAAATAACACCTTCCAAATACTGAGTTTTGCCTTCAGAACATTCTCAATTTGTTGGGGCATGCTCTACAAGATGTTGAAAGCTTTCCACAGGGATGCTGGCCCATGTTGACTCCAATCAAGTTGGCTGGATGTCCGTTGAGTGGTGGACCATTCTTGATACACACAGGAAATTGTTGAGCGTGAAAAACCCAGCAGCGTTGCTGTTCTCGACACACTCAAACCAGAGCGCCTGGCACTTACTACTATACCCCGTTCAAAGGTACTTAAATCTTTTGTCTTGCCCATTCACCCTCAGAATGGCACACATACACAATCCCAGGAGTGTGAAGGTGAACGGAAAGGCTCTGGAGCAACGAACCGCCCTTGCTGTCTCTGCCAGGCCGGTTCCCCTCTCTCCACTGGGATTCTCTGCCTCTAACCCTGTTACAGGGGCTGAGTCACTGGCTTGCTGGTGCTCTTTCATGCCGTCCCTAGGAGGGGTGCGTCACTTGAGTGGGTTGAGTTACTGACGTGATCTTCCTGTCTGGGTTGGCGCCCCCCCTTGGTTTGTGCTGTGGTGGAGACCTTTGTGGGCTATACTCGGCCTTGTCTCAGGATTGTAAGTTGGTGGTTGAGGATTTCCCTCTAGTGGTGCGGGGGCTGTGCTTTGGCAAAGTGGGTGGGGTTATATCCTTCCTATTTGGCCCTGTCCGGGGGTTTCTTTGGATGGGGCCACAGTGTCTCCTGACCGCTCCTGTCTCAGCCTCCAGTATTTATGCTGCAGTAGTTTGTGTCGGGGGGCTAGGGTCAGTTGGTTACCTGGAGTACTTCTCCTGTCTTATCCAGTGTCCTGTGTGAATTTAAGTATGCTCTCTCTAATTCTCTCGTTCTCTCTTTCTCTCTGAGAACCTGAGCCCTAGGACCATACGTCAGGACTACCGGGCATGATGACACCTTGCTGTCCCCAGTCCGCCTGGCCTTGCTGCTATTCCAGTTTCAACTGTTCTGCCTGTGGTTACGGAACCCCTACCTGTCCCAGACCTGCTGTTTTCAACTCTTAATGATCGGCTATGAAAAGCCAACTGAGATTTATTCCTGATTATTATTTGACCATGCTTGTCATTTATGAACATTTTGAAAATCTTGGCTCTCTCTAATTTTCTCCTTCTCTCTTTCTTTCTCTCGGAGGACCTGAGCCCTAGGACCATACGTCGGGACTACCGGCCGTGGTGACTCCTTGCTGTCCCCAGTCCGCCTGGCCTTGCTGCTATTCCAGTTTCAACTGTTCTGCCTGCGGTTATGGAACCCCTACCTGTCCCAGACCTGCTGTTTTCAACTCTTAATGATCGGCTATGAAAAGCCAACTGAGATTTATTCCTGATTATTATTTGACCATGCTTGTCATTTATGGAAATTTTGAAAATCTTGGCTCTCTCTAATTTTCTCCTTCTCTCTTTCTTTCTCTCGGAGGACCTGGGCCCTAGGACCATGCGTCGGGACTGCCGCCCGTGGTGACTCCTTGCTGTCCCCAGTCCGCCTGGCCTTGCTGCTATTCCAGTTTCAGCTGTTCTGCCTGCGGTTATGGAACCGCCACCTGTCCCAGACCTGTTGTTTTTCAACTCTTGATGATCGGCTATGAAAAGCCAACTGAAAATTATTCATGATTATTATTTGACCATGCTTGTCACTTATGAACATTTTTGAACATCTTGGCATAGTTCTGTTATAATCTCCACCCGGCACAGCCAGAAGAGGACTGGCCACCCCTCATAGCCTGGTTCCTCTCTAGGTTTCTTCCTAGGTTTTGGCCTTTCTAGGGAGTTTTTCCTAGCCACCGTGCTTCTACACCTGCATTACTAGCTGTTTGGGGTTTTAGGCTGGGTGTCTGTACAGCACTTCGAGATATTAGCTGATGTACGAAGGGCTATATAAAATAAAATTGATTGATTGATTGAATCCATGTCTCAATTGTCAAGGCTTAAAAATCCTTCTTTAACCTCTCCTCCCCTTAGCTAGCATATGGAAATGGTTCCCTGAAACATGATGTCTCCAAGCCCTGGGGCATATTAATTTCACTCATCTGAAACTTCCGAGAGCTGCTCAGAAATCTCTCCAGTCCGTTGGTTGTGTTCCACCAGAGCCTCCTGTCACCAAGCATGCCCTGGAATGTTAAACGCTAATTCACCTCAGAGCCATGGAGGTGGATAAAGTGATTGTTCTATCTGGGCTGGTTAAAATGTGAGGCCCTGTCTCTCTCCTCAGTGTTCACCTCTGTCATTCCACACATTCCTTTTCTCTATTCATGAGCGAACCACAAAGAGCAAGCGGTGCGACTGCTGTGTTACAGATAATAAGGACAGCAGGCGCCAAGCTCCCCACTGCAGGTTTTCTCTCTGCTACAGCTCATTCAATTATCTGACAAGAGTTCTTTGAGACAGAGCTGCACTATGGGGGTGCAGAGAGGGAAATTGAGGTACACACGTGTGGAGACACACACACACACACACACAATCCAACCATTCTCCAAATGCATTTTGAAACATCAAACATGCAGATTTTCTTCCCTGGTGGATTCTATTAACAGATCTTTACTCATGACTGTAGATGTTATTGTCTGTAGTGCGGCAGCATGGTGACCTAGTGGATTTTTTTAGTTTGTTTTAATGGCTGTGTATTTCTTTTTCTTTAAGATCAGAACATAAGGTGATGTCCATTTACACCCCAGGTCATGAACAACCAACCATAATGACCGTAGTGACTCAATGTACAGAAATGAAACTAGAAACATCGCTCAACTGGATTATTGTATGAGGTCACCATTATCTTGATGAAACTGCTGAAGACAGAGGCATCATCAAGGAAAAGCAAGAAAGATGGCCGCTCAGAAACCTAATGAGCCACATCTTCCCTCGATTGACAAATGGAGCCCTCAGCACTTCATCTTACATTCTCTATGTTCCTGTGAACCATACATCAACCACCATCCCCTTTCATAACCTGCCAGAGAATCAGGTCACAGCTTACCTACCCCACTGAAGTTCAAATTTAAAATAGTTAAGGTAAAGGTTAAGGTTAAGGTTAGGGTTAGGGTTAGGGTTAGGGTTAGGGTTAGAGTTAGAGTTAGGGTTGGGTAAGGGTTAGGGTTAGGGTTTAGGGTATTTTGACCAATCACATCAGAACGCAGCCTATAAGTATGAATGTAGGCCTATTCCAATCAAATCAAATCAAATTGTATTGGTCACATACACATATTTAGCAGATGTTATTGCGGGTGTAGCGAAATGCTTGTGTTCCTAGCTCCAACAGTACAGTAGTATCTAACAATTCACAACAATACACACAAATCTAAAAGTAAAAGAATGGAATTAAGAAATATATAAATATTATATAGAGAAATGTCAGAGTGGCATTGACTAAAATACAGTAGAATAGAATACAGTATATACATATCAAATGAGTAAAACAGTATGTCAACATTATTAAAGTAACTAGTGTTCCATTATTAAAGTGACCAGTGATTCCATATCTATGTACATGGGGCAGCAGCCTCTAAGGTGCAGGGTTGAGTACCCGGGTTGTAGCTGGCTAGTGATGGCTAGTCATGGCCTTGAGATAGAAGCTGTTTTTCAGTCTCTCGTTCCCAGCTTTGATGTACCTGTACTGACCTCGCCTTCTGGAAAATAGCGGGGTGAACAGGCCGTGGCTCGGGTGGTTGATGTCCTTGATGATCTTTTTGGCCTTCCTGTGACATCGGGTGCTGTAGGTATCCTGGAGGGCAGGCAGTGTGCCCCCGGTGATGCGTTGGACAGACTGCACCACCCTCTGGAGAACCCTGTGGCATATTCACCTATGCCTTGTTTGCAATGTTTTTATCGATATCAGAAACTGTTAGTATTAGTTTGTGCTTTGGCCTGAGACACCCACCAAGCTGTTAAAGGCTAGCGTAAAGGATGTCACTTCAGAACCTTCTGGATGGAGAGCGGCACTGTGGTAGCTGTCCATGGTGCTGTATCTTAACTCATGACTTAGAATGCGGGTAGATGGGATGAAGAAGACATGACTGGGTGTGTGTTGTAGGATAACCTGAGGTCAGTTAGTCAAATCCATTTAATTTATCCTTAGGTGATTATTAGGCTTACCCTTCTTCTACTCAGAATACTTATCATTCATTTGTCATTATGATTTACAGAGGGGGAAACCCTTATATCAAAGGAGCCTAAATTACTTCTGCGGCTAAGAAACGTATGAATGTTTCATGTTAATTAACGTTTGTACTAATGTATCAATGTGATGATTTATTCAGCTGCTTTGTCATGAATCATTTGTATATCTGTTGCAAACTTGTCATCCTTTGTTAATTCATTTATTTTTCCAGTAAGATGTTCTTCAATGCATGAGAAATACAACAATTAGATGGAATAATTTGAGACTCAGACAGTCCTCACGTATACACAACATATACACACACACAAAAATGACCATGTGTGATGAGTTTTGAATGTCACATTTCCCAAAGCTTGTCCAGAATGGACACACTCCTGATTTAGATGGCATAATTAGCATTCTTCTTTGATTATTAAATGATTCCCCTAATTAGTCACTATAATGGGGTTAATCAGACTCTGCTCATCACACTTATTATTTTCTCCCAGAAAAAAAAGACTTAATTAATTCTATCAATCTTTTCATCAGCAAGGGTACCATACCTCCCTCCGAAATTAATATCATGTTGTAAATGGAAGTAAGGAGCAGGCCGGATCCAGAGAGATGAAAGATTCCTCTCATGTTAATTAAGTCCTAATTATGCAGTGGGAGTTGGGAGCCGTTTGCATAATAAACTAGATGAGATCAGTCATGGATTGGCCTGTGGAGTTGCCACGCAGACGCACCCTCTGGATGCTCCGAGACCCCCTCCAGCCCTCTACCCCTACTGCCTCCACCACCTACCCCTGTACTCCGTGACCCTGTAGAGAGGCCTGTCAGGCAGCTGGGAGTGATGAAAATGTTAGCATGGAGCTTACCGGTTCAGCTAGTTGGGCTTCTGCTAGTATTAGGTAGGGTCAAAGAACCTGGAGGATATTAATAATGTACATACTGTATATATGTGTTTCAATGTATCTTGAGTGGCTTGAGGTCCTCCTTTAAAACAATGCACCATTCTGTGTACAGGGTCGTAAACCTTATTGTCCCACCTAATCACAAACAACCTGCATGCATTTGCCAGAGGACTAAAATACCCCAATACTGCCTGCACTGGAGGCCGGCTGTGACTGAAATAAACGCTGTACCTCGTAATTGTGTGGTTAATCACTGCCATTCTGTAGTGTATGGACTTAGGTTCCTTGAGCTGATTTGCTCCATACCCTCAACAATCAAGTGTTGTGTGATTGGAGTCCACAGTCATGCGTTGCCCTCCACAGCCGAGTGGGATTACAAAGAGTATGATTAGTTAATCAAATCAAGATCCCCCATTCTCTAGATTTCTGTCCTTTCTATGTTTGTGTGTACACCTTATCTAAATGGAAATTGTACTGCATTGCACTTCAGGGAGGATGAATCTGCATGTGAATGATGATAGGTTGCAACAGACAGTGGTGAATATATGATAGGATCTTTCACTCTCAATCATAGTGTTATGGCATCATCATCCTATAGTTTAACTATGCAATTATCCATGTTATTCACAACTAAGGACTCAATCAATGGTCAAGAAAATCCTAATTTACGAGAAAAACTGCACTTCAAATGTATGTAATGATACACGACAGAAAAGTGCAATACGTGCAATACGTCAAAAGATAGGGCCATTTGTAATTTTAAGAACATCAAATAGCATGTGAAAGACACAATATGCTGGCACAGTACTCAGCTCAGGAAAATCATGTTAATTCTATTGTATTGGTGTGTACCCCTGGGGTTCAGGACAGACTGTGGCGTCCAGGAGAACAGGCAGCTATGTCAACAGATAAATGGGGTTCTGTCCGGGGCCTTCTGATATTTCCTTCCAGGGGTAGCTAACTTGACCTGAGCACCATGCCTGGGACCAGCTCTATTATCTACCAATGACAGAAGCCCATTGTGAGAGCGTCTTTACCAAGAAGATACAGGGCCGTGGATGCCCCCATCCATCTCTGTCCCGGGGGCGATTGATTGTGACGTGGGGTAGGGGGGATTCCATTCTGATGACTGATGGGAGGACCCCTTTGACTCTCAGCACATGGTGAGTAGAGGCAGGGGTATGATGAGGGGTCAGGGCAGCTGGTGGGGGTAACAGGGGTTGGATAGGGGGTGGGGGTTGCCGGTATCACAAGATCGAGGGGTGCCTGGACAAAGCACCCCAGCCAACCCCCTGAGTCTATCAGCCACCCCATCCATCACCCGCTCGCTTTGTGATTAGCCTAGTGTCTGCTAATCGTTTCATCATCAGGGAGATATAATGGTGATGACAACAGACGCAGGCTGACAGTGAGGCCCTGCTAGGAGTGTCAGTCCACGGGGCCCTAAGTGCCCGCAAGGTGCCGTATGCCAGCAGTCCAGCTGTATTAAATGTGTGTCCCTGTATGCTTTCTTCCTGGGGTTTCTAGCAACTGAGAGTCAGCACTGCGGCCACCACTGAAGGTGTATTCATGACCAGATAGGTCATACTGTATTGTGTTTGACGAGTGGTTAATGGTTACACAAGGAAGAGGCCGACATAGGTATCTATTGAGTTTGGGTATTCTGAAATGAACACCTGCCTTGTTCAGTAATAACTGCTGAACCATTGCCATGGTGTTTTTGAGTTTCCCGAGAATATAACATTTAATTGAAAATCAATTTCCATACACAACATTAGGAAAATGAAATAAAGATGATCTCTAAATCTCATTACACCTGAGCAATGTTCCAGCTTGTCTCCTCTTCGTCCTCCAGCGCTCCCAGAAATCTGCCAGCGAGAGTATGATACAAGAGTTAACCAGCGGAGAGAGGATGCCTTTGGAAGGTTGGTAAACACAGCCTCGCTCCACGGCCTGCACCAGCAGCTTAGCACCCTAATCAGCCTGAGAGGCCCTTATGAGATAACCTTGGGCGAGGCGTTTTCCCCCGACCTCATGACCAGAAAAAACTCTGGGCTCTGGTTGCAAATCAAGTGGCATTCATCTATCTCTAATAGTTGTCTATAGCTGTGATCAATGTTCCCTCTAAGCTGCACGCATAAGAAATATCAACGCGCGCAGAGAAGCACGAGATTGAACTTCACTCAGTTTTCCCCATTAGTTAACACTATCAACATTTCCCTTTACTGTGGGAATTGTGATTGAATCAACGCAATATTAGCCACTTTCAATGCAACATACCGAAACAAAAGAAACTATGCAAGACTTAGTATGCAAAACGAACTATGCAAGAGATGTTGTTGTAGGCAGAATGCATCGGAGTAGGATTCTATTGCATTGACAGGCATGACTCAGGGCCGTACTCTACACAGACCTGTGCGCCATAACCTATAAAAGCTGCAGTAGGCCTATAGGCAATAGACCATTTATATATGGATCTGGCATTCACTTTGAACTGGACTGTTTTTATAACATGAGCGGTTGTCAGTAGATGCACTTGTTTTGTTGTTGATCAAAGCGAGCGCTACATGTAGCAACATGTGCACATTTGTACATTTGTTAATATCCTTTGCTAGTTAGTGAGTTATTAGCCCAGTTATAGATCATTTGTAGTCAGCAATGGGGGAGGGATTGCTTCCTACAGGAGCACAAAACATGTGCATTTCTAGACATCTTTTGTAAAGTAAGTCAGGAAAATTGCTTTTTTTTTGTCTTAAAGGGGCAGTGTTGTATTTTGAGACAGACTTGAATAAGCTAAGTAGCCAATAAGCAGAGGGTAGCATAATTTGTCTGATTCTCTGTAATGGAATGGGAATAATAATGTATTTTATTTTGTGAAGGGGTTTCTTGCGTCAAATAAAACAACAACATTTTCAGTCACAGTGGATAAACATGTTTTTTTCAAAAGTCTCATTGAATCTAGGCCTATATTGAACACATCACATTGGCTGTTGTTGTTGGCTGAATGATAGAACAGCTATTTCCATCTTTTAATGTTATGGGAAGCATTTTCTCTATTGTTTTTGATGGTAAGCAACTCTGGTAGGCACTGAGATGCAGTGCAAACATGGTCAGTCTATTTCTAATAACAGGAAGTTGTGCAACCTATTGAGAAGCCACCCAGCCAGGTGAGAGCAGGGTGAGGTGAGGAGCTCCAGGATGCCACAGGTAACCTGATCTGATGTTGACAGAATGGGACAGGTGCTCTAAGTCTGACTGGATACAATTCACATATGCTGCAAGCAGGGCCAACCTTAGCCTTTTGGGGGCCCTATGCAAGATTTGGTTTGGGGGACCTCCGACCTCGTGGGCAAGACATTTTAGTGGCCCCCCTCTTGATGGCGGAGAGAAACATTTTTAGTTTTAAAGTACATTTCCTGCAATTCTTTTTGCCATGGGCCGAGAGAAAATGTTGCAGTTTCAAAGGTAATTTCCTGAAATCCTACACATTTTGCCATGACAAGCCATGTTAATGTGATATCTGAGTGAGAGTGACTAACAAAATCAGTGAGGGCCCCCTGGCGGTCAGGGCCCTTGGGCACGTGCCATTTGTGCCTGGTCGGTAATTCGGCCATGATTTCTGCAAATTTAGATAGCTGGGTAGACTAACTTACCAATAACAAAAATGTTTTTGCTGACAGCACTAATTGAGTGACTGTCAATGACTGACATAAGAAGAGGAAAACTGCTTATGCACAACCACATTTCAAAATTGCACCTTGTTTATTCTACTATTCTAACGCTCAACAGTAAGTTGAGACCCCGACTGAACCCCCCCAATATATTTTAGATTCTTCAAAGTAGCCACCCTTTGCCTTGATGACAGCTTTGCGCACTCTTGGCATTCTCTCAACCAGTTTCATGAGGTAGTCACCTGGAATGCATTTCAATTAACAGGTGTGCCTTGTTAAAAGTTCCTTTGTGGAATTTCTTTCCTTCTTAATACGTTTGAGCCAATCAGTTGTGTTGTGACAAGGTAGAGGTGGTATACAGAAGATAGCCCTATTTGGTAAAAGACCAAGTCCATATTATGGCAAGAACATCTCAAATAAGCAAAGAGAAATGACAGCCCATCATTACTTTAAGACATGAAGGTCAGTCAACGCAGAAAATGTCAAGAACTTTAAAAGTTTCTTAAAGTGCAGTCGCAAAAACCATCAAGCGCTATGATGAAACTGGCTCGCATGAGGACCGCCACAGGAAAGGAAGACCCAGAGTTACCTCTGCTGCAGAGGATAAGTTCATTAGAGTTAACGACACCTCAGATTGCAGCCCAAAAAAATGCTTCACAGAGTTCAAGTAACAGACACATCTGTCTCCTGTTCAGAGGAATCAGGCATTCATGGTCGAATTGCTACAAATAAACCACTACTAAAGGACACCAAGAAACACGAACAATGGACATTTGACCGATGGAAATCTGTCCTTTGGTCTGATGAGTCAAAATGTGAGATATTTGGTTCCAACCGTTGTGTCTGTGAGACGCATAGTAGGTGAACGTATGATCTCCGCATGTGTGGTTCCCACCGTGAAGCATAGAGGAGGAGGTGTAATGGTGTGGGGGTGCTTTTCTGGTGACACTGTCAGTGATTTATTTAGAATTCAAGTCACACTTAACCAGCATGGCTACCACAGCATTCTGCAGTGATACGCCATCCCATCTGGTTTGCGCTTAGTGGGACTATCATTGTTTTTTCAACAGGACAATGACCAAAAACACACCTCCAGACTGTGTAAGGGCTATTTGACCAAGGAGAGTGATGGAGTGTTGCATCAGATGACCTGGCCTCCACAATCACCCGACCTCAACCCAATTGAGATGGTTTGGGATGAGTTGGACCGCATAGTGAAGGAAAAGCAGCCAACAAGTGCTCAGCATATGTGAGAACTCCTTCAAGACTATTGGAAAAGCATTCCTCATGAAGCTGGTTGAAATAATGCCAAGCGTGTGTAAAGCTGTCATCAAGGCAAAGGATGGCTACTTTGAAGAATATAAAATATAAAATATATTTAGATTTGTTTAACATTCTTTTGGTTACTAAATGGTTCCATATGTGTTATTTCATAGTTTTGATGTCTTAGTAAAAATAAATATAAACCCTTGAATGAGTATGTGTGTCCAAACCTTTGACTGGTAATGTCTATATATATGTGTGTATATTTTTGGGGGTTGGGGCCCCCCTAGCGGCCGAGGGCCCTAGGCAACCACCTATGTCGCTTATGCCCAGGCCCGGCCCTGGCTGCAAGCTGTAGGTGATCTATTAGACAACTACAGTAATTCAGAGCTCTGAGACTCCCCTCTGTTCTCCCTTACCTGGTTGCCATGATACCATATTGCAATAATGTTTATTTACCTTATGTTCACAGTGGAGAGTTGTCTGAAACATGAATAAGGAGAATGACTGGACTCGACTGGACTGGAGGGGTATAACATAGGTTGAAACTATGGAAATAACTTGTTAGTCACCCATTTCTAATAACTATTGTATTTACTTGATTCACATAAGAGAATTTGTTATAGTTAAAGGGACAACATCCCAGCATGTAACATTTTTTTGTTTGTTCAATAGGCCTACAAATCAGTTTTTAACATCCAATCATATTCAGATCCATCAAAAAATATGATGGCTTAAATAGGAGATGGGATAAACCTTGACAAATGTCATGATCAAACTCTCTTCCCTCTCCTTCCATTATCCCTTAAACAGCACCATATGCCAAATACAGGTTAACAGGCAGAGATGTGACATCTGCTATGTCCTGATTGGCTAATGGGGATATGATATGCTGCTCACCTGTTATCCACACACCAGTGCATGGTAAACACTCCCAGTCCGACCTGTAAGAGAGACCATCTGGCTCAGCGCATTAATACCACCTCTTTAACAATGGCTTCTGTGAAGGGAAAAGGGCAGATTGCACCACAACGGTCAATAAAAAAAAGGCTATGCATGACATTTAGCTCCTAATACAGGGCTTTAGCTCCACACAGGTTGCACTGTACTCTGTGCTCTACCAATAAAAGACAGGACATTTCAGAGAGTGCAGGTTGCTTTGTGTAAAAGTCTGTTTTAGTCAAGGATGTCATATTTTTCTTTGCGGGGATGGCGCAAGATTATACAATTAAAGGCAGTGATGATTCTCATGTTGCTTTCAAGTGAACTTCAGGTGATCTAATAGCCAATAGGTTTTGTTACAAAGGGTGAATATTATTATATTCTTAAATTGGGGTTGACCCATTCTGAAAATAATTAGGTACAATAAAGTCAAAAAGTACTTTTTGGGATAAATGATATGCATTTACCTAGGTGGACAGTGTGTGGTTTGTTGATAACTGAACGGTGAATATTGTGGTCCTGGTGGATTGTATGTCAAATAAATGCATGTGGAATTTTACCATGAAGACTTGCCAAGATGTTGCTTTTGCAGAACAGTGCCCTCTTGTGTTAGATTTTTCTTCAGAAGAAGAAAATGTTCAATGTCTGTAGATGTTGGACAAAAGAATGATCACTGTTTGGTCAGTGTATGTCGTACAATCAAATTCTAAATAAAAGCTGAAAATGTGACACATTTCAGCCACATCTCATGGTCAATCTAATCCTAACCCTTTGCACTTAAGCCACCTACGTCCCCTTAGTTACACCCCCCCCCCCCCCCCGACTGATATGACAGCTTCCTGTCTTTAGATGGGTTAAAACTCTCACACACAGAGCAGTACATTTCTGTGTAGAGAAACACACTGTAACACATACACACAAACCAAGATAACAGAGATGCCAGTGTCTGTCAGTGCAGGGGATTCTGAAATTGTTGAGTTTGAAACAAACCTTTCTGAGGATTCGGCAAAGTATGTCAATATGAAGACCAACACAGCAAAAAAAATGTCTGTCCAAAAATCAGGTAAGAGAGCAAATTGCATTATAGCCTTGACATTTGTATTTGTGAGCTGCTAAGGTGGGAAGGAGAAATGTTTGAACTAACATCCTTGTGGGTTGCAATACTCTCCAATAAATTGATGTTCTCTGTTATTTTCTTGTATTTGTTAAGTCAGTATAGTTTTCGTTGTCATAAAATAGATTAGTACTTAAAACCATGGGCTGGTGGCCCAGACACAGATGAAAAGTTCTGGACTAAAAAACAGAATATCCAGTGCTTTTTAGATGAAATACTAGGCCTAATCTGTGTCCAGGAAACCAGTCCTATGTGTTTTTGAAGTCTGTATCTCCACTCCAACCATGTTAAGTGATGCAGGGGCTGTGTCCCAAATGGTATCCGGGATTCCCCATGTAGTGCATTACTTTTGAACGGAGCCCTATGGGCCCTATGGCCCCTGGTAAAAAGTAGTGCAATACATTTAAAATAATGTACCATTTGGAGCGCAGCCAGGTTAAATGTGTGTTAGTCCTCAGGTCCTGCAAAGAGAAGACTCTACAGACTGGTTGCTGTCAGCTTTGGGCTGCAGTGTGTTCTGCAAGTCACTCTGAACATCTCCTTGCGTCTGGCCCACTGTGAGTCCAATATCTTCTATGTATGGTGTGATTTTTAATTATACTCTTTATAGCTAGATTGCAAAATGAAGACAAATCTCTGGCACAATTAAGAAAAAATAATGTACATTTTTAAAATGAAGATACAGATCTATTGAGCAGGGCTGTAGCGTGGAAATGTCACCTTTCTTTCAGATGTTCTCAAATGATAAGCACGTTTCTGTGTACTGATGAAATAACTGATAGACTCATAGCTTCTTTCAGGAAACTCAACCACAGCTTCCTGTCTTATTCCAGCTAACTTATGGCAGGAACTAATAAAATGGTTAGAGACCAATTATATCAACCTGACTAAAGAGAGTGATCAGCTACAGATCAGTTACAAGAACCTGACTAAAGAGAGAGAAGCTTCAGTTTGACCTGGGTGAGTAATAAAATGTGTGTGTGTGTTTGTGTGTTTGAGTGTGTGTGTGTTGGATCAACTAATAGTGCATACAAACGCCAATGAATAGAAAGCAATTCACATTGTGTATTCTTATTGCTGTCTGAAAGAATGGAGGAAGTTTAACTCCAGCTGGTATTACATCTCCAACCAGTATAAAACCTCAAGAGAGGAGCATACAGGACTGTCTGAAGAGAGGAGCATACAGGACTGTCTGAAGAGACGAGCATACAGGACTGTCTGAAGAGAGGAGCAGACAGGACTGTCTGAAGAGAGGAGCAGATAGGACTGTCTGAAGAGAGGAGCAGACAGGACTGTCTGAAGAGAGGAGCAGACAGGACTGTCTGAAGAGAGGAGCAGACAGGACTGTCTGAAGAGAGGAGCATACAGGACTGTCTGAAGAGAGGAGCATACAGGACTGTCTGAAGAGAGGAGCATACAGGACTGTCTGAAGAGAGGAGCATACAGGACTGTCTGAAGAGACGAGCAGACAGGACTGTCTGAAGAGACGAGCAGACAGGACTGTCTGAAGAGAGGAGCAGACAGGACTGTCTGAAGAGAAGAGCATACAGGACTGTCTGAAGAGAGGAGCATACAGGACTGTCTGAAGAGAGGAGCATACAGGACTGTCTGAAGAGAGGAGCATACAGGACTGTCTGAAGAGAGGAGCATACAGGACTGTCTGAAGAGAGGAGCATACAGGACTGTCTGAAGAGAGGAGCATACAGGACTGTCTGAAGAGAGGAGCATACAGGACTGTCTGAAGAGACGAGCAGACAGGACTGTCTGAAGAGAGGAGCAGACAGGACTGTCTGAAGAGAGGAGCAGACAGGACTGTCTGAAGAGAGGAGCAGACAGGACTGTCTGAAGAGAGGAGCAGACAGGACTGTCTGAAGAGAGGAGCAGACAGGACTGTCTGAAGAGAGGAGCAGACAGGACTGTCTGAAGAGAGGAGCAGATAGGACTGTCTGAAGAGAGGAGCAGATAGGACTGTCTGAAGAGAGGAGCAGACAGGACTGTCTGAAGAGAGGAGCAGACAGGACTGTCTGAAGAGACGAGCAGACAGGACTGTCTGAAGAGACGAGCAGACAGGACTGTCTGAAGAGAGGAGCAGACAGGACTGTCTGAAGAGAGGAGCATACAGGACTGTCTGAAGAGAGGAGCATACAGGACTGTCTGAAGAGAGGAGCATACAGGACTGTCTGAAGAGAGGAGCATACAGGACTGTCTGAAGAGAGGAGCATACAGGACTGTCTGAAGAGAGGAGCATACAGGACTGTCTGAAGAGAGGAGCATACAGGACTGTCTGAAGAGAGGAGCATACAGGACTGTCTGAAGAGACGAGCAGACAGGACTGTCTGAAGAGAGGAGCAGACAGGACTGTCTGAAGAGAGGAGCAGACAGGACTGTCTGAAGAGAGGAGCAGACAGGACTGTCTGAAGAGAGGAGCAGACAGGACTGTCTGAAGAGAGGAGCAGATAGGACTGTCTGAAGAGAGGAGCAGATAGGACTGTCTGAAGAGAGGAGCAGACAGGACTGTCTGAAGAGAGGAGCAGACAGGACTGTCTGAAGAGAGGAGCAGACAGGACTGTCTGAAGAGAGGAGCAGACAGGACTGTCTGAAGAGAGGAGCATACAGGACTGTCTGAAGAGAGGAGCATACAGGACTTTCTGAAGAGAGGAGCATACAGGACTGTCTGAAGAGAGGAGCATACAGGACTGTCTGAAGAGAGGAGCATACAGGACTGTCTGAAGAGACGAGCAGACAGGACTGTCTGAAGAGAGGAGCAGACAGGACTGTCTGAAGAGAGGAGCAGACAGGACTGTCTGAAGAGAGGAGCAGACAGGACTGTCTGAAGAGAGGAGCAGACAGGACTGTCTGAAGAGAGGAGCAGACAGGACTGTCTGAAGAGAGGAGCAGACAGGACTGTCTGAAGAGAGGAGCATACAGGACTGTCTGAAGAGAGGAGCATACAGGACTGTCTGAAGAGAGGAGCATACAGGACTGTCTGAAGAGAGGAGCATACAGGACTGTCTGAAGAGACGAGCAGACAGGACTGTCTGAAGAGACGAGCAGACAGGACTGTCTGAAGAGAGGAGCAGACAGGACTGTCTGAAGAGAGGAGCAGACAGGACTGTCTGAAGAGAGGAGCAGATAGGACTGTCTGAAGAGAGGAGCATATAGGACTGTCTGAAGAGAGGAGCAGACAGGACTGTCTGAAGAGAGGAGCAGACAGGACTGTCTGAAGAGAGGAGCAGACAGGACTGTCTGAAGAGAGGAGCATACAGGACTGTCTGAAGAGAGGAGCATACAGGACTGTCTGAAGAGAGGAGCATACAGGACTGTCTGAAGAGAGGAGCAGACAGGACTGTCTGAAGAGACGAGCAGACAGGACTGTCTGAAGAGAGGAGCATACAGGACTGTCTGAAGAGACGAGCAGACAGGACTGTCTGAAGAGAGGAGCAGACCTAGCGGTCATAAACAGCGAAGAGGAACAGGTGAGAGAGAGAGAAAGCGAGAGAAAATAGAGAAATTACCCTTTGAAGTTCTAAGATCTTTCAAATCTTTCAAGATTCAAACCAATAATCCTCAGACTACAAGTCTCATCACGAATGCATTGCATTCAGTGCAGTTGTATTATGAATAAACTGTTGCTCTCTTTCTGGACTGAACAGCAAGCCCTGGCTTGGTCTGACTGATAGAGTTTCTGAGGGGACCTGGAAATGGGTGGATGGAACCCCACTGACCACAGCGTAAGAGATGGTAACCTGTTTTCATCACATCAACAAGTCTTTATACACATGAATTGGAATATGTTGAAATGTAATCATCAGTAAGGCTTGTAGGTTCTGGAACTCTGGAGAGCCTAATAATAGAGGTGGGAATGGAAACTGTGTCAGCATTTACTACCATACCAAATCTGTGCTGAATAACTGGAATGACCTGGCATGCTACGCTTTGATGAAATGGACCAATGAGATTGTAATTGACTGTTCTACAGACAAACACACAGACACACACAAACACAGACACACACACACATGCACGCACGCACACACCCATACGCAAGCTGGTATGTAGACACACACACATACTGTAAATACAAACATACTGGCAGACAGATATACAAAAACACACACACACACACACACACACACACACACACACACACACACACACACACCTTTAGAGAGCTTTTAATTGCTTTTAGAACACCAAAATGTTTTTCTTATTTATTGTTTTTAATGAACTCATTTCAGGTATTAGATTCTACTGTAGCTATTACTACATTTAAAAAAAAGTGTCTGTTGCATTTTAGCATGCAATCTCACTGTAAAATCTAACAAGTTTGTAAATGTAGTCCCTCTCTGGTAATACGTTACATTATAGTGCCCTTATTACTGTGCAACTACTGATGTAATTACAGTGTAACAAGTAATGTAATGACTCATTATTACACTGTACTTACAGCAGTATCCCTAACCCTAAACCTTACCGGGTATCTCTGACACAGTTTAAGCTCTGTATGGACTCCACAACATCCTCCTCAGCTAATCCTGCTCCCTCTCAGACCACTCCTGTTCCACACCAATCCTCATTAAATAGATGGGCATTCAGGTAGATGGAAGAGACTTGGCAAAGGCATCCAAACATTAGAATTATAGGGTGTATATGTGTCAATTCAATTCAAAGAGCAATATCCCTCAATGGACAGTAATGCTGGGCAAGCATATCTATTTTTTGTTTAAAAAAATATTTGTGTTTATGTCAAATCAAATCAAATCAAATGTATTTATATAGCCCTTCTTACATCAGCTGATATCTCAAAGTGCTGTACAGAAACCCAGCCTAAAACCCCAAACAGCAAGCAATGCAGGTGTAGAAGCACGGTGGCTAGGAAAAACTCCCTAGAAAGGCAAAAACCTAGGAAGAAACCTAGAGAGGAACCAGGCTATATGTGTGTTACTATAAGTTAAATAGAAGGTTGGGTTGTACCCGTTGAGATCTGCTCCTCAGATGAGCATTGGTGCACAGTGGAGAGAGAGATGGTTGGGGTGGGGTCTGAAGGACTAGCCACACTGAGCTCTCTACAGCTGTTGTCACTAATGAGGATAATTACCACAGTAATGACATTACCGTATCTGAGGGAATGGATGGGAAAACAAGTGGTAGTGTGTGTGTGTGTGTGTGTGGGTGTGTCACTCGTTCTTTCCTGCTTTGAATTACAGTAAATTGACATAACTCTCTTTCGCTCCATCTGTATATATCAATCATTCTCTCTCTCTCTTTCGCTCTCTCTCTTTTGCTCTCTCTCTCTTTTTCTTTCTTGTTCTCATTCTGTCACTCGCTCCCTTAATCTCAATCTGTCTTTATTAGACTGCAATAATTATATTTGTGCCTCATATCCGCTATATCAGATTCTAGTTTGTACAAGGCAATTAGCAGAGGAAGGGGAGCCTCCACACCATGAGGAGATGTCTCATTATGACATCATCTCTTTGCACGCAATCGGAAAGAACATTTTTCTATCTGGCTGGTCCCTTCAGAGATGAGTGTCAATGAAAGGTGGGAGAATGGAGGTAATGAGAAGAGAATGGAAGAGAGGTAATACATGTGTGAGAAAAAAGAGGGGACGAGAGAGAAAGGAGAGGTGGTGGGAAAGAGAGAAGGTTGGATGGACTGTGTCTCCCCTCAAGTTTCTAATCTCTTATCAGCATTGACTAACATAGAACCTTTCACAGCAGTCTCAGTGCTAATGCAGGCTGCCATTCAGATGAAGCAGGGACCAGTGGATGAACTGAAGAGAGGAGAGGATTAACAAGCCAGGCAGGGAGCGGCACACACACATTCCCTCTGGTGGGTCACATATTTCAGTCCTTCAGTCAGTCTCTCTTTCTCTCTCTCTCAATTCAATTCAATTCAATTCGCTTTATTGGCATGACGTAAAAATGTACATATTGCCAAAGCTTATTTTGGATATTTACAATATAAAAATTTAAAAAATATGAGAATCGAAATTGTCAACGGGACAACAGTAACAACAATAACCAAGGGTCAAAATAACCATACATTCAACAATAACAATACAGTACATGTGCAGGTTGATTGGTCTGTCAGACACTGTCCCTCAACTTATGGCAGGCAGCAATGTAGTGCGCTGCCAACATCTCTCTCTCTCGCTCTCTCCCTCCCTCTCCCCTCTCTCTCAACTTTGTCAGCTTGATCTTATTTACAGCAGCTAACAACTGCTTGCCATATTTCTCGAGTGTGTGGAGAGAAAGAGAAGGATGACCAGCCTGTCGGCTGGAAAATATAGACTGCGTCCTTGTTTCAACAGAATCATTATGTCAATAGTATCTCAATGTAAATATATACAAGACCTAAACAAATATCAGATCTGCAAACACGAAGGACTTGGAACTACAGGAAGGGACCAGTGATTTACAAACTCCCAATAAGTATTTAAAGTTTTTCTCAATTGCTAAAACACAATTTCTGAAACCTTGCTCCATTTCCTGAAAACATTAAACACAAAACCTCATCTTCAAGCACTATTTACATAACCTCTGACTCCTCTCGCAAAATGAAACATTCGCCTCAAAACAGTTTTACCTGTGTTCAAAATCAAACACTGCTCTCAAATCATAAACAAAGTGATCAAAATGATATACACTCTCAAGCAGTCAGTAAACAATACACCGAAAAATAGAAAACATTGTTCAAAACATACAATTCTCAGGGAGAAGTACATTTTTTATCTAAAAAAATATTCATATTTTTCCATCATTGTCTTTTGATGAACGAAAACATGTTCTATCATAGTAGCTCAAAATTGATCAGAAATTACTACTCTGCTTTGCTCTTTGCAATTTTGTTTTTCCTCCTCCTTGTACCCCTATTTTTACAGTACTGTACCCTGCATCTCACAAACTTGTCCTTTGTCTCTGTGATACTGTAATTCTTGTTCTTTGTTGATATGAACCTGCAACCAGTCAAAATCTATTGAGCAGTCAGTACTGTTAATAAATGGAAAGCACAATGTTCAGGGCCATACAATTTGTCCATTGTACAGTTTACAGCCTACAATGCACTGTACCACTGTATACAATACTAAAAGGGACAAAAATCAAAGGACTAAACATGTGATCAATGTGCTTCTTCTTGTCTTTGGGCTGGGTCAGGCCAGAGCACTTCGTCGACATCACAAGCAATATTGTTCCTCCTGAGGCAACAGGGAGGAGAAGCCTCTTGTGTGCCGTATCCAGCCCTGACATGATTCCTCACCTATATCACCACAGGCTAAATCCATGGTTGCAGCAGATTTACTCTGGTGTAGGGTGGTCTATCATACACTTTCCATCTCCAAGAGGAGAAAAACTCCTCAATCGGATTCAGGAAAGGCGAGTATGGAGGAAGGTACAAGTTCATAAACTGCCCATTGATGTTAAACCATTCCCTTACCTGAGCAGCTCGGTGGAAACTGACATTGTCCCACACTATCACATAGGTGGGAATGGGATTCTCATTTAGCTCTTGACCCTGCTGCTCTTGAACCTGCTGCTCAAATAAAATATTTCTTAGATTGGCAATAAATCTTAGAAGGTGCTGAGTGTTATATGGCCCGAGTGTAACATGGTGATGTAGAACACCATGGTTGCTGATAGCAGCACAGATTGTGACATTGCCACCTCGTTGACCAGGGACTTCAACAATGGCCCACTGTCCAATCATGTTTCGGCCTCTCCTTCTCCTCTTTGTTAGATTGAAGCCTGCTTCATCGACAAAAATGAACTCATGGGGTCTGTCCAAGGATTCCAAGTCAAATATTGTCTGTGTAGAAATACAATATACTGTATGTAGGATTTTGTAAATCGTACAGAGACAGTGCTATACTGTAGAGTACAATTAGGCTTCTGATTCACATACATTGTATGTACTGAAGAGTAATGTCATTCACATAGTATGTGTTAGTACTGTAGACAATCTGGATTACAGTAAATGTTTCTGAATGTACACTTACTTGCACATACTGAGCTCGCAGTTCTTTCACCCTTGGTGAGTTGCGCTCAAAAGGTACTCTGTATACTTGTTTCATTCGCATCCTGTTACGATGGAGGACACGGTCAATTGTGGAAATGCTCACACTGTCGATTCCCTGGAAGTGTGTGTTTGTCTTGTATCACTCGTTCCTGGATTTCTCTGAGTCGTATTGCATTATCTTGAAGGACCATGCCAACTATAACGGCCTCTTGCTTCCGAGTGAATATAGCTGTCCTTCCACATGCATGTGGCAGCCTTGCAATTCTACAAAAAGTAGTTGTGCAGTTACAAAACATATTCATGCAGTACAATACATACAGTGATTAACTTTACAAATGTCTATTGAAACAGCTGCATATAGTGTACTACAGTCAATTTGCAATTACAAAAATACAGTAGTATACTGTACCTGTTCTCTTCTCTGAATGTCCTTACTATGGTGGACACAGAAAATCGGCTCAAATTGGGTTGCACTCTAAGTCCTGCTTCCTTCATTGTCAGTCCATGGACAAGAACATGGTCTATAACTGTTGCTCGAATTTCATCAGATATTTCCACTCTTTGTCTTCCTCTTCCTCTTCCTCTTTCTTGCCCTCCTCCTCCTCCTCTTCGTCGCCCACCTCGCATACGCACTCGTCCTCTCACATTGTTTCTTCTATCCATTCTCAGACTTTCTCCTTCCCACCTTCAACAACCTGTTTGCTCTCTGAACTGGCTTATATTGGTTGTGTCGCATCATTTGAAACAGGTTAAATCAATTTTGAGTGGTTGTGTTCAATCAATGACATGTGTTCTCTATTTGTATTTGATTGTTGCCACTTGTGTTTACCAGTATGGATGACATGTGCATTAGAGTGCAGAATGTGTTTTGAGAATGAGAATGTGTTTAGAGTTTTGCTGAAAAGTCTAAGTGAGATCTGCAAATTGTGTTTTACCATGTGAAATGGTTTAAGGTATTGACAACAGACTGCATAATTAGCTAAATGAGTCCAGGCAACTGAGAACTTTGTTCAGCCAATGGGTTTTAGTGTTTTAGCAATTGAGAAAAACTGTAATGCATGGGCATAGCACCCTCTGCTGCTGTGATTCAGAACAACATGCAGAATGCAAATGGAAACAAGTTGCAAATAATGACATACAAACATACAAAAAGTTAACAACAGTGTTTTATTGTCTTCGTGCTATGATAATGCGTGCCATAGTATGATACACTAATAGAAAAACTAGTATATTGATATGTGGTATTCTACGTATGAGGATATTTTGTTAAAAAACATCATGCTCAGACTACATGCTCTTGCTCCTCCAAATACCTCTCCTTTGGTCAGTTTGTTCATTTTCTGTAAGTTAAACACTGTTGTTGTTATATAGAACCACAGTTCATCCCAGGTAGTCTCCAGATTCTGTCTGCCCATCATCGCTGCCTTCCTCAGTGTCGTCATAGTAATACTCCTCTTCATCCTCCTCTTCATTCAGACGGCCTTTCAGAACCCTCAGCTCTGATGTAGAGACAGATCGGGGGAAAAATGAAGAAGCCAATGGTGAAAACACCCATTACAAATCATATGCAGTGTTGGACTGGGATCTTACAGATCGAATGCTTTATGGATAGTATTTGCTGCCCTGTCTCACCCTGCCTGAGCACCGTGAGACGGGCGGACGCAGACGTCTCCCCCAGTGCATTGTGGGAGATGCAGGAGTAGATCCCTGCGTCTGAGAGGTGAAGATTCTGTATCTGCAGCCAGGTAGAGACTGTGTACCTCTGGGGGCCACCTCGAGCCTGGGAGGAGGAGAGGGAGGGCGGAGTCTGGGTATACAGGACCAGACACAGGCCACATAAATACACCAGATGTCATGTGCAAGTCCAACTTCAACAACTGAATGTAAACTACAGTAAACTTAGACATAAATAAATAGTAAAGTGGTACACTAGTGACATCATTAGACCTGGACAGAGATGTGTGGATCGTCCCCTGGCAGGAAGTTGTCACTGCCCTTCTTCCTCCAGCTGAGGTTGGGCAGAGGGAAGGCAGAGACCTCACAGCCAAACACAATGTCGTTTCCAGTGTAGTTGGACAGGTCTCTGGGGGCTCTGGAGATACGAGGAGCTGAGCCAGAGAGGAACGCCATACAGAGATGAGAGTTTACATTGTGGCTCTTTTCACAGAACATATCCACATTACTTTTTTAAATAAATAAATAATGTAGTGAATCTTTAAAGCTCTTTTAAGACCTTAAAACCATGTTACAGCAGCAGTCTCTTTACTCTTCTTAGACCAATAGCTTTAACCTGACTGATGCTATAATAAGAATTGACTATAGTCACCAGAGTAGCATGGTCCCTGTCCAGTGAGTCTCAGAGTGGTTCCTTTCCGACTAGCTGCCTCTCTCAGCTGACACAGGTTGGGATAGGTGCGTCCATCAGAGCCACACACAGAGCCCTGTGCCTCACACACACACTTAGGTTCTGGTTCACCCCTCCCGCGGCCCCTCCGTCCTCTCCTGGTTCTCCTCTGGCAGACCAGCCCCTCTCCACAGCGCCCATAGAACTCCTGCGCCCCATCCGGGTCACATTGCTGCCCCTCCACGTTGCCACACTGCTCACAGCAGCCGCAGCTGTCCTGCACTTGCCCTGCTGGACAGTTAGAGGGCGCCAGAGGGCAGCGCTCCCTCTCACACTCCCCACAGCCCTCGCCCTCCTCCCATAGACGCAGCCAGCCACGGTGCTGGGGGGGCACCCCAAGGGTCAGATGGACAGATACACTCACACCGACACACATACACAACCACACCCCAGCCCAGGCCATGGTATGTGCTTCCCACAACAAACACACAAGCGCAAATGCTCTCTAAGTCAGTCACTATCAGAGCAATTTCTCCTTGGAAACTTACAGAAAGAGGAGACACTGCAGAACCCCAAACCAGCACCAAACTGCAAATGGCTCGTTTCTGTAGAACCCAAACCCCTGGCTCGGTCCAAAGCTGGAGAATGTTGATCTGGCTGTTATTGTGTAAAAGCCTGTGGCTGTGTTGTTCTTCTCTGAGCTGAAGTAATATAATAAATGTTCCCTTCTGTCTTCAGTGCCACGTTGGGTTGGTCCTCCTCTGGATTGTTGGATTTCTGTGTTTGTTCCAAATGCCTTCTTCTTTTGTTCACCTTTCTCAGATAGTGTCTCCCTGTTTGTGTTTCTCCAGTTTTAGAGAAAGCGATTCAATTCTGCACGCAAAGGAGGAGGTGTGAGGAAATTGTACCCACCGAATACTTCTCTCTTCTCTTCTCCCCTCTTCTCTCCTCCGTCACAATGACTGCCTTTCTTCACGTGCCAGTGTTCCTCGGCAGGCCAGGAATGGTGCAAAAGTTTCAAAAATGCCACAACATATAAAAGAATGCCCCTCAATGTCTATTTCACATAGGCATTGATGTGGGGATGCCTCCTCTCCTACAAATCTGTCATCTACACAGACCATAAGTAATCTCCCATACACACTGAAACATGTATCTACGTTAAGATGGCACGTAAATGTCCATTTATGATGACATCCTTTTGATTTTATCATCCCTCTCTCTCTCACTTTCTCTCAGAGCCACTCTTGCTAGTGGAGCCATGTGACATTCCTGGGTCTGGCAATGCTTTGTGTCTGCCAGTGAATCTGTCTGCATTTTGGGAATACACATGCAAGAATGTTATTTAATATCTCTCAGTTGTATTGTGCATTTTTGAAACACATGTTTTTTTTATTATTATTTGGTAAACAAATTGTTTAAAGCTGAGATACAAAGAAACATATTGTTCTGCCTTGAGAGTTTGGGGGTTTCATTTGCAACGATATAAAATCATCTTGGATAAGAGGATGGCTTGAATCATGTCCAAATTAGAATGGAAGTTTGTATTTTTTATGTTTTTAAATATCTGTTCATAATGATGATTCATTACTTCCTCCTGCCAAAAAAAATATGTTTACGATGCTTGTACATTTTCTGTGTCAGGGAAATATTTTTTCTAACTCTGTAGTTTCTGTTCCTCCAATGTGGCCATTACTGGCCAATGCACAAGCTCATTGCCACCACAATTACGGTACTGTCTCTAAATAGTCAAAGGCATGGTTTCATCCGGTGAATTCTGACGTCAGAGCATGTGAGGCTTCGTTTTTGACGCCGTCCACGTATCAGTGCCAAGAAGGTAGCGCAAGTGGTCGGTAGATTTTCCAACTGAACTGGGTGACGCTACAAAAATAAAAGTCCTCTCTGATAAATAGTAATAGAAAGTCAAATATGATCATTTCTGATAATACAATTATAACATCTTAAGTCTCTAAGAAAATCAAGCTCTTACTGCATTAATTATATCTGCTTAAAAAGTCAGGAAAAAGGCTTTAAATTGGCTTTTAATTTGAAAGAACCGCGCATACGCTACCGGATGTAGTATTTGATTGTTCTGACTTACGCATGGTCCACGTATCTGAACAGGAAGCAATAAATATGTCCAAACAACTGCACTGTACAAGGGAGACTTATTTCAGGTGATATCTTAATTTTTTATTGGCAGTCATTGACACACACTCTATCTGTACTATATTCTTCGGACGTCATCTTTCCCGCGAAGACAATTCCTGGAGAAGACGTTCAAGTAAGTAGTTTCATTCATGTATGATCTTCTGGGTGAATGCCAGTGGTAACATTCATCCAGTGGTGACAGCTTAGCTGCAATAACTCAATCGGAAGAGTTTCATGTGAATGTCTTGCTAACTTTACCACATCAATAATGTTCTTGTTAACTGCCGATTTTAGTTGTATAATAGACTTCAGAATCTAGTGGCTCATGATTTACAGGCAGTATTGTCACGCATAATATAGCAGTTCAATTGCATTTTAGAATTGAATATGTTGCTGATGTGTCTTGAAAAAAAGGTTCTGCCTGGGCGCAGTCATATTCAGGTTATGTCATGGCGTTAATTGCAACTGCAGTATGGTCTGGCAGGGACACTTTCTTCACTGCACCTACAGTGCCTTCAGAAAGTATTCAAATGTATTGAAAATGAAATAGAGAACTCATTTACATAATTATTCAAACCCCCGAGTCAATACTTTGTAGAAGCACCTTTTGGGGTGATTACAGCTGTGAGTCTTTTGGGGTACGTTTCTAAGAGCTTTGCACACCTGGATTGTACAATATTTGCCCATTATTCTTTAAAAAAGGTTTTCCTCTAGGATTTTGCCTGTGCTTATTGCTGTGTTCCATTTATTTTTTATCCTAAAGAACTCCCTAGTCCTTGCTGATGAAAAGTATACCCATAACATGATGCAGCCACCACCATGCTTGAAAATATGAAGAGTGGAACTCAGTGATGTGTTGGTAGCTTTGCCCCAAACATATTGCTCAGTATTCATGACAAAAAGTGTATTTCTTTGCCACATCTTTTTGCAGTATTACTTAAGTGCCTTGTTGCAAACAGGATGCATGTCTTGGAATATTTTTAGTCTGTGCAGGCTTCCTTCTTTTCACTCTGTCATTTAGGTTAGTATTGTGGAGTAACTATAATGTTGTTGATCCATCCTCAGTTTTCTCCTATCCCAACCATTCATCTCTGTAACTGTTTTTTTTAAATCAACATTGGCCTCATGGTGAAATCCCTGAGCAGTTTCCTTCCTCTCCTGCAATTTAGTTAGGAAGGACACATGTATCTTTGTATTGACTGGGTATATTGATGCATAATTAATATCTTCACCATGCTCAAAGAGCTATTTATAGTCTGCTTTATTTACAATTTTTACACATTATCAATAGGTGCCTTTCTTTGCGAGACATTGAAAAACCTCCCTGGTCTTTGTGGTTGAATCCGTGCTTGAAATTCACTACTCGATTGAGGGACCTTACAGATAATTGTATGTGTGGGGTACAGAGATGGGGTAGTTATTCAAAAATCATGTTAACCACTATTATTGAACATGGAATTAGTCCATACAACTTATTATGGGATTTCTTACATTTTTACTCCTGAACTTATTTAGGCTTGCCATAACAAAGGGGTTAAATACTTATTGACTTGACAGTTCAGCTTTTAATATTTTATTAATTTAGAAAATGTTCTACCAACAAAATTCCAATTTGACATTATGGGGTATTATGTGTAGATCAGTGACACAAAATGTAAATGTAATCAGTTTTAAATTCAGGCTGTAACACAACAAAATGTGGAAAAAGTCAAGGGGTTTGAATACTTTCTGAAGGCACTGTTTGTTACCTTTTCATCATCTGTTTCCTGGTTGTACAGGTGCACTAAGTGGTGACGTTGGTCTGTGGGTGGGTGGGGCACTGACATTTAATAGTTGAACTACATACCTCTTGCCATTTATTTTCTAGCTTTACAAGCACTCCAGGTTTTATGGGTTGTTATCTCTAAGACAAAATGTAAACTGGGCTGTCCTGAAATATTGTGACAGTCTCATTAAAGCCAGGCATTGATCTAAGGTAGATCTGAGGCCGAGCACATCTCTAGAATGTTGCTATGTGCACTAATGATTGTTGTGTGTAGTGTGTTGCTGGTGTGTGATGTGTTTTGTCTTTGTAAGGCGGGGGGTCACGATGGCACAGAAGGTCCTGGTGACTGGGGGAGGAGGCTACATCGGCAGCCACTGTGTGGTGGAACTGATTGAGGCAGGATTCTGCCCTGTGGTCATAGATAACTTCAGCAATGCCGTCCAAGGTAAATGTCCTTAGTTTGCCCAGTGTGGCTTTGCGAGTAGGCTAATACGGCCTATGACACTCTATCTGTTTGACAGTTACTGTTTGTTTTGTGTGTGACGCTGATAACAGTTCCAGTAAAGGTGCGTTTGTGTGTTGATCATTGTTCCACATCCTTTTTGTTTTTTGGAGGAGTAAGGGAAGTCCCTGAGAGCCTGCAGAGGATAGAGAAAATCCTGGACACCAGCATTGAGTTCTATGAGCTGGACCTGCTGGACCGCACAGGCCTGGAGAAGCTCTTCAAACAGGTTTAAAACTACACATGTATCCCTGCTGAACAGTGTTCACAGGCTTTAACTAGACCCCAGAGGATTGCCTCTTCAGGTCATGGAGTCAGGGACAGCTCCTGGCCCTATTAGCATTTTTGCTCAATACCTTTGTCTTTGTTCGGTTTTTTCTTGTTTGTCTCTGTCTTCATGTCCTAACAGCATTCATTCAGTGCTGTAATGCACTTTGCTGGTCTAAAAGCAGTGGGTGAGTCAGTTGAGCAGCCATTGAGGTACTATCGGGTCAACCTCACTGCAACCATGAACTTGCTTGAGGTAAGCAAGAACACCTCAATCTTAACTTGCCTTGCATTTTTTGAAGCGACCTATTATGTAATGGCATTCACTGCCGCTTGCCTAGAACTGCTACCAAAGTGCATGAGTGCTTGTGGGTTGATTTTATAACTTTGTAGCACTGTACTTGTCTTTTACTTTTGACCCGCTACTAGTGTTTGTGTTGCGTGCAATAATCTCAACCCGCTTCCTGATGTTAGTCTGTATGCTTAAGCATGTGTGTGCCTTAGATTGCTGTCTCAAGGGCTGCTGTCTGTCCGTGTGTGTGTGTGTGTGTGTGTGTGTGTGTGTGTGTGTGTGTGTGCATCTGCATGCCTCCCAGGTGATGCAGACTCATGGCGTGCGCAATCTGGTCTTCAGCAGCTCAGCCACGGTGTATGGAGACCCCCAGCGGCTTCCCATAGACGAACAGCACCCTGTTGGGGGGTGCACCAACCCCTACGGCAAAACCAAGTACTTCATAGAGGAGATGATTATTGACCAGTGTAAGGCAGAGAAGGTACTGTACCTACCTACCCCAGGTTCTCTATTCAACATCACACACACCCTGACCATCTGTCACATACATCCCATGCATGATAGATGTCCTGAATAACAGTGTGTACCAATGTGTACAACGATACTACTGTATGTATTCACAGGACTGGAATGCAGTGCTGCTGCGCTATTTTAACCCGATCGGGGCTCACTCCTCTGGGCTCATCGGAGAAGACCCTCAGGGCATCCCCAACAACCTGCTGCCCTATGTCGCCCAGGTAACCACAAGCAATGTTTATCCACCTTGAATGATGCGATATACTACTGAGTTATTCCTTTTCTAATCTCTGTTCTTGTCACTGGGATGTAGTATTGTAATTGACTTAACTTTATGTGCTGTGGCTCTCTCGTCGCTAACCCAGGTGGCCATTGGGAGAAGAAAACACCTCAATGTGTTTGGGAATGATTACGACACTATTGATGGAACAGGTAATGATGACTGACTTTATGCTTAAACAAAAGTGGGTTGATTGACATTGATTGAAAACAACACAGAATAGAATTAAATCAATCATAACCGTCTGATGGTAAATGTCAAATCATCATTTATTTTGTGAAATGCATCCAATTCTGAATAATCCTTCTCCTCTTTCTCTCTTTAGGAGTGCGAGATTATATCCATGTTGTGGATTTGGCCAAAGGACACATAGCTGCCCTCAAGAAACTGAAGGACAATTGTGGATGCAAGGTACAGTATACCGGCGGCCTGAATTACATGAACACACTATTACCTGAGTGATCTTTCCTGTCTTTCCTCATTCATTCACAATTTCTCAGGTCTCTGCCATTTTCATATAGAAATGTGACGTTTCCCCCCCCCTCTCTCCCTCCCTGTATCTCACTCTCTAGGTGTATAATTTAGGAACAGGAACCGGTTACTCTGTGCTCCAGATGGTGAAGGCTATGGAGAAGGCCTCAGGGAAGGAAGTGAGTGATTTGAGACTCTTTTAAAAACTTTAGAGCCTTCATCCATCAGTATTCCTAGATTTATTTCCTCTTGATTATAGGGAATGGTATAATTTTTTTGAACTACATGTGTAGAACATCTTGGCCATGTTCTGTTATAATCTCCACCCGGCACAGCCAGAAGAGGACTGGCCACCCCTCATAGCCTGGTTCCTCTCTAGGTTTCTTCCTAGATTTTGGCCTTTCTAGGGAGTTTTTCCTAGCCACCGTGCTTCTACACCTGCATTGCTTGCTGTTTGGGGTTTTAGGCTGGGTTTCTGTACAGCACTTCGAGATATTAGCTGATGTACGAAGGGCTATATAAAATAAACTTGATTTGATTTAGAAAGCGGCTACTTCAAGCAATACCTGTCTGACGGCTAATTTCAGACCAAACCATTTCACGTGAGGGTGGTTGTACTGTAATGATTGTCTTTGCCACAGATCATGTACCTGATCGCCCCTCGGCGAGGAGGAGATGTAGCATCCTGCTATGCTGACCCCCTTCTGGCTGAGAAAGAGCTGGGCTGGAAAGCTGACTTCGACCTGGAGAGAATGTGTAAGTACACCTTTATTGAACTACTACTACTACCCTTTTACTTTCATTGTTACTCTGAGTCTGTACATCATTTGTCAACACAACACGACAGCTCCAGGCCTCAATTCAATGCACAATCTTGATTACAAAGAGCAAATGTTTATTCTCATAATGTCATGCCTCTGGTTGTCTCCAAAGGTGAGGACCTGTGGCGCTGGCAGTCCAAAAACCCTACCGGATTCACTAATAACAGCCCGTCTTCAATATGATGTCACTCAACACTCATCTTCTTCACTTCCTCCTATGTTGCTGGGCCAAAGCAAATCATAAAGTTCTTCATTTTTCTTTTGCATTCACACATGAAGAGACCTCAAGACAAAATGAATGATTTATATTTCATAATGATTTAATATTATGTTGTTGATTCCATACAGGTACTTCTCTAATGCTTAGGTGAAAAATACCATGTCTTGTCATTTGTATGTATTGTCATAGACATTTTCTCTAATGATATAGTAGCTGAGTCAATAGCCATAAAAATGGGGAAATACGTTTTCTAAACAAAGGAAATATATTGTGTAATTATGTTTTTATTTCATTGGTCACATCAATCATTTTTCATTGACCCTGGTAAGAGATGCTGTGGTGTATATGGTGCTTGATTGAATGGATTGTTTGAGTTAACCATATAACTGAGTGATAGCTATAGTACTACAATATACATGTGGGAAGGCTATGTTTTTGGAACAATTAGTTCAAATTGTTTTTGTTTTTTTACAAAAATTAGGAGGATCAGGTTGGCCTAATCTTAGGAATGTTATTATTTCAATAATTCCAAATGTCAAGCCCTAAAAAGGTGAGTATAGTCTCTTAAAGGGGGCACTTATACTGTAAGTGGCTCCTTGGTCTTCGGGCGCTCAGCACTGCCTTTTTTTTATCGTCTAACAAACGGGTTTCGGTCTTTAGGGCTGAGCAGGAAGTGAATGTGTACCCCAAACAAGTAAAAGAAAGTAAAATTGCCCAACATTTTTTTTTAAATGGCAATGATGACAGAGATGGGGGCGAATAGGGCATATCGGGCACCGGGCGAACCAGGTCACCGTAGAATATCGATACCTTTGTCGTGGTAGAGCATTGGCAGAGACCGGGCGCGTGTAAGCAGGATATAGGGTATGGGGAGTGATTCAGGCCAAAATTAAGCCTAGGCAACAGTACCACCATGTGACTGTCGTCTACTATTGAATGTCCAGCTGAAATGAGGTGATACCAATGCCTTACTAACGTCTGCGTGACGCCTGCGTATTAATAAAAACCTGAAAGTGCATATTTTATATTCGTACCGTTTTCCACATGCAAGCCGACATTCCGATGTAGGTAGTATAAGGGATTTGCGTCAATTCAAATCTGGTATCAGGATAAAATGTGATTCAGAGTCACCGAATAAACTTTAAGTATTTTTATTAAACTCAAGCGATAAATGGTAAATGCAATTTTCGTATATACGGGTTCACTGTAACACCTCGCAGGGTAGAACAGGGAACTGGCAGGATGTAAGTAAACAGCTGTTCTTATACTGTGATAGACGTAGTTCCAACCCGTCTGTTGGCCTATCACAGTAGAGGCTGAGTGTGGTTTAAACTTGCTCAGCCTATCGCCGGCGCTCAGGCTGGTCCCAGCCTCTTGGCGCTCCTTGGTGTCCGGCGCTGTTGCTGTGTAGATTACGCTCCCACACCCTAGAGACTGGGGCCAGACAGTTCTGTAACATTGTTTGAGCTATTTGCACCTGCATAGATAGCATACTGTTCTCGCTCAAGGTTAACCACAGCTTCTCAGCACACTATCTGGGGCAAAATGTTACTTCCAGCACAGACACCCAGGCGCCCAGGCCAACAGTTGCTAATATTCAATCACGTGATGTAGTATTGGGTTATAGCGCAATAAACACAGATCCTCACAGTAGCCACATTGGCCTATAGTGTTGCCTACAGTTTGTGTGTTTGGCTATTATGGCCTAGAAAAGATTACGTCTAATATATAGGTAATCTGACTTTTCCTCAACACCTCATGGGATTATTTTATCTTGCTGTATACAGATCTAAACATTGTTAGCCAATCACATACTGTGTTGTTACCAGTTCCCACTACGTCAGACAACCAATAGGATTTTTCTTTTTTAATTTAAGGGGTGGATCAGCTTAATATTGCGGAAAGATTGTTGCTTCCATCAATGTAATTGGCTGCATCGTTTCCAATCCCCCATATATATATTTTTGTAAATATATCCATATACAGTGGGGAGAACAAGTATTTGATACACTGCCGATTTTGCGGGTTTTCCTACTTACAAAGCATGTAGAGGTCTGTAATTTTTATCATAGGTACACTTCAACTGTGAGAGACGGAATCTAAAACAAAAATCCAGAAAATCACATTGTATGATTTTTAAGTAATTAATTAGCATTTTATTGCATGACATAAGTATTTGATCACCTACCAACCAGTAAGAATTCCGGCTCTCACAGACCTGTTAGCTTTTCTTTAAGAAGCCCTCCTGTTCTCCACTCATTACCTGTATTAACTGACCTGTTTGAACTCGTTACCTGTATAAAAGACACCTGTCCACACACTCAATCAAACAGACTCCAACCTCTCCACAATGGCCAAGACCAGAGAGCTGTGTAAGGACATCAGGGATAGAATTGTAGACCTGCACAAGGCTGGAATGGGCTACAGGACAATAGGCAAGCAGCTTGGTGAGAAGGCAACAACTGTTGGCGCAATTATTAGAAAATGGAAGAAGTTCAAGATGACGGTCAATCAGCCTCGGTCTGGGGCTCCATGCAAGATCTCACCTTGTGGGGCATCAATGATCATGAGGAAGGTGAGGGATCAGCCCAAAACTACACGGCAGGACCTGGTAAATGACCTGAAGAGAGCTGGGACCACAGTCTCAAAGAAAACCATTAGTAACACACTACGCCGTCATGGATTAAAATCCTGCAGCGCACGCAAGGTCCCCCTGCTCAAGCCAGCGCATGTCCAGGTCCGTCTGAAGTTTGCCAATGACCATCTGGATGATCCAGAGGAGGAATGGGAGAAGGTCATGTGGTCTGATGAGACAAAAATAGAGCTTTTTGGTCTAAACTCCACTCGCCGTGTTTGGAGGAAGAAGAAGGATGAGTACAACCCCAAGAACACCATCCCAACCGTGAAGCATGGAGGTGGAAACATCATTCTTTGGGGATGCTTTTCTGCAGAGGGGACAGGACGACTGCACTGTATTGAGGGGAGGATGGATGGGGCCATGTATCGCGAGATCTTGGCCAACAACCTCCTTCCCTCAGTAAGAGCATTGAAGATGGGTCGTGGCTGGGTCTTCCAGCATGACAACGACCCGAAACACACAGCCAGGGCAACTAAGGAGTGGCTCCGTAAGAAGCATCTCAAGGTCCTGGAGTGGCCTAGCCAGTCTCCAGACCTGAACCCAATAGAAAATCTTTGGAGGGAGCTGAAAGTCCGTATTGCCCAGCGACAGCCCCGAAACCTGAAGGATCTGGAGAAGGTCTGTATGGAGGAGTGGGCCAAAATCCCTGCTGCAGTGTGTGCAAACCTGGTCAAGAACTACAGGAAACGTATGATCTCTGTAATTGCAAACAAAGGTTTCTGTACCAAATATTAAGTTATTTTCTGATGTATCAAATACTTATGTCATGCAATAAAATGCAAATTAATTACTTAAAAATCATACAATGTGATTTTCTGGATTTTTGTTTTAGATTCTGTCTCTCACAGTTGAAGTGTACCTATGCTAAAAATTACAGACCTCTACATGCTTTGTAAGTAGGAAAACCTGCAAAATCGGCAGTGTATCAAATACTTGTTCTCCCCACTGTACATATGTATACATATACACATATATACATACACATACCTATATAGACATACATATATATTTTTTTATATACCTTTATTATTCCCGCAAACCCTACCACCCTTCCCCCAATTGGAGTAAACTAATAAACAATAACACTTAGGCTTCTACCTTCAGTATATACATCTTATACACATTTTACAGACTATTTTACAATAGTTATATTTTGTTTGTTTTTAGTCCTTCCTCTTTCTGATATCCATCCAGTTTGATTTCTATTTGTAACTGTGCTATTTCACAAAATTTATGAACCTATATACATTTTACAGACCCGTATGTTTTACATTGGTTATCTTGTTATTAGTCCCACCCTTCAGTTCCATTCAACCCCTCCAAACTATCTCTCAACACCATCCATTTTGGATTTCTATTTGCCATATATTTTTCAGCTGTGATGCTTGACAAAAGTACTGAACCTTTCTATTCTCATAGCTTCTACAGATTGTACATGAAAAATAAACATTTTTGCTAAAATAATTATATTATTGATTGATTGACTATGGTTTTTCAAATCACCCAGTATTGATATCTGTAGCATTAGTTCTAGACAAATGTTGCAATTCTTCAGCCATTCCTGGACCTGTGACCAAAAACGAGCTACGTATGGACAATACCAAAATAAATGATCTAATGACTCTGCCTCCTCACAGCAAAATCTGCAGAGCTGGGAAGATTGTATCCCCCATAATCATAACGTTCTATTGGTTGCAAGAATTTTGTATAGTAATTTAAATTGAAAAATGTGAAGTTTTGAATCCGGCTTTGTTTTGTGTGTCAATTCATAAACCATGTGCCATGGAATGGGTACATCAAAAATCTCTTCCCAACTATTTTGCAATTTATTTGGCACAGCTGTCAGTTTTTTGGTCCTTAAATGAAATTAGTATATGTTTTTATTTATCACACTTTTCTTTAACCATTTATGTTCTTTAATACAGAGCCGACATACATGTTCCTTACTTTTTTCCCCTTCTACTTGCCTCTTCCATTTTTGTGGTAATGCTGCAATTAGTTGGTTGTAATTTTGGGTAGAGCAGACATTTCCATATGTCTGTGTTAGCTGCATGTGTGACAACTCTACCAGTCCTATTTATGATATAATTCACAAAAATTATACCTTTTTTTTTTACATTTCTTTGAAAAATACGTTGTTTTTTTAATCAATTAGTATATTTGAGTTTAACCACAATATTTGGTGTATTATTTGTTCTGTCTTTTCAGGTGGATTAAAATGAAATTGCAACCAACTTTCCAAGGCTTGTTAAAAAAATTAAGATATTTTGGAGATTATTTCCTTTTCAAACAACCGAAAGTGAGCAGGTGTAATCTGAATAAAGAGGAAAAGGCCATTCTTGAACATAGGATGAGACATTCCTAATCTGGCTTTTCCTCAACACCTCATGGGATAGTACGTTATCTTATCTCGCTGTATACAGATCTAAACATTGTTAGCCAATCACAGACTGTGTTGTTACCAGTTCCCACTACGTTAGACAACCAATAGGGTTTGTGTCCATGACTTTCAGTCGAATAGACCAGTTCATAGGATTTCCCAGAGTGCTATCCAGGATCCTTATATGTCCCTACCTCAATCAAGTAAAAATGCAAAGTGGTTAAGTTTAGTGTCACGGGATGGGAGGACATGACCCCCACACACTCTGGAATTTGCCATTTTGTCCCCCCCAGTTTTATCATTGCACTATGATACAAAAAGCGGTATTGGTGTGGTTTAGGACCATGCGGACCCCTCAGAGCAGTCGGGTGGGCTGTTTGGTGGTTTGAAACGGCTGGATTTAGGACCACGTGGACACCACAGAGCGTGTGAACAGAGGAAGCTGTTGTCTGTGTGTGTTGTGCTTTTCCCCCTGAGTTGTAACAGCAAGCAGAGAAGAAACTGGCTATTCTTTATTTGACTGATGTAGCTTGCAAGGTAACTGCTGTTTGACTTAATAGAAGAAAAAAAAATGTATTCCCAGTGCTGAGCTAGTAGTGTAAGTGACGTGTAATGTTAGCTAATGTTTCATCCCTTCTCAACTGAAGCTTTGTCTGAATTTAGTAGCTAGTAGCTACCACAGCCAGTTCAGCTCTAGCCTCTAGCTATCTGTCAGGTAGCAATATATAACAGCTGTTGTATGTATGGAAATGTTTTGTAGCCTTTGTTTTGTCTCAATAGAAGTAAATTAACTTGTCTCGTTCTCGCCAGTTAATGTACCATTAGAGCTAGCCAAAAGTTGTCTAACATTAGCTATTACTTTTGCCTCAATCACACCAGACCTGAATCAAATTATGAAACCAGCGACCAAACGATTGAAGACTGATATTCTGACGTTTTTTGAGAGCGCAATGTGAGTTTTTATTTGAGTCAGTATATGTAACGTTATTGATCTGTCAGTTTCCCTAGGTAATTCCTTACTTTTCACACTGACATGGTATAAACAGCTCTACAGGCTTCACTGTCATGGTGCACAGTCAGTACACAACACTATGCTCATCATGTCTTAGCAGGATCAAATGGTGAAAGGTGTCCCAGCAGGGTCAGACAGCCAGGGAAGACCAGTCTACGGAGCTCCGGTGAATTTTGCAGTTTATTATAACAGTCAGTGAATGGATACAAAGCTCCATCTTGAGTTGATGGGTAGACTACAGTCTGGGATCTGGGAATGATGGCCATTTCAGTAAATTAACCATTGATTCTATTCTTGGATAATAAAATGTATAAATGTACACCAAGGTAATTATGCGCCTTGCCTCATCTGAGCAGGATCAGATGGTGACAGGGATCACAGCAAGGTCAGGCAACCAGGGAAGACCAGTGTGTGACAGCGCTAAAGTGATCTTTTGCAGATGCAACACTTTATTCTCTCTGTGCTGCAAACACTGGACAAGCCAGAAGCTTCAAAGATTGAAACTATTCTAAGGCAGTTTGACAAACCTCTAAAGTTGATTTACAAACTGTATCAAGGGTTGATAGAGGCTTTTCCCGATGACACAAAATATATAAAACTAAAATGTGAGGAAGACCTGGGAGACACTATTGATGATGAAGAATGGATACGGATGTGTTTGAATGCCCAGTCATATTCATATCATCTCAGACATACATTACTGCAGTTTAAGACCATCCATAGAACTTGCTATATGCCAGTGAAACTGAATATCAAGCACTCAGAAATGCAATTCCTCTGCTGGAGATGTAAAACACAAAAGGGGACATATTTGCATATGTTATGGTCTTGTCAAGGCTGGCTGAATTCTGGCAAAGAGTATGTTGTTTTATCTCAGCATGTCTACAGACTCTCCCTTCTCCCTGTTTTTGTTTGCTTGGAAATGTTGATACTGGAGACTGTTATCAGAAGAAACTGTGTAACCCAGCATTTATAGCAGCTAAGAAATGCATTGCCATTAATTGGAAGGTTGGTTATCCTCCCACAATGTCACAATGGATGGCAGAAATGTCAAGTTATGTATCACTAGATTTGAGTTATTACAAATTGTAGAGTATACTGTGCAACTTTCATAAGTTCTGGATGCTTTATGTGGAATACTGTACGACAAAAGGAGTCTGTATTGAAAACATGCCCAAATCAGGGGATATACAATATATATATATATATACAGTACAAACGTATGTAGAAACCTCTTCAAAATAGGGGATTTGGCTATTTCATCCACACCCATTGCTGACAGGTGTATAAAATTGAGCACACAGCCATGCAATCTCCAATTTAGATTTTGTAGAAATGCAGGAAATTAGCTTTAGATGCCCAGACCCCCGCAAGATTATCCCTCCCCCCCCCCCCCCCCCACACTTCTAAAACCAAAAACGGACACGGTATTTGAGAGCTCGCTAGCAACACAGACATTAAAAAACTATGGCAAAGAAATGGTACGCCATAGAACAAGAGAAAGGCGCGATTTTCAAGTCTGCTCCAGATAGACGATTAAAAATCATTCACAAGATGTCCTTGATCCTATTGAGGAGTGAGTATATTTAAGTTCTGATATTGTTATTAAATATTTAGGCATACTGTGTTGGTAAGGCAAATATGGTTTATTTGAAAATAAGTACTTTTTGCTGAGTTGACAACGTATAGTCGAAGGCACGTAGGCAATATTATTTATTGTGTCGATAGGGGAGTAGGCTAGTATACAATAATAACGTAATTTGATGTATGGTATTATTTATTTAATGGATTCATTCAAATGTAAATTAAAATATACAAACGGGGTGCTATAGGACATGTACACATTTTACATTGTAATACACTACCCCTACATGCCATTGTGTGCTGGAGCTATGGGACACATTCCGGACTTAATTGAATGGGGGATGCATAACTACTTTTCCATGAAGGACGGAAATGAGATACAACATACAACTTCAATTGAAGACCTAAGATCACGCCAGTATCATAACGGTATCCTATTATAGTGTGGATACAGGAGTAGCCTATTCTACAATAATGTAACTGTATGTGCTTGTATTATTTTTCTAATTGATCAATTAAATTGTAAATGTGGATGGATACGCTACTTCATTCAATGATTACAGCATTGTCCAAGGTAGATACAGGAGTAGCCTATAGTCTACATAATAAAGTCATTGAACGTACTATAGTATAATTTATTTATTTGAAGAATGAAATTGTATATGCGGGATGGGTAGGGTAGCTACTTCATTCAGTGAAAACGGAATATCTTGCTATCTCTGGGACCATGTTAATGAAGTCTATTCAGCTGTTGAACTATGACAATGTCGAACTAATTTCTAAATCAGTCTTTCTTTTATTCAAGATGATGTCATGAGCCAGATCAACCAATCAGCTTCACTGAAACTGTTCAACCCACTACCCCCACCACTCTCCCTCTACAAGCAACCACCTCTTCTTCTCCTGTTCAACTCATTTGCAGCCACACAGAAAAGGGCTGTACATACCTCTGTGCCTATCTCAGTGCAACACGATTCAACCAAGGCCTCAGTTGGACGCCTAAAATGTGAGAAATGTAAACAAGATGCTACAGAAGTGTGTGTTTGTGTGCGTGTGTGTGTGTGTGTGTGTGTGTGTGTGTGTGTGTGTGTGTGTGTGTGTGTGTGTGTGTGTGTGTGTGTGTGTGTGTGTGTGTGTGTGTGTGTGTGTGTGTGTGTGTGTGTGTGTGTGTGTGTGTGTGTGTGTGTGTGTGGTTATGGATGGAGTTCCAAGAAAATACATGAGTGTGATGTGCCCCTCTGTGTCAATGTTGAAATGCCATACATGGAAGATGGCAAAGTGATGTGAGTGAGAGCATATGGAAATAAAGACGCCTCGGGATCTAAAATGAATGTGGGGTGCCCTCTTGTGTCTCCTTTTTGTCCATTTGAGGATGCTACAGTCAACCCTGGTGGAAGTTCTTGGAACTGCTATTTAAGTCTGAGCAGAGGTTGACGTGCTATGTTGCGTGTTATCTGGAATACCAGGCAGATGTTTGTTGAGTACAGGTGGAACTTGTTGTGTACACTCTTGAAAAAGAGGTTCCAACAGGGTTCTTTGGCTCTCATCAAAGGAGAACCCTTTTTGGTTCCAGGTAGAAGTATTTTTGGTTCCAGTAAGAACCCTTTTGGGTTCCATGTAGAACCCTCTGTGGAATGGAACCCAGAAGGATTCTACCTGGAACCAAAAAGGGTTCTTCAAAGGGTTTTCCTATAGGGACAGTGGAAGAATCCTTTTAGGTTCTAGATAGCACCTTTTTTTCCTAAGAGTGTAGGCCTATATTGTATTGGTGGTTCCATGGTTTCCTGGTGGTGAGTTAAGATAATCAGAAATATGAGGAAACATCCCCACTTTTAGCACACATTTGCGAGCAGGCAAAGTAGCTTACTTCTACAAAAAAGACAAGCTCAAACGCAAACAAAAGACCATGAAGAAACTGACAAAACAATGAATAAATTGACAGAATTCGTCAATGTTATGTAATAAAACAAAACTTGTTGTTTTGTGTAGCATTTCGAATTGCATGAACAGAAATTGCCGTAAATCAACATTGAAGATTATAAAATATGGGAATTAACAGTGAACATTTACTGGTGTTGAATTCTAAATAAACCATGGTCGAATTTCTGCAAACACGCTACTACTAAAGGACACCAATAAGAAGAAGATACTTTATTGGGCCAAGAAACAACAAGCAATGGACATTAGACCGGTGGAAATCTGTCCTTTGGTCTGATGAGTCAAAATGTGAGATTTTTGGTTCCAACCGCCATGTCTTTGTGAGATGCAAAGTAGGTGAACGGATTATCTCTGCATGTGTGGTTCCCACCGTGAAGCATGGAGGAGGAGGTGTAATGGTGTGGGGGTGCTTTGTTGGTGACACTGTCAGTGATTTATTTAGAATTCAAGGCACAATTAATCAGCATGGCTACCACCTCCAGGCTGTGTAAGGGCTATTTGACCAAGAAGGAGAGTGATGGAGTGCTGCATCAGATGCCCTGGCCTCCACAATCACCTGACCTCAAACCAATTGAGATGGTTTGGGATGAGTTGGACCGCAGAGTGAAGGAAAAGCAGCCAACAAGTGCTCAGCATACAGTATGTGGGAACTCCTTCAAGACTGTTGGAAAAGCATTCCAGGTGAAGTTGGTTGAGAGAATGTCAAGAGTGTGCAAAGCTGTCATGAAGGCAACATGTCGTTACCTTGAAGAATCTAAAATCTAAAATATATTTTGATTTGTTAAACACTTTTTGGGTTACTACATGATTCCATATGTGTTATTTCATCGTTTTATGTCTTCACTATTATTCTACAATGTAGAAAATAGTACAAATAAAGAAAAACCCTTGAATGAGTAGGTGTGTCCAAACGTTTGACTGGTACTGTATATAACAGGGAATTGAACAAACAAAGGGTATCCTAAACAATTCACACAATGACACAATTAATACGCACGATTTGTCGGGAGACAGAAACATGCCTTTGGTGCTCTTCACCACACAACCATTCCCACCTTCTTGTCTAGACATTGTTTTTTATTCCACTCAATACAATCTTTACAAGGAACAGGCCTAGGCGTAACCTTAACAATGTGGTCAGGTATAAAGCAGTAGTCATTTATGGAAAACAAATGAAAAATCAAAGTCCATGCAGAGCATTGAAAACAATTATTCTTAATGGGGCCTGTTTAATAATAAAAAGCAGAAGATAGTAAATATCATTAATCACAAATGTTAACCTATGCAAATTAATCTGAAAACATTCCAGCCTTATTAATAGGACTACATTTAGCCTAATTGGAACACATATGGCAAGAAGTCAAAGGCTATTGTTTGTCCGGATTAAATATAGGCCTTCGTGTGTATCCAATCTGTAGGAGATAGTGGGCTAAATCAATAGGCTGGGGTGTTTTCGGTTCAGTTTAAGCTAAGGTAATGCGTAAAAACGCAACTGCACTGAAATGTATAGCCTGATTCAATGTGATTCTCCTGAGAGATAAAAATGTTATCTGTTAAGCTCTTTGCTCTATGAATAGACCAATACTGCTTCTATACTGCTTCTATCTTTTTGGTCTTTTGTTATAGGCATAGCCTACCACTAATATTCTAAATTGCTGAGCATTTAAAATGACAATATTTATCTTGGGATAATGACACTTGCATTACATTTCAAAGTAAATGTTTTCATAAGCCCATAGGCCTACCAAGAACCCTTGTTGAGGCTGGGCAAGACCTTCAATAGGCTAGTAGACTTTGCAGAAATAATCATGGAGTTAATCATTGTTATAGCCTAGATCGCTTTATATAATCTGGACTGTTGTTTTTTCTAAGGCTAAGCTAACAAGGGGTAGCCTATGCTTTTTTCCCTGCCCTGCTTTTAACCATAATTACTAGCCTAAGGACTGCATGGTGACAATGATTGTGTCTATTAAACAGGTAAACTTGTGGTAAACTGGGAACTCTGGGGGGGAAACAAAGTCAGAAAGATGCCCGAGTTTGGATGATTTATTTTTAGTTCCCAGTTGTCTTGAACGCACTGAAGTCTGAATTCAGAGATTGCAGAGTTCCGAGTTCCCAGTTGTCTTGAATGCACTGAAGTCTAAATTCAGAGATTGCCGAGTTCCCAGTTGTTTGAACTCTGTGCTGGAGACATAGGCTACATCTTCTTTCTGAATAGGGCTCCCTCCAACAAAGAAGCCCTCTTGTCCATATTGATTTGAGAAATAGGCATACCTACACAGTAATCAAATCAAATGAAATTGTATTGGTCACATGGTTAGCAGATGTTATTCCGACAGTGCAGCAAAATCAACAATTAATCTAACAATTCCACAACAACTACCTAATACACACAAATCTGAAGGGATGGAATAAGAATATATACATATAGATATATGGATGAGCGATGACCGAGCTGGATAGGCAAGATGCAATAGATGGTATAAAATACAGTATACATATGGGATGAGTAATGCAAGATATGTAAACATTATTATTAAAGTGTCAATAATAAAGTGACTAGTGATCCATTTGTTAGAGTGGCCAATAATTAAAAGTCTGTATGTAGGCAGCAGCCTCTCTTTGTTAGTGATGGATGTTTAGCAGTCTGATGGCCTTGAGATAGAAACTATTTTTCAGTCTCTCGGTCCCAATTTTGATGTACCTGTACTGACCTCGCCTTCTGGATGGTAACGGGGTGAACAGGCAGTGGCTCGGGTGGTTGTTGTCCTTGATGATCTTTTTGACCTTCCTGTGACATCGGGTGCTGTAGGTGTCCTGGAGGGCAGGTAGTCTGCCCCCAGTGATGCGTTGTGTGTAACGGATGTGAAATGGCTATCTAGTTAATAGCCTTTCAATCGGTGCTAATAGCCTTTCAATCGGTGATGTCACTTGCTCTGAGACCTTGAAGTAGTGGTTCCCCTTTGCAAGGGCCGCGGCCTTTGTGGAGCGATGGGTAACGACGCTTCGTGGGTGACTGTTGTTGATGTGTGCAGAGGGTCCCGGGTCGGGGCGAGAGGACGCCATAAAGTTAAACTGTTACATGTGCAGAATGCACCACCCTCTGGAGAGCCCTGCGGTTGTGGGTGGTGCAGTTGTCGTACCAGGCGATGACACAGCCTGACAAGATGCTCTCGATTGTGCATCTGTAAAAGTTTGTGAGGGTTTTAGGTGACAAGCCAAATTTCTTCAGCCTCCTGAGGTTGAAGAGGCGCTGTTGCGCCTTCATCACCACGCTGTCTGTGTGGGTGGACCATTTCAGTTTTTCCGTGCCGTGTATGCCGAGGAACTTAAAACTTTCCACCTTCTCCACTGCTGTCCCGTCGATGTGGATAGGGGGGTGCTCCCTCTGCTGTTTCCTGAAGTCCACGATCATCTCCTTAGTTTTGTTGACGTCGAGTGAGAGGTTGTTTTCCTGACACCACATTCCGAGTGCCCTCACCTCCTCCCTATAGGCTGTCTCGATGTTGGTGGTGATCAAGCCTACTACTGTTGTGTCGTTTGCAAACTTGATGATCGAGTTGGAGGCGTACATGGCCACGCAGTCATGGGTGAACAGGGAGTACAGGAGGGGGCTGAGCATGCACCGTTGTGGGGCCCCAGTGTTGAGGATCAGTGAAGTGGAGATGCTGTTTCCTACCTTCACCAGCTGGGGGCGGCCCGTCAGGAAGTCCAGGACCCAAACGCACAGGGTGGTGTTGAGACCCAGGCTCTCCAGCTTAATGATGAGCTTGGAGGGTACTATGGTGTCGAATGCTCAGCTGTAATCAAAGAACAGTATTCTTACATAGGTATTCCTCTTGTCCAGATGGAATAAAGCAGTGTGCAGTGTGATGGCGATTGCATCATCTGTGGACCTATTGGGGCGGTACGCAAATTGCAGTGGGTCTAGGGTGGCAGGTGGAGGTGGAGGTGATATGAGGTGATATGATCCTTGGCTAGTCTCTCAAAGCACTTCATGATGACAGAAGTGAGTGCTACAGGGCGATAGTCATTCAGTTCAGTTACCTATGCCTTCTTGGGTACAGGAACATTGGTGGCGATCTTGAAGCATGTGGGGACAGCAGACTGGGATAGGGAGAGATTGAATATGTCAGTAAACACACCAGCCAGCTGGTCGGCGCATGCTCTGAGTACACGGCTAGGGATGCTGTCTGGGCCGGCAGCCTTGCTAGGGTTAGCGCGTTTAAATGTCTTACTCACGTCAGCCACGGAGAAGGAGAGCTGGCTGCAAATCAACTAGCCATATACATATTTTTTATATAGAGGTGAAATGCATATTTGGTGAGATCTTTAATAAAAACAAAACTTACACATAAACTAATATGTGACACATAAGTATCGCGTGTACACAACGTGAAAGCATGATGTTATGTAGATGTTTTAAGGCGTTCAAGGTGAGATCTTTCATAAGAAATGTCTATATGATGTGTCACGTGACATGAACATGACATGAATGTGTCGGCGGTTTGACACCATAGAAAAAAAACTTGTCTCCATTGACAATCCATGTTAATTGATGGCAGTATCTTATTGCGCTAGGAAGATGTTAGGGGACTTGGTGAGAGGTATCAGTAGCTTCACTAGGCTGAATTCTGTCCTGAATCACTCCCCATAGGCATGGGACAGATGATTGTGTAGTTTCAGTGGATAAAGTTGTGTGCGTCAACTGTAGGGGTGCCCATGTTGTTGGGGATTGGAAGTGTCCGGTGCGAGAGAGGCAGATTGAAGTGCCCAGAGTCAGAGTAGTGCAGAAGGTGTCATATGATGAGGCAGTGAAGAAAGTAGAGGAGGATGGGGTCAAGGGTGAGGGATCGTGAGAGTAGATTGGTGCCAGCACAGAGGGATAAGCCAACGAGTGATATATGCTTCAGTAAGGTTGGCTTCTTAGCGTTCATAGCAATGGTTATCTTCTGTGCTGCAGAAATGGAACGCACTGTAAATCACAGAAAATAGATGTGGTGGCAGCTGCAGAGAAGTATTTGGGTTTACGAGATTTGACTTCAGAAGAGTTACAGGGTGTGTTGAGTGGTGGTGTCCCATCCTCCCAGGCCGTTGGCATGGTTCAGGAGAAGATAGGGCCAAAGTAGTGGAATGGGGCAGTGGGTCTTTAATGAGTGTAGGTGGCAGCTGCAGAGAAGTACCTGGGTATACGAGATTTGACTGCAGAAGAGTTCTAAGATATTTCGAGACTTTGATTTTTATTATATTGTGGTATATAGGTGTAGGGTTGGTTGGTGGTGCAATTTTGTATTTTCTCTCGCTTCCTTTTTATTTTTGTATCACAAATGTAACGTGATTGAACACATGCTACCACACAGTAGGTGGCAGCATGCACAAACAAAATGTGCGAACGCCATGATACCAAAGAAGAAGAAATTGACGTTAACGCTAATGTTGGACTAAAATGGCGGCAGTCATGAGATTTGTCAACAGAAGCTGTTTTGGTTCTAGAATGGGTCATCAATGTTTATCCTTGAGTCGTCCAGCAGCAGTGGCAAAATTAGTAAGTCCATATGTTTTTCTTTTTCAATGTCTCCTCAATGCAGTGGCTTGCTTTTTTGACTAGCTACATTTGATTACAAATGAGTGCCCTTTAAACACAAGCGCCCGTTGTTAGCCTACGTTTGCTAGCTAGCGACTACAGTACCAGTATCATTGATACTAGGTTAGCTAGCTGTTTTTGTTAGAATTGATGATAAAGGCCGCTTATAAAATGTGTGTGTGATACTATATTTTGGTATAACCGTCAATGTCATAGACATAATGCGATATGGTTTGCCTTAATCTGAGCGTGTGTGGTTCTTGTGTGCGTTGCTTTTAACTAACGTTACGTGCACTGTCTAACAACGCTCTGTTGACAGGTTCAGGATGGCGCGTCTACAGGGAAAACTCTCCCAGAGAGGGTAAAGATAGTGGAGGTGGGACCCAGGGATGGCCTGCAAAATGAGAAGGTAATATTTCACTTTATTAAGATTTTATACTTTTAATCAGTCCACCAGTGAATTACATATTTTTGGCGGTCCATTGCATTGGCTTGAGTGGGTGGGCGTGTCACTCAAACTCATGAGGAAAAAGTTAGTCATTCCAGTTATGGGGAACTGGGTCAAAAGCCACCGGTTGCAGTCTGTTGCAGATGTTATTGTCATAACTCCTGTCTCTCTCCTGTTGGCCCTGTCAGACTGTCGTTCCTTCTGAAGTTAAGATTCACCTGATTGACATGCTCTCAGAGGCAGGTCTTTCTGTCATCGAAGCCACGAGCTTTGTCTCCCCGAAATGGGTTCCACAGGTGAGCTTACTAGAGTGATTTGGGGAATTTTAACTAAATTGAATGCCATAGAAGGGTCCTTTGGAAGGATTGTTGACATATACACTGCTCAAAAAAATAAAGGGAACACTAAAATAACACATCCTAGATCTGAATGAATGAAATATTCTTATTTTTTCTTTACATAGTTGAATGTGCTGACAACAAAATCACACAAAAATTATCAATGGAAATCAAATTTATCAACCCATGGAGGTCTGGATTTGGAGTCACACTCAAAATTAAAGTGGAAAACCACACTACAGGCTGATCCAACTTTGATGTAATCAATCAATCAATCAATCAATTTTATTTTATATAGCCCTTCGTACATCAGCTAATATCTCGAAGTGCTGTACAGACACCCAGCCTAAAACCCCAAACAGCTAGTAATGCAGGTGTAGAAGCACGGTGGCTAGGAAAAACTCCCTAGAAAGGCCAAAACCTAGGAAGAAACCTAGAGAGGAACCAGGCTATGAGGGGTGGCCAGTCCTCTTCTGGCTGTGCCGGGTGGAGATTATAACAGAACTATGCCAAGATGTTCAAAAATGTTCATAAGTGACAAGCATGGTCAAATAATAATCATGAATAATTTTCAGTTGGCTTTTCATAGCCGATCATTAAGAGTTGAAAACAGCAGGTCTGGGACAGGTAGGGGTTCCATGACCGCAGGCAGAACAGTTGAAACTGGAATAGCAGCAAGGCCAGGCGGACTGGGGACAGCAAGGAGTCACCACGGCCGGTAGTCCCGACGTATGGTCCTAGGGCTCAGGTCCTCCGAGAGAAAGAAAGAGAGAAGGAGAAAATTAGAGAGAGCCAAGATTTTCAAAATGTTCATAAATGACAAGCATGGTCAAATAATAATCAGGAATAAATCTCAGTTGGCTTTTCATAGCCGATCATTAAGAGTTGAAAACAGCAGGTCTGGGACAGGTAGGGGTTCCGTAACCACAGGCAGAACAGTTGAAACTGGAATAGCAGCAAGGCCAGGCGGACTGGGGACAGCAAGGTGTCATCATGCCCGGTAGTCCTGACGTATGGTCCTAGGGCTCAGGTTCTCAGAGAGAAAGAGAGAACGAGAGAATTAGAGAGAGCATACTTAAATTCACACAGGACACTGGATAAGACAGGAGAAGTACTCCAGGTAACCAACTGACCCTAGCCCCCCGACACAAACTACTGCAGCATAAATACTGGAGGCTGAGACAGGAGCGGTCAGGAGACACTGTGGCCCCATCCGAAGAAACCCCCGGACAGGGCCAAATAGGAAGGATATAACCCCACCCACTTTGCCAAAGCACAGCCCCCGCACCACTAGAGGGAAATCCTCAACCACCAACTGTAATGTAATGTCCTTAAAACAAGTCAAAATGAGGCTCAGTAGTGTGTGTGGCCTCCACGTGCCTGTATGACCTCCCTACAACGCCTGGGCATGCTCCTGATGAGGTGGCGGATGGTCTCCTGAGGGATCTCCTCCCAGACCTGGACTAAAGCATCCGCCAACTCCTGGACAGTCTGTGGTGCAACGTGGCGTTGGTGGATGGAGCGAGACATGTTGTCCCAGATGTGCTCAATTGGATTCAGGTCTGGGGAACGGGCGGGCCAGTCCATAGCATCAATGCCTTCCTCTTGCAGGAACTGCTGACACACTCCAGCTACATGAGGTCTAGCATTGTCTTGCATTAAGAGGAACCCAGGGCCAACCGCACCAGCATATGGTCTCACAAGGGGTCTGAGGATCTCATCTCGGTACCTAATGGCAGTCAGGCTACCTCTGGCGAGCACATGGAGGGCTGTGCGGCCCCCCAAAGAAATGCCACCCCACACCATGACTGACCCACCGCCAAACCGGTCATGCTGGAGGATGTTGCAGGCAGCAGAACGTTCTCCACGGCGTCTCCAGACTCTGTCACGTCTGTCACATGTGCTCAGTGTGAACCTGCTTTCATCTGTGAAGAGCACAGTGGCGAATTTGCCAATCTTGGTGTTCTCTGGCAAATGCCAAACGTCCTGCACGGTGTTGGGCTGTAAGCACAACCCCCACCTGTGGACGTCGGGCCCTCATACCACCCTCATGGAGTCTGTTTCTGACCGTTTGAGCAGACACATGCACATTTGTGGCCTGCTGGAGGTCATTTTGCAGGGCTCTGGCAGTGCCTCACCTGCTCCTCCTTGCACAAAGGCGGAGGTAGCGGTCATGCTGCTGGGTTGTTGCCCTCCTACGGCCTCCTCCACGTCTCCTGATGTACTGGCCTGTCTTCTGGTAGCGCCTCCATGCTCTGGACACTACGCTGACAGACACAGCAAACCTTCTTGCCACAGCTCGCATTGATGTGCCATCCTGGATGAGCTGCACTACCTGAGCCACTTGTGTGGGTTGTAGACTCCGTCTCATGCTACCACTAGAGTGAAAGCACCGCCAACATTCAAAAGTGACCAAAACATCAGCCAGGAAGCATAGGAACTGAGAAGTGGTCTGTGGTCACCACCTGCAGAACCACTCCTTTATTGGGGGTGTCTTGCTAATTGCCTATAATTTCCACCTTTTGTCTATTCCATTTGCACAACAGCATGTGAAATTTATTGTCAATCAGTGTTGCTTCCTAAGTGGACAGTTTGATTTCACAGAAGTGTGATTGACTTGGAGTTACATTGTGTTGTTTAAGTGTTCCCTTTATTTTTTTGAGCAGTGTATTTGACATTCGTATCTTAATAGAGAAATACTTAAAGTTAGAACATTTTACATTTTGGCCTTACCCAGGCCTCCTTTAAGACTCCATAATGTTTCATTTGTATGTGCTACAGAGGAAAAATGTGTTTCATATGAAGCTTTACTACTTGCTCTGTAATATGGGTAGTATTTTGATTTCAATAACAATTTTATTACATTCATATATGAATATTGAAAAATATTAACATAATTATAGAAAATATAAAACATGTCTATTGTTATATATCGATATATTGTTGAACATAATATACTCTACGGGCATATCAAAGTTCCAGAGTGGAATCTCGGGTAGTTTTAGAGTTATTGCCCATTTTTCTACAGAGAAATTGGCATAGTTGGCAATCACAGCCTCTCTTTTACTTGTATTTAAAAAAAAAAAAATGAAAATATAACTTATTTTACCAGGTAAGTTGACTGAGAACTCATGCTCATTTACAGCAATGACCTGGGGAATAGTTACAGGGGAGAGGAGGGTGATGTATGAGCCAATTGTAAGCTGGGGATGATTAGGTGACCATGACGGTATGAGGGCCAGATTGGAAATTTAGCCAGGACACCAAGGTTAACACCCCTGCTCTTACGTGCCATGGGATCTTTCGTGAGCACAGAGAGTCAGGACACCAGTTTAATGTCCCATCTGAAAGACGGCACCCTACAAAAGGCAATGTCCCCAATCACTGCCCTGGGGCATTGGGATATTTTTTTTAGACCAGAGGAAAGAGTGCCTCCTACTGGCCCTCCAACACTACTTCCAGGAGCATCTGGTCTAAGCAGGACCAACCCTACTTAGCTTCAGAGACAAGCCAGCAGTGGGATGCAGGGTGGTATGCTGTTGGATTGTATCATTGCACATCCTGCAAATAACCAGCAGAGGGTGACCAATTTTAATCCATTTTCACATTCACTCTGTTGGAAATGCTTTACAAATTGGAACATAACTCAAACTAGCAGAGATCCCACTCTAGAACTTTGATATGCCTGTACAGTAAATTATGTTCAATATATTGAGAAATTAGACAAATCAAATGTTTTATATTTTCAATATTCATGTTTATATTTTTCAATATTGTTTATTTGTGAGAAAATTATTGAAATCAAAATACTGCTAATATTACAGAGCAAACTGTAAAGCTTAATTTGACACCCATTTTTCCTTTATAGAATATACAGATGAAACATTATTAAACTCTTGCTGTTCAGGAGACTCTTACGTGTGTTGTGGTAGACTGTCGTTACAATTGCTTCACAGGAACCTGGTAAAATGAAGTTTGAAGTGTGCCTAACCACTGGATGGGTCTAAATGCACTGCCAGCACGCAGTCAAAGCTACTAACCACTTTTCGAGCTACAGTGCCTTCAGAAAGTATTCATACCCCTTGACTTATTCCACATGTTGTTATAGACTGAATTTTAAAAAATTTAAATATTTTTTCTCTCACCCATAATGACAGTGAAAACATATTTTCAAATTTATTGAAAATTAAATACAGAAATATCTCATTTACGTTGTGAAGGAAAATGTTATGTTTGTGCTTTTCTAATAACGAATTCGACTGGAATGGCTTCAGAACAACAATGTGAAAGTCCTTGAGTGGCCCAGCTAAAACCCAGACTTTAATCCCATGGAAAGACTTGAATGTTATTGTTCACTTAACAGAGCTTGAAAAAAGCTGCAAGGAAGAATGGGAGAAAATACCTAAATCCAGATGTGCAAAGGTGATACAGACATAACCAAAACGACTCAAAGCTGTAATCGCTGCCAAAGGTGCTTCTACAATGTATTGACTCGGGTGTGAATACTTATGTAAATTATATATTTCTGTATTTTATTTTCAGTACATTTGCAAACATTTTGAAAAACATGTTTTTACTTTGTCATTATGGAGTGTTGTGTGTAGAAAACTATTTTATACATTTTGAATTTAGGCTATAACACAACATTGTGGAATAGGTCAAGGGGTATGAAGACATTCTGAAGGCACTGTAACTAGTGCACTCAGATCATATCCTGATGTCGATAGCAGATGAGTTATTATGAATATAACTTAGCTAGCTAACCTGAGCCAAGCTCACGTTTAAATTAAATGAAAACGGAGATTTTTCTTTTAAATTAATATGTAAATGGTTAAGTAATTGAGCAGTGCACCAGGAGTACTTGCTAATTTGATTCCTGAAATGCACAGCCTGTTAATGGAGTATTTTTCTAATCCTAAATTATACTTTTATTACATTCTTTCCTAGCTCAGCTGGTTAGCTAGCTCTCAGTCTCATTGACCACCAAATGTTGCTAACACTAGCTAGCCACTTAATATAACTTGTTTTCTCAAAATGTATGTTTAGCCAAGTTGTTATGAATACAACTCCCATCTGCTGTTAGTTCCAAAAGTGGTTGTAGCTTTGACTGCATGCTGACAGTGAATTCAGAGCCATTCAGTGGTTTTCTACACTACAAACATCATTTAACCAGGTTCCCGTGAAGCAATTGTAATGACAGTTCTCCACAACATACCCTAAGAGTTTCCTGATTAGCAAGTGGCCTGAGGGAACACACTAAATGTATTGGGTAAAGTGTTATGAAATGTAATGTCATGTAATATTTCAAATTGTAAATAACCGCCTTAATGTTGCTGGACCCCACGGAGAGTGGGGATCCTTAATAAATACCAAATAGTGTGTTTAATTGCGTATTAGAAACACAGTTAAAGATCATTGTGAGGGTATTTTGCCAGTGGATGTATTAGACTTCCCGGAAAAATGTTGTCCAAGGTTGTAACAATAAGCAAGGGTGACGGGGCTTAGCAAAGACTCCATTGCATAGTTTGTGAAATGTCCTCAGAGACGGAAGAGGAAGCGAGACATCACACTCCTTCATTTCTTCGAGTTCATATACAGTCAATGAACTAAGCAGACCAGACCCATCTGCTAATGCATTGGTGTCTATGGGAGAGCTACCCCGTTAAGCAGACAGAACTTACAATTTGTTTTAAATGGTAAATGGCCTGAGTGGGACATCTTAATTTATCCATCATCTTTGGTGTCTTTTCTTCCCTGATTGGCAGATGGCAGACCAGGTGGAGGTGATGATGGGGATCCACAGAAGGCCAGGTGTGTCCTACCCCGTTCTGACCCCCAACCTCAAGGGCTTCCTGGCAGCTGTAAGTTCCTACCTGGGCTCCATGCCACTGCTTATGTCACCTCAATATCATATCTACCGTATACACAAATTATTTAAAAAACGAGAAGTTAGAATAACTTATGAATTCCATTAAGTGTCATCATACACTGTTGTAAAATCAGTGTTCTATTTTATACTGTAGGTATCGAGCAAGTATGTTGCGGTTTGTTTTCCCAGGTGAAGGCAGGAGCAGCAGAGGTGGCCATATTTGGTGCAGCCTCGGAGCTGTTCAGTAAGAAGAACATAAACTGCTCTGTGGATGAGAGCCTGCAGCGCTTTGAGGAGGTCACCAAAGCAGCCAAAGAGGCCGGCGTGCCAGTCAGAGGGTAAGACGGACTGACAGACGGACAAAGAAGCTGAGGTAGAAAATGAGGAGCAATGATTGTCAATGGAGAAAATCTGTAGGGTTGGTCATATTCTGTAGTTCTGTAGGGTTGGTCACATTCGTCTTAAGACGTCAGGTTGTTTGACTCCAGGGTATCAGTCTCATGTCCTTGCTCTGTTCCCTCAGGTATGTGTCATGTGTGCTGGGATGCCCATATGAGGGCAAGGTGTCACCAGACAAAGTGGCTCAGGTGAGTTCCTCTGACTCAGAACAAGCCCAGCATTCTTTCCCTTTTCACGGAGAAATATCTCATCTTCCCTTGTAAATGTTATTATGCTCCAAATAGATTTAATTGAACATTGTTATAGAGCTTTAAACCTGTTTGAGGATTTCACTTGTAACTCTTTAATGCAGGTAGCCAAGCGTCTGTACTCCATGGGTTGCTATGAGATATCTCTGGGTGACACCATAGGCGTGGGCACACCAGGTGGCATGACTGAGATGCTGCAGGCGGTGAGCAGGGAGGTGCCCGTCAACGCTCTGGCAGTCCACTGCCACGACACCTACGGTCAGGCCCTGGCCAACATTCTCATTGCCCTACAGGTACTGTATAGTCCCAGTTGGCATTAGATAGAACATCGCGGCCCCGCTCGCCTTGGGGGATACCAACCCGTGTTTACCCCATTGGCTCACAGCAAAAACAACGTGACTTTTTTAAAATGTAATTTTCGTCAATTTCAAAACTACATTTAAGAAAGGTACAACATGTCTAAAGATGACTTTTCAACATTGCCTGCTCTAGAGCGTTCTCACGTCTTAGAAAAACGTAATGTTGTAGGGCTTCTTATTGCCCCTTTTAATGATGGCGCTAGCTTGCTACCAACAAGAACATTAAGCTAGCCAAGACCAACAACACAAACAAATAGACGATACAGCTACAAGAGTAAGTAGAGTTACAGACTATACAAGTTAAATGTCTTACCTGTGATTAAATGTTTTCCACACACATAGCTACACTACCGGTCAAAAGTTTTAGAACACCTACTCATTCAAGGGTTTTTATTTATTTTTGCTAATTTCTACAATGTAGAATAATAGTGAAGACATCAAACTATGAAATAACACATATGGAATAATGTAGTAACCAAAAAAGTGTTAAAGAAATCAAAATATATTTTATATTTGAGATTCTTCAAATAGCCACCATTTGCCTTGATTACAGCTTTGCACACTCTTGGCATTCTCTCAACCAGCTTCATGAGGTAGTCACCTGGAATGCATTTCAATTAACAGGTGTGCCTTAAGTTAATTTGTGGAATTTCTTTCGTTCTTAATGCGTACTCACCCTTTGCCCCGATGAGAGCTTTGCACACTCTTGGCCTTCTCTCAACCAGCTTCACCTGGAATGCTTTTCCAACCGTCTTGAAGGAGTTCCCACAAATGCTGAGCACTTTTTGGCTGCTTTTCCTTCACTCTGCGGTCAGACTCATCCCAAACCATCACAATTTGGTTGAGGTCGGGGGGATTGTGGAGGCTAGGTCATCTGATGCAGCACTCTATCACACTCCTTGGTAAAATAGCCCTTATACAGCCTGGAGGTGTGTTGGGTTATTGTCATATTGAAAAATAAATTAAACTAAGCCCAAACCAGATGGGATGGCGTATCGCTGTAGAATGCTGTGGTAGCCATGCTTGTTAAGTGTGCTTTGAATACTAAATCAATCACAGACAGTGTCACCAGTAAAGCACCCCCACACCATAACACATCCTCCGTGCTTTACGGTGGGAAATACACATGCGGAGATCATCCGCTCACCCACACCACGTCTCACAAAGACACAGAGGTCTCAAAAATCTCCAATTTGGACTCCAGACCAAAGGACAGATTTCCACCAGTCTAATGTCCATTGCTCATGTTTCTTGGCCCAAGCAAGTCTCTTCTTATTAGTGTCCTTTTGTAGTCGTTTCTTTGCAGCAATTTGACCATGAAGGCCTGATTCACACAGTCTCCTCTGAACAGTTGATGTTGATGTGTCTGTTACTTTAACTCTGTGAAGCATTTATTTGGGCTGAAATTTCTGAGACTGGTAACTCTAATGAACTTATCCTCTGCAGCAGAGGTAACTCTGGGACTGCCATTCCCGTGGCGGTCCTCATGAGAGCCAGTTTCATCAGAGCGCTTGATGGTTTTTACAACAGCACTTCTTCTATACGGAACGTTCTTCAAATGTTCCGTATAGACTGACCTTCATGTCTTAATATAATGATGGACTGTCGTTTCTCTTTGCTTATTTGACTTGTCCTTGCCAAAATATGGACTTGGTCTTTTACTAAATAGGGCTATCTTCTGTATACAACCCCTACCTTGTCACAACACAACTGATTGGCTCAAACGCATTAAGAAGGAAAGAAAGTCCACAAATTAAGAAGGCACACCTGTTAATTGAAATGCATTCCAGGTGACTACCTCATGAAGCTGGTTGAGAGAATGCCAAGAGTGTGCAAAGCTGTCATCAAGGCAAAGGGTGGCTACTTTGAAGAATCTCAAATATAAAATATATTTTGATTTGTTCAACAATATTTTGGTTACTTCATTATTCCATATGTGTTATTTCATAGTTTTGATGTCTTCACTATTATTCTACAATGTAGAAAATAGTAAAAATAAATAAAAACCCTTGAATGAGTAGGTGTTTTAAAACTTTTGACCGGTAGTGTACGTGTAGCCTACTTGGACACCGGGTCCCCACATTTCCTACTCTCCCAACCCGAATAGCCTGAAGCCACAGGGCTCTTCTCGCAGGCTCTATTTCCCTACGTGGGAGCATTGCAAACCGTAGGTCGGGATTTTTTTACCTGGTTACATGTACTGTACATTGAACAACATAAAACAAAAAAATCTATGACGAAGTTGGCTCTTTTACAATGGGGGTATGTTTTCCCCAATTTGTGGGCGTGGTCGAGGGGAATTCCTTGTTATGACGTGAATATCGACTCTGACCATAGACCTGAAGCTGAGTGCAATATAGAGGACTCCTCTGATTGCTGTATGAATGGTACTGGAATTCTACTGGCATGCATTTGATGAAGATGCTGTTTGCTTTTTGCAGATGGGCATCAGTGTTGTGGACTCGTCAGTGGCTGGCCTTGGCGGGTGTCCATATGCACAAGGGGCTTCTGGGAATGTGGCCACAGAAGATGTGGTGTATATGCTGCACGGACTTGGCATACAGACGGTGAGAATTCACCCTTTCCCTCTCTTTTTACCGGTCTCCCACTTTCACTTCCTCCCTCAGTTCAATGGAATCTGGCAAACTGTTACGAGATAGTGTTCTACTTCCTCTGTATTGAAAGCATCATTGTCATCAGTGTTTACTTCGACACAAAGGGTTTTGATCTGTAGGAGAACCAGTTATCTTTTTTTAAGCTGGTCAGTGCACACAATGAGTTCCCTGTTTGTGTGTGACTCTGTCCTTCCTCTCCCTCTGTCTCAGGGAGTGGACCTGCCAAAGCTGATGGATGCTGGAGCTTTTATCTGTCGTTCCCTGAACAAAAAGACCAGCTCGAAAGTGGCCCAGGCCACCTGCAAACTCTGAACCTGGCTCCACAAAGGCCTAGAAGAGGGATGTCACGAGTGATGCCTACAGACAAGGCTAAAAGGCATTACTAAGGCAACACACACTTGTGCCACCGAGGTGTAATATACTTTGATTAGCTGTAGATAAAAATGGTTGTAAGAACTGTGTGTGCTCCATTATTTGATATAAGTCAAGTACCTCGCTTATAAATGAAGAAATCAAAATAGTTGGAAAGCCTTGCTCAAGTGGTGCCTTATCATTCTCATCATGTCCTACATCAACCTGGTGCCTTGCCCTCTACCGTTGTGTGTTACATGATTATTGCAAATACACTAGGACACTAGTCATATTCAGAATAAAGTATGCTGTTTTAATATAATTTAAAGTTAAATGAAGGGATTGCCTGACTTGTACTTCAATTGCTTGGTGTACAAACAGCCTTGTCCTTATTTGTCAATCCTTATGTTTAGCCAGTTGTCGTAACAGTGGCAAAGGGATGGGTCCTGCCAGTGTATTGCAGTAGGTATCCTAAAAAGATCTTGATGTTTGCAGAGTGGAATAGAAAACATGTATTGATTTGAATCAACAAATGGACTATCTTGTTTTCTATTATGGGACAGGAAGTCACAGGATTTAGTCATTCTGTTATGTTTATTTCCATTTAACCAAACTTCCAACTATCCTTACTTGAAAACCACGTAGGATTTGCAAACCTACCATATTAGGACAATTAAAGTCTGCCATTCCTGCAGTTTGAGTGGAATTTTTCTGTTTTTCTTTTTCTGTTTAATTCTTGGTTTTGGTGTGTCTCATTGAATGTAAATATTTATTGTAAAAGGTTACACTTCTGAATTAAAGCCATTCGAAAAGTTTGTCTCAAATCTATGGAAGCACATTTTTTTGCTGTATTTTCAAAAAATAAATACTAACATTTTTAATGAATGTGTTATGCATATTTAATAAAACAGGTTATATAACCTAGTGCATCTACACAGCCAGTGTCTGTGACACATCTACAGTATAGCCAAAATGTCTACCAGCACAACACTCCCCATCCCACTAGGACGAAGAAATGACTCACCTAGGGATCTGGTGATTATATAACTGGATTAGTTGAGGATTTGACATTCATTCATAGGCACTACAAAACCAATCAATGGTGGTACCATTGAGATATTTGTAAACCATTGGATTTGTGTATGTCCCTAATGGTTGAGTGATATAGTCTGAGAGGTTGTGATTTTGCCATTCTACTGGAAAGCAAGTGATGCAAATAAAATCAAAGTTTATTTGTCACGTGCGCCGAATACAACAGGTGTAGACCTTACAGTGAAATGCTTACTTACAGGCTCTAACCAATAGTGCAAAAAAAGGTGAACAATAGGTAAGTAAAGAAATAAAACAACAGTAAAAAGACAGGCTACATACAGTAGCGAGGCTACATACAGACACCGGTTAGTCAGGCTGATTGAGGTAGTATGTACATGTAGATATGGTTAAAGTGACTATGCATATATGATGAACAGAGAGTAGCAGTAGCGTAAAAGAGGGGTTGGCGGGTGGTGGGTGGCGGGACACAATGCAGATAGCCCGGTTAGCCAATGTGCGGGAGCACTGGTTGGTCGGCCGGCCCAATTGAGGTAGTATGTACATGAATGTATAGTTAAAGTGACTATGCATATATGATAAACAGAGAGTAGCAGCAGCATAAAAGAGGGGTTGGGGGGGGGGGGGGGGCACACAATGCAAATAGTCCGGGTAGCCATTTGATTACCTCTTCAGGAGTCTTATGGCTTGGGAGTAAAAACTGTTGAGAAGCCTTTTTGTCCTAGACTTGGCACTCCGGTACCGCTTGCCATGCGGTAGTAGAGAGAGCAGTCTATGACTGGGGTGGCTGGGGTCTTTGACAATTTTTAGGGCCTTCCTCTGAGACCGCCTGGTGTAGAGGTCCTGGATGGCAGGCAGCTTAGCCCCAGTGATGTACTGGGCCGTACGCACTACCCTCTGTAGTGCCTTGTGGTCAGAGGCCGAGCAATTGCCATACCAGGCAGTGATGCAACCAGTCAGGATGCTCTCAATGTTGCAGCTGTAGAACCTTTTGAGGATCTCAGGACCCATGCCAAATCTTTTTAGATTCCTGAGGGGGAATAGGCTTTGTTGTGCCCTCTTCATGACTGTCTTGGTGTGTTTGGACCATTCTAGTTTGTTGTTGATGTGGACACCGAGGAACTTGAAGCTCTCAACCTGCTCCACTACAGCCCCGTCGATGAGAATGGAGGCGTGCTCGGTCCTCCTTTTCCTGTAGTCCACAATCATCTCCTTAGTCTTGGCTACATTGAGGGATAGGTTGTTATTCTGGCACCACACGGCCAGGTCACTGACCTCCTCCCTATAGGCTGTCTCGTCATTGTCTGTGATCAGGCCTACCACTGTTGTGTCGTCTGCAAACTTAATGATGGTGTTGGAGTCGTGCCTGGCCATGCAGTCGTGGGTGAACAGGGAGTACAGGAGGGGACTGAGCACGCACCCCTGTGGAGCTCCAGTGTTGAGGATCAGCGTGGCAGATGTGTTGCTACCTACCCACACCACCTGGGGGCGGCCCGTCAGGAAGTCCAGGATCCAGTTGCAGAGGGAGGTGTTTAGTCCCAGGATCCTTAGCTTAGTGATGAGCTTTGAGGGTACTATGGTGTTGAACGCTGAGCTGTAGTCAATGAATAGCATTCTCACATAAGTGTTCCTTTTGTCCAGGTGGGAAAGGGCAGTGTGGAGTGCAATAGAGATTGTATCAGCTGTGGATCTGTTTGGGCGGTATGCAAATTGGAGTGGGTCTAGGGTTTCTGGGATAATGGTGTTGATGTGAGCCATTACCAACCTTTCAAAGCACTTCATGGCTACGGACGTGAGTGCTACGGGTCTGTAGTCATTTAGGCAGGTTGCCTTTGTGTTCTTGGGCACAGGGACTATGGTGGTCTGCTTGAAACATGTTGGTATTACAGACTCAATCAGGGACATGTTGAAAATGTCAGTGAAGACACCTGCTAGTTGGTCAGCACATGCCCGGAGCACACGTCCTGGTAATCCGTCTGGCCCCACAGCCTTGTGTATGTTGACCTGTTTAAAGGTCTTACTCACGTCGGCTACGGAGAGCGTGATCACACAGTCATCCGGAACAGCTGATGCTCTCATGCATGCCTCAGTGTTGCTTGCCTCGAAGCGAGCATAGAAGTGATTTAGCTCGTCTGGTAGGCTCGTGTCACTGGGCAGCTCGCAGCTGTGCTTCCCTTTGTAGTCTGTAATAGTTTGCAAGCCCTGCCACATAAGACGAGCGTTGGAGCCGGTGTAGTATGATTCAATCTTAGCCCTGTATTGACGCTTTGCCTGTTTGATGGTTCGTTGCAGGGCATAGCAGGATTTCTTGTAAGCTTCCGGGTTAGAGTCCCGCACCTTGAAAGCAGCAGCTCTACACTTTAGCTCAGTGCGAATGTTGCCTGTAATCCATGGCTTCTGGTTGGGGTATGTACGTACACTCACTGTGGGGACAACGTCCTCGATGCACTTATTGATAAAGCCAGTGATTGATGTGGTGTACTCCTCAATGCCATTGGAAGAATCCCGGAACATGTTCCAGTGAAATGACTGAGTTAGATCTAAATGATTATTGTTTTACCATCTGCCTATTTCCTCATTGTGGCGCATAAACATTTGTTGAGATTCTCTGGGAATCTGTGTTAGCAAGCTAAAGGAATCTGCATAGCAGGTCCAGCTTGTCATTCAGGTTTCTCTTTGCATTAGGACAAGGAGTGTTTGTCTTCCACTCCTTGTCCTAATGCAAAGAGAAACCTGAATGACAAGCTGGACCTGCTATGTCCTTTGTCATCATTGATTGGGAGAATGCAGAACAGGAAACGGTCAAGTAGATGTTGTCCTTAGCTGGTAGATATGGGCCAATGAGTTGATGACTTGAACATAAACATCAGAGAAATTCCAACATCTAATTGAAAATGAACACTAAAGCAATATTTAGTGTTAGAAATATCCTTTCACTGACTGTACGTGTGTAGGCCTACATCAATATGACATACTGTATTACATGGTTATAACAGAATGTCTTTGCGCTGGACTGCTGTCTGTGGTCCTGTATGTCACATGGGTCTGTTTTAATGTCCTGACTAGAGATGTTCTTATCTAGTCAGTCAGGGTCACCTGAATGGAGCCAAAAGTCAAGTACTTTTCTAGAATCCAGAAAAAATAGGTCAACAGGAATGCCAAATAACTACTGTAACATGAATGAGACTGAAGTAAATTAAATGTAAACATTTTATTTATCAAAATAATAATGTACAAAATGGAAGTTTGAAGCTGATTGTGAGGGTTCTGCTCCTGACAATGTGAGGCTATCAGGTATCCACACCAATGTTCCATGAGGAACACTGTAAGGCTGAGATTTTATCCACTTTATTGTCAACCCTGTTCTTCTTTGCTTTCATGTGCTCCAGCTTTCCAAGATGCCACGGTTCACTTGCATAAGTGGACTTGATCAATTAAATAGCAGCGTTCCTTGTCCCTCATTTGAATCAACATAAACCTTGGATGAGGAAGGTTGGTTTACAAGCATGTAAAAACACAGGCAATCTGTTGTAGCTTTGCAACATAAATCTGAGTGGAACCATGCTAATGTAGTCTTGCAATAGAGTAAGTAAAAAATAAAAAATATCCGTAATAATGATAGAGGAGCTTCTATTAGAATGAATGCTGTAAATAAAACAAAATAAATTATTAGAGCGTAGTAGTGGGAAGTAGTGGGAAGGCACTGTCCATTTTAGACTAATCTTGCAGTAACACTATAAAGTCCAAAGCAAAGAGATTTGTTATCATTCTGTTGTCCTCATATTGAGATCATAAAACAAGGTAAAAAAAATATATATTTGAGGGTAATACACTACTAGTTTTCATGCAAATTCTTTTCACTTTTCCACTTGCACCAAACATCTTAGCTAGATATAAAATTGCGCGACAGACATCCTCGGTAGAAAATGTATTACAGATTTCTTGATTTATCTTAGATTAATTCTGACTATTTTGAGGATGTGTTACTGGCTATGATGTTGCTACGGTGGCTCACGAGGGACAAACAACAGTAATATTGCTGCTTTTTTCTTGTTTTTCAAGCGAAGGTCTTTAGGGAGTATGCGAACACAGACGTTTGCTTCGCCTAGCCGAGTTCTGCTATGAACAAACCAAATCTAGTATGCGGGCACTTTTACCCCTGGCAAGAAACTTTAAAGTAATGTGAAAACAAAGTGAGACTAACTGGAAAAGCTTTGTAAGATGTAACAGTAGACAATAATAGATTTTTTTTTTGTTATATTGTCTGGCAGTGGGAGTTGAGTTGTATAAAATGGGGTGTGGCTGAAGATCAGGGTTGTCTAGCCCCAGGGTCATGGAACATCAGTACAAAGCCTTGCACCATGGTAGTATAGGGCAGTAATAGGACAGTAGAGTCTTAGAGAAAAACCTGTCTCTCATACAGAGTCTTAAAGGAGAACAAGCATGAGCAGGCTTGATCAATAAGGTGAGACCTGGCTCCATAGGCATACATGTTGTGGTTGAATCTTGGGATAGTTCAGGCATCCTATACTGCGGAGGACAGGTTAGGGGCAGACGCACGCATGTGAGCCGGTAAAGGGGCTTGAAGGTGGCCTGGGGACTGGGACCTTAAGGGTTGTTTCTCCAGCTGAGACATGGGCAGAGTGCAGTCGCTGCAGAAATTCTCCTTGCTGTACCGTTCATTCAGGGCCATGGTGCTCTGTTTTCTCCTCGTATTTTGTGCTATGTGAGCGATCCGCTTGGAGACAAGGTATATGATCTCACAGACGTTGAGCACAATGCAGAGGGCCGAGGCGCCCACCATGAAGTAGGTGAAAACTTTCTTCTCTGTGGGGTGGCCGATGTAGCAGTCCACCTGATTGGGGCAGGGGCTGACCTCACACTTGACCAGCCGGGGCAGGTAGAAGCTGTCGTAGATTTTGTGGAGGATGTAGAGGAAGGAGATCTCGATGCCCGACTTGACGAAGAGACTAAGCAGGTAGGTCCACCAGAGGCCACCGTGCCTCTTCCCTGTGTTCTCGTACAACTTGTCCTTGTTGCCGTGCTTGGCATTCTTCCGTTCGCGTTCATCGCGATACGCCACATGCATCATCACCATGAAGGAAGGGCAAGTGACGAAGATGAGCTGCAGGGCCCACAGGCGAATGTGGGAGATGGGGAAGTAGTGGTCGTAGCAGACGTTGGCACAGCCGGGTTGCTTGGTGTTGCAGTCAAAGTCCTTCTGATCATCGCTCCACACACGCTCCGCCGCAACCACGTACACCATCACCCTGAACACAAACACCACAGAGAGCCAGATGCGACCAAATGCCGTGGAGTACTTATTCACCCCACTCAGCAGGGCTTGGAAGGTCTTCCAATCCATGGTTGAGGCTGGATGTTGACAGTCTCTTTTTCAGAACTTGCCTCCTTTTGTTCGATAACTATGGAACACTGGAGCAACCTGAGCAGATAAAAGAGAAGATGGTTGAGGGAAGGCATCAATGTAACCTGGATCCTGGTATGAATTAATTACACAATGCCCTTCCTTGGAAGTGTTCAAAATGGTATGATTACAATCCACACAAACAAGAGGAGCTTTTCAGCTTTTTGGGTGTAGGCCTATGTTTATGTGTAGACCTCAATCTACACCATTTTATAGCAACCAGAAGTACATTTTTTCTTATTTGAGAACTTAGGTGTTCTACATTGACTGAGATTTTGTTTCCCTTTTTCAAGCGATTTTTTCATCAGTTTACTTCCACTTATCCCACATATTCATATTCATATAGTCCACTTTGTCAACAAAGATCGCTTTAGAACAGTTTATTTCTCCTTGTAATATTTAACTCTTAATATATAAGGTTTACACAACCTTCATATAAAGTAAATGTGGCAATTAATACATTTTAAAAACTGATGACAGTAGATGAGAATTGGGGAAAGGGAGATACCTAGTCAGCTGTACAACTGAATGCCTTCAACTTAAATGTGTCTTCCGCATTTAACCCAACCCCTCTGAATCAGAGAGGTGCGGGGGGCTGCCATAATCTACATCCACTTCTTCGGTGCCCGGGGGACAGTGGGTTAGGGCCAGGTGGGCATACAAATTAAGGCATATGCTACTATAGTAGGCCTTAAAATGACTCACTTTACCACACACTGACTAGGCTATAACAGTTGGGTTGTCTGTGATATATTGGATAAGCATAATTTTCCAATTAAATCAGAGTTTTACCGTGTGGCTGTACAGGGAAGGAAATCAATGCCCATCATGTTAATTTGTTCTTTGTTCCCTCATTGTTTATGTCTGCTTATACATTTTACATTTTGGTATAAAGCCAATGTGAACTGTTCAAAAAGTATCCCTAAGAAAGGAATGGATACAGTTGAAAGTAGAATACTTTTTACGCATAGGCTTACCTGCTCTTCTTATTGCACATATTCAGGTGGCTGAGTAACCTATAAACTTTATGTCGGAACAGAGTCAATCTCAGACTTTTGTCGTAAAATAGTAAATTAAATGGGCTATCTGGTTACGCCAAAACTTTAGGCTACAATTCAACATCAGCAGAGTAAGACAATCAAAATGCCTTTTTATACCATGCTCACTTCAGCTCATCCACAAAGTAAGGAACAGATACATTCATAAAAATAGATAGCCTACTTTTCACTTACTTAACAAATGTCAATCCATTGTTTGTGCTTCAGTTCATAATCAGTTTTCTTCTGTTTTCTGTAGTTAATTCGTTTTACGCATAGATTAGCCCCGCTCAACAGATAAAATGCTGTTGTCATGTGTCTTTGGCGTTTGTCTGTGGGTGGGGTTTAAAAAATAAACTTGTAGTCTACCAATTGAAGCCCATCTGTTTTTTTCCTGGAATGGGCCTACACCACACTGTAAAACATTTCCTGTAAAATGTACAGTAATTTACTGGCACGCAATTGGCCAGTAAGTTACTGTAATTGATTTTACAGTACAGCTACTGTAATACATTTTATGGTACCAAAAATGTTAATGTAATCTAATTTACAGTACCACGTCAGCTACTGTAATCTAATTTACACATGAATTACAATTACAGCATATTACTGAAATTACCCAGTAATTTGTGTTTTATATCACTTGCACTTCTAGAGGCCTAAACAAAGGCTTCCAAACTGGCTGTAATTGCAGGGCATAACAGATTTGGTTAAATAGTCAACTATTAAAGGTTTAACACCAGCTATCACTCTGATCTGTCCCTTATATACATCTATTTGGTAGGGGAAGTAGTACCACATAACTTAAATCAGTACAGGACGCCTCACTAACGGGTGCAACAACTATAGCCTCTTAGAAGACACACCTCAAAATATGTTAATGAGCCAGCGATTATTTTCAATCCCAGAATATTTTTCCACGATGCACCATAATTTACAGTATTCTGCATTAAATATACAGCAACAAATATTCAGCAATTGCTGATAGTGAATACTAAACAAAAATATAAACGCAACATGTAGTGTTGGTCCCATGTTTCATGAGCTGAAATAAAATATCCTATACATTTTCCATACGCACAAAAAGGTGATTTCTCTCCAATTTTGTGCACAGATTTGTTTACATCTATGTTAGTGAGCATTTCTACTTTGCTAACATAATCCATTCACCTGACAGGTGTGGAATATCAAGAAGCTGATTAAGCAGCATGATCCTTACACAGATGCACCTTGTGCTGGGGACAATAAAAGGCCACTCTAAAATGTGCAGTTGTGTCACACAACACAATGCCACAGATGTCTCAAGTTTTGAGGGAGCATGCAATTGGCATGCTGACTACAGGAATGTCCACCAGAATAGTTACCAGATAATTGAATGTTAATGTGTTAATTTCTCTATCATAAGCCGCCTTCAACAACGTTTTAGAGAATTTGGCAGTACTTCCAACCGGCCTCACATACCACATGTAACCACGCCAACACAGGACCTCGACATCCAGCTTCTTCATCTGCTGGATCATCTTATACCAGCCACCCGGACAGCTCATGACACTATGGCTTTGCACAACCGAAGAATTTCTGCACAAACTGTCAGAAACCATCTCAGGGAAGCTCATCTGCGTGCTTGTCATCCTCACCAGTGTCTTGACCTGACTGCAGATCGACATTGTATCCGACTTCAGTGGGAAAATGCTCACCTTCGATGGTCACTGGCACGCTGGAGAAGTGTACTCTTCACGGATGAATCCTGGTTTCATCTATACTGTGCAGATGGCAGACAGCGTGTATGGCGTTGTGTGTGCGAGCGGTTTGCTGACGTCAATGTTGCAAAGAGTGCCCCATGGTGGCAGTGGGGTTATGGTATGGGCAGGCATAAGCTACGGACAACAAACACAATTGCATTTTATCTATGGCAATTTGAATGCACAGAGATACCGTGATGAGATCCTGAGGCCCATTGTCTTGCCATTCATGCGCCACCTTCACCTCATGTTTCAGCATGATAATGCACGGCACCATGTCGCAAGGATCTGTACACAATTCCTGTAATCTGAAAATGTCCCAGTTCTTCCATGGCCTGCATACTCACCAGACATCACCCACTGAACATATTTGGGATGGATCGACATGTACGACAGCGTGTTCCAACTCCTACCAATATCCAGCAACTTCGCACAGCCATTGAAGAGGAGTTGGACAACATTCCACAATCAACAGCCTGATCTACTCTATGCGAAGGAGATGTGTCGCGCTGCATGAGGCAAATGAGTCACAAATGAGTCATGAGTCACACCAGATACGGACTGTTTTTCCTGATCTAAGGCGCACCTTTTTTTTTAGGTATCTGTGACCAACAGATGTATATCCGTATTCCCAGTCATGTGAAATCCATAGATGGGGGCCTAATGCATTAATTTCAATTGACTGATTTCCTTATATGAACTGTAACTCAGTAAATTCTTTGAAATTGTTGCATGTTGCATGTTTTTGTTAAGTGTAATTATATATATATATTACAGCATAACAAAGGATTTTTGGTGTTTTATATCACTTGCACTTTAGCCTTAACAAAGGCTTCTAGACTCACAGTGACTAAACAGATCAAAAGCACATGGCTAGCCACTCAACCATTAAAGGTAATTTTATTAGGTTGTACATACTGTAACTCAATATAAACTAAAATATAAATATAAATATATATATATATAATAAACAATTAAATCAATAAGTCAATAAATCAAATCAAAAAGGCAAATCAAATGTCATCAAGATCAACATAAAAAATAAAAAAAATGAAGGGGGTCTGCGGTTGATCATTTCATTGTAGATGTGCATGAGGGTCTCTAGCGGGTCATTGGTGTTGTTGGGTGGTTCTTGGCTGTCAATGGGTCTTGACCTGACTCCCCACTGACTGCCTGGTGGCCCCCTGTACTGACTGGATGATGGGATAAAGGGTGATAGAAGGGCTGAAGGTGGTTGGGAGGGTCATGGTGGTCTGGACTGAGGCTGGCCGGTTGGCTGTGTGGGATCAGGGTTGGTAAAGAGTGGAGGGTAGGTAGGGAGTAGTATGGGGAAAGGTTTTGGAGGGGGAGACGTTCCTTTGAGGGGGTGGGGGCTTTTGAGTGGCCTGCATGCTGGCTTTGGGGTTAGGGTTTTGATTCTGGAATTGTTTTGTTATCTGGTCTCTTGTTGGTGTGTTGTTTAGTCTTCCTTTTCCATTTGTATTTTGTGTGTTCTGGCCATTGTGTTTCGTCTTCTTGACTGTCAGAGGAGTACAGGAATTGTGTGGGGGGGGGGGGGGGGGGGTATTTTGGCGGGTGGGCCTGGAAACCGGCTCCCCTCTAGCCCGGGTTTTAAGGGGGGGTAGAGGTGGCCAGGAAGGGGGAGCTGTTGGAGGACCCGGCAAGGGTGGGGTTTGTTTCTGGGGCATCTTGGGTGGTGGTGGGGGACGTTTCTGCAGCGTCTTGGATGGGGGCAGGGGAGGGGGTCGTTCCTGAGACATCTTGGGTGAGGACAGGGGTGGGGTCCGTTTCTGGGGCATCTTGGGTGGTGGTGGGGGACGTTTCTGCAGCGTCTTGGATGGGGGCAGGGGTGGGGTCCGTTTCTGGGACATCTTGGGTGGTAGGTTGGACGGTGCCTGTTGAATGGTCTGGGTCTGGTTGTGGTCTGGGTCTTTGTTGTTGTCTGGGGGTGGGGAGTTGGTGGGATTGGTAGGGGGTTGGTGGGGTCGGTGTTGTTGGTGTTGGCACTTGCCCTGCCGGTGTAGGAATTGGGGAATGTTTTCAAAGAAGTGGCCCCCTTTCCTGCACAGGTTGCAGGGTCGTGTGGAAGTACAGTCCGAGGTGGGATGGTCCCCTTTACAGATTATGCAGAAGATGGCTGTGCAGTCTGCAGCCAGATGACATTGGCCACACTTCCTGCACAGTTTAGGCATGCCGTAGTAGTGGGACTGTCTAGTACTGGGACTGACGTGGTTTGGTAACTTTGGTTCAACTTGGACTAACCCACAGTGACACGATGAAATGTGATTTTCTCCTTCATATACTCATACTGTATATGTAAAACAACAAATTAGCCAATTAATTAATTCATTATCAACACTATCACGCTTTTAATTCAAATGTAAAACACAAATAAATACACCTACTGTATATATATATAAACTCAGCAAAAAAAGAAACGTCCTCTCACTGTCAACTGCATTTATTTTCAGCAAACTTAACATGTGTAAATATTTGTATGAACATAACAACATTCAACAACAGACATAAACTGAACAAGTTCCACAGACATGTGACTAACAGAAATGGAATAATGTGTCCCTGAACAAAGGAGTAAAAAGTAACAGTCAGTATCTGGCAGAGGTGGGACCAAGTCATTGTTTTACAAGTCACAAGTAAGTCTCAAGTCTTAGCACTCAAGTCCCAAGTCAAGTCCCAAGTCAAGACAGGCAAGTCCAAGTCAAGTCCCAAGTCAAGACAGGCAAGTCCAAGTCAAGTCTCAAGTCCTAAACTTTGTGTTTCGAGTCCTAAACAAGTCACAATGTGCTCTTCACCAAATGTAATACCATTTCATATTATTAACAAGAGTAAGTATATTACATTTACGCAAATCATGAATGCTTTTAAAAAGATCTATATATTTATTACTTTCCAAATAAACATTATATTTCCATGGAAATACATGGGTAGCCATGAGAAAGACACACCCCCCCCAATAGTGATCGACTATCGAGGATCGCTATGGGGCGCAATCGGGCGATGTAGGCTTGTACACAATCGCCCAACCTTAACACACACACACACACTCTCTCTGTGTGGTTCAGTAGGCTAACGTATGTCAATGGTTTTAGGAACAGCAGTAACATCAGGCAGGATTTAGGCTACCAACTGCCTAGCCAGTTGTAGCTCAATCTTGGGTGCAATGATCACGTTCCTGCACTGACTGACTGTGTGGCGGCTCATTGATTTAACGTTATGTTAGCCTACATGATATACCAGTAAAGTAATAAAATATATAGCTGTCGGCTATATTAGCCACGACTTACCGTTCTTTGTGCAGCTTCAAATGTCGAACAAAGTTGGAAATTGTTGCGCCTCCGTCTGTAATTTTCATCCCGCATGTTTTGCAAGTTGCAATCCGTTTTTTGTTGATACAGCGTTGTCTTTATATCCGAAAATAATAATTTTGGATATCATCTTTCCAAGGGCTCCATCTGAATTCACCCGCCGAAGTTCCTCTGCACTGCCACGCACAACTTTTTCTCAGCTGTCACAATTTGATTGGCTGCTGTTCGATTCAAATTGTAACCCGTTAAATGAAGAGTTGATGCGCTGCACACTTTTTTTAATAGCATAATTTTTTATATTTGGGCTTGGGGAGGGTATCAAGTCAGGTCGAGTCATAAGGCTCAAGTCCAAGTCAAGTCACGAGTCATTGGTGTTAAAGTCAAAGTCGAGTTGCAAGTCATCATATTTGTGACTTGAGTCTGACTCGAGTCCGAGTCATGTGACTCGAGGCCACACATCTGGTATCTGGTGTGGCCACCAGCTGCCTTAAGTACTGCAATGCATCTTCTCCACATGGACTGCACCATATTTGCTAGTTCTTGCTGTGAGATGTTACCCCACTCTTCCACCAAGGCACCTGCAAGTTCCCGGACATTTCTGGGGGATATGGCCCTAGCCCTCACCCTCCGATCCAACAGGTCCCAGACGTGCTCAATGGGATTGAGATCCGGACTCTTCGCTGGCCATGGCAGACCACTGACATTCCTGTCTTGCAGGAAATCACACACAGAACAAGCAGTATGGCTGGTGGCATTGTCATGCTGGAGGGTCATGTCAGGATGAGCCTGCAGGAAGGGTACCACATGAGGGAGGAGGATGTCTTCCCTGTAACGCACAGCGTTGAGATTGCCTGCAATGGGCCTCCCGGGTGGCGCAGTGGTCTAGAGCACTGCATCGCAGTGATATGCTGCGCCACCAGAGTCTGGGTTCGCGCCCAGGCTCTGTCGCAGCCGGCCGCGACCGGGAGGTCCGTGGGGCGACGCACAATTGGCTTAGCGTCGTCCGGGTTAGGGAGGGTTTGGCCGGTAGGGATATCCTTGTCTCATCGCGCTCCAGCGACTCCTGTGGCGGGCCGGGCGCAGTGCGCGCTAACTGAGGGGGGCGGGTGCACGGTGTTTCCTCCGACACATTGGTGCGGCTGGCTTCCGGGTTGGAGGCGCGCTGTGTTAAGAAGCAGTGCGGCTTGGTTGGGTTGTGCTTCGGAGGACGCATGACTTTCGACCTTCGTCTCTCCCGAGCCCGTACGGGAGTTGTAGCGATGAGACAAGATAGTAATTACTAGCGATTGGATACCACGAAAATTGGGGAGAAAAGGGGATAAAATTTAAAAAATAAATAAATAAATAAAAAAAAGAGATTGCCTGCAATGACAACAAGCTCAGTCCAATGATGCTGTGACACACCGCCCCAGACCATGACGGACCCTCCACCTCCAAATCAATCGCCGCTCCAGAGTACAGGCCTCGGTGTAACGCTCATTCCTTCAACGATAAACGAGAATCCGACCATCACCCCTGGTGAGACAAAACCGCGACTCGTCAGTGAAGAGCACTTTTTGTTCATCCTGTCTGGTCCAGCGACAGTGGGTTTGTGCCCATAGGCGTCGTTGTTGCCGGTGATGTCTGGTGAGGACCTGCCTTACAACAGGTCTACAAGTCCTCAGTCCAGCCTCTCTCAGCCTATTGCGAACAGTCTGAGCACTGATGGAGGGATTGTGCATTCTTGGTGTAACTCGGGCAGGTGTTGTTGCCACCTGTTCCGCAGGTGTGACGTTCGGATGTACCAATCCTGTGCGATAGTCATAGACAAACATTGGCAATAGAATGGCCTTCCTGAAGAGCTTTTATGATGGCGAAGGGGATGGCTGCCGTTTTACGGGCTCCTATTGTGTGTGTTTTTTCACGTTATTTGTAACTTATTTTGTACAAAATGACCGAAAAGAGCTTCTTGATATCAGGACAGCAATTACTCACCTCGTACTGGACGAAGATTTTTTCTTGAACGAGTCGGACGCAAATGATTTACTTCACACACCCGACAAGGCCCAAATCCTCATAATTCGCATGAAGAAGAGACGGGATATCGGGGACGTAGGTCAGGGTGCCTTGTAATGATCCGACTGCGAGTGAGTAATTCCCCTCTACCTTCAGTCCTATTAGCCAACGTGCAATCATTGGGTAACAAAATGGATGAGCTCCGATCAAGACTATCCTAACAACAGGACATTAAAAACTGTATTATCTTATGTTTTACCGAGTCGTGGCTGAACGACGACATGGACAACAAACAGCTGGCTGGGATTTACGTGTATCAGTAAGATAGAACAGCTGCCTCCGGTAAGAAAAGGGGTGGAGGTCTGTGTCTACTTGTCAATGACAGCTGGTGCACAAAATCAAATATTAAGGTTTTGCTCGCCTGAGGTAGTGTATCTCATGGTAAGCTGTAGACCACACTATTTACCAAGAGAGTTTATCTATATTTTTCATAGATATTAGAATTTTTTTATTAAATGAAATTACATTTAATTGTTTACAAATACAATAATTCACTATGGTAATTAAATTATAATTCTTCTTCTGGTGTTCTCTGCATTGCGCATCGCATTAAGAGTAAAAAAAAAAAGTAAGGTAAAAATCAATACATAATAGTAAATAAGGTTATCCAAACAATAATCACATCCCTAGAGCAGTAAAATAATATGCACACACACACACACACACACACACACACACACACACACACACACACACACACACACACACACACACACACCATTTACCACATATAAGCTAAATATTTTTACAATTTAATTATAGGTCGCCCTTTTTCTTTTATCCCAGGCTTTATCTAAATATTCCGCAAACGGAAATACACAAAAAACACATTTCAATTTCTCCTCATCGCTCAGCCACATAATGCCAGGGTATATCTGGTGTGCTTTCTACAATAAGAGCAAGCGCATTTCGTGGTAGAAAAGGCAATAGAGGATAAAATTAGTTTCATTCTCTATTTCTTCGAGGTCACAATAGTTATATAGTCTTTCCTCTTCCATGTCACCACAATACTGACCTGTTTAAATACGCAGAGACAATATCCCTGATCTGACCTGTTTCAATACGCAGAGGCGATATCCCTGATCTGACCTGTTTCAATACGCAGAGGCGATATCCCTGATCTGACCTGTTTCAATACGCAGAGGCAATATCCCTGATCTGACCTGTTTCAATACGCAGAGGCAATATCCCTGATCTGACCTGTTTCAATACGCAGAGGCAACATCCCTGATCTGACCTGTTTCAATACGCAGAGGCAATATCCCTGATCTTACCTGTGTACATAGCGATCTCTTGCTTTTAGGTAGGTTATACATAATATATCTCTCACACACAAATTCACCCTTAGTCTATTTATCACCACAACCCGATGCTGGCACTAAGACTGCACTCAACGAGCTGTATAAGGCCATAAGCAAACAAGAAAATGCTCATCCAGAGGTGGCGCTCCTGGTGGTTGGGGACTTTAATGTAGGAAAACTTAAATCCATTTTACCTCATTTCTACCAGCATATTAAATGTGCAACCAGAGGGAGAAAAAAAAACTCTAGACCACCTTGACACCACACATAGAGATGCGTACAAAGCTCTCCCTCGCCCTCCATTTGGCAAATCTGACCATAATTATATCCTCCTGTTTCCTGCTTACAAGCAAAAACTAAAGCAGGAAGTACCAATGACTATCTCAATAAGGAAGTGGTCAGATGAAGCAGATGCTAAGCTACAGGACTGTTTTGCACGCACAGACTGGAATATGTTCCGGGATTCTTCCGATGGCATTGAGGAGTTTACCACATCAGTCACTGGTTTAATCAATAAGTGCATCGATGACGTCGCCCCCATAGTGACCGTACATACATATCCCAACCAGAAGCCTTGGATTACAGGCAACATCCGCACTGAGCTAAATGGTAGAGCTGCCGCTTATAAGAAATCCCGCTACGGTCGCCGACGAAACATCAAACAGGAAAAGCGTCAATACAGGACTGAGATCGAAGCGTTCTACACCGGCTTCAATGCTCGGATGTGACAGGGCTTGCAAACTATTACGGACTACAAATGCAAGCATAGCCGCGAGCTGCCCAGTGAAATGAGCCTTCCAGGTGAGCTAAATAACTTTATGTTCGCGTCGAGGCAAGCAACACTGAAGCATGCATGAGAGCATCAACTGTTCCGGACGACTGTGTGATCAGGCTCTCCATAGCCGATGTGAGTAAGACCTTTAAATAGGTCAACATTCAAGGGTAAGGGTAGATAACAACACATCTGCCACGCTCATCCTCAACACGGGGGCCCCTCAGGGGTGCGTGCTCAGTCCTCTCTTGTACTCCCTGTTCACCCATGACTGCATGGCCAAGCACGACTCCAACGCCATCATTAAGTTTGCTGACGACACAACAGTGGTCACCCTGATCACCGACAAAGGTGAGACAGCCTATAGGGAGTCGTGAAGAGGGCACAACAATGCCTATTCCCCCTCAGGAGACTGAAAATATTTGACATGGGTTCCCAGATCCTCAAAACGTTCCTCTGCTGCACCATCGAGAGCATCCTGACTGGGAGTCGGGAAGCAAGTTCAGGGAGTGAATCATTTAATAAATAAATGAAAACATAATACAAAACAAGAAACACGAACAACGTACAGACATGAAACTGAAACAGAAAAAATTACGCCTGGGGAAGGAACCAAAGTGGGTGACATATATAGGGAAGGTAATCAGGGAAGTGATGGAGTCTAGTGACGCGCAGGTGCGTGTAACGATGGTGATAGGTGTGCGCCATAACGAGCAGCCTAGTGACCTAGAGGCCGGAGAGGGAGCACACGTGACACATAGCCTGTTCTCTCTGCTACCGCATGGAAAACAGTACCGGAGAGCCAAGTCTAGGTCCAAAAGGCTTCTTAACAGCTTCTACCCCCAAGCCATGAGAGTCCTGAACAGCTAATCAAATGGCTACCCGGACTATTTGCATTGTCCCTCCGGAGCGCTAAGAGGCTGGATGAGCTTAAGCGCCAACACCAGCGATAGGCCAGTAAGTCTAAAACCACACTGGACCTCTACTCTAACAGGCTTGCTCTGAAGCAGGAACTAACAACTGTTAGAGTATATAGGGGGGGGTTTTGGGGTGTTGCCCAGTTCCTTTGTCTTGTCCTGCGTGACGATGCATTGAACCCGTATATACGAAAATTGCATTTGCCATTTATTGCTTAGTTAATAAAAACTATATAGTATACAATCGGTGACTCATCGTCATAATTGTCCTTAAACCAGATTGAATTCACTCAACCCTAACACTTTATCTCTACCTATGTGTACATTTACCTCAATTACCTCTACTAACCGGTACCCCCGCACATTGACTCTGTATTGGTACCCGCTGCATATAGCCTCGCTACTGTTATTCTATTGTTGCTCCTTAATAATGTGTTACTTTTTTATTTTTCATATAATTTTTTTCTGCATGTTTTTTTTTTGTACGTTTTTTTAAATTTTTACTTTGGTTTATTTTAGTAAATACTTTCTAAACACTTTTTTTTCTTAAAACTGCATTGATGGTTGGACTTGTCAGTAAGCATTTCACTGTATGGTCTACACCTGTTGTATTCAGCGCATGTGACAAATAAAATGTGATTTGATTTTCAGTCACTTTCAATGTGGCACCGTCATAGGATGCCACCTTTCCAACAAGTCAGTTTGTCAGATTTCTGCCCTGCTAGAGCTGCCCCGGTCAACTGTAAGTGCAGTAATTGTAAAGTTGAAATGTCTAGGAGCAACAACGGCTCAGCCGCAAAGTGGTGGGCCACACAAGCGCCACACAAGCTCACAGAACTGGCCCGCCGAGTGCTGAAGCACGTAGAAATCGTCTGACCTCGGTTGCAACACTCACTACCAATTTCCAAACTGCCTCTGGAAGCAATGTCAGCACAAGAACTGTTCGTCGTGAGCTTCATGATATGGGTTTCCATGGCCGAGCAGCCGCACAAAAGATCACCATGCGCAATACCAAGCGTCGGCTGGACGCCACCTTTGGACTCTGGAGCAGTGGAAACGTGTTCTCTGGAGTGATGAATCACGCTTCACCATCTGGCAGTCCGACGGACTAATCTGGGTTTGGCGGATGCCAGGAGAACGCTACCTGCCCCAATGCATAGTGGCAACTGTAAAGTTTGTTGGAGGAGGAATAATAGTCTGGGGCTGTTTTCATGGTTCAGACTAGACCCCTTAGTTCCAGTGAAGGGAAATCTTAACGCTACAGCATACAATGACATTCTAGACGATTCTGTGCTTCCAACTTTGTGGCAAAAGTTTGAGGAAGGCCCTTTCCTGTTTCAGCATGACAATGCTCTCATGCACAAAACGATGTCCATACAGAAATGGTTTCTGTCGAGATCGGTGTGGAAGAACTTGACTGGCTTGCACAGATCCCTGACCTCAACCCCATCGAACACCTTTGGGATGAATTGGAACACTGACTGCGAGCCAGGCCTAATCACCTAACATCAATGCCGACCTCACTTATGCTGGTGTGGCTGAATGGAAACAAGTCCCTGCAGAAATGTTCCAACATCTAGTGGAAAGCCTTCCCAGAAGAGTAGAGGCTGTTATAGCAGTAAAGGGAGGACCAACTCCATATTAATGCCCCTGATTTTGGAATAAGATGTTGGACTAGCAGGCGTCAACATACTTTTGGTCATGTAGTGTATATATATATACTACCTACACATGTTAAGTTACATACACAATAAATTGGTAGTATCATATTATTGATAGGCCATCTCTCCATTAACTAAACTCAGGACAAATGGATATAAGGAAACAGCAGATTGAGCATGTTTTGTTTGTGTGTTGGTCTTGATTTCCAGCTCCTGTTGCTATGCACAATCCTTTCTGCCAGTTGAAACTTGTTCCGGAATGCTTCCAGCCCTCCACTAACATAAGAGGCCACCACACCCAGAGGTGAATACGAGTTTTTGTTTGGCTGCTGTTCCTCACACCTGATTGGTGGAAAGCATCAAAGGCTTTTTTTTGTTCTTTTTTTTTGCCTTGCACCAGGCTTACCTGGTGAGAGGGAGGGGGGCACTTTCAAATCAGCAAGAGAATTCATCCTTTCAACTTTTTTAATAAAGGCACAGCAATTCCTTATCATATTACCTGTTCTTTTTAAGTTACTTGACTTTTCATTGTGTTTCTGTACCCTCTTTTCATTGAACAAATGTTATTTTTACTTTTGTTTGTTTCACTGACATGCAGAGACCTTCCTTTGTTGTCTCTTTATTCCCTTATTCTTATTCTTCATGGTTATTGAGAGGGATGGACTGAACTAGAATGTTTTTGCTTACTATGGAGATCATCCCAAATCTAAATCTCCAAGGAAATGGACTGTGGCTCATTTCTCCTTGATACGACCAGCAACCACCCACTTTTATGAGCAAACTTTGGAGATAAGCTTTCATAGAAGATGTTCACAATGTCTTTTACTGGATGGCTGTATTGATGTTCCCAGGACAAAGAGTATCAGTATCTTTTCAGATGGCCATAAGAACATCTTTGTTGGGAGAATATTTGTGGGCAAAAAACAAAAAAAACAAATGTGTGGTGTATGGAAAAGAACATCAAATGTCTACTTGTGATAATTCCCCAAACATGTCAGAACATATCAGCTCTATGAGGAGGATTGCCTCTATTCAACGCTATCACGTTACTGTATGTCCCCACGCACGCCACAACAAAGGCAAAAAGCCTTATGTAATATGAATGTACAGTTCCTACATGTACATTCAACTTTACTGTGTGTGACTAGTATGTATTTGAGCGTCCATGTTCTCAAACAGACACACAAACACACCTGAGCTATTGACATATTTTATATTTCATACAGGCTGAGACGTACTAATGCTGCAGGATTATAACACACTGGGATCACAAGTATGTATCCATGGGATGTGAACTTTCAATGACATCAAACACTTTCTTCATTTCATATAACACCTCTCTCAACTAGTGTTTACTGTTCATCCACTTTGCCCACGCATCAGAGGTCTCAGCTCAGTGAATGGGCAATCTCCCCCACATACATTCCTGCCCTTGAGCTGTTTTCTATTTTTCTGTCTTGTGTTCTCATCCACCAAGGAGAAGTATTCTACCTCTATTCACATTCCACAGGCTATTCACAACGACTCATCCAATAGATCAACGCAATCCTTTAGTTGCTCAATCAAGGGCTGCGTTTTACACCAATTCTGATATTCTGCCAAATGATTGTCAAAAGAGCTGATCTGTTTGGTCAAATTACAAATTAGGGAAACAAATATCAGAATTGGGCTGTGTAAATGCAGCCTATATGACAGTTAGGCTCAATGTAACTACATAGACAAAGGATGTGACTTCTGTCTAGCTTTTGAGAATGAGGCATGATGGTAATGGTTGACCACTAGGCTAAAAGTCATCATCAGGTACTGTAAGAAAAGATCCTCCCAGATATCACACTTCAGGAATCTTTACAATGGTCATAGGCCTCTTATAAGACACGTCAACATCTTCCCTGGCAACACTTGCTGTAATTTATGTACTAGGTCTAGGAGACAGGGGTGGAGTGGAAAGTTCCTTTACGGCTCCAGTTGAATGAGAAGTGATCCAGGCAGTTGGATGGGCAGACCTGATGGAATGCAGCCCATGACTCAACCTCTGTGCAGCGCATGTCTCCACACGCTGAGAGAAAAGAACAGGAAAACTACTACAATGTTCTGTGTCTGTACACCGCCCTATAAGACAAGTACTAACAGAGAAGATGAGGAGCTGGGGCAGAACTAACAGGGAATCCTGTACAGTCTTGCTGCTGCAAAGGTGTGTTATTTTCTTTGTCTACGCAGTAAAAGACCCACAAGTCCTGATTCAAGACGCTGAATAGAGAGAAAGGATACACTTTCTCTCAATAAACTTGATTCCTGGTTGACTATTACAGAAGACAAAAACATACACATCATTGAACAACTTAAATGCCTCTTTCTGGAATACCAAGTGAGAGTAACTTGTTTGATTTCACCTCACAGCCGGGTTCACCTACATTACACATATCATCCCTTTTCTTTTCTCTCCTTTCCATGTAAACAGAGGAGTCACCAACTCAGAACCTGTCCCAGAGACGGTCAAATTCCTCCACTGGGTGGGTCTACAGTTCTGGCTGACGTGTTAAACTGGGTACCCAACCTCTGTCCATACAAATGGTAGTGGTGGAAAAAGTATCCAATTGTCATACTTGAGTAAAAGTAAAGATACCTAAATAGAAAAGGATTCACGTAAAAGTGAATCACCCAGTAAAATACTACTTGGGAGTAAAAATCTAAAAGTATTTGGTTTTAAATACACTTAAATATCAAAAGTAAATGTAATTGCTAAAATATACTTAAGTACCAAAAGTAAAAGTATAAATCATTTAAAATTCCTTATTTTAAGCAAACCAGACAGCACCATTTTCTTGTCTTTTTATTTTATTTACAGATACCCAGGGGCACATTCCAAAACTCAGACATCATTTACAAATGAAACGTGTGTTTAGTGAGTCTGCCAGATCAGAGGCAGTAGAGATGACCAGGGGTGTATTTTTGATAAGTGTGTGAATCGGACCATTTTTCTGTCCTGCTAAGCATTCAAAATGTAACGAGTAGTTTTGGGTGTCAGGGGAAATTGGAGTAAAAAGTACATTATTTTCTTTAGGAATGTAGTGAGGTAAAAGTACAAGTAGTCAAAAATATAAATACTAACGTACAGATACCCCAAAAAACGACTTAAGTAGTACGTTAAAGTATTTTTATTTAAGTACTTTACACCACTGACAAAGGGACAGGTCCTCTTATACAATGAGAATGTGGTTCATATGTTCTGGTCCCCATATAGAATGAGCTTCATGAATAACTGCTGTGACTACTAATGCACTGGTGATGATATGGGACTAATATCAGCACCCAGAACCAAACCATCCAAGGATGTCACAAGAGAGTAAAATGGGACTGATACTGTATAATTCAGAAATTAGGATTAATCCGAAATAAAGTATCTTTCCTACCATACTCAGGGACTTTATTAATGGTCTTGATCCTTATTTAAGAATCTTTGAACAAAAAAAACCTTCATTTGAATACTGTCTGTTACATGTGCACTTCAGTCATTGTATTTATCAAAATTATTTGAAAAATACATAAATTGCATTGTATAAATATACAAACAAAAAAGTGAAATAGATAAACTGCAACTGTACTTAGATAAAAATATGTAAATATACCTATATATGGGCTACACTGTTTGCATCCATGTAATATACATTCTGGTACATATCATCAACAACTATGTTTACTGAAACACATTCAAATCAACACGCTTTACTGGCTTTGTGCAGAGTGCATGTATTTTATAATCTATCATACACATGAACACAGAAATGAATCGTCAGTATTCAAGCCATAGTTGTGCATAACCTACTGACAAACATGACCAGAAAAATAATCTCTCAATATCCAGAAGGATTAAAAAAATCTTTCATCATCTGACAATATTGATGTATCTTTTCACAACAAAGCCTGAAGCCGTCTCGGCTATTCGTAATGGAGGATGAGACAGGTAACACTTCCCAGGGCATAAGAACAGTAATGGTGTAGGCACAGTGTGGCAAGGGTTGAGTCCTTTCCTAAAAATAGCAATGGTAAAGTTGTGAGGTGTGGTAGACAGCGAACAAATAACTTGAGAATATATCACATTGCCCAGCCCTGGTGCGAAACTCTGCTAATGATGGATGTTATATTTAAAGTGACTCAATTCATTTCATTATTTTATAATCAAATTAAATTGGTCACATGCGCCGAATAAAACAGGTGTAGACCTTACCGTGAAATTCTTACTTAAATGCCCTTAACCAACAATGCAGTTCAAGAAATAGAGTTGAGAAAATATTTACTAAATAAACAAGTTTAGAAAAAGTAACACGATAAAAAGGCTATATACAGGGTGTACCGGTACCGAGTCAGTGTATTCGGGAGTGGGGGGGGGGGGGGGGGTGCACCGGTCATCAACACAAAGGTAAGTAAACAATGCCTACAGGAGGAACAATAAAGAACTCTGGCCAAGTCTTGCCTATCCAGAAGAGAAATGGAAGATATTTCTCATTGCCTCCAGACTCGTTATTCAACTTCTTTACATTCTCTCTTTTTGGTGTGTCATCATAGTGGTCTTTCACTTGTGGTCAGACTCGCTCAGGTGGAACAAACTTGAAACCTTTTTTCAATGCTGAATTGAATGTCATTGAGAAAACAGAAAGGTGTTCATGTATTTTTTTTGGCCAAAAATATTTTCTAAATGTAAAAGTAATCAAAAGTATCTGTAATCTGATTACAATATTTTTGTTGGTAACGTAATTGATTACTTTTATTTTTTTGTAATCAGGTTACATGTGACTGATTACATGTAATCAGTTACTCCCCAACCTTGACTATAAGATGGGGCTGAGGCATCCTTGCTGGGCAACTTTAGAGAGTTGGACTCTATTCGATTCTTGCCACCGATCACCAGAGAGGTAGCCATGACCACCTGGCGTGACTGGATTGTGGAGTTGCGTGATTGGTGCATCTGGATGAAACACTCTTTACATCGTTTCCCCACCAGGTACAGGATCTCGAAGAAAGATAGCAGGATACAGGCCAGGCTGGTGACCACCATGAAGATGGTGAAGATACGCTTCTCTGTGGGGCGAGAGATGAAGCAGTCCACCTTGTTGGGACAGGGCTTCTGCTCACACTTGATGAGAGAGGGGAAGTCATAGCCCTCATAGATATGATAAATTAAATACACAAAGATGCCGTCCACGGCTATCTTGAAGATCAGGGTCAGGACGTAGGTCCACCACAGCCCCCCGCGCTTCTTGCCGGTGTTCTTGTAAAGTTTCCGACAGCCCTCGCCATATTTGAGCGTGTGTTTGCGCTCACGTTCATCTCTGTAGGCCACGTGCATCACCACCATGAAGGAGGGACAGGTGACAAAGATGAGCTGCAGGGCCCATAGGCGGATGTGGGACACAGGGAAGAAGTGGTCGTAACAGACGTTATGGCAGCCAGGCTGGGCCGTGTTGCACTGGAAGTCCTTCTGCTCGTCCCCCCACACCTTCTCTGCCGCCACGACAAACACCATGACCCTGAAGAGGAAGACAACGGACAGCCACACACGGCCGAACGCTGTGGAGTACTTGTTCACCCCACTGAGGAGGCCCTGGAGGAATGCCCAGTTCATTGGGAAGCTGACTCACAATCTACCTCTCTGACGGAAGTTAAGATGGAGGATGGTGTGAGAAACCCTTTTCAGTTGAAAACTGTTGGTTGAGATCTCAAGTCAAATTCTGGAGTGTTCTTTACTTCCAGCCATCTATAGAAAAAGAGAGAGGGAGTAGGGGGAAGAGATGGCGTTTGAGTATGAGTGAACAAAACATAACTGGTGTTTTTGTTTTTCCCCCAATGATTTACAGTACCAGTCAAAAGTTTGGACACACCTACTCATTCAAGGGTTTTTCTTTATTTTTACTATTTTCTACATTGTAGAATAATAGTGAAGACATCCAAACTATGAAATAACACATATGGAATCATGTAATAATCAAACCATCTCAATTGGGTTTAGGTCAGGTGATTGTGGAGGCCAGGTCATCTGATGCAACACTCCATCACTCTCCTTCTTGGTCAAATAGCCCTTACACAGCCTGGAGGTGTGTTGGGTCATTGTCCTGTTGAAAAACAAATGATAGGCCCACTAAGCGCAAACCAGATGGGATGGCGTATCGCTGCAGTAGCCATGCTGGTTAAGTGTGCCTTGAATTCTAAATAAATCACTGACAGTGTCCCCAGCAAAGCACCACCACACCATTACACCTCTTCCTCCATTGCTTCACGGTGGGAACCACACTTGCGGAGATCATCCGTTCACCTACTCTGTCTCTCACAAATAAACGGCAGTTGCAACCAAAAATCAGACCAAAAGGACAGATTTCCACCGTTCTAATGTCCATTGCTTGTGTTTCTTGGCCCAAGCAAGTCTCTTCTTATTATTGGTGTCCTTTAATAGTGGTTTCTTTGCAGCAATTCGACCATGAAGGTCTGATTCACGTAGTCTTCTCTAAACAGTTTATTTTGAAATGTGTCTGTTACTTCAACTTGTAAAGCATTGATTTGGGCTACAATTTCTGAGGCTGGTAACTCTAATGAACTTTTCCTCTGCAGCAGAGGTAACTCTTGGTCTTCCTTTCCTGTGGCAGTCCTCATGAGAGCCAGTTTCATCATAGCGCTTGCTGGTTTTTGCGACTGCACTTGAAGAAACTTTCAAAGTCCTTGACATTTTCCGCGTTGACTGGCCTTCATGTCTTAAAGTCAATTCTCTTTACTTATTTGAACTGTTCTTGCCATAATATGGACTTGGTCTTTTACCAAATAGGACTATCTTCTGTATACCACCCCAACCTTATCACAACACAACTGATTGGCTCAAACGCATTAAGGAAAGAAAGAAATTCCACAAATTAACTTCCACAAAGGCACATCTGTTAATTGAATGCATTCGAGGTGACTACCTCATGAAGCTGGTTGAGAGAATGCCAAGAGTGTGCAAAGCTGTCATCAAGGCAAATGGTGGCTACTTTGAAGAATCTCAAATATATTTTGATTTGTTTAACCATTTTTTGGTTCCTGCATGATTCCATCTGTTATTTCATAGTGTTGATGTCTTCACTATTATTCTAAAATGTAGAAAATAGTACAAATAAATTAAAATCCTGGAATGAGTAGGTGTGTCCAAACTTTTGACTGGCCCTGTATATATTTAACCCCCGGGCGCCGAAGACGTGGATGTCGATTATGGTAGATTCAGAGGGATTGAAACTGAAATGTACAGAAGACCCATTTCAGTTGAATACATTCAGTTGGACAACTGACTAGGTACATTATTCCCATTTTTTATTCACCCATAATTGGTTTTCCCCTGTGTAAAATTCTCAATAAATAGGCCTAACTGGGAGCTATTTTCACACTTACCGTCTTTTTAAAAATGAGATGGAATGATGAATAATAATGTGTATGTATCAAGGATACCGTCTTTTTAAAAATGAGATGGAATGATGAATAATAATGTGTATGTATCAAGGATGGCAAAAGCCCCCATGTCCTAACAGTACAAGACAAGATTCCTATTTAGTAGCAAGTTAACTATTGCAAAATAGCAAAATAAATGTTCAGAGTAGGTCTTAACACGGACAGGCTATGCAGCAACTACAGTACTTTATTCCCCAATTGTTTCTTCTGTTTATTAGTTCGCTGAATAATAGAGAAAGAATAGAGAAAACATTTCCTAAATGCAGTCTCTTCAACCAACGAAAAATAACCCAAACATTCTCTATCGTAATGTAATAACCTTACACTACTAGTATTGATACACAGGTGGAAATGTAAACAAATCATGTACTTACACTTCAAAATGTCTATGAGAAAAGGACCATAAACTCAGTCGGGGAAGTTGCAGTCCGTATAGGAACGGAGAAACACCCTTTGAATGCGACCCCACCGATGAAAATCGGTTTCTCAACGCAGGAGTGTGGGTGGAGCAGTCACACATAGCGATGTTGTCGTGCAACAATGAACTTGTTCAGGTGTGGCGGGTGGGGCTCGTGAACCATGCAGATGAGCGGTTTCACGGGCCATTTAAATGTACAGAACTACAATATAAACATGCATTAATTTAAAATATTTTACTGAGTTATCAGTTCATTTCAGGAAATCAGTCAATTGAAATAAATGCCTTAGGCCCTAATCTATGGATTTCACATTACTGGGAATAAAGATATGCATCTGTTGGTCACAGATACTTTTGGTCAGGTAGTGTATGTAGACACCTGCACATCAAACATCTAATTCCAAAATCGTGGGCATAAATATGGAGTTTGTCCCCCCTTTGCTGCTATAACAGCCTCCACTCTTCTGGGAAAGCTTTCCACTAGATGTTGAAACATTGCTGCGGTGAATTGCTTCCATTCAGCCACAACAACATTAGTGAGGTTGTGCGATTAGGCCTGGCTCAACAAACCATTTCTGTTTGGACTTTGCTTTGTGCAGGGGGGCATTGTCCTGCTTAAACAGGAAAGGGATTCCCCAAACTGTTGCCACAAAGTTAAAAGCACAGATTCATCTAGAACAGGGGTACTCACCTCTTATCCTACGAGGTCCGGAACCTGCTGGTTTTCTGTTCTACCTGATAGGTAATTGCACACACCTGGTGTCCCTGGTGTAAGTCAGTCCCTGATTAGAGGGGAACAAGGAAAAAAATGCAGTGGCACTGTCTTTGAGGTCCAGAGTTGAGTTTGAGGAGTCTAAAATGTCATTGTAGCATTAAGATTTCCCTTCACTGGAACTAAGGGGCCTAGTCCGAACCATGAAAAACAACCCCAGACCATTATTCCTCCTCCACCAAACTTTACAGTTGGCACTATGCATTGGGGCAGGTAGCGTTCTCCTGGCATCCGCCAAACCCAGATTCGTCTGTCAGACTGCCAGATTGTGAAACTTAATTCAACACTCCAGAGAACGTTTCCACTGCGTTACGCCACTCCAGCCGACACTTGGCATTGCACATGGTGATCTTAGACTTGTGTGCGGCTGCTGGGCCAAGGAAACCCATTTCATGAAGCTCCCAAGGAACAGTTCTTGTGCTGACGTTGCTTCCAGAAGCATTTCCAGAGGCAGTTTGGGACTCAGTAGTGAGTGTTACATATTTACGCGCTACACGCTTCAGCACTCGGCGGTCCCGTTTTGTGAGCTTATGTGGCCTACCACTTTGCGGCTGAGCGTTGTTGCTCCTAGACTTTTCCACTTCACAATAACAGCACGTGCAGTTTTCCCTGCGGCAGCTCTAGCAGGGCAAAAATTTGACTTACTGACTTGTTGGAAAGGTGGCATCCTATGACAGTGCCACATTGAAAGTCACTGAGACATTCTACTGCCAATGTTTGTCTATGGTGATTGCATGGCGGTGTGCTCGATTCGATACATCTGTCAGCAACGGGTGTGGCTGAAATAGCCGAATCCACTAATTTTAATGGTTTTCCACATACTTTTGTACAGTGTACATTAGAAAAAGTAGGGGCGTGGATCAGAAAACAAGTCAATATCTGGTGTGACCACCATTTGCCTCATGCTGAAAGATGAGGTGATGGTGGCAGATGAATGGCACGACAATGGGCCTCAGGATCTCGTCATGGTATCTCTGTGCATTCAAGTTGCCATCGATAAAATGTAATTGTGTTCGTTGTCTGTAGTTTATGCCTGCCCATACCATAACCCCCCAGCCACCATGGGGCACTCTGCAACGTTGACATTAGCAAACTGCTCACCCACACCACGCCATCTGCCAGGTACAGTTGAAACTGGGATTCATCCGTGAAGAGCACACTTCTCCAGCGTGCCAGTGGCCATCAAAGGTGAGTATTTGCACACTGAAGTCAGTTACGACGCCAAACCGCAGTCAGGTAAAGACCTTGGTGAGGACTACGAGCATGCAGATGAGCTTCCCCGAGACGGTTTTTGATAGTTTGTGCAGAAATTATTCAGTTGTGCAAACCCAGAGATTTATCAGCTGTCTGGTCTCAGACGATCCCGCAGGTGAAGAAGCCAGATGTGGAGGTCCTGGGCTGGCATAGTTACACATGGTCTGCAGTTGAGGCCGGTCTGACGTACTCCCAAATTCTCTAAAATGACGTTGGAGGTGGCTTATGGTAAAGAAATGAACATTCAATTCTCTGGCAACAGCTCTGGTGGACATTCATGCAGTCAGCATGCCAATTGCATGCTCCCTCAACTTGACAAAACTACACAATTTAGTGGCCTTTTGTCCACAAGGTGCACCTGTGTAATGATCATGCTGTTTAATCAGCTTGTTGATATCTCACACCTGTCAGGTGGATGGATTATCTTGGCAAAGAAGAAATGCTCACTAACAGGGATGTAAACAAATTTGTGCACAAGAGAAAAATAAGCTTTTTGTGCAAATTGTACATTTCTGGGATCTTTTATTTCAGCTAATGAAACAATTTACATGTTGTGTTTATTTTTGTTCAGTATAATTTGGACTGGAGCTGCTGATCATAGGCTTTCATTTCAGACATTTTATTTTTTTTAAATTAGGGAGAAAATACACAACGAAAAACATTCGAATCTAAAACAGGTCAATTTTATAGTGAGTAGATGTTGGTACAGTATTGTGAAATACAACAAAAACGTTTCATTTTACATCTGGAAAACGTGAAATTGACACAGAAGCTGTTCATGTTCATTATAAAAAAGTGTTTGCAATATTTACATCACAGAGAAGGTGGAACCAACAGGAACAATCCATGTACAGCAGATGAGTCATGGGCATCTGCAGTACATGATACCACATTTGCCCTTTTAACAATTCTGCAGTCTGACACTGCTCATTTTTCTCAAACATTCAGTCACACACAGAGCTACACAAACATACAACAGTCACTCTTCTGTACTTCAACTCAAACATACTCTCCACAGTCTGAAATGATCACTTTTTGCTTGGGCTTGCCTTCTTTTGTTCCTTGTGCCTGTGGGGACAGAGAAAACATGACATGAGTCTTAGTACACAACTTCTTCACAGTCTAACCACCTTTAGGACCATTCTTCCCCTTCACCACCTCCATGCATGTCCCTCCCCTCCGCTTACCTCCATGGCTTTGACCACCTCCATGCCCTCCATCAACTCTCCAAACACCACATGTTTGTTATCCAGCCAATCCGTTTTATCACAGGTGATGAAGAACTGAGAGCCGTTGCTGTTTGCTCCAGAGTTAGCCATTGAGAGCTGACCTATTACACACGAGAGGGGAGCATTGTGATCAGAAACCATATTCAACCAAATCTGCGTATGGCAATGCCTCCCGTGCACTTCCTCACCACTCTACACATTAATTCACAGACAGACTGCCATTTAGACCTGGACGTGTCTCACCTGCAGCAGTGTGTTTGAGGACAAAGTTCTCATCGTCAAACTTGCGCCCGTAGATGGACTTGCCCCCAGTACCGTTGTGGTTGGTGAAGTCTCCTCCCTGACACATGAACTGAGGGATGACGCGGTGGAAACTGCTGCCTTTGAAGCCAAAGCCCTTCTCATGTGTGCACAAGCAGCGGAAGTTTTCTATAGGAGATATCAGGGCGAGAGGGTTGGAGATTTTAGGGGATGCTGCTTCTATTTAACAAGCATACAATACTTCAGACTAGCTGCATGTTTCCTGCTTTACATATGAGCTCTGCTTTGATACGTCCTGATACCCAGTCACTTCACCCTGCCTTCAGAATGTATTCATACCCCTTGACCTATTCCACAATGATGTTACAGCCTGCATTCAAAATGTTTCACATTTATTTTTTTGCTCACCCATCTTCACACAATACCCCATAATGACAAAGTGAAAGTGTTTTCAGAATTTTTGAAACACAGAAATATCTAATTCACATAAGTATTCACACCCCTGAGTCAATACTTTGTAAAGGCACCTTTGGCAGTCTAAGAGCTTTCCACACCTGGATTGTGCAACATTTTCCCATTATTCTATTCAAATTGGTTGTCGGTCATTGCTAGACAACCATTTTCAGGTCTTAGCATAGATTTACCAGTAGATTTAAGTCAAAACTGTTACTCAGCCACTCATGAACATTCCCTGTCTTCTTGGTAAGCAACTCCAGTGTAGATTTGGCCTTTTGTTTTAGGTTATTGTCCTGCTGAAAGGTGAATTAATCTCAGTGTCTGGTGGAAAGGACACTAAACAAGGTTTTCCTTTAGGATTTTGCCTGTGGTTGGTACCGGTACCCCGTATATAGACTTGTTATTATTTTACTGTGTTTTTTTGTATATCTTTTTTTTTTTTTTACTTTAGTTTATTTAGTACATATTTTCTTAACCAGTAAGCATTTCACGGTAATGCCGTTGTAGTCGGCGCATGCGACAAATAAAATGTGATTTGATTTAGTTCCATTCCGTAGATATTTTTGATCCTGAAAACCCCCCCAGTCCTTAACAATTACAAGCATACCCATAACATGATGCAGCCACCACTATGCTTGCAAATATGGAGAGTGGTACTCAGTATTATGTTGTAATGGATTTGCCCCAAACATAACATTTTATATTCAGGACAAAAAGTGACTTGCTTTGCCACATTACTTTAGTGCACTGATGCGAACAGGATGCATGTTAGGAAATATTTGTATTCCGTACAGGCTTCCTTTTCCCTGTCAATTAAGTTAATATTGTGGAGTAACTACAACGTTGATCCATCCTCAGTTCTATCACACCCATTAAACTGTAACGTTTTAAAGTTACCATTGGCCTCATGGTGAAATCCCTGAGTTGTTTCCCTCCTCTCCAGCAACTGAGTTAGGAAGGACGCCTGTATCTTTGTAGTGAGTGGGTGTATTGATACACCATCAAAGTGTAATTAATACCTTTACCATGCTCAAAGGGATATTCAATGTCTGCTTTTTATTTTTACCCATCTACCAATAGGTGCCCTTCTTTGCGAGGCATTGGAAAATCTCCCTGGTCTTTGTAGTTAATCTGGGTTTTAAATTCACTGCTCTACAGATAATTGTATGTGTGGGGTACAGAGATGGTGGTAATTTATTATTATTGCATACAGAGTGACAAATACAATTTTATTTGAATATCCCTAAATAATCCCTGAAGTCTAATGATTAAGTGTTCTATTTTCAGAAATGTTCCTGGTACTTTATAACGAGGAGCATGGATACCTGCTGTCATAGGAACAATGTCTGCTCGGAGCAGGAAGCGCAGTCTCCCTGCTGGCTTGTTGCCAATCTTAATGTCCATGTAAACCTGGGGGTTCGTTCTGCCCTTCTTGGCCGGGGGCTCGCCCTGCAATCAATGATAATATATTATTGTGTCAGGCTTTTAGATCATAATATGATACTATGCAACGTACTACACTCACAGAGAGACAGGCTGGAACACACAGTCAACTTACATCTGCTGTTGTTGATTTGGCTGATTCTCCAGTGGACTCCGTAACCTCAGCGTCTTCGACAGTCGTTCCCGAGAACTTCTTCAGCCAATCATCATCCGACCAAACTGAGGAAATGGTATACAGTTAGCAGTTTTACCACATCTAAAAGCCATGGGACAGTTTAAAGTCTTTATAGAGAGACTACCGCATATCATTCACCTGGACGAGAAGAGCCCTCTTTGATCCTCATAGGTTTGGCAATGTTGACCCGGATGGTTCTTCCAAACAACTCCGACTCATTCTGTCAATAAAACAGAGGGAAAACATGCATCAATGAGAATTGTCCAATACCACAGCTTTTAAACTGTCTCAGAGTACAGACTACCAAAACAAGGGATAATGCAAATCACTGTTAGTTAAACCAATTTGACTTTAGTGGGAAGCAAACACTCACCATGTTATCAATAGCAGCTGCAGCATCCTGTGGAAGATGAAAGACAAGAACAGCAAACCAGTACAACACAATCACCATGATGACTAATGACCATCCACCATAACCCCTAGATTAGGATGTTAGGTGACGTGAAAAACAACGAGCGCAATGCTAGAATTCTACAAAACACAGAGGTGATCAAATCAATTTTCACTAAACTTGTCAATAATGTGGTCATCAAAATACATAATAATCTGAAAACATGAATGTGGACGTTGTTAACCATGTCTAAAAATCACAATACTGTACGATATGATATTTACGTGAAATGACCCTAAATGTATGTAAAATCGTTTTTAAAGCATACCGCGATCCATGCTGAACCTGAACCGGTGGAATGACCTCACATTGATAACTAGTTAGCATCTCCAACATAATTTTGTATACTTGCATTGAGGTTTTGATTAAACTTACCTCTGCCAATTCAAATTCAATGAAGGCGAATCCTCTGTGCTTCTCTGCAAAGTAAACAATAACATGAGACATTAACGTCTGCTCTAAACTTCAGGGTTTCATCTACGGACAGTAGCAGTTTGTTCCGGCTAAGTAGACAGGACGGATAGATTACTTTCTTTTTACTGATTCAGCTGATCGTTTATGCCAAATTTGAATGGTAAAGCTATTTATTCTGACCTGTTTCATAGTCTATTGGAATCTGAATGTCTGTGACATCCCCGAACGGAATGAATGCCGCGTGCAGCACTTTTTCGTCCACCTCCTCTGTGAGACCACCTGTCAACACAACAGGCACACACAATCAAGTTAGTTTACTATGAGTTGATTCAAATCAGATAAACGGTCTTTCAAGCTTTTATAACGAAAGGTGTTCATATAATAACACGAATGGGGCATTACAACAACCAATAGCTTGATAGACGTTAAATTGCTAACGTTAGACACACTTGCTGCCTGCAACTAGCGAACTTTATCTAGCCAGCTTATTCACAGACTGGTCCACTTTACACGTAAATAATTTGTAGCTTAATTGCCAGGAGATTACTAAAATATGTTTATTTCAACTACACAGTAACTACGTACAAAAACTGTTGTAAAGAGTAGCCAACTCACCAACATACAGCACTCGTTTGGTCGCCGCCATCTTGTAAACTTTAACCCTTGAACCCAACAAGACTCGTGATTGGTGCGTTACAACCAAAGCCCACCTCTCTGGTGATTCACTTTTGAGCTCCGGCGCCACCTGTCTTTTCCATTTAAAAATGATCGCTCAATCTTAACCAGTGGGACTCTCCAAAAGCTGAAATCTTATACCTCAACTCAAAAACAGATAGTACTTTTATTTATTTTTTAAATCACTGTTGCTGGCTAGTTGGTATAATAGTGGTCTTACTTCTCAATTCCCCAAACCTATTTATTTTTTTATGGTCCTCAGTTCCTGCGAAGGTACCTAGTGTTATTCATGTAACATTATTAATGAGCTTTTTGGTTGTGAAATTAATGAATAATTTGATCAATAACCAATAATCTAATCTTTATTCAATGTTTCACTTGAGCAATGGAAATGTGTACACACTAGGCCTTTTCACACTGCATTATTCTTAGCTCCGGGTTAAGACGCCCTGAACTAGTTTATCCGGTTCAAACAAGCATTTGTTAACCTAAGATTTAGCCCTGGGGTAATGTGCAGTGTGAACACGCCTACTATGGGGCTATGGCAGTATGCAAACTATTGTGGAAAAGAAAGACAAACATTGTAAATTTGATATATTCATCCCTTTATTGAGAATACCATATACCACACCACCCATGATAACATGATGGGACGGAGGAATCCAATTGTCCAAATCAAATCATAAAACTTTCAAACAAAGAATAAGAGCAAAGCAAATTTTCAGAGAAAAGGGGTCTGTCCTGGCCACAAAATAAAGGGCCTTATTTAGTTGGAAGTTTTGCTTTTGGTAAAGTTAAAATGTATTACAGAACTAGACAAATTAAGTAATGTAATCTTTAAAAAAATATTTAAGTATGTTTTTAAAAGATTTTTTCTATTTTTTTCAACCTTGTTTTTATTTATTTTTGCATAGGATTTTGTAGAGATGACCCGGGCATTTGAAGCCAATGTAGTGATCTCTTCCCATCTTTTTCTCAGTTGATTGTGTCCTGGGGGGGGGGGGGGGAACACAAAAAGCATTGGATAAGAAATATGAACCCACTACAATTGAACTAATCAAAAGCATTGGATTAAGTTCGCAAATCTATACACCATTATCAGTGCTAGGGAAAAAGCTCATGCTTCGGCGATATCATAGCTCACATTTTCTCATCTATTAACAATACTAATCTAACAAACATTTAGTAAGCGCTCTTACACATCAGGAAGTAGAGGCAGCAGTGGTTGTAGGGATGACTCCCACTTTCTGCGTGGCATCCTTCTTTGCCTGGTGGGCCTGCAGAACGGCAACAGCCTCCTCCACCTGCACAAACACACAGAGAAATAGGAGAAACAATTAGAGCCTTAGCCAACACTATATGACCCTAGATCCATTTTATGATCTTATCCTGATATTATCCTGTTCCTGGTACCTTGGAGCGCAGGGATTCGTGGGACTCCAGCATGTGCAGCAGCTCAGAGTTGTCAATCTCAAGCAGCATCCCAGTGATCTTCCCTGCCAAGCTGGGGTGCATGCCCTGGATCAGGGGGAACAGGCGCTCCCCTGAGAGAGACAAGAGACAGGGAGGGTTAAGATTGGTTCTCACAGTTTCAAATGTTACTGTATAATTGCACCTTATTGCAATGATGTTCAAAATCCCTCCAAAGGGTCTAGACTCTAGATTCTAGAATTTGGCATTGAACTTCCAAGGACCAATATGAAACACCACCAATCTGTTCCAGAACTCACCCAGCATCTGCTTCTGCTCCTGAGGGGGTGCAGAAGCCAGCATGGAGGATGTGAGAGGCTCCTGACCCTGCACATGTACAGCTGGCTGAGCCTGAGAGGAGGAAGACGGGCAACAAAGGGGTTAAAACAAGGGATTGATGGAACAGAAAAATAGTGGAAGGGAAAATAGAGATTTGAGGGACGAGAAGAGATGAGGGATGAAGGAGGCAGCTTTAACTATGCAAAAGATGGAGGTTGGTGAGATTTACCTGCTGTAAGGCGATGGGCTGCACCACTTGGGGGTTAGTGTTGCGTATGCTGGTGGCGTACTTGTAGGGTGGCATGGCACGAGGGGCAGGGACTCCCATGGAGGGACGAGGACCCATGGCCTGGCCAGCACCTCCTAATGGTAGGGATGACACATAAGGACATATGATGAGCCAGTATATCAAGTTTGATGAGGTAATATTTCCACCATGTAAATTATAATCAGTGGCTATCAGATATACTGAGGGAATCCAGTCTTACCAACTCTTTGAGCTCCAGCAGGCCCCATGCCTCGTGGGCCCTGGGCGCTGGCGTTGGGAGCCAAGTGTCTCAGGTTGGCACGTGGACCAGGCTGGCGCAGGGAGTTGGGCATCCCCTGGAACCCACCTAGAGAGGAGGGGGGGGGTGGGGGGCAGGGTTACTATTGGACAACAGTTCAAGTCATCATAATATGTCACTAGGACATATAGTACGTTAATAAACATACCCTGCATATTTAGCCTAGATATATAGCCCATGATAAATGTAGTTATTATGTATGATGTCATCTCTAACACTCACCTTGGCCTCTGCCACCCTGCTGCTGCCAGCGGGGGTTGGGCCTCATCTGGGTCAGCTGATTGGGTGCATAGTAGGTGGTCCTGTTTTGGCCCTGGGACGGACGGACACACACACACAGAGTTAATGACAGAAGTGTAACCATGTATGCAATAATGTCGCACAAAATTAAAGTTCTACATCGTGCTCTATGTAAACTGACTCACTTGTTACAGTGCCAATCATCTTACTGGCATTTGCACAGCAGTATTTATCATATCAACTGTCAGAACCTTGACATGGCTTTTGTGAAGGGCATTTCCAGTAAAGCCCACATAACCCTCTCTCCCTCCCTCACTAACCTGAGGCACTGCAGGCATGAAGTATCCGCTGGCGGGCTGGAACTGGTTGATGATGGCGTTGGCAGGCATGGCCCTCATGCCAGTGATGCGCTGCATGTACTGGTTAGTGAGGTGGGCCTTGCGCTCTTCTTTGCGCTGAGCCAAGGCCACGTAGAGGGGCTTGGAGCCCACAATGCGCCCGTTCATCTCAGTCACAGCCTTGGTGGCCTCCTCAGGAGAGGAGAAGCAGACAAACCCAAAGCCCTTGGACCGCCCCTCCTCCAGCATCACCTGCAGCAAGAGAAGCCGTGTTATATCGGGATAACACACTCCAAATACACAACTGAAAAGAGTAATTGTGGTGTACTGTTTTGGCTTCTGCTGCACTCTCTCACTTTGGCACTGGTGATGGACCCGAATGGGGTGAATTCCTTGCGCAGTTTCTCATCGTCTATGGTGTCATCCAAGTTCTTAATGTAAAGATTAACGCCCTGAAACCAGAAAAACACTCATGACCACAAACATACATACATACTCAGCCTGGCTTGTTCCCTTAATGGATAGGTACTATGAAACAAGATGTCAGGTTGTTAATGGCATTTGGTTGTAATCAGTGTTCAATTAGACATAGTGGTGCCAGATGAGTGACATGCTAGTTGACCTGGTAACGGCTGATCCTCTCCTGTTTCAGCATCTCAAACTTCCTCTTCAGCTCCCCCTGCCGTTCAATCTTCTTCTGAGCGCGTCCCACAAACACAGTTTTCCCATTGAACTCTTGGCCGTTCATCTCCTCACATGCCTGAGTAGAGATCTATGTGTTACAGCCAGTCTATATGCCGTAAACCCATAAGTTAACACAATGTGATTATTCGTACGATTGTCTCACTTAGTCTTTTTACACCAACCACGAAAGCCTGCTGACTTGTTTTGACATGACTGTTGTTATGAGGGTATAATAGTACCTTGTTAGCATCCTCGTGTTTCTCGTAACTCACAAAGCCAAAGCCTCGAGATTTGCCACTAGGGTCGGTCATAACCTTCACACTGAGAATTCTACCTGCAGGGAGGAAACAAGAACAAATGGGACTCAGCTATATGCGTTTTGAGAAATGCAAGTGCATGTCTAGTTTCCTTGAAAAGATTGCAAGACAAATATGTGATAAACAAAAACGGCTCCACTAATAAGCAAACTCATGCGGTTTGTTTCAGGCACAGCTTACCGTATTGGTCAAACATTTCCTTTAGCTTGTCATCATTCATGTCGTCTCCAAAGTTCTTGATGTAGACGTTGGTGAACTCCTTTGCCTTGGCCCCGAGTTCTGCCTCCCTCTCCTTCCGAGACTTGAAACGTCCAACGAACCTAAACACCACGAGAGAGCAATGACAACTCTTGTAAAACGGTCCTGAGCAGGAGGGAGAAAGGGACTGTGATCCGTCTCTTATCTTTTTCATCTGAGATTCATGTTTTCACAGCACTGACATTGAGGAGTCCCAGACTATTAAATGGAAGGAAGCACTTTGTATAGGACAGCAGCACAGTGAGTCAGTCAAGGACCTCTCAGGAACAACATTGAACAAACTACTTCTTGCACGGTTTATGGCACCACAATCAGGCAAACTGAGCATTCATGCTATACACCCAGAACACACCAGACACAATGACGTTTCCTGGTCCAAGACTTGAGGCATGGAGGGACAGAGGTCCATAAAAAGGAAAGCTGAGGACCAAACTAGGTTGATAGATCATATTCCTCTACTCAGACTGTACCTTGTTATGCAGACCTCTCCCAATCTGGCTCCAGTATTGCATTCCTGCATTCGCTCCATCACTAAAACACACAAGCGTGGTTACACACACACACACACACACGACAGGCAGGTGGACGGGTGGACAAACATACAGACAGAAGGATGCTCAGCTGACACATGGAGTGAGGTGACCACAGAGAGTCGAAATGTGTTGTTGTATAGGTTTAAAGGCACATTTCCCTGTAAGCACTGCAAAAAACATTCACTGTTAGTTGTGTAATTCACACAAACCACACAGAAAGACAGGGTGTATGGGGACAGTGTGAAAAAGAGGCTCGTTATATGCATCTACAGCAGGGATGGGCAACTTTGATGGGAGCGGGGGCCACAAAATAAGATAGATCTTCGGGCCTGTGGGCCGCCAGTTGCCCATCCCTGATCTACAGGTTGCTGTTCCTCTGCTAACCTCACCTTTTGCCGTGTCACAGTATGGGCCAACAGATGAACTACTTCAGACTCCAACCATGTACAATCCTCATCAATATCCTAGCTGCCCTTGACTGATCTAAACTGTCAACTTTCTATACAATGATATAACTCCAGTTCAGCCCCTTCCCTACACCTCCCCACCCTCTCTTAGTTGATCAGACACTCACACCTTGCGGTCGTTCAGAAGCATGCCGTTCATCTTTTCAATGGCGCGGTCAGCTGCGTCCTGCGTCTCAAAGTGCACAAACGCATATCCTTTGGATCCATTCTCATCACACACAACCTGTTTGAGAGACAAGTTGATGCTGTTTTTTTAAAAAGTACACAAGTCTATGGTCATACAGATGTCTATGGTCAGAAACACTGCAATCTTACTTTGCAAGACAGGATGTTCCCAAAGGCAGAGAAGGTGTCATAGAGTGCCTTGTTGTCGATGGTCTTGTCCAGGTTCTTGATGAACACGTTGCCCACCCCAGACTTCCTGAGTGAGGGGTCTCTCTGTGACCACATGATTCTGATTGGCTTCCCTTTCACCACATCAAAGTTCATGGTGTCCAGGGCTCTCTCGGCTAGAGGGGAGAGGTCAGAGTGTTAACTTACATCATGGAGCCAAAAACATATCAGCCACTGTGTACACCACCAAACACCATGTTGTTTATGCTATATAGTGCTCACTTCAAATCATGCACACCGCACCATGCTGCATGCTACACCATACGTACATCTCCCAAATCATTCACACTACCACATTGTGTCGTGATCAAGTCATGTGGTCAGGAAAAACTACCGGCCCTAGTTTATTGCACACTTTCAATTAAGAAACCATGCTACTATTGGATTGTCCGAACTACTACACCATGTGGCTATGGAGTCTGACCTCCGCCTGCCACCACACTGAGCAGCTGTTGGGGGGGGGCAGTTGGGTAGGCAGGAGCACATGGCGCTAACACACAGACAAATGGGACCAGAAGTGCCACAAGACATAATAGTTGATTCACCCTCTCATAATGAATAGATACAATGGCAGACATATAGTGCATGTACAGATATAATTCAGTGAGGCAAATGGCTCTTAAACTTTACATTCTCTTATAGGTTCTCCAATAAACACCAGCTATTGTATTATTTTTCATGGTCCATACTACCTATGCCAGTGTGTGTAACTTTGATTTACGTTTCCAGATCTGCCTATCATGATTTCTGTTGTGCCAGTTCTCATTTTCCTGCCCCCTCTCTCTCATGTCCATCTGGGTACACATGCCAACCAGAAAGCTCCCCTTTGTTCCTGTCACTCCACAGCAACACACACCCGGGCTTTAGAGCTAAAAATGTCTGTTAAACAAAACGAAGCTCCCTTGCGTCTGCTGGCATCAGCAGTTTGCTGTGCAATTGTACTTCACACAAACCAACTCAGAAGGTGTGTGACGGTCACCCTGTCTGTCTAGTTCTGGAAGGTTCCCATGGCCATGCTTGATGAAAGAACATGAGCACCATGTGGAACTGAGATTGCTCAATGGATGAATAGCAGAGATAAACATGGTGAAATCAAATAAGAGGTCAAGTGAATGTGACACACAAAACAAGTGAACTTCACAGGTCAGTGTGAAGATATTATACTGTAAATGTATTTTGTCATACAGCTGAAAACTGGATAGTTTATTCTAGGCGAGGCTGGTAGCCACCCTAATGAATTGTCAAACATTACCCTTGTATGAAGACTTTAAAACACTTTAGATATTATAGGCAGGCAACATTTGGACTGCCTGAGAGAGCGACTATATTTAGAGGGGTCCTGAGAGGTATGTGCTGGTGTGGAGTGAGAGTTTATTAATTCTCTTCCATTGATGGAGGGAGACACATTCAACAAGAATGTTCAGATGAGCAACCCCAGGTCTTGCAACTATTTACAAATGCAGCTGTGACATGCTGAAACCCAAGTGGAGACGGTCAGCCACAGCTAGTTTAGTCACATGAAGGAATACTACTTTCCTCAAATATGTGGTTGTAGTTGTAGGCCTACATCTGTGGTAGTTGTACTACACTTTTACTTCCTGACATGTTATATTGATTGTGTATGGTCATAAAAGTACAACCTTCAGGTTACATTGTGACCACAGAGTTCTCTAGCTACACTGAGTCAGATATCTGGTGGCAGGTGTGAAATGAAAACAGCCCCATAGGTCCACACTGTTTAACCAGTTGGCAGACACACTGTCGTAGAACAGACCCCATATGCTACAGTTCACCCTAACAAATACATGATTCTACTGCACATAATAGCTCTACTATGGACAATTAAAAGAAGAGTGATTGTTGAATCGAGTGGGAAATCAAAGAGTGCAAGTATATGTTAAACGTTCAGATTTCTTACAATAGGAGCAGGGGCTTGGATACAAATGTTGGAAATTCCTCCTGTGTACCCTGCAAGCACGTACATTGTAAGCCACTACGACCTGAGCAAAACATCACAGGTCAACATGTAGAGAGAACATGGAGGTGTTGAGAATGACACACTTCAACATTACTCAAGAAATCCAACCAGAAAAAGGTGTTGAATCCACAAGAAAAGTTTCAGCAGAATTGTATTCGCAGAAGCAATCTATTCCGACTTATTCTCCTCAGATCAGATGACATCACATGGTCCCCAGAAAGCAGGGAAATGCAAGTTAGGTCGTGTTCTCCTGCTTAGACATTTCTGACGCATGCCAGATCTTACAACGCCTAGATAGGTATTTTAGGTATCAGCAAACCACATGTTTTAGCACTCTGGTGCCTGACTGCACAGCCAATAAAGTGGTACGCAATTAGTGCAACCTCTAATCATTGGGAACGTGGCCTTACTGTTCAGCTGGGCCGTTTCTTCCTCTCTCTGTCTGTAAGGCAGCAGGGACGGTATTGGGAATTAATTTCACTACAGAACTGTTCCCTTATGGCCCTTTAAATAGGAGCAGAAATGGGTCACTTTGGGTTAGGCACTCTGGAGCAGTACTGTGGAGCAGTACTCTGGAGCAGTACTCTGGAGCAGTACTCTGGCGCAAAGCTGCAGCCACCCGTTCAAAGGTAGAGGCACAACACAGACAGTAGGCTGGCTACAACATATCCAAAGCAGGAGTCTTGTACATGGCAAAGCAGGAGTCCTGGAGCATATCCTGGTCAATCCTCAAACAATGACACATTGAAGTGGGCCACCATCGCTATATGGGTCAAGAGATATTCCAAATGTTGTACTTCTCCACTCACCAGAGTTAGTCCATGAAGGGCAAAAAGCATTGAGTCCATACTGCATGTATTAGTTGTCCGATTCACTGTGCCACGCATGGTTCAGTGCAAGTTGTATGGAAAACATTCTCTCCCACTATAGTTTTTCATTCATTCCGTTACTTACAGAGTTGGGGCTTAGCCTATACCTCTTAGATTGCCTGTGTATCGGTATGTTTCTATTATGTCGTCTGGAGGTAACCACTGAGTTCTAGACAGGTGTGAATGCTGTAGATACCTTTAACAGGAAATCACATCACAACTGATTTACACAATAAAATCAAGATGTGCTTTACATTGTATTCTCTTTAAGACGAACTGTTGACATGCTCAAATAAATCCAACATCCAAGCAACTCTTTACGCCGTTATTTTGGAGGCATGCTTTATTGCTTACCGTCGGTGGGTTGCGAGAAATTCACATAGGCATAACCCAGAGAGCGTCGGGTGATCATATCACGACATACTCGAATAGACAACACCGGTCCTGCTGGGCTGAATTTCTCATACAGCATAGCCTCCGTGATATCAGGGTGCAGATCGCCAACATAGAGAGAAGCCATTGGATAACTCCCTGTAGTCTCTGTGTTCATTTCTTGGAGTGCACAAAATGTATGAATTCTTCCTTCGCGCTATAATCACGGGAATTGTTGATAAGAATTGTTCCCCGGGGCCGAATCTGAGTAAAAACACTCAGAATGCGACTTGTGTTCAGATCTAAGTTTCAAGACTCGCAGACAAGGAAAAGTGACAGCTAAAAACAGAATGGAATCTCGGCGTATTCTCCTGATAAATATAATTGTCTTAAACGTCGGGTTAAGCCCGAGGCCTCCTGTTAACACAATTTAGCGACGTATTTTTATTTTGTATATTACGGAAGGCCTATTTATTTTTAAGATTTTATATTTTGTATTTTTTATATTTTTTTGTTTTTTAAAGTTGTTAAAGAACGGTGAGTTAGACACTCACGGTTGTTTTGTGGCCGGGGAAAGAGACTGCGTGGGAAAAGCATGGTCACTTTATAGACAGTGCAGTGCGCAGAGGAAATAGACAGGGTCAAACTTGGAATAGAAAAAAACCTGTGCATGAGGTGTAAAAGGGAGAGCGGCGGGTGTACGGTCACAATTACCCACCACAGATCCCTACAGCGACATCTGGGTGTGACTACGTGGTCATTATAGCAGGGGCCCGCTATAGTGTGAACGGGCCAAAAACGCCTGAGTTTTAAGGACAAGAGAGAATATTTTGGCCAAAGTTACACATTTAAATTGAAAAAGTGGAGTTCTAATAACAGAAACTGCTAAATTAGTTGCAGTGAGTTCATTCAATTATACAAATGTATAAACATGTTCATTGACTACTCCACCTTGTTCATTGGACTAGGCTACTCTGCCTTGTCCAGCTCCCTAAAGAAAAATTACAAAGAAAAACAGTTATGAATGAAAAACCATTCAGTGGAAAAAAGTCTTACACTAACTAAAGGATACAAGTGGCATGAATAAATAAAATGGAACCTGTCAAAACTACAAATGACCTCATCAGATCCAGGAGAGACAACACCAGGTTCCTCTGCCCAGCCCTCAGCCTCTTCACTGGGAACCTCTCCTCCATGCCAAAACTCCTGATCCCTGGTTCCTTCACTCTAGGCCTCCTATCCTCATAAATCTGTGTCTGAAAGCCATCAACGGCTTGGGACAACTGGAGCTTAGTGTGGACCACAAACTGGGAGTCTGTTGCTTTGGTCACCAACTTTTCAGTCTGCTGGCTCCAGACCCCATCAATGGCAGAATTCAATAGAGGCTGTCTAAGAGAAGACAATACATTAAAATAAGCCTGAAACATGAATGGACTGTCAAGTCCTAGAAGATTACTATACAGCCATGATAGTATAATCACATTAAGACAAGTAAAATCATAGATACTGACCAATGAGTAAGTTCTTAAGAGCCTTTACACCTGGAGCCACAGCAGCTGCACACAACATCCCCACTAAGCTTCTCTCATCTGTAACAGATTGGTCACCCATTAAAGCTAAATGTTATAGAATAAATCATGTTTCCCTAGCCCATGCCCAGATACCTTGATTTGATCTTGTTGCAAGACTTAGCATCTGGAGACACCATGGTTAGAGATGATCACACTGCAGTGCACATAGATCTAGGAAGGACAGATTCATTCAGAATGGAGTCTAATGTGGACAGAGAACGTATTGTCCTATGGGCAGGCCTGGTGGACACATACCTAGAGGTGGATGAGCTGCCCTCTTTGATAGATAATGGTTTCAGATGCATTGGTCCAGAATGCTGCAAGTTCCATGAGAACATATTTGTAAAGAGATTAGTAAAAAAAAAAACTGTCAATTTAACAGTGTCCCCTTTATCATGACTCACAGTTTATCACATTCACAGCAAAGCCCCAGCTCTTGTAGACTCCAGTCTAGTGAGCTGGTGTTGAAACAGGTGTAGTGGGACTCACCTCAGACCTGAGATAGAACAATATTGTAATTAACAACATCCAACACCCACATTACTTAAACACAAATGTAGAAGCTTTGAAACAAACCTGTGGCATGAAGGATATGGGCAGTACAAAAGCAGACAGCCACCAGGTGGGTTCCTAGGGCTTAAGTGGAGGACATTGGAATAGGTCTCAAATCCATTGTGTGTAGTATGTTATACACATCTTGAAATCATGAAACTGTCATGACGTTGGCCTGTTGGTGAGGTTTTCCCCCTTTCCTCTCTCTACTCTACAGATGTGACTCTTGGAAAGCCCTTTGTTAACATAGAGTCTGTTAACTTCTTTATGACAGGGGGCAGCATTTTCACTTTTAGATGAATTGCGTGCCCATAGTGAACTGCCTCCTACTCTGTCCCAGATGCTAATATATGCATATTATTATTACTATTGGATATAAAACACTCTGAAGTTTCTAAAACTGTTTGAATGATGTCTGTGAGTATAACAGGACTCATATGGCAGGCAAAAACCGGAGAAAAATCCAAACAGGAAGTGAGAATTCTGAGACTGGTCAATGTTCAACTCATCGCCTATTCAATTCCCTGTAAAATATGGATCTGTTTGCACTTCCTACGCCTTCCACTAGATGTCAACAGTCTGTAGAACGTGGAATGAAGCCTCTAGTGTGATGTGGGGCCGGATGGGAGGTGTTTCAGTCATTGGTCTGGCAGAATGCCAGTGCCTGGTCACGCGCTTTCCATAACTTCTAGAGACACAAAGGAATTCTCCGGTTGGAACGTTATTGGATAGTTATGATAACAACATCCTGAAGATTGATTCTCTACTTAGTTTGACCAGTTTATTCGAACTGTTATATAACTTTTTGAAGTTTTCGTCCGAGTTCGCCTGCATCTGTGCGAGCGTTTGGACATGTGCACTAAACATGCTAGCAAAAGTAGCTACTTAGACATAATTAATGGACATTATCGGACAAAACAACGATTTATTGTGGAACTAGGATTCCTGGGAGTGCATTCTGATGAAGATGATCAAAGGTAAGGGAATATTTATGATGTAATCTCGTATTTCTGTTGACTCCAACATGGCAGAGAAATGTTGTTATTTTTTAGCGCCGTCTCAGATTATTGCATGGTGTGCTTTTTACGTAAAGTTTTTTTGAAATCTGACACATCGGTTGCACTAAGAACAAGTGTATCTTTAATTCTATGTAAAACATGTATCTTTCATCAAAGTTTCTGATGAGTATTTCTGTTATTTGACGTGGCTCTCTGCAATTTCTCCGGATATTTTGGAGGCATTTCTTAACATGGCGCCAATGTAAACCGAGATTTGTGGATATAAATATGCATATTATCGAACAAAACATAAATGTATTGTGTAACATGATGTCCTATGAGTGTCATCTGATGAAGATCATTAAAGGTTAGTGATTAATTTTATCTCTATTTCTGCTTTTTGTGACTACTATCTTTTGCTGGGAAAATGGCTGTGTTGTTCTGTAGCTATGTACTGAGCTAACATAATCGTTTGGTGTGCTTTCGCCGTAAATCCTTTTTGAAATCAGACATGTTGGCTGGATTCACAACACGTGTAGCTTTAATTTGGTGTCTTTCATGTGTGATTTCATGAAAGATTGATTTTTATAGTTTGGCGTGCTACAAAGAATTTGGCGCGCTACATTCTTTCTGGCTTTTGGCCAAGTGAGACGCTACAGTCCCACATATCCCAGAGAAGTTAACATCAAAAGGGGGGTGAACAGAACCATATTTCGGTAATCCAACCAGTTGAAAATATGCATTGGTACTTAAAGAATATGATATCAGATCAGTTGTCATCTGAAACATTATTACTGATGATAGGATGACATAAACTGTATCTTGGAAAGTCTACACATTATAGTTATCAGATTCATATGGAATTGTTGGGCAATTTAAATATGAAACTATTTGTGAACAGATTAAATGTAATTTTAGCTTCTAAATGAGAGAATTGGTTTTCATAAGTGAACTAGGCTCAACTCAGTGTGAACAGACATTGGTTGTGAACTATGAAACACGCCATTCTCTCCCTACTACATAAGCCCTTTACAGAAAATGTAAAATTTTTGTTCCCGAGGACGTGAGGACGACGGTCCATACGTTAAAAGGGCTAATATCAAACTACAGAACTAAGCCAACTTCAGCGTGAGCTTTAAAGTATGGCAACTTGGTAGGAACTTTGAACTCTTATTCACTAAAGAAGTGATACCCTCTAGCCGTTGAGTGAGCAGCAGCAGCTGTAAACGTGAGCTAGGAAAGGACGGACAAAGTATCTCTTTTACCAAACACACGATGGTACTACAACGCCCCCGTTCTACCAGACATTCTTCAGAGGACAGGAAGATCTCTGTTGGGCAACACGGCCTTCCATCTAAGACCAACCTATTGAAGCACAGCTCAGAGTAAATATTTCTTGCATTTTCCTTTTCCAAACTGGCGGTTATTTAGAATGCATAAGATTCTGTATTTACGATAGCATAGCTTTACAAGGTCCGATCAGAGACCAAATTCCTTTGTTCCTCAGTCTTCCCGCGCTTTCATTCAAAACACAACCCCCTTTCTTTGTGTAACCAGCCGTCATATCTGTTCCGTCCGCTAGGGACGTTTTCTTTTATGACATAATTAGTAATAATTAATAATAATGTATGACCCATCCTGTGTATGTGTAATTCTGTGTGATTGTTTAGGTATTTAGTAAATAAATAATTAAAACCAAATTTTGTATTGCTGATTCAACTTGTTAGCCAGGGTTCGTAAAGATAACCAAGAATTCTACGACTTCAGATGATACTGAATAAGGTGACGATTAAGAATTGACTGCTATTGATGTAAAAGATTACCAGGTCTTTATGAGTTTATTCGGAAGATAACAGCTCTATAAACATTCTTTCGTGGTGCCCCAACTTTCTAGTTAATTACATTTACATCAAATCAAATCAAATCAAGTTTATTTTATATAGCCCTTCGTACATCAGCTAATATCTCGAAGTGCTGTACAGAAACCCAGCCTAAAACCCCAAACAGCAAGCAATGCAGGTGTAGAAGCACGGTGGCTAGGAAAAACTCCCTAGAAAGGCCAAAACCTAGGAAGAAACCTAGAGAGGAACCAGGCTATGAGGGGTGGCCAGTCCTCTTCTGGCTGTGCCGGGTAGAGATTATAACAGAACATTGCCAAGATGTTCAAATGTTCATAAATGACCAGCATGGTCAAATAATAATCAGGAGTAAATGTCAGTTGGCTTTTCATAGCCGATCATTAAGAGTATCTCGACCGCTCCTGCGGTCTCTAGAGAGTTGAAAACAGCAGGTCTGGGACAGGTAGCACGTCCGGTGGACAGGTCAGGGTTCCATAGCCGCAGGCAGAACAGTTGAAACTGGACCAGCAGCAAGGCCAGGTGGACTGGGGACAGCAAGGAGTCATCATGCCCGGTAGTCCTGACGCATGGTCCTAGGGCTCAGGTCCTCCGAGAGAAAGAAAGAAAGAGAGAAGGAGAGAATTAGAGAGAGCATACTTAAATTCACACAAGACACCGGATAAGACAGGAGAAGTACTCCAGATATAACCAACTGACCCCAGCCCCCCGACACATAAACTACTGCAGCATAAATACTGGAGGCTGAGACAGGAGGGGTCAGGAGACACTGTGGCCCCATCCGATGATACCCCCGGACAGGGCCAAACAGGAAGGATATAACCCCACCCACTTTGCCAAAGCACAGCCCCCGCACCACTAGAGGGATATCTTCAACCACCAACTTACAATCCTGAGACAAGGCCGAGTATAGCCCACAAAGATCTCCACCACAGCACAAACCAAGGGGGGGCGCCAACCCAGACAGGAAGATGACGTCAGTAACTCAACCCATTCAAGTGACGCACCCCTCCTAGGGACGGCATGAATGAGCACCAGTAAGCCAGTGACTCAGCCCCTGTAATAGGGTTAGAGGCAGAGAATCCCAGTGGAGAGAGGGGAACCGGCCAGGCAGAGACAGCAAGTGCGGTTCGTTGCTCCAGAGCCTTTCCGTTCACCTTCACACTCCTGGGCCAGACTACACTCAATCATATGACCTACTGAAGAGATAAGTCTTCAGTAAAGACTTAAAGGTTGAGACCGAGTCTGCGTCTCTCACATGGGTAGGCAGGCCATTCCATAAAAATTGAGATCTGTAGGAGAAAGCCCTGCCTCCAGCTGTTTGCTTATAAATTCTAGGGACAATTAGGAGGCCTGCGTCTTGTGACCGTAGCGTACGTGTAGGTATGTACGGCAGGACCAATTCGGAAAGATAGGTAGGAGCAAGCCCATGTAACGCTTTATAGGTTAACAATAAAACCTTGAAATCAGCCCTTGCCTTAACAGGAAGCCAGTGTAGGGAAGCTAGCACTGGAGTATTATGATCAAATTTCTTGGTTCTAGTCGGGATTCTAGCAGCCGTATTTAGCACTAACTGAAGTTTATTTAGTGCTTTATCCGGGTAGCCGGAAAGTAGAGCATTGCAGTAGTCTAACCTAGAAGTAACAAAAGCATGGATAAATTTTTCTGCATCATTTTTGGACAGAAAGTTTCTGATTTTTGCAATGTTACGTAGATGGAAAAAAGCTGTCCTTGAAACAGTCTTGATATGTTCGTCAAAAGAGAGATCAGGGTCCAGAGTAACGCAGAGGTCCTTCACAGTTTTATTTGAGACGACTTTACAACCATCAAGATTAATTGTCAGATTTAACAGAAGATCTCTTTGTTTCTTGGGACCTAGAACAAGCATCTTTGTTTTGTCCGAGTTTAAAAGTAGAAAGTTTTCAGCCATCCACTTCCTTATGTCTGAAACACAGGCTTCTAGCGAGGGCAATTTTGGGGCTTCACCATGTTTCATTGAAATATACAGCTGTGTGTCATCCGCATAGCTGTGAAAGTTAACATTATGTTTTCGAATGTCATCCCCAAGAGGTAAAATATATAGTGAAAACAATAGTGGTCCTAAAACGGAACCTTGAGGAACACCGAAATGTACAGTTGATTTGTCAGAGGACAAACCATTCACAGAGACAAACTGATATCTTTCCGACAGATAAGATCTAAACCAGGCCAGAACTTGTCCGTGTAGACCAATTTGGGTCTCCAGTCTCTCCAAAAGAATGTGGTGATCGATGGTATCAAAGGCAGCACTAAGGTCTAGTAGCACGAGGACAGATGCAGAGCCTCGGTCTGACGCCATTAAAAGGTCATTTACCACCTTCACAAGTGCAGTCTCAGTGCTATGATGGGGTCTAAAACCAGACTGAAGCATTTCATATACATTGTTTGTCTCCAGGAAGGCAGTGAGTTGCTGCGCAACAGCTTTTTCTAACATTTTTGAAAGGAATGGAAGATTCGATATAGGCCGATAGTTTTTTATATTTTCTGGGTCAAGGTTTGGCTTTTTCAGGAGAGGCTTTATTACTGCCACTTTTAGTGAGTTTGGTACACATCCGGTGGATAGAGAGCCGTTTATTATGTTCAACATAGGAAGGCCAAGCACATGAAGCAGCTCTTTTAGTAGTTTAGTTGGAATAGGATCCAGTATGCAGCTTGAAGGTTTAGAAGCCATGATTATTTTCGTCATTGTGTCAAGAGATATAGTACTAAAACACTTAAGTGTCTCTCTTGATCCTAGGTCCTGGCAGAGTTGTGCAGACTCAGGACAGCTAAGCTTTGGAGGAATATGCAGATTTAAAGAGGAGTCCGTAATTTGCTTTCTAATGATCATGATCTTTTCCTCAAAGAAGTTCATGAATTTATTACTGCTGAAGTGAAAGCCATCCTCATTTGGGGAATGCTGCTTTTTAGTTAGCTTTGCAACAGTATCAAAAATAAATTTTGGATTGTTCTTATTTTCCTCAATTAAGTTGGAAAAGTAGGATGATCGAGCAGCAGTGAGGGCTCTTCGATACTGCACGGTACTGTCTTTCCAAGCTAGTCGGAAGACTTCCAGTTTGGTGTGGCGCCATTTCCGTTCCAATTTTCTGGAAGCTTGCTTCAGAGCTCGGGTATTTTCTGTATACCAGGGAGCTAGTTTCTTATGACAAATGTTTTTGGTTTTTAGGGGTGCAACTGCATCTAGGGTATTGCGCAAGGTTAAATTGAGTTCCTCAGTTAGGTGGTTAACTGATTTTTGTCCTCTGACGTCCTTGGGTAGGCATAAGGAGTCTGGAAGGGCATCAAGGAATCTTTGTGTTGTCTGAGAATTTATAGCACGACTTTTGATGCTCCTTGGTTGGGGTCTGAGCAGATTATTTGTTGCGATTGCAAACGTAATAAAATGGTGGTCCGATAGCCCAGGATTATGAGGAAAAACATTAAGATCTACAACATTTATTCCATGGGACAAAACTAGGTCCAGAGTATGACTGTGGCAGTGAGTAGGTCCAGAGACATGTTGGACAAAACCCACTGAGTCGATGATGGCTCCAAAAGCCTTTTGGAGTGGGTCTGTGGACTTTTCCATGTGAATATTAAAATCACCAAAAATTAGAATATTATCTGCTATGACTACAAGGTCCGATTAGAATTCAGGGAACTCAGTGAGGAACGCTGTATATGGCCCAGGAGGCCTGTAAACAGTAGCTATAAAAAGTGATTGAGTAGGCTGCATAGATTTCATGACTAGAAGCTCAAAAGACGAAAACGTCATTTCTTTTTTTGTAAATTGAAAATTTCTATCGTAAATGTTAGCAACACCTCCGCCTTTGCTGGATGCACAGGGGATATGTTCACTAGTGTAACCAGGGGGTGAGGCCTCATTTAACACAGTAAATTCATCAGGCTTAAGCCATGTTTCAGTCAGGCCAATCACATCAAGATTATGATCAGTGATTAGTTCATTGACTATAACTGCCTTTGAAGTGAGGGATCTAACATTAAGTAGCCCTATTTTGAGATGTGAGGTATCACGATCTCTTTCAATAATGGCAGGAATGGAGGAGGTCTTTATCCTAGTGAGATTGCTAAGGCGAACACCGCCATGTTTAATTTTGCCCAACCTAGGTCGAGGCACAGACACAGTCTCAATGGGGATAGCTGAGCTGACTACACTGACTATGCTAGTGGCAGACTCCAGTAAGCTGGCAGGTTGGCTAACAGCCTGCTCCCTGGCCTGCACCCTATTTCATTGTGGAGCTAGAGGAGTTAGAGCCCTGTCTATGTTGGTAGATAAGATGAGAGCACCCCTCCAGCTAGGATGGAGTCCGTCACTCCTCAGCAGGTCAGGCTTGGTCCTGTTTGTGGGTGAGTCCCAGAAAGAGGGCCAATTATCTACAAATTTTATCTTTTGGGAGGGGCAGAAAACAGTTTTCAACCAGCGATTGAGTTGTGAGACTCTGCTGTAGAGCTCATCACTCCCCCTAACTGGGAGGGGGCCAGAGACAATTACTCGATGCCGACACATCTTTCTAGCTGATTTACACGCTGAAGCTATGTTGCGCTTGGTGACCTCTGACTGTTTCATCCTAACATCGTTGGTGCCGACGTGGATAACAATATCTCTATACTCTCTACACTCGCCAGTTTTAGCTTTAGCCAGCACCATCTTCAGATTAGCCTTAACGTCGGTAGCCCTGCCCCCTGGTAAACAGTGTATGATCGCTGGGTGATTCGTTTTAAGTCTAATACTGCGGGTAATGGAGTCGCCAATGACTAGGGTTTTCAATTTGTCAGAGCTAATGGTGGGAAGCTTCGGCGTCTCTGACCCCGTAACCGGAGGAGTAGAGACAAGAGAAGACTCGGCCTCAGACTCCGACTCGCTACTTAATGGGGAAAACCGGTTGAAAGTTTCTGTCGGCTGAATGAGCGACACCAGCTGAGCATTCCTACAGCATTGCCCTCCAGAAGCCATGAGAAAGTTGTCCGGCTGCGGGGACTGTGCGGGGGGGATTTATACTACTATCTGTACTTACTGGTGGCACAGACGCTGTTTCATCCTTTCCTACACTGAAATTACCCTTGCCTAACGATTGCGTCTGAAGCTGGGCTTGCAGCACAGCTATCCTCGCCATAAGGCGATCGTTCTCCTGTATATTATGAGTACAGCGACTGCAATTAGAAGGCATCATGTTAATGTTACTACTTAGCTTCGGCTGTTGAAGGTGCTGACGAACCATGTCCAGATAAAGCGTCCGGAGTGAAAAAGTTGAATGAGGGAAAAAAGTTGTGAGGGAAAAACTAAAAATATAAACGGTAATTAAAAAGTTAAAAAAAGTTGTCAGCTAGCAAAGTAAGGTTGGCAACAAAACGCACAGCAACATGATTAGTTCAATCAGGTGACATTAATTACAGAGAAATTATTTTATAGAATAGCATGTCATATCACTTAATCCGGCATAGCAAAGACACGACAACACATTTTATTGAAAAGTATAGTTGTCAGAACAGCATTTGGGATATGCTACTCACTTCTCAGTTCCACACTGGGTGAGTTCATAAAGTAATTTAAATGTTGAAAGATAATGATTAAATAATTCCACTCTGAAACCTTATAACTGTATGAAATTGATTAGAATCATACAATTATTATCTGATGGTTTGTTTAGATTTAGTCAGTAAACACATATATCTGTACAATATATCTTTATAGTATCTTAAACACAGACTGTCTGAGCAAAATTCGGTGCCGACCTTGGCTAGGGGCCACTGAGAGATTTGGGAGAGGGCAGGGAGTACTTCTCACGGCTTCCCTGGTCTTGGGGGAGGACAGGGAGTGCTTCTCACGGTCTCCATAATCTTTGTCGGCTGGGTAGGGATACAGTATGTGGGTAGGGATACAGTATGTGCGTAGGATACCTACTGTTTGTGTGTATGTATGTGCGTATGATATCTGCTGTTTGTGTGGAAGTATGTGCGCCGCTATATGTGCGTATGATATCTACTGTTTGTGTGGAAGTATGTGCGCCGCTATAAAATGGATGTCTTTGTATTGTGGACAGCAGAACGTTCTCGTGAATAAACAGTACTAACCTTTTGCATAAGCTGAGTCTTTGACTAATTATTATTGAACCCATGGTCGTACAAACCTCTGGGATTGGTCAAAGCTATTGATTGATTGTTATTATCATTGGGATTGAAAATTCTCGTGACAATAAGTGAAGACAAATGCACTCCCATGAGCTCCCTTGCTCTGGTACTGTCACGACTCCGACCGAAGCAGGCTCACCTTCCCGTTCGGGTGGCGCTCGGCGGTCGTCGTCACCGGCCTATTAGCTGCCACTGATTCTTTTCTCCCCCTCCTTATGTGTTTATTGGTTACACCTGTTTTGTGTCTGTTGTAATTAGTTGGGCTTTATTAGTCAGCCAGCCCGCCCGTTTCTTTGTGCGGGATTGTTTTTTGTAAGCCTGGTGTTTTGTTACAGACATACGTGTTTGTGTATGTTCGTGTATAGTGCTGGACTGTTTTCGTTCCCCGTGTCTGGGGCAGTTTATTTTGAGCACCCAGTGTCGAGTGGGGTGGCCGAGGTTCACCGTGTTGCATTAAAAGAACATTATATCGAACTCTCTGTTTTCCTGCGCCTGACTTCACACTCCGACACCCAGTACCTTACAGGTACCCTACACCAAACATGAACTCCTCACCGCTGATCTACTTGCAGGGTTAGCTGTGTTCCACTGCACGTTAACTGATTTCTGGGGAGATTAACACGTGGAGGTAGTTTTGCACGCATGCGGAAGTTTAGCACCCCAGGGAGCCAAGAACTGAATATGGTGTCATAGGGGGATATCATTATTTATGGCACCAGCAGAGAAAATCACTGCCTTGTCTTCTACAGCTAGACAAATCCCTATGGTAAACCACAGGAGTACCACAACCACGCTAAGCCACACTCCAACCTGACCTGTAGCACTGGTAAAGGCCCTGTGAATCAAGGACTCTCTGATGGCTCTATTTGTAGTGTCAGGTTGGCAAAGCACAGGTGTTGATAATCGTTAATCAATGTGCAATCAGTAAGTGCACGCATGTGCCCAGCATTTTAAGTTTGGAACCTATAAAATCAATGAGATGATACTTGCAATTGAATTGCTTACTGGCTGGTTGGTTACACTCAATTGTAATAACTAGTCTGATTGTGTGGTCTGTTACATTACCCTAATATGTATGTGTAGGTAGGCCTAGGCTATACATCATTGGAAGTACAATTGAAATTCCCTTCTGCTCCATTTTGACAGACCACTATTTCACAGGTAATAGAAGTGCGGCGTAGTTACAGTTTGTTAGACAAAGATATGTGAAAACTGGGTCATTCCAACCATACAGTGTCTCTTGGACCTCATAACATTTGAGGAAAAAGTATATTTCTTAAATGTGTATTCTATCAGAAAAAGGACACGTTTGACTTTCAGAAAAACATATTGGACTTTTTTTAGGTAGTTGTTGGAATGAGTGGACCAAGGTGCAGCGTGGTAGGCATACATCTTCCTTTATTCAATGAACACCGAAGAAAACAACAAACGAAACGTAAGGTTTAGTAGGGCTAAACAGCACAGTACCAAAACAAGATCCCACAAACTACAGGTGGAAAAAGCTGCCTAAGTATGATCCCCAATCAGAGACAACGATAGACAGCTGCCTCTGATTGGGAACCATACCCGGCCAACAAAGAAATAGAAAACATAGATTGCCCACCCTAGTCACACCCTGACCTAACCAAATAGAGAATTAAAAGGATCTCTAAGGTCAGGGCGTGACAGGTTCATTTTCCAACCTGTTAGGTGCATAATCCTAACAGGGTGGACATTTGGCCATCGCTCTGTGAGTGAGCAATGTTGCGCTAGCATAATGGTGAACGCTTGAACAACATTTTAACTTCTCTATCAAACATATTTAGAAATGTTAATTTTCTCTATAATTTTGCCTAATGGTGAAAATTTATGATTTGTACATACAGACTAACAACATGAAACATGTAAAAATAGATAAAGCTGAGTGTTTATATTTATTTGGTTTTGCACCATTGTTTTCCCACCAAAGAAAAGATGACACTTCCTGAATGTGGTGTCATTGTAGGAAGGGGTTATTTTCTTAAATGGAGAATTACAACAAACTAACAAGGTGGAAAGTGATATCAGGGCCACACAGAAAATCTTTAAAAAAATAAATAAATACAATCGTGAAAAAAACATTATTGATGAGAGAATTTAACTAATGAAAGATTTAATATTTTATGGCTTATTTCTCGTGGAAGTTAATGAATAACAACCAGGGTCATAGCAAAACCACCTACATCCGCTGGAAGAAAAAAAGTGTAAAAAAAAATGCATAAAATTCCCGTTCCATATTTTTTTGTTTTTAAGGTAAAGGACACCTGACCTTATATTTAAAGCTTTTTTGGAATCCATATTTTACACCACATAAAAAGTTATATTTCCTGGGGACAGAAAAGGCACAACCGCAAACTTGGAATGACCCAACTATGAATGATCCATACTCGATGAGGTTACAGCTCATACAAAACGCCACAATGGAACGTATGGATTCATATGCAGAAAATAGATATTGTGGTGGCAGCTGCAGAGAAGTACTTGGAGGTACGAGATTTGACTTCAGAAGAGTCACAACGTGTGTTGAGTGGTATCTTAGGCTGATTTAACCCTATGGCAACGTTTTGTATAAACTAAACTGTAACTTCGAGTATGGAAACATAGTTATCACATATCTTGTGTCACAAACTGTAGCTAGGCGGAGTGTAGCGTCCTCATGCTGATGCACAGGTAACAGTTGTCTATAATATTGACATGATGGTCGACTGATCGTTCTTAACAATGGAAATACATGTCCCCAAAGGCGAAAGGCAGGCGGGCGGAAGCGAGATCAGGTGGGAACATTGTAACCAATGACCTTCTGTAGAAAACATATCAATACGCTTGTAACAATCTAAGCATTATTAAACTTCTATTCACTCAAATAAGCCTCACCTATCAAAATAGCAAATCATTTTTATCTTTACCAAATTTGACACACTCTCATTGCCCCCCATACAAAAACTCCTCACTTGCCAAGGTCGCGTTCCCCTGCTCAGATGTTGCATGCATCAACCAATGGTTGAGTGCCACATCATTGAACTGTGTCATCAACTATCAGAATGTTATAACATACAGTACCAGTCAAAAGTTGAGGGTTTTTATTTTTACTGTTTTCTACAATGTAGAATAATAGAAGACATCAAAACTATGAAATAACACATATGGAATCATGTAAATCAAATGAAATGTTATTAGTCACATAAGCCGAATACAACAGGCGTAGGTAGACCTTATAGTGAAAGGGTTACTTACGAGCCCCTAACCAACAAAGCAGTTTAAAAAAAACGGAAAAGAATAAGGAATAAAAGTAACAAGTAATTAATGAGCAGCAGTAAAATAACAATAGCGAGACTATATACAGGGGGGTACCTGTCAATGTGCGGCGGAACCGGTTAGTTAAGGTAATATGCACATGTGGGTAGAGTTATTAAAGTGACTATGCATAGATGATAACAGAGAGTAGCAGCGGTGTAAAAGAGGGGGGCGGGGGCGGGGGGGGGGAGCAATGCAAATAATCTGGGAAGCCATTTGATTAGGTGTACAGGAGTCTTATGGCTTGGCGCTCCGGTACCTCTTGTCGTGCAGTAGCTGAGAGAACAGTCTATGACTAGGGTGGCTGGAGTCTTTGACAATTTGTAAGGCCTTCATCTGACACCGCCTGGTATAGAGGTCCTGGATGGCAGGAAGCTTGGCCCCAGTGATGTACTGGACCGTTCGCACTACCCTCTGTAGTGGCTTGCAGTCGGTGGCCGAGCAGTTGCCATACCAGGCAGTGATGCAACCAGTCAGCATGCTCTCGGTGGTGCAGCAGTAGAACCTTTTGAGGATCTGAGGACCCATGCCAAATCTTTTCAGTCTCCTGAGGGGGAATGGGTTTTGTCATGCCCTCTTCACGACTGTCTTGGTGTGCTTGGACCATGTTAGTTTGTTGGTGATATGGACACTGCAGCCCCGTCGATGAGAATGGGGGCGTGCTCGTTACTCTTTTTCCTGTAGTCCACAATCATCTCCTTTGTCTTGATCACGTTGAGGGAGAGGTTGTTGTCCTGGAACCACACGGCCAGGTCTCTGACCTCCTCCCTAAAGGCTGTCTCGTTATTGTCAGTGATCAGGCCTACCACTGATGTGTCATCGGCAAACTTAATGATGGTGTTGGAGTCGTGCCTGGCCGTGCAGTCAAGAGTGAACAGGGAGTACAGGAGGGGGCTGAGCACGCACCCCTGAGGGGCCCCTGTGTTGAGGATCAACGTGGTGGCTGTGTTGTTACCTACCCTTACCACCTGGGGGCGGCCCGTCAGGAAGTCCAGGATCCAGTTGCAGAGGAATGTGTTAAGTCCCAGGTTCCTTAGCTTATTGATGAGCTTTGAGGGCACTATGGTGTTGAATGCTGACCTGTAGTCAATGAATAGCATTCTCACATAGGTGTTCCTTTTGTCCAGGTGGGAAAGGGCAGTGTGGAGTGCAATAGAGATTGCATCATCTGTGGATCTGTTGGGACGGTATGTAAATTGGAGTGGATCTAGTGTTTCTGGGATAATGGTGTTGATGTGAGCCATGACCAGCCTTTCAAAGCACTTCATGGCTACAGATGTGAGGGCTTCAGGTCAGTAGACATTTAGGCAGGTTACCTTCGTGTTATTGGGCACAGGCACTATGATGGTCTGCTTAAAACATGTTGGTATTACAGACTCGGACAGGGAGAGGTTGAAAATGTCAGTGAAGACACTTGCCAGTTCGTCAGTGCATACTCGCAGTACACGTTCTGGTAATCCGTCTGGGCTTGCGGCCTTGTGAATGTTGACCTGTTTAAAGGTCTTACTCACATCGTCTGTGGAAAGCGTGATCAGAATAGAAGAATAGAATAGAAGTAGTTTAGCTCGTCTGGCATGCTCGTGTCACTGGGCAGCTCTCAGCTGTGCTTCCCTTTGTAGTCTGTAATGGTTTGCAAGCCCTGCCACATCCGACTAGCGTCAGAGCAGGTGTAGTACGATTTGATCTTCATCCTGTATTGACGCTTTACCCGTTTGATGATTTGTCGGAGGGCATAGCGGGATTTCTTATAAGCCTCCGGGTTAGAGTCCCGCTCCTTGAAAGCGGCAGCTCTAGCCTTTAGCTCAGTGCGGATGTTGCCTGTAATCCATGGCTTCTGGTTGGGGTATGTACGTACGGTCACTGTGGGGACGACATCATTGATGCACTTATTGATGAAGCCAATGACTGATGTGGTGTACTCCTGAATGCCATCAGAGGAATCAAATCAAATTTTATTTTTGGAACATATTCCAGTCTGTGCTTGCAAAACACTCCTGTAGCTTAGCATCTGGTGCTTCCTGCTTTGAATGTGTCTCTGTGTGTGGAGTAAAGGTGGTCCAGAGTTTTTTCCCCCTCTGGTTGCACATTTAACATGCTGATATAAATTTGGTCAAACGGATTACAGTTTCCCTGCATTAAAGTCCCCGGCTAGTAGGAGCGCCGCCTCTGGGTGAGCGTTTTCTTGTTTGCTTATGGCGGAATACAGTTCATTCAATGCTGTCTTAGTGCCATTCTCTGACTGTGGTGGTATGTAAACAGCTACGAAAAATACAGATGAAAACTCTATGTACAGTTGAAGTCGGAAGTTGACATACACTTACGTTGGAGTCATTACAACTCGTTTTTCAACCACTCCAAAGATTTCTTGTTAATAAACTATAGTTTTGGCAAGTCAGTTAGGACATCTACCTTGTGCATGACACAAGTCATTTTTCCAACAATTGTTTACAGATTATTTCACTTATAATTCACTGTATCACAATTCCAGTGGGTCAGAAGTTTACATACACTAAGTTGACTATGCCTTTAAACAGCTTGGAAAATTCCAGAAAATGATGTCATAGCTTTACAAGCTTCTGATAGGTTAATTGACATCATTTGAGTCAATTGGAGGTGTACCTGTGGATGTATTTCAAGGCCTACCTTCAAACTCAGTGCCTCTTTGCTTAACATCATGGGTAAAATCAAAAGAAAACAGCAAAGACCTCAGATTTTTTCGTTTTGACCTCCACAAGTCTGGTTCATCCTTGGGAGAAATTTCCAAACACCTGAAGGTACCACGTTCATCTGTAGAAACAATAGTACAAAAGTATAAACACCATGGGACCACGCAGCCGTCATACCGCTCAGGAAGGAGACGCGTTCTGTCTCCTAGAGATTAATGTACTTTGGTGCGAAAAGTGCAAATCAACCCCAGAACAGCAAAGGACCTTGTGAAGATGCTGGAGGAAACATTTACAAAAGTATCTATATCCACAGTAAACCTGAAAATCTGCTCAGCAAGGAAGAAGCAACTGCTCCAAAACTGCCATAAAAAAAGCCAGACTACGGTTTGCAACTGCACATGGGGACAAAGATTGTACTTTTTGGAGAAATGTCCTCTGGTCTGATGAACCAAAAATAGAACTGTTTGGCCATAATGACCATCGTTATGTTTGGAGGAAAAAGGGTGAGGAATGGGCCAAAATTCACCCAACTTATTGTGGGAAGCTTGTGGAAGGCTACCCAAAACGTTTGACCCAAGTTAAACTATTTAAAGGCAATGCTACCAAATACTAATTGAGTGTATGTAAACTTCTGACCCACTGGGAATGTGATGAAAGAAATAAAAGCTGCAATAAATCATTCTCTGTACTATTATTCTGACATTTCACATTCTTAAAATAAAGTGGTGATCCTAAGTCAGGGAATTTTTACTAGGATTAAATGTCAGGAATTGTGAAAAACTGAGTTTAAATGTATTTGGCTAAGGTGTATGTAAACTTCCGATTTCAACTGTACATAGTGTGGTCTACAGCTTATCATGAGAGACTATACCTCAGGCGAGCAATAGCTTGAGATTTCCTTAGATATCGTGCACCAGCTGTTATTTACAGAAACACATAGCCCGGCGCCCCTTGTCTTACCAGACGCCGCGGTTCTATCCTACCAGTACAGCGTATAACTGGCCAGCTGTATGTTGATAGTGTCGTCGTTCAGCCACGACTCCGTGAAGCATTCGATATTACAGTTTTGAAAGTCCCGTTGGTAGTTTAATCTTGCGTGTAGGACATCTATTTTATTATCCAAAGATTACACGTTTGGAAGCAGAATGGAAGGAAGTGGGGGTTTATTCGATCGCCTACGAATTCTTTGGCCCCGTTTTCTCCACCTCCTCTTCACGCAAATCACCTGGATCTGGGCCTGTTCCCGAAAAAGCAGTATATCGCTCGTCAGACTCGTTAAAAGGAAAAAAAGTATTCTGCCAGTCCGTCGTGAGTAATCGCAGTCCTGATGTCCAGGTTATTTTCGGTCATAAGAGACAGTAGCAGCAACATTATGTGCAAAGTAAGTAAAAAAGAAAATAAAAAAAAACCCGCAAATAAACAAACAAATAAACACAAATCGGTTGGGGACACGTAAAACATCTGCCTCCTTCAAAAGTAACCACCCTTTGCCTTGACAGCTTTGCACAGTATTGGCATTCTCTCAACCAGCTTCACCTGGAATGCTTTTCCAGCAGTCTTGAAGGAGTTCCCACATATGCTGAGCATCTGTTGGCTGCTTCTCCTTCATTCTGCAGTCCAATTCATCACAAACCATCTCAATTGGGGTGAGGTCAGGTGATTGTGGAGGCCAGTTCATCTGATGCATCACTCCATCACTCTCCTTCTTGGTCAAATAACCCTTACACAGCCTGGAGGTTTGTTAGGTCATTGTCCTGTTGAAAAACAAATGATAGGCCCACTAAGCCCAAACCAGATGGGATGGCGTATCGCTGCAGAATGCTGTGGTAGCCATGCTGGTTAAGTGTGCCTTGAATTCTAAATAAATCACAGACAGTGTCAGCAGCATAGCACCCACACACCATCACACCTCCTCCTCCATGCTTCACGGTGAGAACCACGCAAGCAGATATCATCCGTTCACCTATTCTGCGTCTCACGAAGACACTGCGGTTGCAACCAAAAATCTCACATTTGGACTCATCAGACCAAAGGACAGATTTCCACCGGTCTAATGTCCATTGCTCGTGTTTTTTGGCCCAAGCAAGTCTCTTTTTATTATTGGTGTCCTTTAGTTGTGGTTTCTTTGCAGAAATTCAACCATGAAGGCCTGATTCACAGTCTCATCTGAACAGTTGATGTTGAGATGTGTCTGTCACTTGAACTCTGAAGCATTTATTTAGGCTGCAATTTCTGAGGCTGGTAACTAATGAGTTTATCCTCTGCAGCAGAGGTAACTCTGGATTTTCCTTTCCTATGGCGGTCCTCATGAGAGCGAGTTTCATCATAGTGCTTTATGGTTTTTGCGACTGCACTTTAAGAAACTTTTAAAGTTCTCCACATTTTCCTTGACTGACTGACCTTCATGTCTTAAAGTAATGATGGGCTGTCGTTTCTCTTTGCTTATTTGAGCTGTTCTTGCCATAGTATGGACATGGTATTTTACCAAATAGGGCCATCTTCTGCATATCACCCCTACCTTGTCACAACACAACTGATTGGCTCAAATGTATTAAATTAACTTTTAACAAGGCACACCTGTTAATTGAAATGCATTCCAGGCAACTACCTCATGAAACTGGTTGAGAGAATGCCAAGAGTGTGCAAAGCTGTCATCAAAGCAAAGGGTGGCTACTTTGAAGAATCTCAAATATATTTTGATTGAGGAACACTTTTTTGGTTACTACATGATTCCATATGTGTTAATTCATAGTTTTGTCTGCACGATTATTCTACAATGTTGAAAATAGTAAAAAATAAAGAAAAACCCTTGAATGAGTAGGTGTGTCCAAACTTTTGACTGGTCCTGTGTGTGTGTGTATATATATAATATTTTGAAATACATGTGCTAAACTGCACGTGTAGCTACCTACCAAAAAAAGAAACGCATGTCCACCAGAGCTGTTGCCAGAGAATTTAATGTTCATTTCTCAATCATAAGGCGTCTCCAACGTCATTTTAGAGAGTTCGGCAGTAAGTCCAACAGGCCCACAACCACAGACTACATGTTTGGCGTAGTGTGGGCGAGTGGTTTGCTGTTGTCAACATTGTGAACAGAGTGCTCCATGGTGGCGTTGGGGTTATGGTATGGGCAGGCATAAGCTACAGACAACAAACATAATTGCATTTTATCATTGGCAATTTGAATGCACAGAGATACTGTGATGAGATCCTGATGCCCATTGTCGTGCTGTTCATCTGCCGCCATCACCTCATGATTCAGCATGTTAATGCACAGCCCTAGTGGTGCCAAGTACTTAAGTAAAAATACTTTAAAGTACTACTTATGTAGTTTTTTGGGGGTATCTGTACTTTACTATTTATATTTTTGACAACTTTTACTCCACTACATTCTTAAAGAAAATTAGGTACGTTTTACTCCTTACATTTTCCCTGACACCCAAAAGTACTCGTTACATTTTGAATGCTTAGCAGGACAGGAAAATTGTCTATTTCACACACTTATCAACAGAACATCCCTGGTCATCCCTACTGCCTTCGATCTGGCAGACTCACTAAACACAAGTGCTTAGTTTGTAAATTATGTCAGCGTGTTGAACGGTGACCCTGGCTATCCATAAAAAAAATTTAAACAAGAAAATTGTGTCTGGTTTGCTCAATTAAAGACATTTTAAAATGATTCATACTTTTACATTTGATGCTAAAGTACATTTAAAACCAAATAATTTTAGACTTTTACAGAAGTAGTATTTTAGGTGTGTACTTTTACTCCAGTATGAAAATTGGGTACTTTTTCCACCACTGCACAGCCCCATGTTACAAGGATCTGTACACAATTCCTGGAAGCTGAAAATGTCCCAGTTCTTCCATGGCCTGCATACTCACCAGACATGTCACCAGTTGAGCATATTTGGGATGCTCTGGATCAATGTGTAAGACAGCGTGTTCCAGTTCCTACCAATATCCAGCAACTTCGCACAGCCATTGATGAGTGGGACAACATTCCACAGGCCACAATCAACAGCCTGATCAACTCTATGTGAAGGAGATGTGAGCTAAAATGTGATCACACCAGATACTGACTGCTATTCTGATCGACGCCCCTACATTTTTTAAAGGTGACCAACAGATGCAGATCTGTATTCCCAGTCATGTGAAATCCATAGATTAGGGTCAAATAAATCTATTTCTATTGACTGATATCCTTATATGAACTGTAACTCAGTAAAATCTTTGAAATTGTTTCAGGTTGCATTTATATTTTTGTTCAGTACATAAAGTCTTGGTAAATAGGCATTTATAAACTGGGTGGTTCAAGCCCTGAATGCTGATTGGCTGACAGCCGTGGTATATCAGACCATTACTAATTACATTGGTAACCAATTTAATAGCAATAAGGCACCTTGTGGGTTTGTGGTATATGGCCAATATACCACAGCTAAAGGGTTGTATCCGGGCACTCCACGTTGCGTCGTACATAAGAACAGCCCTTTGCCTTGGTATATTGGCCATATACCACACCCCTTCGGGCCTGATTGCTTAAATACAATCCCTTTTCTGAAAGGGTTACTTCCCAGACTGACCTCATGTAATGTAGTACTACTTGTCACTGCATTCATTCATTTTCAAGTGAACAATCTGCCAATATTGATCACAAATGTTGTGTTGAAGAAACAAGTTACACTACATGACAAAGTATTTGGACATTAAGCCACTTCAGCCAACGCTTGGCATTGCGCATGGTGATCTTAGGCTAGCGTGCAACTGCTCGGCCATGGAAACCCATTTCATGAAGCTCCAGATGAACAGTTCTTGTGCCGACATTGCTTCCAGGGGCAGTTTGGACCTCGGTAGTGAGTGTTGCAACCGGGACAGATGATTTTTACGCATTTCAGCACTCGGTGGTCCCGTTCTGTTAACTTATATGGCCTACCACTTCGCAGCCGAGCCGTTGTTGGTCCTAGACCAGTGGTTCCCAACCAGGGGTACCAGGACCCCTGGTGGTACTTGGTCTATCCACAGGGGGTACTTGAGAAGACTCATGACACCATAGTTCTGCTGGTTAAATGTACATGAGTGGGTACTTCAGGGGTACTCCAGGCAGGGCAAAATTAGGTTGGTGGTAGAGTAACTGAAAAAAGGTTGGAACCCCTGTCCTAGACATTTCCACTTCACATTAACAGTACTTACAGTTGACCGGGGAAGCTCTAGCAGCAACGGGTGTGGCTGAAATAACCAAATCCATTAATTTGAAGGGGTGTCCACAGTGCATTCGGAAAGTGTTCAGACCCCTTCACTTTTCCCACATTGTTACATTACAGCCTTAACATAAAGTTTAAAAATGTATCCCCCCCCCCAGTCTACACAATATCCCATAATGACAAAGCAAAAACTGGTTAAAGTTTTACACATTTAAAAATAAAACTGAAAAATCACATTTTCAGACCCTTTACGCAGTTTTGTTGAAGCACCTTTGGCAGTGATTACAGCTTCGAGTCTTCTTGGGTATGACGCTACAATCTTGGCTCACCTGTATTTGGGGAGTTTTTCCATTCTTCTCACAGCTATTTTCAGGTCTCTCCAGAGATGTTCGATCGGGATCAAGTCCGGGCCACTCAAGGACATTCAGAGACTTGTCCTGAAGCCACTCCTGTGTTGTCTTTGCTGTGTGCTTAGGGTGGTTGTCCTGTTGGAAGGTGAACCTTTGCCCCCAGTCTGGTCACTCAACCATGAAGGCCTAATTGGTGGAGTGCTGCAGAGGTTGTTGTCCTTCTGGAAGTTTCTCCCATCTCCACAGAGGAACTCTAGAGCTCTGTCAGAATGACCATCGGGTTATTGTTTATCTCCCTGACCAAGACCCTTTGCCCCCGATTGCTCAGTTTGGCCAGCTCTAGGTGTCTTGGTGGTTCCAAACTTCTTCCATCTAAGAATGGAGGCCACTGTGTTCTTGGACCTTCAATGCTGCACATTTCATCATTTTGGTACCCTTCCCCCAGATCTGTGCCTCGACACAATCCAGTCTCGGAGCTCTACGGACAATTCCGTCGACCTCATGGCTTGGTTTTTGCTCTGACATGCAATGTCAACTGTGGGACCTAATATAGACAGGTGTGCCTGTCCAAATCATGTCCAATCAATTGAATTTACCACATGTGGACTCCAATCAAGTAGTGGAAACATCTCAAGGATGATCAATAGAAACAGGATGCACCTGAGCTCAATTGAGTATCATAACAAAGAGTCTGAATGCTTATGTAAATATAAACTAAATATAATTCTGAAAATCAGTTCTGTCATGAGGTAGTGTGATTGAGGAAAACTATTTAATTTATTTTAGAATAAGGCTTTAATGTATCAAAGTGAACGGGCCTGAATACTTTCGTATATATAGTGTATGTTAATTTGGGCTAGGGGGCAGTATTTTCACATCCGGATGAAAAGCGTGCACAAAGTAAACTGCCTGCTACTCAGGCCCAGAAGCTAGGATATGCATATTATTTGTAGATTTGGATAGAAAAAGCTCTGAAGTTTCTAAAACTGTTTGAATAATGTCTGAGTATAACAGAAGTGATTTGCCAGGCGAAACCCTGAGCACAATTTGAGCTCAATCTGTTTTCCATGGCAATCCCTTTTTAATAGAAATATGTGTGCAGTTCCTATGGCTTCAACTAGATGTCAGTCTTTAGAAATTGGTTGATGTTTTTCCTTTGAGAAATGAAGTACGGCATTTCAGAATGAGTGTCAAGCGGACTCTTGTTTGGGGCGCGCGACCTGGAGCCCTCTCCACTTTGATTTTATCCGCTATAGAACAGAGTATATTCCGTCTTAAATTGTATCTATTACTTACGTTTTAGGATACCTAAGGATGGATTAGGAAAGCTGTTTGGACCAAGTTTACAGGTAACTTATTAGATAATTTGTAGTCATGTTGGGCGAGTTGGAACCTGTGTTTTTCTGAATCAAACGCGCCAAATAAATTTATATCCCCAAAATGTCAAAGGAGTTTATCGAACAAAAAGGAACATTTGATGTTTCTGGGAAACATTGGAGTGCCAACAGAAGATGATCTTCAAAAGGTAAGGCGTGAATTATATCGTTATTTCTGACTTGTGTCGCACCTCCCTGGTTGAAAAATGTTTGTCATGCGGGGTGCTGTCCTCAGATAATCGCATGGTTTGCTTTCGCCGTAAAGCCTTTTTGAAATCTGACATGGTGGCTGGATTAACAAGTTAAGCTTTATTTTGATGTATTACACTTGTGATTTCATGAAAGTTAAATATTTATAGTAATTTTATTTAAATTTGGAGCTCTGCCATTTCACCGGATGTTGTCAAATCGATCCCGCTAAAGGGATTTGATCCCTAAGAGGTTTTTAACTTAAACTTCTCTGCCATGTAAAACGAGCAACAGTCATGCTGATAACTAGCAAACTGCACCTGAAGATGTTTTTGAATTAACAATGACATTCAAGCATATTTCTGTAGATGAAGACTAGTAGATTTATAGCATTGTTTTTATTGGTTTCTAAAAGTAGTCAGATTGTGTGGTCCTTCATATTTGTATGAAGTTCACAAGCACTCCAAAAAAAAAATGGTTTCATTTTTGCAGAATAAAATCACATATCCACACAACACTGAATGTGTCCATTTTTGCTTGGCTAACTTTACTAACGTGTTGTGGCATTACCAAAATACCCTTGAACATCCCGTTCCAAGTGAAATCTAGGAACACTGTTTTCATTGAAATGTGGGGATGACATGGGTCCTAAACAACCTCTGAAAATACCAAACTACAATACATGGATGGAAGTCCTTCACAATTGTTTTGTCACATACTGTAGGAGCAGTATTCTATATTGTTAATCTGGGTAATACAGAATGAATACATCTTTGAGAAGTGGACCTAATTGTCATAACTACATTTCCGAAGGCACATGACAACAGTGGGACTAAATACACAAGTGGATTAAATAAATTAAATCCAAAAGATATAAAAGCGTAATAGTTCGTGCTAGGCCTTTAATATATAGACTACAGAAATGTTTGAGTAAGAAGCGGATAGGATAAAAAGATTCTAAACAAAATGGGCCTAAGCATACAGAACAGTACTTACAAATAAATCACTCCATTTGAATTTCAGTCCTTGAACAGAAACATTTATATGTTCTAGAAAAGACATTTAGCCCATTCCAATTTGAAGGAGCAGGATCTGTCATTAAAATGTATAGTCCTTTAGGGATATTCTTTGTAGCAGCCAGTAAAGGTAACTGCTCTGAAAAACAGAACCGGTACAATCGCTTTAAAGAGAGCTAGGAGCTCCTCACGGTGTCTTGGACTCCTCTTTTGGCCTGTCGGATAAACAGGGAAAATGACTTAGTCATCATTAAATTAGTTTGTAAAAAATCTGATACGACAAGTTTGAAATGTTTGCTCACCCCTTTGTGGATGTGTCCATTTTCTCCTCATCTGGCACCTTTTCTTCTTTTACTTCTATAATAACAAAGCAGCAACAAATAATCATCCTCACATGTTCAATGGGACGTGGTACGTCTGATATAGAACGAAGTAATGATTTTGATACCTTTCTTCTCATCAGCTTTCTTTTCGTCACCTGCTTTCTTCTCCTCACCCTCTTTGTCTTCCTCAGTCTTGGTCCTCTTGGCCTTCTTGAAGCTGGCTACATTTCTGCGTCCGCCCCCTTGACCCTCAGCCTCATCCTCAGAGTCAGAGAACTCCTCGTCACATGCTATCCTCTTATCGTGGGCACGGACTGCACAAAAGCAGAAGACAGGAGTATAAGCATCCCCGTGTGTGTGACATTACACACACCGGGCAGATTACGTATGATACTCACAAACTATAAACATAACATGTAAAGTGTTGGTCCCATGTTTCATGATGAAATATCACATTTTCCATACGCACAGTGTATTTCTCATAGATTTTGTGCACAAATGTGTTTCTCCCTTCCCTGTTAGTGAGCATTTCTCCTTTGCCAAGATAATGCCTCCACCTGACAGGTGTGGCATATCAACAAGCTGATTAAACAGCATGATCATTACACAGGTGCACCTTGTGCTGGGGACAAAGCCCCACTAAAACACGCAATTGAGTCAACACAATGACATGTCAAGTTGAAGGTGCATGCAATTGGCATGCTGACTGCAGGAATGTCCACAAGACTGCCAGGGAATGGAATGTTCATTTTTCTACTAAGCCGCCGCTAACGTCGTTTTAGAGAATTTGGTAGTACGTCCAACTGGCCTCACCACATGCCGATGTCAACATTGTGAACAGAGTGTCCCATGGTGGCGGTGGGGTTATAGTATGGGCAGGCTACAGACAAATACAGAACTGCAATTTGAATGCACAGAGCTACCGTGACGAGATCCTGATCATTGTTGTGCCATTCATCCCCCGTCATCACCTCATGTTTCAGCATGATACACGGCCCCATGTCACAAGGATCTGTACACAATTCCTGGAAGCTGAAAATGTCAAACATGTCACCCATTGAGCATGTTTGGGATGCTCTGGGTCAACCGGTACAACAGCCTGTTCCTACCAATATTCAGCAACTTCGCACAGCCATCGAAGAGGTGTGGAACAACATTTGATTGGCCACAATCAACAGCCTGATCAACTCTATGTGAAGGAGATTTTTCACAATGCATGAGGGAAATGGTGGTCACACCAGATACTGACTGGTTCTCTGATCCACGCCTCTACCTTTAAAAAAAAACAAGATATATGTGCCCAACAGATGCAAATCCGTATTCCCAGTCATGTGAAATCCATAAATTAGAGCCTAATGCTTTTAATTCAATTGCCGGACTTCCTTCTATGAAGTGTCAAATCTTTGAAATTGTTGCATGCGTTTACATTTTTTATTTAGTGTATTTGCAAACTGGACAAAGAACTTACGCAAGATGTGTTTGCAATGAATCATATCTCAATACAAATAACTTACTGGAGATGCGTTTGTTAGGGTCTTCCTCCTCCTCGTCTCCACTGTCCTCCTGCACAGCATCTTCTGGGATGGCCTGCATCTGAACACCCGGGGCATGGGGCAGCATGCGCAGGTTCTCAAACAGACGCTGCCTGAAGTGACACACATACAGGTGACATTAAACTAAATGACATCTCAACACAACTATAATAGTGCCAAAAATACACTCAATGACTCACATCAAGGATCACATGTATAACCTAAGTGCAGTAATATGACCTTTGGTAAGTGAAATTACCTGATTAACATAAATAACTACACAATCAAAAGGTATGTGGACATCTCTTCAAATTAGTGGATTCGGCTATTTCAGCCACACCCGTTGCTGACGGGTGTATAAAATCAAGGACAGCCATGCAAGCTCCATAGACAAACATTGGCAGTAGAATGGCCTTCCTGAAGAGCTCAGTGACATTCAACGTGGCATCATCATAGGATGCCACGTCCCCAACAAGTCAGTTTGTCAAATTTCTGCCCTGCTAGTGCTGCCCCGGGCAACTAAGTGCCGTTATTGTGATGTGGAAATGTCTAGGAACAACAACGGCTCAGTCACGAAGTAGTAGGCCACACAAGCTCACAGAACCGGACCAGAGTCCTGAAGCGTGCAAAAATCTGCCCTTAGTTGCAACACTCACTACCGAGGTCCAAACTTCCTCTGGAAGCATCATCAGCACAAGAACAGTTCGTCGTGAGCTCAATGAAATGGGTTTCCATGGCCGAGCAGCTGCCCACAAGCCTAAGATCACCATGCACAATGCCAAACGTCGTCTGGAGTGGTGTAAAGCTCACTGCCATTGGACTCTGGAGCAGTGGAAACGCGTTCTCTGGAGTGATGAAACACGCTTCATCTGGCAGTCCGAAGGACAAATCTGGGGTTGGCGGATGCCAGGAGAACGCTACCTGCCCCAATTCATAGTGCCAACTAAAGTTTGGTGGAGGAATAATGGTCTGGGGCTGTTTTTCATGGTTTGGGCTAGGCCCCTTAGTTCCAGTGAAGGGAAATCTTAACACTAAAGCATAAAATGACATTCTAGATGATTCTGTGCTTCCAACTTTGTGGCAACAGTTTGAGGAAGGCCCTTTCCTGTTTCAGCATGACAATGCCCCCGTGCACAAAGCGAGGTCTACAAAGAAATGGTTTGTCGAGATTGGCCATGTAGTGTAGCTTATATAACGGTTATATCTATCTATACTAAGAACCAAATCTAGAGACGTCACTTCATGACAGGAAAACATTTTTCTAATGATGTACAGTAGGACTAAAGAGCACAGTAAAAGGTATGGTCAAGGACTCACTTGATCTTCTCCAGGTAGTCGTTGGTGTTCTGGTTGGTCATGTTAGAGGGGCTGATGTGCAGTTTGAAGTCCGGCCCAAAGTACTCAAAGTAATCATTGTATGGAAGCTCTGGAGAAATACAAATGTGTTATCAACACGGTGGGCAATGATGTCTGCTTTAGTGGAACCTATCCTTAAACACTCATGCTCCTCTGACCTGTCAAAAAAACTAACTGTAAAAGATAGTAACACTAGAAAGTAAAAATACACAAATCAAATGGTGCAGCAGGAGAGATCACCATTGGGTATGGCGCTGTCCAGGGCCACGGCTGTCTCATAGGTCCAGCAGCGGGCCACGTTCCGGATGGTGTAGCCTCCACCACCCAGCATTAGCAGGGGCAGGTTGAAGCTCTTCATGTACTCCACACACTTAGCATGGCCTTTGATGGTGAGGTTAAAGCAGCCAAGCCTGTCTCCTGAGAGGGAGTCGGCTCCACACTGAAGAACCACTGCACTAGGCTGGTACATCTCCATCACCTTAGCCATGATCTACACACAGATATAAAATTACAAGATATGGTTGGCTAAATGGAAACAGGGCGGTCTATTTGAGTTACAGGGAGGAAAGATGACACATTAAAGGCATTTTTAAAATATTTTTTTTACTTACAGGTTTGAATATGGCTTCGTAAGACTCGTCGTCTATACCATCTCTCAGAGGGTAATTCACAGCATAGTACTTGCCCTTCCCGGCGCCAATATCCTTGAGTAGAAATAAGTCAGTCAACTACAAATGTGGACAGTTAATTGACCCTTAAGATGAATGAGAACATATATTTTACAGCAACAACCTGCGGAAGAGTTACAGGGGGGAGGAGACAAATCCACCAATAAAGCAAATGGGAAACTACAAACAGGCCATGAAATTCAAAGTATCCTTTGGATGCCATTTAATAAACAATGCGTGCCAATTCTCATCCACTGCCAATATCGGTAATATACTATTGCAATGCTTAAAAGCCAGATCAATGCCAGTGGGCTGGACAGACCATAATATTGTGACCATAACCATGAACACCAAGGTACCAAAGAAACCCCCTAGGATTGTAGTCAAGAGAAATTTGACAACATTTAATCATGAGCTATTTGTAAATGATTTGGCTGCTGTACCCTGGGAGCTGATTTATCTAGAGGATGATTTAAATCACGCTACAGAATGTTTTATTGATTTGCTCACTGAGGTAATGGACCATCATGCCCCTATAAGAGAGAGTACGGTTGGTGCTCGTCCATCTCCATGGATTGATGAACTGGGTGAGGCTATTTCTCAAAGAAATATGGGCAAAGTCTTAACAGCCAAGTCAAAATTAGAAATTGATGAACAGAATTATAGAACATTATGTAATTATGCAGTTAAATTGAAAGAAAGCTTTTACAACAATGCTTTTGATTGTAAGAATGATTCTAAAAAAAGGTACGGAACACAGTTAAGGGCTTACTTGGGACATCTCTCATCATACCCATCTAGTGTGGAGGTTGACGGGAGAATAACAAAACCAGTTGATATTGCCAATCATTTAGCAGATTTTTATTATACAAAGATTTTATTTACTGAGCAACAATATAAAACATACATTCTACCAAACAAGCTATTGTCCAATAGACATATTATGAGCAACAAGATCTGCTCTTTTAGTCTGCAAACAGTGTCAGTGGAGGAGGTGTTAAACCTATTGAAGTCATTACCTGATGGTAAATCTACAGGTTATGGTCTCATGGACAATTTTTTACTTCGCTATGCTGCTCCACAGATAGCAGTTCCACTGAGATACATATTTAATTGGTCACTGGAAAAGGGGATGTTTGCAAATGTATGGATTAAACCGGAATGGCCGATTAATTAGGACCGATTTCAAGTTTTCATAACAATCGGAAATCGGTATTTTTGGGCGCCAATTTGCCTTTTTATTTTTTTAACACACCTATATTTAACAAGGCAAGTCAGTTAAGAACACATTCTTATTTTCAAAGACGGCCTAGGAACGTTCTGCCTTCAGGGGCAGAACTTTAACCTTGTCAGCTCGGGGGATCCAATCTTGCAACCTTACAGTTAACTAGTCCAATGCTCTAACACCTGATTACATTGCACTCCACGAGGAGCCTGCCTGTTACGCGAATGCAGTAAGCTAAGGTAAGTTGCTAGCTAGCATTAAACTTATCTTATAAAAAACAATCAATGACTGTCATTGCTCCAATGTGTAAGAGCGTCTGCTAAATGACTTAAATGTAAATGTAAGTGTACTTAGCCATAAACATCAATGCCTTTCTTAAAATCAATACACAAGTATATATTTTTAAACCTGCATATTTAGCTAAAAGAAATCCAGGTTAGCAGGCAATATTAACTAGGTGAAATTGTGTCATTTCTCTTGCGTTCATTGCACGCAGAGTCAGGGTATATGCAACAGCTTGGGCCGCCTAGCTCTTTGCGAACTAATTTGCCAGAATTTTACGTAATTATGACATAACATTGAAGGTTGTGCAATGTAACAGGAATATTTAGACTCATGGATGCCACCCGTTAGATAAAATACGGAACGGAATAAACTTTTTGTTTGAGGTGATAGTTTCCGGATTAGTCAAAGGTATATGGTTTAGAGAAATAGTCGACGCGTTATAATTCCTGTAATAACTTGCGGCTGAACTTGAAAGGGGTTCCTTCGTTATTTTACGGTTCATGTCTTCCATAGAGAATGTCTTGATCTACGTCAAATAAGGTCTGTGTTTCGCAGAGGAGCAGACTGACAGGGGACCATGCAGACAAGCTCTGCTTTCTGCACTACAACCTAAAACTTAACTGGGAATATTGAAGACCCATGAAAGCTGGTGGTTCGTTTTAACATATGTTCTCATGTTATTTGAGACTAAATTGATTTTATTTATGTATTATATTAAGTTAAGTGTTCATTCAGTATTGTTGCAATTGTCATTATTACAAAAATGTGTGTGTGATATATATAAATACATGTTTTTATAAATTTTTTTATAAATCTGCCGATTAAAAATCGGCATCTTTTTTCCTCCAATAATCGGTATTGAAAATTCATAAATCGGTCGACCTCTAGTATGGAAGCATGCGAAACGGTGTCCTATTCCGAAAGACAGCAAAGAACCCGTTACTCCTGCCAATAGTCGACAAATTAGTCTACTCCCGACACTCAGTAAGATATGAGGGTATTGTGAGAAGACAAATATGGGAGTACATGGAAAAGAATGATCTGATTACAGCTAATCAGCATGCTTATCTCAAAACATTCCACTACATTGGTTGACATGACTGACCAGTAGCTCAATGCTATGGCAAGTTTGTGGGTGTACTATTTTTAGATTTCAGTGCAGCATTTGATTTAGTGGATCATGAAATAATTGACAAAATTAATGCATTATGGTTTTAAGGAGGTAGCATTGAATTGGGTACAGTCATATCTAACAGGAAACAGCCCACCTATATCAATGGTTCATTTTCTACCCCTCATGTGTTAAACTGTGGAACACCGCAGGGCAGCTGCCTTGGGCCACTTTATTTAATATATACCAACGACCTTCCCTATGCCTTAGCTGAAACTCAAGCTACTATATTTGCAGATGATACTACAATGTATGCAGCAAGACAATCGGTTCAACAGGTACAGCTCGCTTTACAAGGAGATTTGGAGAATATCAGGGAGTGGGTTTGCCAGAACAAACTTTTAAACACCAAGAAAATCAAAGTTATGTTGGTCTGTTCCACTAGGAAAAGGTCAAAACGGCATGGGATACAATTAAGTATGGGGGGAGTACAAATTGAAGAAGTGGCAGAAACCAAACTATTGGGAGTGCAGCTAGACAACTGCTTATCATGGTCGTCTCAAATAACTCATCTATGTAACAACATTTATTAAAACAGCATGCATAATCAGAAGGATAGCTAAATATTTACCAGGAAATATTCTTAAGCAAATAACACAGGCATTAATTGAGAGTCAGGTGAACCATTGTTCTGTGGTCTGGGGAAATGCATCAAGTGAAGTTAGGAGGCTGCAGATTGCACAGAATAAAGCAGCAAGGATTGTTTTAAGGTGGCGATATTGTTTTTCTGTTGCGGTCATGCACAATGTTCTTGGTTGGTCATCAATCGACAAGATAATTGGAAAAAACATGCTTATTTAATTTAATAAAATACATAATTTAAAACGACCAAGTTCTATTCACAAGGGTATTCAGTTCGTAAGAGACAGACATTCCGTAAATACTAGGAAAAGATTGTCCACCATCTATGCGTTATCCAGACAGAAAAGAGAAATAGGCAAAAGAACATTTCGATATAAAGCTATAAAATTGAATAAATTAACTGAGCAAACAAACCTTTCAATATATAAACCATTTAAATATAATACATAAATGTTGTGGGACTATAGTAGATGAAGAAGCAATATTTTTTAGATTGAGTTTATTGGGTCATTATATTATGTATGTTTGTAATAGTGTGTTATATGTGAAAGTGTTCGTATTATAAAGTTTAAGGACTCTTAGAAGATTAGTCCAAATGGAGACTAAAAGAGATCAAATATCAAACTCACCCTCAGGTCTCCGGTGCCGGGGAAGTACTCTCCATACTTATGGAAGGATACGGTCATGACCCTGTCTGTGGTGTAAAATGCCTCCTCCACTCCATCTCCATGGTGGATATCAATGTCTATGTACAGGACTCTCTGGTGGTATCTGGGGGAGAGAAGATTCAGCATCAACAGAATGAATGATACTTCTAAATGTGGTGTACCTATGGGGTCCCAATGTGAAGTTACTATTTAATTCAGTAGGCTACAATATTTCCTACGTAAACTTGATTAAGTGCTGTGGGCCTGTTTGACTCACTTCAGTAACTCCAGAATGGCGAGCACAATGTCATTTACATAGCAGAAACCTGATGCCTCAGACTTCTTGGCGTGATGGAGGCCTCCAGCCCAGTTAATGGCAATGTCTGTCTGCTGTTTGTTCAGCTTCACAGCTCCAGCTAAAAACACAGGACAAGAAGTCAATCGGAGAATCAATGGCTATATTGTGTTTTGTCAATTACAGGAAGAGGACAAGTAAGCCTGAAAAATATTCCATCTATCCAGGCAAAATGTGTCATCCAACGGGGTAGCCTACACATCAGGGTTTCCGGTGAGAAAATGTGTCCGGGAATATTTTAATTTAAAAATCGGCCATTTGAGATATTTAATCAGACCCATATGTAACCAATTACGGTATCCACTCAGTGCTCAAAATGACAAATCATATTAGATTATGGTAATTCATCTTAACAGAACATGCAACTCCTGTAATGAAGCAGCCAAGAAAATGTCAAAATCATTTGCCAAAATGCAATTTGCAGGAAAACACCACACCTGAGAGCAGCTCCATACGTAAAATTAGAACGAGGGCGAATCTAAAGATGCGCCAGCTAGGATGGGTTGCTAATGACTAGAATTGTGCCTGAAAACCAATAGAACAGGAGAGAAACGGCATAGCGGTGGGTCCAATAGGGAAGTTAATTGAAATAAACTTGACAAATCATAGTTACTCCTGTCTATACAGAAAGAAAGAAAATACTTCACCAGAAAGCTTGGGGAAGGAATAGGCAAGTGTGGCAATAGGCCAAGCTGATTCTTGAGTTGCAGCTGTCGGTGAAAAGCATCTACAATGTGTGAAAATAATGCATCTTGAGTAAGTTGAGACAAGGGGAGGGGTGTGTGGCAAAGACACAGGAGTCTCTACAGAATGGCTCAGCTGTCCACCGCCAATTCATTGTTTTATTGTGTGAAATGTTCACCCTTTGATTTTTATTAAATAAATTCTCCATTACATGTAACCAGTAGAAAATGTAACGTTATTCCCCGTCACTTGGTTACATTAATTTGTTACTGCATTGTATTAAAACTAGTGAGAAACAAGTTTGGGTTCATTTCATAACCATCATTTACAAGACTTGTCAATGTTTTCATTGTCTTTTGTTTGGAGTGCTCCATGTGCGCAGTGAGTATGTGTCTGGTTTCTGTCTTGATAATGTTGATGGAGCGTGCGCACCCGAGTACCTGGCCTGCTGCGCAGAAATGTAGGAAAGTGACCATTTGGGGATGTCTGTCTTAACTCACTACTACATCCACCACTAATAAGTGAAGCTTCTAAGTCATTTTCTTTACCACACAGTAAATTTAGAAAAACATTTATTTTTAAAGACTGATATTCATTTTTAATTTGGAATTTGTAAAAAAAGAAAAGAACCTCACAGATCTTCACTGCAAAGGGTTTAAACACTGTTTCCCATGCTTGTTCAATGAACCATAAACAATTAATGAACATGCATTTGTGGAACTGTCAATAAGACACCAACAGCTTACAGACGGTAGGCAATTAAGGTTCAGTTATGAAAGCTTAGGACACTAAAATACACCAAAAGAAAGATGCCCAGGGTCCCTGCTTATCTGCGTGAACGTACCCTAGGCATGCTGCAAGAAGGAATGAGGACTGCAGATGTGGCCAGGGCAATAAATAGCAATGTCCGTACTGTGAGATGCTTAAGACAACGCTACAGGGAGACAGGACGGACAGCTGATCATCCACACAGTGGCAGACAACGTGTAACACCTGCACTAGGAATGAGCGTTACACCGAGGCCTGTACTGTGGAGCGGGATCGATTTGGAGGTGGAGGGTCCGTCACGATCTGGGGCAGTGTGTCACAGCATCATCGGACTGAGCTTGTTGTCATTGCAGGCAATCTCAACGCTGTGCGTTACAGGGAAGACACCCTCCTCCCTCATGTGGTACCCTATCGGTCAGAAATGTCATATCGGTGCATCACTAGTTCAACCCGCTCCTTTCTTTAGCCACCAATGGATCACAGTGTATCAATGTGTCCATATAGCAGAGGCGGGTGATCTCGCATTAGTTTAATTGATACTTTTAAAATTTTAGCATTTTAATTCAGACTTTTCTGATTAACCACCTGACAATGCTTTTGAGAAACTTCGTTATTGAAATTAAACAGTTCCACGAAAATGTGCATGTGAAAATCATTACTGGCACACAGATCGGTAGGATAAACTGGAAGCTTCCCAACTTGACACCCACACACCATCTATGATGTCTTTATAAAATAATTGCCTCCATGTTGTCATGGTCAGATTCTGGCTACTTTGAAGTAAGGTAAGACATGCCTCATAATATGAAATAAAACATTTAGTTTTCAAACAATTAAGTATGTTTTTAAAATGCATACTGCCTCCAGCTCACATTGTAAAGTGGTGGGTAACATCCTGTTGCCTGCACTTGAATGGGAGGCCTGCTTCAAATACCAGGTGAGAAATCATTTTTTTTTTTTTAAATAGCCCTTTTAAATCATGCACCAAAACTGTTAACATGCAATTGCATTTATAATTGTTGCACAATGAATGGGGTTTATAAAAAGCATGTTTAAGTCCAGCAGTAAGTGGCTGAGGAGCTGCAGCACAAAGGCTCTGTATGCTGTGCGCGCCTGTGATAGAGAAATAAAGATACATGACTAACAAAAATACACCCGCCAATGTAATTCCACTTAAGTATGCATATTAACCTATAGACCGATAAGCAAATGGTCATATGCATTGCCATCAATGATTAAAAGCATTATTTTGCAATGGGATATTTTTTGGTCAGCAACAGTATTATTCAAAAATCGGCTTTTAATTTTTTTGGGCCCAAAAGCCGGTACTTGCGCCTAACAGAAACTCCGCTACACGTGAATATGACAGATTAACTTACCAACAGAGCCTCCTGTTGAGAGCTGGCAGAACTCAAACAGGCCATCAAACACAGGGCAATCCTCTCCAACGTTAACTGTGTGGGAATTGCAGAAAATGTGTTAATTTACAATCCATGAGAGCAGCAAAAACAATGACAAAGCTTTACTAGATGCTTTCCCCCCAAAAAATGTGTGACTTTTCATGGACTACATCTAAAATGTATAGTTATATTGAGACATGACATCTCTGCCCCAAACTCACATCTCTGCATCTGTTTGCTGTACTCTGACATGTTGTCCGGCCGAATGGAACGCAGGAACTTGATGTAGTCGTCACTGTGGTACTTGGTCATCTCCTCTCCATTGGCTTTGTGAGGTCGCTGTACAGAGACACGGAGAAGACCAATTACTGACACCTTAAAAACCAGGCAGTACATTTTCCAATTGGGAACTATTGAGTTGCAGGCTTTCTGCTGCGCTTGCAAATCTTTAAGGTTTTCAACATACGTATATCTCCATCTTTCTGTAGAGACCATAGTTCAGCAAGAGGTTGTGTGTCATGCGGATACGGTGTGGCTTCATGGGGTGGCCCTGGCCATAGTAGTAATTCCCAACATCACCTTTGAATGAAGAGAGGAAAATTGTGAACATAAGCAGACATACAATGAATGCATCATCCTAGCTTGTTGTTCAGTACAGCATAGTCTGGCTAACGTTAGATTGCAAACCTTTAAAGGCAACATTACAATAAAACTTTTGCGTTGATTAATAGTAACAATTCGGACCACAACATATGCACAGCCGCAGACAATGGACGGCCACTAACGTGCAAACAATCTGGCCAATGCAACGGAACTGAGTGCATTTTTTATAGAGACTCGCCATGATGGTAGGAAGCTTAATGCGTCCAGGAAGTGAAATGGGTTAACGTTAGCTAATAGTAGCTAACGTTGCTAGCTATCTTAGTGGTTTGTGGATTCCAATGCTTGCATAGCTAGCTAATGGGTCCTGCCAATGTGTTCTCCCTTTGTCCAAGCTATCTAACTAGGTAGCAAGCTAATCGACGACGTGGACAAGTAACTTGACGTTACTACACATTTGATGATAATGTGGAATTAGTGAACATTTTCTGAACGATCAATTTAACTTACAGAATTTGAAAATGCCTCGCTCTTGCACAAAGGGAATCTGCACGTTTGCACATCGGAGCTAGATAACGTTAGCTGGCTAATCTGACCACAAATTGAACCATTTGCACCACTCTAACAAAGCACATTGTACAATTAGTCAATGTATAGGCAAATCAGTACTTACCATCATAATAGTAGCAAACTTTTTTCTTTGTTCCTTGAGAACTCAGCGCCATTTTACCTTATTTTACAGCACAGACTACAATTAGCGAAAAGCGGCAGCTGTACTTCGGAAAACGGATGGATACAATCGGATAATTTGTAGAACGTCACTTGAACCAATCAAGTAGTAGTTTACAATGTCGAGGGGCGTTGCAAACAGATCCCGCCACAATAAGCACTGTTTTGGATTCCAGGTTGGGAAACATGTTTTACTTTTGCCACTTATTTGTTAAGAGTCTTTTCTATGTTTTACATCACTTTTTATTGCATGGTCATCATCGACATCTCATATGCATTTCGGGTAAGAAGAAGTATCAATGGCACTATAGATACATGAACAGAGTAGGTCTAACATTTGTGTTTTTTGTAAGGGCATCATCATCCATGGATTTATAGTCTTCAAACGCATAGAAAAAATATACAAATAGAATATAGAAAAATCTAAATAGTACAAATCGAACAAAAAACATGAAATGACAAAGGAATGCAAAGTATGTAAAAGTACAGTGGTATCTTCCTTGAGTTTAAAAAAATGTCACACTATAAATGCTTTAATTACATCCTACAAATGTTTAGGTGTGTATTGAAAGTAGATCAGGTATGGTTCTCAGATAGAGAGTATCAAAAGCATATAAGCTGGGACCATATCTCTGTGTCTTAAAAGTTAAAGTTAATGTCCTTAATGACCTCTCCTCTCCTTTCCCCATGTCTGTCTGTCTTATGGCTGTTCCTGGTACTGCCCCTCTGTGGCTGTGAAGAAGTCCTCCAGAACGCTTCTCAGGTACTCAAAGGTTGGCCGGTTCTCTGGGCTCTCATTCCAGCACAGGTTCATGATGTTGTACAGACCCTCAGGGCAGTTCTCAGGTCGGGGCATCCGGTAGCCTTTCTCCAGGTTTTGGATCACCTCTGGGTTACTCATTCCTGGGAAGAGGGAAGAGACAAGAGATGGGGATGCAGACTTGTTAATAATGTGGCCAATGTGTTGGGGTTTTGTGGGCAACACCTTTGTAGAGAGTATGTGATGTTTGTGGATTATACAGGTGCTATGTGGAGAATGTGTGTATGTGAAGTCTACATGCATTGCATATGAAATAGACATGTATAATATTGGATTATTGTGGATGTGCATCAGTGAAATACCTGGATATGGGATACGGCCATACGTCACTATCTCTGTCAAGAGGATCCCAAACGACCACACATCTGACTTGATGGAAAAGGTTCCATAGTTTATAGCTTCAGGTGCTGTCCATTTTATGGGGAATTTGGCACCTGATAAGGAAAAGTGAAATGGGTTTAATTTTGGGTTCATGTTCATTTCAAAAGCACCCAATGGATTGTACATGAACACTTGGTGGGGCTATAGTATATAGAGTGCATGGCTTTGCAGAAAGCACTTAGAACATTCAAGCACATCCATTTTTTTCTAGTTTAAAGGAAAGTCATGCTACCCTCTCTGGCTGTGTACTCGTTGTCCTCAATGAGTCTTGCGAGTCCAAAGTCAGCGATCTTACAGATGAGCTCATCAGACACTAGGATGTTTGCTGCTCTCAGGTCCCGATGGATATAGTTATTCTCTTCAATGTAGGCCATTCCCTCAGCCACCTGCAGAAGGCAGTACATCATAAAGAATTAATCATACTTGTTTCAATTTTTTAAATTTCACCTTTATTTAACCAGGTAGGCCAGTTGAGAACAAGTTCTCATTTACAACTGCGACCTGGCCAAGATAAAGCAAAGCAGTGCGAGACAAACAACAACACAGAGTTACACATGGAATAAACAAACGTACAGTCAATAACACAATAGAAAAAGTGTCTATATATAGTGTGCAAGTGGCTTGACGAGGTAAGGCAATTAATAGGCCATAGTAGCGAAGTAATTACAATTTAGCAAATTAACACTGGAGTGATAGATGTGCAGATGATGATGTGCACGTAGAAATACTGGTGTGCAAAAAAGTTAATAAAAACAATATGGGGATGAGGTAGGTAGATCGGATGGGCTATTTACAGATGGGGTGTGCACAGCTGTATTAGTCGTATAGGGTACACATGGTATACACTGTCCAATGAAATGCTTACTTCCTTCTCGACAATGTAACAACAATAAGAAATAATAAAAGATAAGAATAGGAACATAAAGTAACTGGCTCAGTAGAATAGAATGCACATTTTGGCATAAGTATAATACAGGAAGGCACAATTTATGAAGGATACATACTGTGTGTGTATAAGAGACAGACAGGACAGCGGTAGATTCCTGTGACAAGGAGGTTCCCACTTCCCCAGGTCAGATCTCTGCTTCTCACCTCAGTGCTCCACCCAGTTTTCACAGGCAGGTTATGAACCCCTAACAACCAGCTCTCTTTCCGGCCCACCCTAATGCCCCAGCTGTGTGTGTGTGTGTGTGTGTGTGTGTGTGTGTGTGTGTGTGTGTGTGTGTGTGTGTGTGTGTGTGTGTGTGTGTGTGTGTGTGTGTGTGTGTGTGTGTGTGTGTGTGTGTGTGTGTGTGTGTGTGTGTGTGTGTGTGTGTGTTTAGGCAGACATTAGTGCATATTTCAGATGTAAGAATCTCACAGATACGTGTCATGTGGCCCCGAATCCCTTGGCAGAAAACCGAGAGGTGCGTATGTGATATGAACTTCATATCATCATTGTGCATCACTCTGGAAGTTAAAAAAATCTAAATTTTCACTCATTAGCTCTTGAGGTCATGTTGTTTCAGTGTTCTTACTAACTACATGCTTACAGCAATGTATGGTGCTGAATGCCATTCAGTGTTCTTGCCATTACTCAGGAACATTCTTTTGCCGTAACACGTTCACAGTTCATCCATAGAGTAGGCTGTTCTTTTGCCACAGGCGGCTTTGACAGCTTTGTTAGTTGAAATCCCTGTAACCCCATTACACATCCATGTGGCTCAATGTCCATTACTGTAAATGAGAGTTATATAATTTAACCATAACATTACGTTAGTGTAGCCCAATTAGATAAGATTTTGGTGTAATTAGATGTTCTCCCATCTTTGGCCCGATATTTGGCCCTATCTTTGGCCGTAAACTACTTCTAAGTAAGTTGTTCTTCTAGAACGAGAGGCTCAAACAGCAATACAACTGCTTTCTTGATCTTATGAAGCTTGGTGCAAGTGTGATTTAGAGTAGGCTGTAGGTTTGTTTTATTATGGAATATGCATTACGTCTCTCAGGTATCAGGATATCTGTCACTTCGATTTGTGTTACACCTATAGCATTGCACTGTGATAGGGGTGAGCACCTCAGTGGTGTTGACACAGTTAGATTTGTGACAAGGTGTATAGACTTATGTTTGTTAGTAAACCTCACACAGTGGTCTCCATTGTTACCGGGAGATTATAGTTAGCCTCATAATAGCAAGAGCTGTTTCCTGTAGATGAGGGCCATACAGAGAATAGAAACTGAAAGAGCGAATGGAGGGGAAAGAGTGAGAGAGAATTTTGGAGACAGACACTCGTTAAAAGTGTAGAGAGCTATTGGGATTGACGTAAAGAGCAGGGAACTTGCCTGAGAGGCCATATCTATGAGGGTGTTGATGGGTATGTTGGATCCCTCAGACGACTTGAGAAAATCTACCAGAGCGCCTGTAACAAAATGTGATCAAGTTATTAAAATGACATATGTTTTGAGCGGCATTACATCAGATCTCCTTTGTTTAATTATAAACAGATGTTACCAGTCACCAGCACTTAATGCAATATTGATGGAGGTGTAATTATTTTAAGATACAAATACTTTTAAGTCAGAAAACTCTATGTTCAGTGAAAGGCTTTGTGAGAAAGATTAATGACACTGCCATTAAAACTACATTTAGATATGTCTCAGACATACTGTAAATAGCTGGCCTTAGACCCAGAATAGATGTTTAAATTAGGAAAATAACATTCTCAGGAAGTGCGTTCACCGTCAGTCAATGTGATGCATGGCCTCTATTCGACAGGCCATGGCTCCTCCGTCTCTACATTGTGTTTGATTAAAACCGAACAATACCACAGGACCTCAGCCAGCCAAGGCAAGCAGCAGGAAATGCCTTAAGAAAAGAGGATTGACTCTTCCAGGAAAGAAGGGCAACAGGCTCCTGTGCTTTAGTAAAGAAGGACTCCTTTGATGTCTGTGTGCCAAAGGAACGGTATAAGCCAAGGTTGCGAGGAAAGTTAAGCGTGCCACACCTGTTATTTTCCAGTTGTATTGTCTTCAATGATAAAAAATGAGGGACAAATTGAGAGGATGGGAACATCAAGCCTTACTTTCTAGTGACAACAGAGGCAACAATTGTGTCTGTGCATGTGAATCACAAACAAAGAAACAGTTCATGTTAAGGCACTGTTGGTGCTCTACAGGCCTCTCATAGAAGACAATACAAAGGCCCTCCATTCACTGGCTCAGAGCACTTACATACTGAAGCTATTGTTGCACCAGTGACAGAGCCTTTTCAATGTTCTTTGTTACCGTCCCTCCTAATGTCAGGTCTTCAAAAAGGCAACAACAACCTTTGAAGGGAATGTGGGATCACATTAAAAAACATGCAGGTGACATAGTAACTGTAGTCAGAGATTATGACCAAAGCTTTTGGAGAGAGCATACTGCTATCAAAATAAGTTGTTGTATTAAGCAGGGGCGTAGGCACGGGTGGGACCAGGCCCACCCACTGAGGAGCTAGGCCCAAACACTCAGATTGAGCCACGAAAAAAAACGATATATATATATACAAAAAATAATAATCCAAACGGGACATTATTTGTCTTTTTGCCTAAGCATGCAAACACCATCAGATATAATTCATAGCAAGCAGTGCACTGGTTTAGTCAGGTTTGATGAAATATAACAGAACCAATGATGTATGTTAACCCTGGATTGCTGCATTGTTTCACGTCAGATGGCGTCACTCATCCACAACGCTCGTCCCTCAACCGATCTTTATTGTTGGACGTGGAACTCATTTTCACATTTGAATATTGAACATTCTAAAAATGAAAACATAGTTCCTAATTCCTAATCACTGCGCTCTCGTATGACTTTCCATCGAATAGGAATAATAACTAGCTAGTTAAATGTTTACAAATGTTGTGACAGTGATTTAATAGTTTGCAATTGTGATCAAATAAAAAACAAACCGGTGGCTTTCGCCTGCACAAATTCTGTGCAAGGACGTTGGTCGTCTGTGCAGTGACTTCATCAGCTGTGTAGCTAACTGTTGTAGCTAGCTAGCTTACTTCCTTCACTCACATAAAAAGCTTGCTTAGCCTGTTTAAAATGCCCTGAAGTTGTAGAAATGCAGCCCCACAATTAAGGGGAACTGAATGTTATCAGAAATCAGTCCGTAGATAGATCAGCATGTTTCTCAACAATCTTATCGTTGGGTCTGCAGAACACAGCAGCTGACTTGGGAAGCTACTGCAATGACTCGTGGCAAGAACAGTTGCTTCATGAAAACTCATAATAATGTAAGCATTAGCACTACTAGCTACAGTAGCTTGCAAGTTGGCTTTTGTTGGAAGAAAAGCATTGTATGTGGAGCACGAAGCAGGTAGCTGGTAGGTTAGCAGCATCGTTTCAGTCAAAGATGATTTCAGTGACTGGTTCAGCAAGCTAGCAAACTAACGTTAATGTTGGACAAATTTATGATAGCTTTCATGCCCGTAGTCAAACTTCAGAAATACTGCTCATTGAAGCACAATAATCCTTAGCTAGATTTAAAATGGGGCGACTATGACTTCCTCACCAACAAAACATAAACATTATTGACATATTTATTGTTTTAGCTTAGATTAATTCAGACCATTTTGAGGCAGAAATTGGGTTCAGCAGACGATGTCACCTAGGTAATATTGTCTAATGTTATGGCAGCCCATTGTAGCTGGAATACTTTTGATCTATACCATTAGCCTTTGCAAGATATGCGACAGAACAGTGCGTGCAGAATCGACGCGCTATCTGATGGAAGACAATGTGGATTGCTGATGATATGTATTGGCCATTGAGAGGCTTTGAAGCCACCAGCCATATTGGCACTCCCCAGTAGGAGCAGTCCGCCATAGGAATGAATGGAATTCTATAGTAGTTCAATTAAATGTTTTATGGCCAAAATTTCATGTATTTAATGATTTTTTGTTGTTGTAGTTAGGACAGTAACATCAGTAATCTCTACAAATTATACTTTTTAAGGAAAAGGTTTTATATCTTTAAAAAAAAGTTGTTTTATGTTTACCTCACATGTCTACGTCCATTTCCCCCCCCCATTTTTGCCTAAAATGACATACCCAAATCTAACTCCCTTTAGCTCAGGCCCTGAAGCAAGGATAGGCATATTCTTGGTACCATTTGAAGGAAACACTTTGAAGTTTGTGGAAATGTGAAAGGAATGTAGGAGAATATAACACAATAGATCTGGTAAAAGATAATACAAAGAAAAAACGAACCATTCTTTTGCATCTTTGAAATGCAAGAGAAAGTCCATAATGTATTATTCCAGCCCAGGTGCAATTTAGATTTTGAACATTAGATGACAGCAGTGTATGTGAAAAGTTTTAGACTGATCCAGTGAACCATTGCATTTCTGTTCAAAATGTTGTATCAAGACTGCCCAAAATGTGCCTAATTTGTTTATTAATAACTTTTTATGTTCAAAATTATGCACTCTCCTCAAACAATAGCATGGTATTATTTCACTGTAATAGCTACTGTAAATTAGACATTGCAGTTAGATTAACAAGAATTTAAGCTTTCTGCCAATATCAGATATGTCTACGTCCTGGGAAATGTTCTTGTTACTTACAACCTCATGCTAATCGCATTAGCCTACATTAGCTCAACCGTCCCATGGACAGGACACCGATTCCGAAGGAGTGCATTAAGGTGTCTGTAATAGAATAAATGTGGCAAACGAATGTAGACATTAATAAATGCATTTCTATAGCTTCCAAAATATATTTTACAATAGTGGGTGAGTGCCAAGATGGAGGCTGTGTCTGTAGACTGTGGCTTCAACACAGTGCCCTATATCAGTCATCTCGTCTTTATATAAATGATTGAACAGAACCGATGACCTGTAATGACATTCACTATCATGGGATGGGTTGCCAAAAATAACTAACTTAAAGCCACACCCCCAATAAGCTACAAATGTGACCGCATTGAGGATATGTCACTGTGCTTCTATAGCTATATGCTAGTTAAATAAAGGTTAAATAAAAAATATGCACCATGCCACTGCTTATTTAATTTCTTCATTTAGCAAACAAGACAGCTCACAATCCAGTGCCTTTGTCAGTAAACACACCTATATGTTAGCTTTAATTAGCTTAAAAAATGTAAAATTGTCTCTCAGCCTCATGGCAAAATGTGTAGAATAGAATTAGATGAGCTATAAAACTGCACATTTTCCTCTCTGCCCCAAGGCAAAATGTGTAGAATTGCAGGAAGTTTGTTGCCCACCAGAAATTTTTGCAGGCCCACCCACCAACAAATTTCTGGCTACGCCACTGGTATTAAGACTTGTGTTTTCAATGTCAGCTAGTCTGTGTACAGGGCAGTGCACCTGTAACCATGGTGCCATTTTTATTGGTCTGGCTTTGCTTTGCTACCCGTTTACAGACAGCCTCTCTCTTTCTTGTGTGAAAAGAGAAAGAGAGTAGTCACTGGACAGTGGCTGAATAGCCTAGTCTGACTGGGGGAATAGGGGGGCTGTAGGGGGGGCTGTGTTGCGGTCTGTCTGTGCTGACACTGGAATGGAGCCACGTGCTCATGGGGGTGGACACAGGTCCCATCACTGAACAATGAGACAGTGAATCACCACTCCCCTATTTGACGTCTCTCTTTTCCAGTCAGAACGGACTTCCCTTTGGTGTGTTGACATTAGAGGCACCGGCCAGTACGGGAAAAGATAATTAAAGTTCACGTTTGCTGATTTGATTATTTAAGTTGAGGAAAGTGCAGCAGGGTCACCAAAATAGGCTGAAAATAGCCTCTAAGAAGATTATCCACTCTAAAGAAGGAGATGTATGGAATAACAAGGTTAAATTTGTACTGCGTTTCTGAAGATCACATGTTCCATTTAGAATGAGCGTTTCAGTAAATAACCGTTAAGCCATAACTAGGAGTATTCATCTTATAATTGAATGAGAAAACATTACATTTTAATCTTGCATCTATAATAAAATGCTTTTTTGGATCATTTAACATTGTCAGTGGACTGCAGCATGCCTGGGAAAAGACTGACTCATGAAACGCATTCTGGTAAACACCCAAGCCACTCTTTTGTTACTCTCACTCTTATCAACATAACAGTTTAACATGTTTGATCACGAAAGCCGATGACGATATCCTGGCTGAAAACACTCTTTTGTCTGCTCCAGGTGTTTCTCTAGAATCTCCCTTGATGACTCTGTCTTAGCTGTTCACTCTTTCAGCGCCGGGATTGAGAGTCATCTACGTTGACAGGCACAGACATAGGCATAGGCTTGCTGAGCAGCTGTCATGGAATAGAGTACAGTAGAATAGAAGAACAACTGAATAGAATAGGATCAGGGTTATTGCCCTTTTGTATAGGGAGTTGGTCTTACCCTGAAAGACGAGCATTGACCATTAGCCTAATAACAATGTAATCCTAGACAGTGACACCCACCGTTCTCCATGAACTCTGTGATGATGTAGATGGGCTCCTGGGTAACCACGGCGAAGAGGCGCACCAGGCGCGGGTGCTGCAGCGCCTTCATCAGGTTGGCCTCGGCCAGGAAGGCAGCCATGGACATGGTGCCCACCTTCAGGTTCTTAATGGCTACCCGCCTGTGGTTGTTGTACAGACCTGCAGCATGGAGGAAGGCCATTGGTGATACAGTAAATATACAGTTTACTGCAGTAATATCACAGTGATATTACTCAGTAGTGTAGTATACAATGTGTAAGATGGAGTGATTTGAGGACACTCAAGTTTGCAATAGGTCACAATTTGCCGAGTTATAGCATATGCTGTTATGGTGAGAATGAACTTTATTTGTTATTGAAAGCATTCTTCCCTACTTTTATCTATAACTGAAATAATTTCGGGAAAAGGAATGGTGGTTTGTTTTTTCCAATCTGACATGCATGGATACTTTTTGTTGTTGTCAAACAACAATCCCCCCTATGTTGTTGGTGTATTCATCCGCTGAGAGAAACAAATACTGTATGTTGCCAAGATCGCATGAAGGAGGAATTTGGAAAATACAAAGTCCCATAGCAGGATAGTTTTGAATGTTGCTTTGTGTTCACACACATGGAGCTGGACAAAAGGAAGATCTCCCCCTCCACTGGAAAACTAGTGTGAAGTGATCAGATTACATCAGCAGATATTCTCAACATCAAAACACTGGAGTTTATTTTTTAATGGTTGATTTTAGGGTCACAGTGGGAGGTGATAGCAAATATTGTAATATGAACTAATATAGAGAGAGCCTCTGGTGTGGCTAGAACTTCAGCCCAGCATGCTCACTGGCTCTCTTGCGTAATGCAGCTAATACCTGACATCAATCCCAAACGGGCCCTACCAGCTCAAACAAGCACTGCAGTGATGGCAGTATTTAGGAAATTACACACAATGCAGAACTAAAGCCTAAACTAAAGCTGTTCTGGCAGACACAGAGAGAGACAGGACCAATTGAGCAACTGGTTGCTTTATATCTAGTGCATCTATGCAAACCAACACACGCATTGGTAATCTGAAAATATCAACCACTGTGGTTGTACATTGCCTTCAGAATGTATTCACACATTTTGTTGTATTACAGCCTGACTTTAAATTGTTTTTTCCCCCTCTCACCCATCTACACACAATACCCCATAATGACAAAGTGAAAACATGTTTTTAGAAATTTTTGCACATTTATTGAAATTGTCAGCAAGACAATAACCTAAAACACAATGCCAAATCTACACTGGAGTTGCTTACCAAGACGACATTGAATGTTCCTGAATGGGCTAGTTACATTTTTGGATTTAAATCGGCTTGAAAATCTATGGCAAGTTGACAGCGCTTGAAGAGTTTTTTTAAAGAATAGAGAGAAAATATAGTACAATCCAGGTGTGCAAAGCTCTTAGAGATATACCCCAAAATTCTCACAGCTGTAATCGCCGCTAAAAGTGCTTCTACAAAGTATTGACTCAGGTGTGTGAATACTTATGTAAATTAGATATTGCTGTATTACATTTTCAATAAATTAGCAAACATTTCTAAAAACATGTTTTCACTTAGTCATTATGGGGTATTGTGTGTAGATGGGTGAGAAAACAAATCTATTTAATCAATTTGGAATTCAGGCCTAAACTAAAGGCAAAATGTTGAATAAGTCAAGGGGTATGAAAACTTTCTGAAGGCTCTCACCCATCCAGACTTCTCCAAACTGCCCAGCCCCGAGCCTGCGCTCCATTTTGAGGGACTCCCGGGGGATCTCCCATTCGTCTTGCCACCAGGGTTTCTGGGGCATGCGGGACTGGCACGGCTTCATCAGCCGGGTGCACAGACCATCCGCCTCACCTGCAGACACACACAACACAGGCAGGGTCAAAGGTTGAATAACGTCAAGTTATACAGTTCACATTTTGAGAAAGACTGTGCTAAGATGTGCTAAGGTGCACTATGGATGGTATGATAATGGTATTTGGTACCAATGCTTTCTGTATTGTTTGGCTGATGTATTGTGTTCTGACTGGAGGCATCGCTCCAAGAGTTCAGACAGGATGTGAGTCATAGCACATACGTGAGTGATGCTGGACCAGCTCTTTCAGGGAGTTGAAGGATATCTTTGCGGTGATGTAGAAACCACCATCATCCAAGTTCCGGATTCTGTAGTGCTTGACCGTGTCTCCAGTGTCGGGATCCAAGTCCCTGACAGATAAGGAGAAGGAGCCTTGGGTTGTCTCACTCTCTCTGACCATGAAGGAGCCCTGTGTATTCCCCGGAGCTAGCAGGAGCCTCATGGCATCGTTTCTGGAGAGGTTCTTGAAAAACCATCTGAAGCACAAAAAACAGGCATAGAGCTTCAAACATAACCACATCCCTTTCCCTTGAAGGTTGTTGAGTATGGGGAGATGGTGTTGGTTGAGTGAGATGATGTTGGGTAATGTATGTGTGTGCTTCCTGCATGACTTAAAGTGAAATGAAATGCAGTTATTTGAGTTTGAATTGAATTCAACTGAATTGACTTACGTCTCCATCTCCATTGAGTTCAGGGGGGCAACAAAGTTGTATGGGATGAATCCCTTCTGGCCTGTGATGAGAGACTCTGCCATGAACCACTCCGGGTCATCCCTGGACAGCAGACATAACAGCAACACTTACTCACTATCTCATACTTTTCAAGCACTGGCAATGTGTCATGCTCCATCAAACAACTACACACTTTTGCACAACTACACAAATATATCACATCCTCTAAAAAGTAAATTGCATCACACAACCCTCCCATCCCTATTCTTACTTATTGAGGATTTTCAGCTTGTCTCCCTTCTCAAAGCCCAGGTCATCATTGTGGTTTGGTTCATAGCTGTATATGGCAATCACCAGGCTATCTGTACAACCATAACCAGCATGGGTGAGGAAAACATAAACAATAATGATTAGATTTGATCCACCAGAAGAAGGCACATCATTACCCACATATTCATGTATAAGAACATACCTGGTAGAGGGGAAGAGGGAGGCGTGAGATGAGAGGGGTAGGGGATCAGTTGATCTGTGTACTGATGATACCAAAGCAGGGTATGGATTAGTAAAATAACCTGGGTTTCCACTTCTGAATTCAAAGATTCTTATTCAGAGTACAAACTATGGAAGTTCAAGTTGTTACTTGCATGAAAACAGTAAAGAGAAAAGTCTGGGGGTTTACACTATCATGATGGGAAATTTGACTTAAGGTAAAAACCATAAATTCCTTAAAGTGAGGCACGATATTAAGAGAAGATTTTTAAAGACACCCTAGCTTCATGTTTACTTTCTGCTGACACACTGGCCAACAACAACATAGCATTCACATGTGCTATTCTCCTCTACTTCAAATCTACTAGTATATCTCCTGTAATTCAGAGGGAGGAAGTGAAACAGAACATTTAGTGAATGGTTACAGTCCCAATTAATTGCACACACAAAAGCCAACTTCCCCCCCAAATTATGTAAATTGCCAATTCCCATTTCTAGCTACCCAGAATCATTGAGAGAGTTTGATTAAGTACAGCGGGCTATGGCCCGTGATGTGAACGGAACAAAAGCGGTGAGGGAGGAGTGCCCTTCTCAAATCAAACAGTAATCTGCACCGCTCGGTCATGTTGTCAACAAGGCAGCATCGTTCAGAAACATACAACATCTCGTTTCCATAAAATATATGTTCAAATTCTCAAACTAGTTTTCATTGGGTCGACAGATAAAGCCTTTTTATCAAAATCAATCACTTCTGTATGTGAAAACACAGAATCCTACTTGTTACTCCACATGCTTAACCTACATGACTTTTGTTTTAAGCCGACTTCGCCGTCAGCCAAAACGGGGCACCTAGCTCACGCCATAGAGGCATCTTGGTTCCAGTAGGGCTGGGAATTGCCAGGGACTTCAGAATACGATATTAACATGATACTTAGGTGCCGATACGGCGATTTTATTGCGATTTTCATGTTCCAAACATATTGCTCACTACAGTGCCTTCAGAAAGTATTCACACCCCTTGACTTTTTCCACATTTTGTTGTGTTACAGCCTGCATTTCAAATTGATTAAATTGAGATTTTGTGTCACTGATCTACACACGATACCTCACAATGTCAAAGTGGAATTATGTTTTTAGAAATTTGTACAAATGAATTAAAAAGGAAAAGCTGAAATGTCTTGAGTCAATAAGTATTCAACCTCTTTGTTATGGCAAACCTAAATAGGTTCAGGAGTAAACATTTGCTTAACAAGTCACATAATAAGTTGCATGGACTCACTCTGTGTGCAATAATAGTGTTTAACATTATTTTTTTAATGGCTACCTTATATCTGTACCCCATGCATTTTCTGTAAGGTCCCTCAGTCTAGCAGTGAATTTCAAACACAGATTCAACCAGAAAGACCAGGGAGGTTTTCCAATGCCTCGCAAAGAAGGGCAGCTGTATTGGTACTGTCTTGGGTGACGTTATTAAATTACACTTTGGATGGTGTATCAATACACCCAGTCACTGCAGAAATACAGTTGTTCTTCCTAACTCAAATACTAACCTAAATGACAGAGTGAAAATAATAAATAATATTCATCCTGTTTGCAATAAGTTACTAAAGTAAAACTGCAAAAAATGTGGCAAAGAAATGTACTTTATGTCCTTAATACAAAGCGTTATGTTTGGGGCAAATCCACATAACTGAGTACCACTCTTCATATTTTCAAGCATGGTGGTGGATGCATCATGTTATGGGGATGTTTGCCATCGGCAAGGACTAGGGAGTTTTCTTTAGGATGAAAAGAAACGGAATAGAGCTAAGCATAGGCATATCCTAGAGGAAAACCTGTCTCAGACACTGAGTGACAAATACACCCTTTAGCAGGACAATAACCTAAAACACGAGGCCAAATATGCACTGGAGGTGCTTACCAAGACGACACTGAATATTCCTGAGTGGCCTAGTTACAGTTTTGACTTAAATCGGCTTGAAAATCTATGGCAAGATTTGAAAATGGCTGTCTAGCAACTTGACAGAGCTTGAAGAAAATAATAATGTGCAAGTATTGTACATTCCAGGTGTGCAAAGCTCTTAGGGACTTACCCAGAAAGACTCAGTAATCACTGCCAAAGGTTATTCTAACGTATTGATTCAGGGGGTTGAATCCTTATGTAGTCAAGATATATTCGTGTTTTATTTTTACAAATGTTCAAATTTTTCTTTCACTTTGACATTACAGAGTATTTTGTGTAAATCGTTGACAAAAATTCATTTTAATCCTACTTTGTAACGCAATTGTTTTGGTAAAAAGTCAAGGGGTGTAAATACTTTCAGAAGGCGCCATATATGTCTGATGCAGAGAGACAAGAGAGAGCATGCGGCAGGTAGCCTAGCAGTTAAGGGTGTTGGGCCAGTAACCAAAACGTTGCTGGTTCAAATCCCTGAGCTGACTAGGTGAAAAATCTGTTGATATGTCCTTGAGCAAGACACTTAACCCTAATTGCTCCTCTAAGTCGCCCTGGATAAGTCTGCTAAATGACTCAAATGTAAAAACTAGTTTTGATCAGTCAGGGAAATAAAAGTGCTGAAAAGATGTTGGCTCACTGTTTAAAAAGAAGATGGAGAACAAGCTATTGGATGAAAAATACTTTTTTGGAGCAGGTACAGCCAACTAGCGCTAGCTAACACTACCTAAAAATGTATACTCTGAGTCAACTATCAATATAATATCGTCCAAAAACAATATTACGATATGATGCTGCCCCCCCCATCACTAAGTTCAAAACAAATGCAATCAATGCTAACCCGCATTAATAGAACTCCCTCATTGTTCCGGCCAAACGCCACGCCCACAAACGTTGGTTTCTTTTTCGCAATGAGTCTGGATTTGACTCCTTTCCTGATCCCTCTAGAATGTGAACACATTCGGCCTGTTTGATTGGACCCAGAATACAATCGGTTGGGCCAGAGCCAGCAGTGTTTTCGAAAGAACGCAATTGGCTTTGGATGCTCTGATTGGTTAGAGACAATCTAATTGCTGATTACTTTGTTTTCATCGCAAAGATGTTACCACAAACGACATTCAATCATGGCAGATTCAGACTGAAGTATGTAACGAACGATAGAGCAGCGAAATAATTCAGTGTGAGTCATCAGGCAACAATTCCCAAGCGTTGACTTGCACAACACTCTTTTAGGTAGACCGTGGTTGCATAAGTTATATTCATTGATATGTCAATTAAATGCATATCGGAGATGTTTGTGTGTTTTTCTTTTTTTTGAGACCACGTAAAAATATCACACCCTCTTCCTCGCCTTCCACACTACTTCCCCAGCCACGTCCAGACGCTATGCCGCTGTCTACACACAAACACACACACACACTCACCGGGTTAGCCGACTGGGTGGGAATCGGGCAGTTGCAGTTGTCACACACTTCGTCTAGGTTCTCTACCCAGTCATCATCATAATCTGAACTACAGTTGCATCCCATTTTACCTGAAACATTGTCAAGAGTTTGTCAGTTTACATCACTACATAATAGAAGAGATTGATTGACAAAGTATGATTAAAAAAAATTGTGCTTGATTGAAACAAAATAGTTGCTTAGTGCCCCATACTTAGACTTGGCTCCCAAGAGAGTTGGTGAACTACATAGCTGTAGCTTATTATATTACCTTCTTAAAAAGTGAAAAGCTGTTCAACCTCAAATCCCTTGGAAATGTAAACTCAAATCAATCAAATGAAGAGTGTACATAAACAAATGAATTAACATTAATAAGCAGAACTTTTTGCCCAGAACATGTCTTTTATGTTAACATCCTGTAAACATCTAATATCCCTTAAATCCCCAGCCCTGGAAAAACAACTCAGGATGTCCTGATATGGCTAAATCTTTGAAGTGAGAAAATAAAGTAAAAATCTTGGCCAGACAAAAATATGAAATTGTGTCAGGATGTAAACCTACATTATTGTTTCTGTGTAGCTTCACATCAATACACAACAACCAGCGGAGTTTAGCAGGATGTCAAAAATCGCCCACCGCAAATTAAAATACTCCAACACATTGGCATGTACGCCTCGTCTCCTAGTAGTGTGATGAGGATCTGCATGGCACTAAGAACTGATCCATAGACTGTGCAGCTTGCTGAGATATGACAGACTTAAATCGGTCACAGATACAGTGAAGAGAATTGCACATATAATTCAATGTGACCTTTTTTGTTGAGAAACCAAATTGCTAGACGTTTCACAAAGTAACCTACATTTCGTGTTATAATTATTTGTCTTCATTTGGGAATGAATCATAGTCCAGATTTTTTGGGAGAAAATGTGATTATATTTCAAATAAAACGAATCCAGTGTTAAACCATGCTCTCAGTGCGGATGGAGTGCTCTACCCCTCAGCAGTACAGTATGACCCTGTGTTCTCAGGCCCGCTCCATGCTCCAATCCCATTGGTTGGCTCACGTAACAGGGTCAGTGGGCTAGTTGGAGTCGCCGCATGTCCCGAGGGCACAAATCCGTGAGAAAATCTGACGGGTCCGGAAAAGCCTGACCCCGTTAGCAACAGTCCACCCCTGCACTGGGACGGAATGGAGGGGGACGAGAGGGGTCGCTTTTGGGTGACATCTCTCCTGCCTTTGTCTGACAGGCTCTCAGAGAAAGTCATCTAAACAAAGTCAATATTTTCCATTGAGTGGATGCCCTCTTGATTTAATCTCTTAATTATATTCAGCTGCTGAGGGGCTGCCCTCCTCTCAAGGCCCAGTGTGTAGGCTTTGGTTGGTTGACTTTATTATCATTATGTTGTGCTGCATTTGTTGAGGCATTGATGTTTCTTTCACATGAAATGCTATGTGTGGTGTGATCCACCCTGAAGGTCATTATAATGAAGGTTGGAGAAGGGTTACACAGAGGTAGACACTAAACACTGCTCTTTAGGCTACATTTTAGTGGTATGACTAACCTGTATTAATGCATTACATCAACAAGATGTCCTTCCATCTGTCAAAATGCTCTGAAAATAGTAGCCCTCTTGAGCGTTGCTGCTTTCATGAAATCATCAAATTTTCCAAATGCATATTAAATGATGTGCTATACAGATGGATACTAAATCACAAGGACCTTCTTGGTCACCAGATCCCTTCCTGACAAATAAAAACCTTAAACAATTGTCCGTCAAACTGTAATAAAAGCATAATAACCACAAGAATTGCAATTACCTAACCAGATGTTAATTTTCATAAATGTTTCCTAAATGACCTGTTACCCCCTTGTATTTTGTATTGCCTTTTAAGCTAAATGTAATTTTTTATAGTACATTAAACATCTTCTCAATATTGACTATAGCCTAAACATTTGTGACTGCTCATTTACTGTAAAACACAATTGTATACATTGTTGTACATCCTGATTCAAATTACGCTCTCAAAGGGAGACCACGTCAACATAGATGCATTATATAGAAAGTTTAAGACCTACCTCATTAAACTTTAAGCCCAATATAATGCTCTTCAACAGGGTGTCAGCGATGTCACTGGTCTGCAGCCAGAACAGCTTTATCCATGACTAAGAGACCTAGTCTTCATCAAATATGAACATTATCAAAAAAAGCAACTAGAAATATAACGTTACTTTTGGAGAGAAAATAAGAAACAATAGGATGTTGAGTGAGGTTTTCAGGCCGGGAGTTTTGTATGTGAAGATCTCATCACTTACTCATGCAGTACCTTCAAAACACGCACACCACACACACGCACACACACACACGCACGTACACACACCTCAGTGGAGAGAAAGCCACCCAAAGGGCTTCCTGTCGTTGAAAGGTTGAGGGTTGTTCTGCAGTGGCTCTGACAGGTGCTACCCATGCAGCTGTGTGTTTAACAGGGAACGTTGGGCTCCTCTGTAAATGGGTCAGGACAGTACCTCTCTCCTAGTTTGTGAATACGTGTGAATGTTCCATCAGTCACAATTGGGTAGGATTGGTGAAGTAGAGTCTCAGGCAGCTGATAGACTCCATTTTGATTCAGATCTTTGTATCTGTGTATCGCAATGAGACTGTGATTACGGGGAAACCTGTGTCATCGACATTAAGTTGTAATTGCCAAATGAGTCATTGCCTGCCCCCTCAATTGACTATGCAGAAAAGTGTTGTCATGTTCATTTTCAAATGGAGAGTGATTCCCTGGGAGTTAGAATACATTTTACTTGATTCTAAATGTCCTCTGAGAGGACAAAAGCTATAAAACCCATCAATTGTTTGGTTTGTTTAGTCTCAGGAAATCAACAATGACATTCGAGGCCATTTTGTTTATTTTATAATCACATCAAATTTTCTGTGCTCTGGTCTGGGATGACAGATGTTATTTCATGTTATTTTGGTCAATGGTGTGGTTTATCACTGATCTACAGACAGTCAGTTGTTGATTGGTTTACTTGGTCACAAAACAATCTGAAAACGGCTTTGATTTTCACCATTCATTTCTTGGTTGATATGCTTACAAACATCCATACACCTACACAAACCCTCAGGTGATCTCTCATAAATAATTATTTACACACCATCTCTGTGATGTGCACGACTGTGGGCCGTAGAAGACCACAGCACGACCCTGTTCCACTGTCAAATGACAAAGGTGTAGAAGCATGTGATGAATATGAAGCTCCAGTCACATCCCCCTCTCTTGCAGGGAGTGTTACGGACCACATAGATCTTTGTTGCGGTGGCAGGCTGCAGCTCTAGACTCTATAGCATGTACTGACAGGAAGTCAGCCCAAACATGTACAGGAAGTGCACTGAAATAGGCGCAAGTGTGACTGCTACAGGAGAGATTTAATACACACATTAAACAAATTAAAATTAAGGAAACATCGTTTTGTAGTTTTACTTTCAAGTTCTAAGGTGACCTGTGTGGCTGGCTTCTTCTTTGTGTGCCGGTTTATCAGAGAGAAGCAGATTTGTGCTCATGGGTCTTTCTATAAAGATGTGTGACATTGGGATCAAAATTTCAAAATGGTTTGAAACAAAAATAAAAACGATTTTCATGCAGCTCCACATTTGTGCTCAGAGGAATAAAAGTGAATGTATGCAGATTGGAACATAACTCGACCTAAACAACAACAGAGGCCTAGGACTATACATCCTTTAAGCAGGGTTCTTAAAGACATTGGCAAGTCAAATTCAAGGACTTTCAGGAACTTTTATAAAGCACTTCATTGTAATTTTCAAGGATCTCAATGTAATACAATTGTATTATTTATATAATTGTACACATAGGGCCTAATATAGAACCCCCCCCAAAAAAGCATGCAAAAAGTTTCGAGAAAATAGGCCATTAACACATTAAGAATAATTTTAAAAATGTAGGCCTTGTCAATGCATTGATATTCAAAGTATTCGTACATTCTAATATATGTGAGAATAATGTGGACATTGCCTGACTAAATATATTGGATGCATACATGGCGATTTTCCTGTTGCCTATGTGGCGGACGCAGGGACACATTAGCATTCATCTCACCATCGCTGTTTTTATAATGAGAAAGTGATCAAAAAGCAGGTAAACAGTATTTGTATGTAAAGCCATGTTGAAGCCAACAGATGCTGTCTTCTTCCTCATAATAACCGCACATGATTTTACCGCAACAGAGTAGCGCAACACCCTTCAACTGAAGCAGCGGGAAACAAACGAAAGTATCCACGTCTCTCACAAATATATCACAAATTAAATCGCGGTTAATTATAAGGGAGTAGGAGACTTATAAATTGTCTACAATAATTACAAGGACTTCTCAAGCACCAAATTGAGGATTTGATTTTCAAGATATGCCTAATCCAGTAGCCTAATGTGTTGTTGTCATATCTAGAATAATTAATAGGAATAGAATTGGGTGTTGCGCAACAGTCTATCCTACACGATTGTGCACACTAGACTCGGTGTTCAGTCCTAGGCACAGAAACATGAACTAATTTCCTTAATAATGCTTTCTCTGTTAAATCTAATGAGGCCCTGTTCTAAATCAAGCAGACAACAACAGATGATCAACATCAATTTGCTAGGGATATTAGATCCAACCTGGATCCAGGCACAACTGTCTTCACCAGTGTAATGAATGAGACACAAAAATGTTCTTGACATTTCCTCGTGAACATCTTTTTTACAGCACTTTGGCTATCACAACAGCTGTTCATCACTAGACTGTCATTTGGAAAATTCCATCCTCAATCAGATGATGTGTGAAAATATCACACCTTAACTAATCAGATGGATAGCAAATGTGCATTCAAAAAGTATTATGCATACTTAGCCACGGGAAGTAGGGGTGCTGAGGGTGCTGCAGCACCCCCTGAAAAATGAGAATATTTAAATATATATATAATAAAATAATCACAGAAGTAGTGCACTGGGTCTTTACTAGTCCTGTATAAGCAGGACAGATCTGTAGCCAGGGCAAAACATTTCTGAGATCTCTATACAAAAAAACTGTTCAACAGCTAGATCCAGGATTTTTACAGGGTTCAAGTTCAATGTAATTTAACTGATTACTGCTTAATATATTATATAAAACGACAACTTACACTGCCATAATTGCAAGGACAGACAAGTAATGTTTTATGTCACAGGATTTTTTGACAAATCCTTCAAGACATGATAAAGGGTTAAACATAGGTTTTAAATCAACTCGTGAACTTGATTGAATATAGCTATGATCCCCCCCCAATATTTTCATGTAATGACATGAAAAAATGAGGCAGATTATTATCAATGACTTATCAACAGCTGGAACAAGTTGTCCAGTGTAGGAAATCCTCACTGGTACCCTCGTTTATAGAAAGACCCTCATACAGACACACCATGTACATTTTCAGTTAAGAGTAGCAGTTTTCAGAAGAGTAGGAGTCATTGATTCAGTGTAAACATGTTTAATCAGGTTTATGTGGAGACAAGTAACATGCCTGCAGTAGCCCCGAGAAGCAGAAATATCAGCCAACAGAGATTGAACTTCACTCAACTTTCAAGAGCTGTGATCACCAACCGGTTGATTGTGATCGGCTGGTCGATCTCCAAGGCATTCCTAGTTGATCGCCAAACATTTCTGTAAAAAAACAACAATGATAAAGCCTTGTGTTCCTATTTTTATTTCATTTTCTTGGGCTGTTGGCGGTAGTTGCACCTGATTCAGATGCCCTGAGCGCCGGGTAGTCAAACTGTAGCAATTTTGAACCATTTGATGTGTCTGAAGGCACAAACTCTGCCTTCCCGGCAGGTCCAGAGAGCAAATCGAGTGCACTGTAGGCTATAGGTCTACCGCTGGCCAATCGGGTGGCTCAGATGACCGTGTCTGCAGTAATGTACTGTAGCAGGCATAAAAGAAAGCTACAGCAAAGTTGATACTGTGAGATTTCAAAACATTTAATATAGGGCTGTCAAATGATACAAATAATTAATCGCATTAAATTCTGTAGTTAATCGCGATTAATCGCACATTTTTTATTTGCTAAAATTTGGTGCTAAATAAGGATTTTTCCATTAAAAAAGCAGTTTATTGAGTTATAGGAATGTAAGGACTGAAACACAAAAAATATTCTATATGTCACGGCCGTCGTAAAAAGCGGACCAAGGTGCAGCATGGTGAGCGTACATATTCCTTTTGCCACAAACAAAGACAACTACCCACAACCAAAGGAGGGAAAAAGGGCTACCTAAGTATGGTTCCCAATCAGAGACAACGATAGACAGCTGTCCCTGATTGAGAACCATACCCGGCCAAACATAGAAAACCAAATCATAGAAATAAAGGACATAGAATGCCCACCCAAATCACACCCTGACCAAACCAAAAAGAGACATAGAAAAGGCTCTCTAAGGTCAGGGCGTGACAGTACCCCCCCCCCCCCCCCCCCAAAGGTGCGGACTCCGGCAGCAAAATCTGAACCTATAGGGGAGGGTCTGGGTGGGCATCTATCCGCGGTGGCGGCTCTGGTGCGGGACGTAGACCCCGCTCCACCACTGGCTCACCCCACTTTGGTGGCGCCTCTGGTGCGGGGACCCTCATCACCGACCCCGGACTGGGCACCCTCGCTGCGGGCCTCGGACTGGGCACCCTCGCTGCGGGCCCCGGACTGGGCACCCTCGTTGCGGGCCCCGGACTGGAGAACGTTGCTGGATGCTCCGGACTGGAGACCGTCGCTGGAGACTCCGGACTGGGGACCCTCACTGATGGGAGGAGACGTATAGACAGCCTGGTGCGTGGGGCTGCCACAGGGCCCACCAGGCTGGGGAGACATACAAGAGGCCTGGTCCTTAGAGGAGGCACAGGATGAACCGGGCTGTGGGGGAGCACTGGAGATCTGGTGCGTAGCCTTGGCACCACTCTTTCAGGCTGAATGCCCTCTAGCCCGGCACCTCCCGAGCGCAGGCACAGGTCGAACCGGGCTGTGGGGGAGCACTGGAGATCTGGTGCTTACCACGTGCACCTCTCCTTTTGGCTGCATGCCCACTTTAGCCCGGCACGTGCGGGAAGCTGGAACAGGCCGCACTGGGTTCTCCTGGCGAACTGGGGATACCGTGCGTAGAGCTGGCGCAGGATAACCCGGGCCGAAGAGACGCACCGAAGACCAGGAGCGCTGAGCCGGCACAATCCCTCCTGGCTGAATGCCAACTAGCACGGCAACTGCGGGGAGCTTGCAGAGAGCGCACCGGGCTATGAGAGCGCACTGGAGACACACGGCGCAGAGCCGCATAACCTGGTGCGTGACTAGTCACTCTCTCCCCACGGTAAGCACGGGGAGTTGGCTCAGGTCTATAACCTGACTCCGACAACCACCCCGTGTGCCACCCCCCAACATTTTTTGGGGGGCTGCCTCTTGTGCCTGCTTTGCTGACTTGCCTCCTCATATCGCCGCCGCTCTGCCTTAGCAGAGTCCCTTTCACCACGCTGTTTGGTCCTTTGGTGGTGGGAAGTTCTGTCACGGCCGTCAAAAGAAGCGGACCAAAGTGCAGCGTGGTAAGCGTAAATATTCCTTTTTATTTTGGAATGTCGCCAACAAAACAATAAACAATACAAAAACGACCGTGACGCTTACAGGGCATAAGTGCCACTAACAAAGACAACTTCCCACACAGAAAGGAGGGAAAAGGGCTACCTAAGTATAGTCCCAATCAGAGACAACGATAGACAGCTGTCCCTGATTGAGAACCATCCCCGGCCAAAACAAAGAAATACAAAAACATAGAAAATAGAACATAGAATGCCCACCCAAATCACACCCTGACCAAACCAAAAGGCTCTCTAAGGTCAGGGCGGGACACTATAGCTTTCGGCAGCTTTCTTCTTTGGTTGCTCTGACTCTGTTGCTTCATCAGGTTGCTGTGCAGGCCACCCTTCCTTCAGCAATTTGCTGACAAAAGCCCACATCTCACCCCTCTCAGGTCTGGGAAGGCACTTCAGGTCCTTAAACCTTGGGTCGAGTGCTGTGGCGATCTTCAGCCATGTGAGGTTGGTGTTTTCTACAATTGCGTTTCTCCAGGTCTGTTGTGAATGTCAGCTTGAATCTTACCATTTAGACAGGGTCATCATCGGAGCTCTCCATCACCTGAAGGAGATGGCAAGCAACACCACTGAGCAGGAAATGTACTTCTCTCCTCCCAGAAGTTCAGGCAAGTACCTGCAGTGAAAGATCATTCAAAATCACTTCAGTTAATTGTGAAAGACTTGTTATACATTGTCATGACGTTGGCCTATTTGGGTACAGCAAGTCCCATCCCCCTCTCCCTGCCTCTCCCTGCCCCCTACAACTACGCTGCTGTGGTCAGAGAGAGGTCGTAAATTCCTGAGGAGAAGACCCTGCCACATGGCCACACAGTATAAGAGGCAGAGTAAATTTTCATAGAGAACAAGGGAATTTCTTCCACCTCACAGAACTTGAGGTACGAACAAATTTCATGTTCCGGAGAAAGTATAAAAGATCGGTGAAGAATCCAGCTACGAACTGGTCCGTTTGTTACAACTTGGGGAAGCTCATGGGAGACGTTGTGGCCACATTCCCATAACACTGTTTATATAATAGCCTCAGATATGAGGTTTACATCTAATTGTTGTATAAGATGAATGAGTGAGTATGATACTGTTTGTAAAATTGTGTAATATGATTTTGGACTGTTTAATGAAAAATCCAATTCCCTTTTGATTTGAACTAAATCAGAGGACCACCCCTGAGCCCAGTTAGGGTCAGGCATCCTGGGACAGCCCCTTTTCTGCAATTCCGAATAAAACCCAACTTTGATAAATTATTACCAGACCATGTTTTTCTCCATTAGGAGGGGACGAAGTTTGCAGACCATTGCTGAATCTTTTAACCATACCACATGGTTAAACTCTTAGAATATCGATACCGACAGAATAAGAACAAGTCTTTGATATTGATTACTAGTCTGCAGCTAGGAATTCGGTATCATTGAACGCGAAGAACGACAACCGCCGAAACAACCATTCTACAACAACACGAATGAATGTCACTCTGAACTATCCACTCTAACCACGACAGAGAGAGAGAGAGAGAGAGAGAGGACGGAAACTCTCCAACAGAAACTCCAACAGAAACTTTTCAACAGCGATCAAGACGACACACTGAGCGTAAATATATATATTGATTGCAATTGTTCCCAAATGAGTGAGCGTTCATGTGCAAAGGATTAGCATTTCAATTGTTATAATTATTAACTCTGTAGTGACTTCTCAGTCGACCCCCACTTCCCTTTGGTCTAACAAGCCGCCATGCCGGTTTAGCCCACTAGGGCACATTCACCTATCATTTCTTGTAACCATATTTACTTTGTTTGTTTGTTTATGCATTTCTGTGAATTACTTAGTTAGTAATAAATAAATGATTTAAGACAATTGATGTATGGATGACTCATAGTGAAGACTGGGTTCGTGCAGATAACCAACAATTTACGACGTTTGGAATGAGACTAACGTGAGGTAAAGTAAATAATTAATTAATTAAGAAGACTATTGATCAGATATGAAAATATCTGAAAAGTTATATTGGGAAATTATAACTTTGTAATCTGAATATTTTCCTTGGTGTCCCGACTTCCTAGTTAATTACAGTTACATGATTATTCAGTTTAATCGCGTAATACTAATTACAGGAATCTTTGATAAAACTAAGTCTTCAATTTAATGATAGTAAAGACACGACAACATAGACTCTCTCGCTCCCTCTCTCTCACTCACACACACACACTTTTTCACAACAAATCATATTATAAACTAATAGAGAGGTAAAATATTACCTGCAGTGTCTCCAACTTCTACAGTTTCTCCAATTCAGCTGTGGTTGGCATGGTGATGTTAGTATTCTGTTGGGCCAGAGCATCTCTGTGGTTGTTGGTTTCTGTGGAATTCCATCTTGTTGTGACATCTTGTGCGAGTGACTACTTCTTTAGCCCATTTACAACTTGCTGTTGTCCTAGCTCTGCAGCGTTTGGTGGGCTGTGTTAGAAATGGTCAACAATTTCTGGACATTTGGCTAGGGCATTGTCGAACCCGTTGTTCTGTAGGGACACTGTGATGGACCTTTGGAGACTGTGCGGTGCAGGGCATGTGTTCAAAAGGCAGATGTCTCGCATCTGCAATCATGTTCAGTTCACTGTCTGTGCAAACGGTGGTAACTTTGTTTTCAATATTCCACTGCTTTGCTAGATCCATGAAATGCCCGGTGCACGTTTCAGCATAGTGCCTCTCTTGTCTTCATTACGGCCAGAGCATGTGAATGCAGTTTCCAGTTTTCATCGATGTGGTGCACAGTAACCCCAAGGTAGTTGTGATTACTGGCCGAAGTCCAGTGGTCTCCTGTGAGAGCAACAGCCGTTGCATGTTTCAACTCCTCCGCTTTCATACAGCTTGTGTATTCTTGTAACGACCGTGGCTCTCAAGGGTAACTCATACGTTTAGTCTTTTGATGCTATCCGAATGATATCCCCCAAGCATTTGTTCTCCACGATGTGGACTGGCCAGCAAGACGAAGCTATTGCTTGTGTTGGCTTGCTGTTCCTCGACTTGTTCATAGGCCGCTCGCGCGCACACTCTTCTAGCTTAACCTGCCAAGACGCTACTTGTAACGTTACTTATAACGTACCAGTCAAAAGTTTGGACACACCTACTCATTCAATGATTTTTCTTTATTTTTACTATTTTCTACATTGTAGAATAATAGTGAAGACATCAAAACTATGAAATAACACATAAGGAAAAATGTAGTAACCAAAAAAGTATTAAAGAAATAAAAATCTATTTTAGATTCTTCAAAGTAGCCACTCTTTGCCTTCATGACAGCTTTGCACACTCTTGGCATTCTCTCAACCAGCTTCACCTGCAATCCTTTTCCAACAGTCTTGAAGGAGTTCCCACATGCTGAGCACTTGTTGGCTGCTTTTCCTTCACTCTGCGGTCCAACTCATCCTAACCATCTCAATTGGGTTGAGGTCAGGTCATCTGATGCAGCATTCCAACACTCCTTGGTCAAATAGCCCTTACACAGCCTGGAGGTGTGTTGAGTCATTGTCCTGTTGAAAAACAAATTATAGTCCCACTAAGCGCAAACCAGATGGGATGGCATATCACTGCAGAATGCTGTGGTAGCCATGCTGGTTAAGTGTGCCTTGAATTCTAAATAGATCACTGACATTGTCACCAGCAAAGCAGCCCCACACCATCACACCTCCTCCTTCATGCTTCATGGTGGGATCCACACATGCAAACACCAATTCTGTGTCTCTCAAAGTAGTGGTTTCTTTGCAGCAGTTCAACCATTAAAGCCTGATTCATGCAGTCTCCTCTGAACAGTTGATGTTGAGATGTGTCTGTTACTTGAACTCTGTGAAGCATTTATTTGGACTGCAATTTCTGAGGCTAGAAACTCTAATGAACTCATCCTCTGCAGCAGAGGTAACTCTGGGTCTTCCTTTCCTGTGGCGGTACTCATGAGAGCCAGTTTCATCATAGCACTTTTTTTTGCGACTGCACTTGAAGAAACTTCTTGAAATTTCTTGATATGTTCCAGAGTGACTGAACTTTGCGTCTTAAAGTAATGATGGACTGTCGTTTGCTTAGTATCCTGTATCCTTAGTATCCTGCATCCTGTAGCTCTAACTCCAAAAAGTTCTGGGACACTGTAAAGTCCATGGAGAACAAGAGCACCTCCTCCCAGCTGCCCACTGCACTGAGGCTAGGTAACACGGTCACCACCGATAAATCCGTGATAATCGAAAACTTCAACAAGCATTTCTCAACGGCTGGCCATGCCTTCCTCCTGGCTACTCCAACCTTGGCCAACAGCTCCGCCCCCCCCGCTGCTACTCGCCCAAGCCTCCCCAGCTTCTCCTTTACCCAAATCCAGATAGCAGATGTTCTGAAAGAGCTGCAAAACCTGGACCCATACAAATCAGCTGGGCTTGATAATCTGGACCCTCTATTTCTGAAACTGTCCGCCGCCATTGTCGCAGCCCCTATTACCAGCCTGTTCAACCTCTCCTTCGTATCATCTGAGATCCCCAAGGATTGGAAAGCTGCCGCGGTCATCCCCCTCTTCAAAGGGGGAGACACCCTGGACCCAAACTGTTACAGACCTATATCCATCCTGCCCTGCCTATCTAAGGTCTTCGAAAGCCAAGTCAACAAACAGATCACTGACCATCTCGAATCCCACCGTACCTTCTCCGCTGTGCAATCCGGTTTCCGAGCTGGTCACGGGTGCACCTCAGCCACGCTCAAGGTCCTAAACGATATCATAACCGCCATCGACAAAAGACAGTACTGTGCAGCCGTCTTCATAGACCTGGCCAAGGCTTTCAACTCTGTCAATCACCATATTCTTATCGTCAGACTCAACAGCCTTCGTTTCTCAAATGACTGCCTTGCCTGGTTCACCAACTACTTCTCAGATAGAGTTCAGTGTGTCAAATCGGAGGGCCTGTTGTCCGGACCTCTGGCAGTCTCTATGGGGGTGCCACAGGGCTCAATTCTCAGGCCAACGCTTTACTCTGTATACATCAATGATGTCGCTCTTGCTGCTGGTGATTCTCTGATCCACTTCTACGCAGACGATACCATTCTGTATACTTCTGGACCTTCTTTGGACACTGTGTTAACAAACCTCCAAACGAGCTTCAATGCCATACAACACTCCTTCCGTGGCCTCCAACTGCTCTTAAATGCAAGTAAAACTAAATGCATGCTCTTCAACCGATCGCTACCAGCATCTGCCCGCCTGTCCAGCATCACTACTCTGGACGGTTCTGACTTAGAATATGTGGACATCTACAAATACCTAGGTGTCTGGTTAGACTGTAAACTCTCCTTCCAGACTCACATTAAGCATCTCCAATCCAAAATTAAATCTAGAATCGGCTTCCTATTTCGCAACAAAGCATCCTTCACTCATGCAGCCAAACATACCCTTGTAAAACGGACTATCCTACCGATCCTTGACTTCGGCGATGTCATTTAAAAAATAGCCTCCAACACTCTACTCAGCAAATTGGATGCAGTCTATCACAGTACCATCCGTTTTGTCACCAAAGCCCCATATACTACCCACACTGCGACCTGTATGCTCTCGTTGGCTGGCTCTCGCTTCATATTCGTCGCCAAACCCACTGGCATCTACATCTATAAGTCACTGCTAGGTAAAGCCCCGCCTTATCTCAGCTCACTGGTCACGATAGCAGCACCCACACGTAACACGCGCTGCAGCAGGTATATTTCACTGGTCAACCCCAAAGCCAATTCCTCCTTTTGCCACATTTCCTTCCAGTTCTCTGCTGCCAATGACTGGAACGAATTGCAAAAATTACTGAAGCTGGAGACTCATATCTCCCTCACTAACTTTAAGCACCAGCTGTCAGAGCAGCTCACAGATCACTGCACCTGTACATAGCCCATCTGTAAATAGCCCATCCAACTACCTCACCCCCATACTGTTATTTTTTTTTCTATTTCTTTGCACCCCAGTATCTCTACTTGCACATTCATCTTCTGCATCACTCCAGTCTCTATCACTCCAGTGTTTATTGCTAAAATGTAATTATTTCGCCACTATGGCCTATTTTTTGCCTTACCTCCATTATCTTACCTAATTTGCACACACTGTATATAGACAATTTTTTTCTATTGTGTTATTGACTGTATGTTTTGTTTATTCCATGTGTAATTGTGTGTTGTTTGTGCCGCACTGCTTTGCTTTATCTTGGCCAGGTTGCAGTTGTAAATGAGAACTTATTCTCAACTAGCCTACCTGGAAAAATAAAGGTGAAATAAAAAATAAAATAAAAACTGCAAGCGTTGCAAAGCAATCACTAGACTGCTATTCAGTGGAGTGGGTATGTGGTCCAAGTCTGGGTTTAAGGGTCTCTTTTCCAGACTTAAAGGATAAACATTCAGCATGATGGGCCAGAAAAGGTTGAATACATTTGCCATTCTGGCTTGTTCAAAACAACTGGAAACTCGGAAATATTAGACTTCAGTGAGTTCAAGACAACTGGGAACTCGAAAAAAAAAAACGAGCTCCAACTGGGAAAATACGTTTTGAATGGTCATCCAACTCGGAATTCCAAGTCGGGAACTCGGGGCTCTTTCTAGAGCTCCGATCCTGAAGATCACTGTCGTCATGATTCAACCCTGTTTTTTTTTTCCAGTTCCCAGTTGTCTTGAAAGCACCATAAATCCAGAGATTGACAGACTTTAATGACAAAGTTTGATGACAAAATTTGCCCACGAAGGACCGCCGCACCACCATCCTGTTCAAGTGAGTACAGCACAACAAGGTGAGTCCAAAAATGTATTGTATGCGGCTGCATAAATGATGTATTATGCCAGGGAGATATGTATATTGTATCTAAGAAAGTAATACTAAGTGCATGTTGTGTAGAAAGCTGTTAGTAGCCCATGTGCCTCACCCTAATAATATGGTCCCCTTCCCACTCCTAACTTAGCCTACTGTTCTGACTTGGTGGTGCACATGTAGCCTATAGCCTGTTTTAGAGAAATGTCATCATCGAATATTGTAAGAGCTTTCATTGTCTGCTTATATTCCCCCTTTATTCATCCTACAGTTCTGACTTGGTGTACAGGGAGATTACTGTAAGAATGGCCCATGTTCTGAATTCTGTCACTGTACATTTCAAAAGTGCTGAACAAATAGGTATATTGACTACGTCCGTCCTAGCATGCTCATTAATGTCTTAATCAAACTGACTGGTTGCCTCTTATCCGCTCGTCGTCCCCTTATGCCATAGTTTGTACATCTCAATTGTCAGTATAAACCACATTTGTTTAAGCAAGTCAGCCATATCAGTTATGTTTTTTTAAAACGGCAGTAAATGAGGCTGAATGAACTGTTTTGATGATAACCAGGTGTAGCAGTGGCTGAAAAGAAGGCCCTAACAGTTTGTGAGCACCGTTTGTCACCGTTATAGTGCAATTAATGTATTGTTTAGTGTTGTGTTGCGTAGTGGCTTTGCTGGAAAGCATCGAAAACCATTTTTGCAGTTTGCTCCACCAAGATTTGCATGCGTTAACTTTGACAGCCCTAGTTTAAAACCATGACAAGAGAGACTGTCAACGAATACAACAAAGAGATGCTGTTTTTATGAGTGAGTTAATGTTTAAAGTTCTTACTCAGTACTGTTAACACTTTGTATTCAACATTTGTATAAGCCATAAAATGCACGTTCTTCCTATTTCCACTCAGTGCTAAATAAAAATAAAAAGGGAATTATTTGTATGCTTACTCAGCTGTGCTTCACAAGTAATACAACAACAGATCTATTACCGGTGTGATCATATAGCCAGGTTTTCTCCAGATGTTACGCTTGGTATTCAGGCCAAAGAGTTCCATCTTGATTTCATCAGACCAGAGAATCTTGTTTCTCATGGTCTGAGAGTCCTTTAGGTGCCTTTTGGCAAACTCCAAGTGGGCTGTCAAGTGCTTTTACTGAGGAGTGGCTTCCGTCTGGCCACTCTACCATAAAGGCCTGGTTGATGGAGTGCTGCAAAGATGATTGTCTTACTGGAAGGTTCTCCCATCTCCACAGAGGAACTCTGGAGCTCTGTCAGAGTGACCATCGGATTCTTGGTCACCTCCATGATCAAGGCCCTTCTCCCCCGATTGCTCAGTTTTGCTGGCAGTCCGCTCTGGGAAGAGTCTTGGTGGTTCCAAACTTCTTCCATTTAAGAATGATGGAGGCCACTGTGTTCTTGGGGACCTTCAATACTTCAGAAAAGTTTTGCTAAACTTCCCCAGATCTGTGCCTCAACACAATCCAGTCTCGGAGCTCTACGGACAATTTCTTCGACTTCATGGCTTGGTTTTTGCCCTGACAAGCACCTTCAACTGTGTGACATTTATATAGACAGATTTGTGCCTTTCCAAATCATGTCCAATCAATAGAATTTATCACAGGTGGACTCCAATCAAGTTCTCGAAAACACCTCAATGATGATCAATGGAAACAGGATGCACCTGAATACTTGTGTAAATTAGGTATGTTTTTTATTTTTAATACATTTGCAAACATTTCTAAAAACCTATTTTTGCTTTGTCATTATGGGTATTGTGTGTAGATTGATGAGGATTTTTTTTATTTCATCCATTTTAGAATAAGGCTGTAATGTAACAAAAATGTGTAAAAAGGGAAGGGGTCTGAATACTTTCCAAATGCACTGTATATCCTATAATTAATTACAATGGTTCCAATTGGCCTAGTTATCTCTCTCTCTCACGTCATTCATGAGGTAATCTCAGTGTAAACTAGTATGTCATGTCTACCCATTTTGTAGAATAATTTATGACATCTTGACATCGTTATGAATTCATCCATTTATGCTGTACCCCTTAGGGCAGGGATCATCAACTAGATTCAGCCGCGGGCAGATATTTTCTTGAGAGGAAGGTAGGGGGGCCGGAACATAATTACAAATAATTTGTAGCCTGCAAATGGAACGCAAGAAGCACAAACCGATATAATATTTGACTAAAACGTAATAATTTCAAACCTTTGCATATGATCACGTGTCTCTCTATAATGGGTGGAAATACTTGGAAACAGATTTCCAAAATTAAAATCATTTGGAGCTGATTTCCTGTTTTTTTTACAGTTTGTGCAACAATGGAAAAATTTTATTTTTTTTATGGCTCAGAAAACTTGGGGGCGCAAATAAAACAAGTTGGGGAACCCTGCCTTAGGAGGTTTTCTGATAGGATCAGCTTACACCACGTAATTTTTAAGAGACAAACGCCTGATGTAGTTGAAAGAGGAAACTGCGCATTGAAGCTATTTCAGGATGTGAAAGGTTATAGCTGACTGAGCACTCAGTGAGGTCTCACGTAATGACTCAGGTCATTTACCCTGTTCTAACTTTTTTAACCTTTAACTAGGTAAGTCAGTTAAGAACAAATTCTTATTTATAACGATGGCCTACCTTAATGGACAGACAGACAACAATTTTCTTTTCTCAAGTGTATTTTCAAGTTTGTTGCAATTTTTTGTGCATTTAAACAAATACATTGAAAAACAAGCATCTTGAAAACCGCTCTAGTCTGCCTCTAGTCATTTCCCTCATACATTAAATGGATGGCCTTGAGATATTCCTGCATTAGCAGAGTAGAACTCAGTAGGTAATCAATATAAAGCACTTACAAATCTACATTTTGCTTTGTGTTTATTCAGCAAACATTTTGTAACATCGATTAACACCCACCAAATCCTGTTCAACATTCACTCCCTCAAATCTCCCACCAAAATTATTTCAGTTTGTCCCCTCTCTTCCTGAGAACAATATCTTTAAATACATCTAAAACTTTGATACAGTTTTTTACTTGGACAACATTGCAGTAGGCCAAGCCTATAATCTACTGTAAAGCACAATGACAGCACATTGGGCTGTGATCTGTCTACAACATCTGGATCATCTAAAGGAAAATAAAAAGCATGGAGTACTACATAAGGCATCGCCTCCAATAATGTCCTATCACTGAAGCCATGACCCCATGGAGGTCCTTGCTATTTTTGGTCTCAGAAGAAGAGGTGACAGAATGCTGGAATGTGACCTACAGCTTCCTGGGGAGTGTGGACTGGGACTCTGCCAATGCAGAGGGGAGAGAAATGCTTCCCATTGGGCTGTCAAATGTCCCTGGTGGTGTGACTAGTGTTAAGGTGTCTGTATGAAGAGATACATACTTCCTCCTGGGTTGTGATTAAAGTATGGGACTCGTGTTAATGAGTGTTAGCGCTGTGACCATTTTTTCTTTGTCTGAAGAAAGACAATTTCCCTGTGCACCGCTCAAGAGACATCTCTAGTTACAGTACCACTATGGCAGTCAGGCCTATTCTATATGTCAGTGGGTCATCATAACTAATTATCTGAATACAGTGCAATTGATCTGACACCATGGCAATCCAAACTCAAACCATATCCATTCCAGAGCCACACCTCATCACTATCTTCCCTGTTCATCTACTCTGACCTATCAGTCCGCATCTTCCCTGAGGTGCATTGGAAAGGTGCAGCTTTGCTATGGGTGTATGCCGTGCGCCTACAGGGCTCTACTATGGAGGCCTGTGTCTCTCTCACGTCAGGGCTAGGGCACGGATCAGAGGAGTCATTTCCATTTCCTCCCACTTGGCTAATTACAGTCTGCATGCTCTGCCAGCCATTCTTCTTCCCTCATGTCATAACAGAAACCTGTGCAGTGGAAAACCCCTGATTACCCTGCATAGATTAGATAGAGGCTTTAATAGAGTAAACCAAGCCTCGCAGGGTGGTATATGTTTTAACAGAGAGAGAAGCGTCGGGAGTTGATGTTCATCTTGGTGAGGCCAAGGTGTTTGAGGGGGGTGGACAGAGCAAAGGCAGCCTTCATGGGGATGTCACAGAGCAGGTCGGACTCCTCTCCACACTCCTCCAGCTCGTAGGTGGCGTCGTCCAGCATCTCCTTGTGGCGGTGACACACCTGCTCCACCTTCAGCCGGTGGATCTCCACACGCAGACGGATCAGCTGGCGTGCCAGACGGTTATCCTGGAACCGCATCTCCCTCTGAGTATGACGAGGAAGGGAAAGAGAGAGGGAAGAGATTAGCAATCAAATATCAATTCAAGCGCTCAATCCCTTGGATTAGGTTTTCGTCATTGATGTGTAAAGACACCAACACATGATCTGTGTTAAAAATTATTTGTTCTATTTTAGGATTTTTCAGCTCTGAAATGAACGCAAGGTTCATGTTGTTTTAGTGTGTTTGCATTGTTTTGGATGCAAAGATAGCACAAAGTCATGCTGTAATCAGAGCTCAACCTGAAAACAGGTTTATTTTCCATAGATGTCTTCATCACATGACACTGGTGGCTGGCACATAGACCCTGCACTATGGCACACTTGCGTCATGAGGATGCACAAACCAGGCAAACCAAACCAGTGAAACTACCTACCTGGTAATTATGTTTGCCAAATAGTCGCATTGTGTCCGATTCAAATTGACTTGAGTATATCTGATTCTAAATATCTAGGACGTTATGCAGAAATATTGCAGCCTTATTAATTTCTAACATGTTCCAAGTAAAAATAACTGAGTCAGAGTTGGAGAAAAAAAGAGACAATATCTGCATTAAAATAAGTGCACTCACCAGCTCTTTTCTAAGAAAATCCAACGCATCATCAATGGTATCGAAGCCACAGATGTTGCGGATGGTTAGATCTGAGTTCTCATCCCGCATAATTTCAGGCAAAAACACATATTTCTCTGCAGTCTCTTGACTATTATCTAAACCATTTGGGTTCTCCTTCCACGGTCGGCTCTGCAAGCGCTCCTGCCATTCAAAGTAGGATGGTCTGCGGGTTTGCAACTTTAGTTTTTCGGTAAGTACTTTCACATTGTTCAAATCCTCAGCGTTTCCCTCTGCATCTCCTTCGCAGTTGTCCTCGCCTCCTAGCTCCTTGAAGTCCATTGCAAGTGCACTAGACGTTTTAAATGGATCTGCGTAAAAAGACATCATAGAGGCTGCAAAAACTTTTTAATGAGTTATTCACAGAGCAGGATATGCCCCTTGAGTGTTCAGTCAGTGGGCTTGCCAGTTCTGGATTGGAGTGCACTGGTGATCCTTACTTTATTTATAGAGTGATAAGGATAAACAAAAGTTACCGCCCCTTATTGAGCGAGGGAGAAGAGGTGTAGGCCATGCAAGTGTGCAGCCTCCCTCAAGTATCCATGTAACCACACGTTGGTGAAAGAAAGAGTTAGCGGTGTCTACTTATGGCAGCACTCAGGTGCAACTTTTAACATTGGAATGCAATGATTTGATTTGACATGTCTATGGTTCAAAGGCTTTAAAAAATCCTAGTGGAAAATGGTAATTTGATAAAAGTGACATGGATTTATCCATATCTCTGAAACTTGTGAAGTTAAGATGACACCTAGATATATTTAGCATTTATATGGAATGTTTCTAATTAATATTTCTTATTTGATTACATTTGAATTCTTTTGGTGTTACCAATTCATTTTTATTAGGACAGGTACAGTAGCTATACATACAAATTATGTATCAGTGCATGATCCTGGCTGGAACAGCTGACAAACTGTATAAAGGTTTCACTTACTAGGACTGTGATATGTGGTTGTCTTACCTAGGTTGTTTGCTGTGATAAGAGTGTCTGCTAAATGACAAAAATGCAAACGTAAACTCAGAAATAGGATTGGAATGTTTTCCTTTAGGGCAATGCCTCCATCTAGTGGTGATGTTCTAACACGCACGGGGAATCATTTTGACTTGCTGGAAAGATGGATGGGATAGCAAGCAGCTTGCTGCATGTTTTACACTATATGTGAGTAAAAAAAAAATTACTCTCTGCCACCTACTGTTTGACCTCCGGATGATAAATTTTCTATCAAAGACTAGGTCAACACACAGGAAATGAGAATGGTATTCACAAATGTTGACCAATACAGTGGCTTGCTTTAGGTTGGTGACCTGACGTTACTAGATGAGTAATGTAAACTAACTAGTCTGAGATGGTTCAACAACAGCTTGAAAGAGACAGCTGATTTCACTCATAAAATCTAGTATGATTTTTATACATACTCAACTCCAATGGTCGAATTAAGCAATAAGGCCCGAGGGGGTGTGGTACATGGCCAATATACCAGGGCTAAGAGCTGTTCTTAGGCACAGTGTAAAACGAGCCGTTCACTCCTGTACCGTCGGGCACACTGTATGGGAGTATGAGGTCTGATGCCAATAGGCTCAGTGACAGTTTCTATCTACAAGCCATCAGACTGCTGAACACTTGAACTGGACTGACCACCTGCACTGACTCTCTGCACCTCAGCACACATGCACTCACGCATACTGATATACACTCACGCATACTGATATACACTCACGCATACTGACATGCACTCACGCATACTGACATGCACTCACGCATACTGATATACACTCACGCATACTGATATACACTCTTATTATGATTGCTAAATGCTGCACTATATAAACACTTGCCCCCTAAAACATGTGTTAATATTGGACTATAAATTAATTTGTTTATTCTATTGTGCTATTTACTTTATGTTCCTATTCTTATCTTTTATTTTCTCTTATTGTTGTTGCATTGTCGAGAAGGAACCTGCCAGTAAGCATTTCGTTGGATGGTGTATACCATATGTATCCTGTAGGTGACAGTGTTGTAAGTTGAGCTTCACTCCGTCAAAGGAAATATAGTATTTTTTCAAGCAAAGTTATCTACATATATTTCAGGATTTCCTGTATCCCTGGAAATTATCAGAATTTCGTGTAAACGTAGTTTTGAAAACATAGCTCGTCCCAAAAAAGTGGTCTCGGCACAACTTACCCCGGGTATGGGATAAGTTGAGCGGCGGGATAGGGTAAGTTAAGCCACCTACACATTTCTGTACTGAATGAATTATTACCATTAACTTTTTAAAACCATATCTATCTTTAGAACAGAATGGCTGCGGTTCCGGATGTTCTGGAACCTGACTTGCCGTGGCTATTGTTACGGAGATTTCTGCGCATGTGCAGGATTTTTGTTTATGTAGCTACTGCTCCTCTGCCCATCATTGACATGGCTGGACCCTATCTAGCCATGACCCATTGAGATGCAGGGGGAAACTTCATGTTGTACACTAAAGATATAAACTCAGCAAAAAAAGAAACGTCCTCCCACTGTCAACTGCGTTTATTTTCAGCAAACTTAACATGTGTAAATATTTGTATGACCATAACAAGATTCAACAACTGAGACATAAACTGAACAAGTTCCACAGACATGTGACTAACAGAAATGGAATAATGTGTCCCTGAACAAAGGGGGGGTCAAAATAAAAAGTAACAGTCAGTATCTGGTGTGGCCACCAGCTGCATTAAGTACTGCAGTGCATCTCCTCCTCATGGACTGCACCAGATTTGCTAGTTCTTGCTGTGAGATGTTACCCCACTCTTCCACCAAGACACCTGCAAGTTCCCGGACATTTCTGGGGGGAATGGCCCTAGCCCTCACCCTCCGATCCAACAGGTCCCAGATGTGCTCAATGGGATTGAGATCTGGGCTCTTCGCTGGACATGGCAGAACACTGACATTCATGTCTTGCAGGAAATCACGCACAGAACGAGCAGTATGGCTGTTGGCATTGTCATGCTGGAGGGTCATGTCAGGATGAGCCTGCAGGAAGGGTACCACATGAGGGAGGAGGATGTCTTCCCTGTAACGCACAGCGTTGAGATTGCCTGCAATGACAACAATCTCAGTCTGATGATGCTGTGACACACCGCCCCAGACCATGACGGACCCTCCACCTCCAAATCAATCGCGCTACAGAGTACAGGCCTCAGTGTAACGCTCATTCCTTCGACGATAAACACGAATCCGACCATCACCCCTGGTGAGACAAAACCGCGACTTGTCAGTGAAGAGCACTTTTTGCCAGTCCTGTCTGGTCCAACGACGGTGGGTTTGTGCCCATAGGCGTCGTTGTTGCCGGTGATGTCGGGTGAGGACCTGCCTTACAACAGGCCTACGAGCCCTCAGTCCAGCCTCTCTCAGCCTATTGCGGACAGTCTGAGCACTGATGGAGGGATTGTGCGTTCCTGGTGTAACTCGGGCAGTTGTTGTTGCCATCCTGTACCTGTCCCGCAGGTGTGATGTTCGGCTGTACCGATCCTCTGCAGGTGTTGTTACACGTGGTCTGCCACTGCGAGGACGATCAGCTGTCCGTCCTGTCTCCCTGTAGCACTGCCTTAGGCGTCTCACAATACGGACATTGCAATTTATTGCCCAGGCCACATCTGCAGTCCTCATGCCTCCTTGCAGCATGCCTAAGGCACATTCACGCAGATGAGCAGGGACCCTGGGCATCTTTCTTTTGGTGTTTTTCAGAGTCGGTAGAAAGGCCTCTTTAGTGTCCTAAGTTTTCATAACTGTGACCTTAATTGCCTACCGTCTGTAAGCTGTTAGTGTCTTAACGACCGTTCCACAGGTGCATGTTCATTAATTGTTTATGGTTCATTGAACAACCATGGGAAACAGTGTTTAAACCCTTTACAATGAAGATCTGTGAAGTTATTTGGATTTTTACGAATTATCTTTGAAAGACAGGGTCCTGAAAAAGGGAAGTTTCTTTTTTTGCTGAGTTTAGGTGGTGGGCGACGGCGAAAACAGTGAAGCTGATCGATCTACGTTGAAGGAGGAGCTGATTTTTTTTATTTATGACAATTACATATTCTTATGATTACTGTCAAATTTGTTAGCACCTTCAATTTGTGCACATTTTCTCTGAAAAAGTATATTTCAACACAATTTTTTTTTGTGAACCAATCAGAACTTCCGTACATACCCCTAGTGATAAAGGGAGGCAATGGCCTGCTTCTATCTACGATGTAAACACAGCCTGACATTAAATTGTAATCTGCTGTCAGTATAACATTAGCTCCCAAAAACTGAAATAAGATAAATATCTGTTAGAGTACACTTCAAATATCCAGCATGCAATATGAATGGTCTTGATCATATGAAGAAGTAACTCTGTTGACCATTTAGCCAATTTATTGAAAGCTAGCCAATGTTACAGTTGACTAGCCTAGCCAGCTAATACTGTACATGTCAATGTGCCTGCTCAGGAAGCTAGTGTTTCATTAGCTATCTGAAAGCAAAGATTTTGGATATGCTGACAGAATACATAGCTCCGCCCTAACAATGGGAGTCGTTGTCCACAATGCGGCATGGCGGGCTGTCTAGCGCCCGCCTATCCTTTCTTTGGATTGGTGGTGTAAGGTACTGGGTGTCGGAGTGCGAAGTCAGGCGCAGGAAAACAGAGGATTCAATATAATGTTCATTTAATGCAACACGGAGAACCTCGGCCACCCCACTCGACACTGGGTGCTCAAAATAAACTGCCCCAGACACGGGGAACGAAAACAGTCCAGTATATTACTCGAACATACACAAACACCAAGCTTACAATAAACAATCCCGCACAAAGAAACGGGCGGGCCGGCTGACTAATAAAGCCCAACTAATAGAACAGACACAAAACAGGTGTAACCAATAAACACATAAGGAGGGGGAGAAAATAATCAGTGGCAGCTAATAGGCCGGTGACGACGACCGCCGAGCGCCACCCGAACGGGAAAGAGAGCCTGCCTCGGTCGGAGTCGTGACAGGTGGATACATCTCATTAGTGTTATCCTTTTTAAAATATTCAATAAGGGTGGGTGACGTCAACTGCCTGTATTCAATGGAGAGAGATGCTATGCTACTAGCCTCATACCATGAACATGCATAGCCATCTCGAGACAACTCCGATATAAAGTGTTTTTTTTCTCAAAGTTTCACAATGTCACGTGTCCTACTTATATCAGTACACTCATAACAACTTAACCATTCCGAAACCTCTATTCGATCAAATAAATCTCACATAGCAAATAAGCCATACATTTTTTGTTGTTGACCAAATTCGACACTATCTCATTAACCTCCACACAAAAACTCCTTGCTTGGTGGGCGAAACACCAAAAAAACATCACCTGCTGGAGGGAGACACATTTTCCGCTGAGTTGGGCCTCGCTCTTCCTCTTCGTTATCAGTGAATTTCAGAGGTGGGACCAAGTCACAAGCAAGTTTCACGTCGAGTCAAGTCCAAGTCGTGCATTCTAAGAGCAAGCCAAGCCAAGTCGCGTATACAGGTAATGACTTGTTTAACTACAAATCTTGGTCTATTTATTGAGGATACCAGACAGCCCTTTTCATTATTTTGTCTACAACACATATTGATTATGTAATAATTAATTTGAACAACAAATGCCAAACGCAAGCTTCATAAGTAAATGATCAATTTCAAGCTATTTTGACATACCAAAAGACCAGTAGGCCTAAGCTAGTAATTGTTGCTTGATGCCCCATTGCATCCAAACTTTTTGGGAGCTTCATATCCATTTATGGCAATTATCTCTCCCTACAATTTGATGTTTGCGCTGCACCCGATATAGCTGTACAACAAATCAGCAATCTGTTTGCTAGCTCAGTGGTTTTCAAACTTTTTGACCCCTGATCCCCAAAAAGGAGCGGTTCAAAGCTTGCGAACCCCGCGTACGCACAGGGCAAACACAATCGCTGTGCAAATGTAGCCTGTCATTACAGCCATAAACAGTGATGCCTTTTCAAAACGCAAGATACAGAAATGAACTACGTTTTACATCTGCATTTTGAGCTGAAAGTCATTCATGTTAACAGTCAATATCAACTAGGGATATCATGTCTTACATTGTCACTTCTCTGGAGTCCAGAGTAAGCAGGATCATACAGAGACCTGCCTTGCTGTTGACTGCCATGTTGTGCTTCCTTTTTTGTGCTTTTTATTTCGAGATTTGCTAAGCACAATTATGTCTATGTCCAGTTTGAAGGAGCGTCTGTGTGAGCTGGTGAGACAATACGAGAACCTTTACAACTCTTCGATGCGGTTGTATAGGGACAAGCAAGCAAAAGTCAACAGCTGGAGGGAAATATCACACAATTTGAACACCCATACTGATATCAAAGAAACATGTCTACTTTGCGTTTGTATGTACTCGTCATGCAGCCGAGTTAGGATAGCCTGAACATGTAAAAGTTGGGTTGGTGTATCTAGCTAGAACGGTTCAAGAGTTTAAATTATTATTGGTAGTAATTATATGCACATTTTTGCACATTTAAGTAGTTATAATTTTTAGTGCAGACCAGAGCTGTGTGGTTGTGGTCAGTAGTTGTGGTCCCCAAATGTGTTCAGCAGTTGGGTGGTTGTGGTCAAAAGTTGTATGGTTGTAGTCGGTAGTTTGTGGTTGTGGTCAGAAGTTGTGTGGTTGTGGTCAGTAGTTGTGTAGTCATGGTAACTAAATGTGGTCAGCAGTTGTGTGGTTGTGGTCAGTAGTTGTGGTCCCCAAATATGTTCAGCAGTTGTGTGGTTGTGGTCAAAAGTTGTGTGGTTGCAGTCGATAGTTTGTGGTTGTGGTCAGAAGTCGTGTGGTTGTGGTCAGTCGTTGTGTAGTCATGGTAACTAAATGTGGTCAGCAGTTGTGTGGTTGTGGTCAGTAGTTGTGTGGTCAATAGTTGTGAGGTTGTGGTCAGTAGTTCTGGCCAGGTGGTTGTGGTCAGTATTTGTGGTGGTCAGTAGTTATGGTGATTTAGATGTGTGGTCAGATGTTGTGGTCAGTAGTTTTGTGGTTGAGGTCACTAGATGTGGTCAGCAGTTGTGTGGTTGTGGTCAAATGCTGTGTGGTTGTGGTCAGTTGGTGTTTCAGTCTAGCTCAGTGTTTTCTGTGGTGGTGGGACAGCCAGCATAAAATACGTAGCATAGGGGTTGGTAATGTTCTCTAGTTGCGCTGTGATTGGCTCAGTGTTCTGTCACTCATGGGAACACTACGTCACCGCAAACTCTAACGCTTCGAACACGCTGACAGTGTCCTTGCGCAAAATAGTATGCAGCATCATCTGGATATGTATGCAACAAAAGTTCAACATTCACCTTCTGCTACCATTTCTGTCAAGCCGTCTACATATACAGTGCATATGCTTGATAAATCCAATTTATGCACCACACCGAACGCACTGCAACTGTCTCTGCAACGCAATGCTGCAAGGCAAACTCAGGGTTTTATTGGAAATGAATGTTATTCTGGGTGTACCAAAATGCAATGACGCTGTCGGTGTGTTTGAAGCGTAAGAGTAGAGCTTGAAAATTCAAACCCTTGGGTGCTGCCGTAGAGTTACATAAGAAGTGCCCATCCAAGAAGGCTCAAGGTCATTGGCCACAGATAAAATGACGTCAAATCACATTTTATCTACCGTAGCTTTGATTGGACTGATCATGTCAACATCATACTTTCAAAATCTTAGCTAGCAAACTAGCAGTCATCATCTTGAATCAAGTCAACAATCTACTGGCAAATCCTTTTCATTCCTTGTCATATGAAGAGAAATTATAGATAAAATGTATCGCTGCTCATCGGCCATTGGACATAAACAAACATTACATGTAACAGTTGAACTTTAGTCCGTCCCCTCGCCCATACCCGGGCGCGAACCAGGGACCCTCTGCACACATCCACAACAGTCACCCACGAAGCATCGTTACCCATCGCTCCACAAAAGCCGCGGCCCTTGCAAAGCAAGGGGAACCACTATTTCAAGGTCTCAGAGCAAGTGACGTCACCGATTGAAAGGCTATTAGCGCGCTCCACCGCTAAATAGCTAGCCATTTCACATCCGTTACATACACAACAAGTTGGAAATCGCAAATTCAACAATGAGTGGTTTGGAAGGAGTCAGTGGCTAACTGCAAGCATTGCAAAGCAATCACTAGCCTGCTATTCAGTGGAGTGGGTGTGTGGTCCCAAGTCTGGGTTTAAGCTTTTCCAAGCTTAAAAGGATAAACATTCAACATTGGTCATGCTGTCAATCCAGCATGACTTCTGCCGCTTTCAAAACAACTGGAAACTCAGAACTGGGAAATCTGACTTCAAGTGTGTTCAAGACAACTGGGAATTCTGAGAAAAAAAACGAGCTTAGACTGGGAAAATACTTTTTGAACGGTCATCCAACTCGGGAATTGCAAGTCGGGAACTCTGGCCTCTTTCTAGAGCAACAACTTGAAGATCACTGACGTCTTTGATTCAACCTTGTTTTTTTCAGAGTTCGCAGTTGTCTTGAAAGCACCATAAATCCAGATAATGCCTGACTTTGATGACAAAATTGGCCCACGAACGACTGCTGCGCCACCTTCCTATTCAAGTGAGCACACCAAGGTGAGTACAAAAATGTCTTGTATGCTGCTGCATAAATTATGTAATATGCCTGGGTGATACAGTAGAAGTAGATGTCCTAACCGACTTGCCAAAACTATAGTTTGTTAACAAGAAATGTGTGGAGTGGTTGAAAAACAAGATTTAATGACTCCAACCTAAGTGTATGTAAACTTCCGACTTCAACTGTATATACACTTGTTCTGAAAGGCCCCAGAGTCTGCAACACCACTAAGCAAGGGGCACCACCAAGCAAGCGGCACCATGAAGACCAAGGAGCTATCCAAACAGGTGGAGAAGTACAGATCATGGTTGGGTTATAAAAAAATAGCAGAAACTTTAAACATCCCACAGAGCACCATTAAATCCATTATTAAAAACATTTAGGGAATTACTTTATAGGCCTAAAGACTTCCTCATGTAATTTCTCTCCTGTTCTATTGGTTTCATATCAACTTTCTTTCTTTGTCCAGAAGGCATAATCCTAGTCATATTAGAAACTTATCCTAGTTGTTGTGTCTTCAGATTTCCATAATAATCTATATTAAGCATTTGGCTGACCAGTGGGCAAAGGCTGGGCCCCTACGAAGATGGGTCGGCCCGGTTTTCTGATTGGCTGAGCTGAGGTGGCGCGAATTAACATTCAAAGTAAAGCACACATAATCAAAGAGAGTGAGACCCGCTCTGACTCTCTGTCAGTCACTAAGTCAGAACAGAAAAACAGAAAGGTATAGTAGCGAAAAAGTTAGAGACTAAAAAAAGGGCTTTTGAGGCCGAAGCTGCTAAATTTGTGAAATGAACCGACTTACTTGCTAAAAGTTCTGGTTCAGCAGGTCCTAGTGCTGTGTCTGTGAGAAATGACAGATCAGCTACTGTGGTGCAGAAATGACAGATCAGCTACTGTGGTGCAGAAATGACAGATCAGCTGCTGTGGTGCAGAACTGACAGATCAGCTGCTGTGGTGCAGAAATGACAGATCAGCTACTGTGGTGCAGAAATGACAGATCAGCTACTGTGGTGCTGAAATGACAGATCAGCTACTGTGGTGCAGAAATGACAGATCAGCTACTGTGGTGCAGAAATGACAGATCAGCTACTGTGGTGCAGAAATGACAGATCAGCTGCTGTGGTGCAGAAATGACAGATCAGCTGCTGTGGTGCAGAAATGACAGATCAGCTGCTGTGGTGCAGAAATGACAGATCAGCTGCTGTGGTGCAGAAATGACAGATCAGCTGCTGTGGTGCAGAAATGACAGATCAGCTGCTGTGGTGCAGAAATGACAGATCAGCTACTGTGGTGCAGAAATGACAGATCAGCTGCTGTGGTGCAGAAATGACAGATCAGCTGCTGTGGTGCAGAAATGACAGATCAGCTACTGTGGTGCAGAAATGACAGATCAGTTGCTGTGGTGCAGAAATGACAGATCAGATCAGGCCAAGTGCACTTTTACAAATTAAAATTCGTTTTTAATTTGGAATTTTCTGGTGGTGCTGCAGCACCCTCCGAACCCCTACTTCCCATGGCTATGCGTAAGTGGGGTGGGGCCAATAGGTGCCTGCTTGTTCATGAAAGTATAGCCAGTGGTGGAAAAAGTACTCATTTGTCATACTTGAGTAAAAGTAAAGATACCTTAATAGAAAATGACTCAAGTAAAAGTGAAAGTCACCCAGTAAAATACTACTTGAGTAAAAGTCTAAAAGTATTTGGTTTTAAATATACTTAAGTATCAAAAGTAAATGGAATTGCTAAAATGTACATAATTATCAAAAGTAAAAGTATAAACCATTTCAAATTCCTTACATTAAGCAAACCAGATGGCAACATTTTTTATTTGTTTTATTTTTTATTGACGTATAGGCAGGGGCACACTCCAATACTCAGACATAATTTACAAACAAAGCATTTGTGTTGAGTGAGTCTGCCAGATCAGAGGCAGTAGGGATGACCAGGGATGGGGCGGCAGCGTAGCCTAATGGTTGGACTAGTAACCGAAAGGTTGCAAGATCAAATCCCAGAGCTGACAAGGTACAAATCGTTCTGCCCCTGAACAAGGCAGTTAACCCACTGTTCCTAGGCCGTCATTGAAAATAAGAATTTGTTCTTAACTGACTTGCCTAGTTAAATAAAGGAAAAATAAATAAATGTTCTCTTGAATTGGACCATTTTCCTGTCAAAATGCAACGAGTAGTTCTGGGTCTCCAGGGAAAATGTATGGAGTAAAAAGTACCTTGTTTTCTTTTGGAATGTAGCGCAGTAAAAGTTGTCAAAAATATGAATAGTAAAGTACAGATACCCCAAAAAACTACTTAAGTAGTACTTTTTACTTAAGTACTTTACACCACTGAGTATAGCCTACCAATATTCAAAGGTGGATTGATGGACCATATAGCCTAGAATACAGAAATGCTGCCATATTGCTTAAACCCCATATTTCAACGTGTTGACAGCCAGTTGTCATATTGGGCATAGGTCTACTAATAGTTACTAATAAAGTTTAACATGTTAACATTTTCCCATCCTATACACAGGGCCGGATTACCACATTTGGGGCCCTGGGGCACTGACTCCGGGGCCATTCTAGTCAAATAATAGAAGAAAACAATATTATCTTTTTTTTTTTTTTTGTAAAACAGTTTTTGCCATGGTGCAGAGAGAAATATATGCAGTTATATAATGCTATTTCTACACATTCTTTCATGAGGCTTAGAGAAAATTTTGCAGTTTTAAAGCAAATTTTCTGCAATTCTACACATTTTGCCATGAGGCTGAGAGAACATTTTGCGGTTTCCAATCTAATTTCCCGCAATTCTTCACATTTATCAAAAATAAATAAATTGGGGGGGTTGGCGGCCCCCTGGAGGTTGGGGGCTCCAGGGCACGTGCCCTGCCTGTCTGTTCTGTAATCTGGCCCTGCCTACAATCACTCAGTGAATGTTGGGTCAGGGTTTCTGTGTATGCATGCATGGCTGTAAGTCGCTTTGGATAAAAGCGTCTGCTAAACGGAATATATTATTATTATTATTACTGTTGTTATTATTATTTTTATTATTATTAAGTTTGCTGTTGATAAGGATGTCTCACTAACCAAAGCCCCCTCCTAACTCTCTCTCCCTCCCTGCCCATTATGGAAAACCTATTGGGCTATTCCAGCCTCTTCTCTAGTACAGGCCAGAGACAAAGGATTGACATAATTGTGAGATACCTTGTGTGTGAGTCTGTATGTGTTTTTTTGTGTTTCGCAGTATGCTGCTATCC